>NC_069502.1:662137836-662762836 GCF_027579735.1 Bombina bombina
TTACAGAATTTCCTTTTGGGGCTCTAGGGAGTGCGGGAAAGCACAATTTTTGACTCAAAAACAAGGTGTTAAATGTCCTTTTAAAAATGTCATTACGTTATACTGTGCAATTCAAAGTTGCTATCATATGTGCATAGAAGCTCTTCAAAACAAAGGGGGGAAAAATTGAGTACAGTTACATTAAAAAAGACAAAAAATTACATATTTTTAAGTGTAAAAAGCATTTATGGATTGTACACTAATTGTAAATAAAAAGAAAATGTATGCTTACTTGATAAATTTGATTCTTTTTAGACATGAGTCCACGGATTTCATCCTTACTTGTGGGATTACGCCTCCTGGACAGCAGGAGGAGGCAAAGAGCACCACAGCTGAGCTGTATATAGCTCCTCCCTTCCCTCCCACTCCAGTCATTCGACCGAAGTTAGGAAGAGAAAGGAAAAGCCAAGGTGCAGAGGTGTCTAAAGTTTACAAAAAATTAACAACCTGTCTTAAAAGAACAGGGCGGGCCATGGACTCATTGTGTCTAAAAAGAAACAAATTTATCAGGCAAGCATAAAGTTTCTTTTCTTTTTAAAGACACGATGAGTCCACAGATTTCATCCTTACTTGTGGGATACAATACCAAAGTTATAGTACACGGATGATAAGGGAGGGACAAGACAGGGAACCTAAACGGAAGGCACCACTGCTTGAAGAACCTTTCTCTCAAAAACAGCCTCAGTCGAGGCAAAGGTATCAAATTTGTATAATTTAGAAAAAGTGTGAAGAGAGGACCAAGTTGCAGCCTTGCAAATCTGTTCAACAGAAGCATCATTTTTGAATGCCCATGAGGAAGCAACAGCCCTAGTGGAATGAGCCATAACTCTTTCAGGAGGCCGCTGTCCAGCAGTCTCATATGCCAAGCGGATGATACTCTTCAGCCAAAAAGAAAGAGGTAGCCGTAGCTTTCTGACCCTTACGTTTTCCAGAAAAAATGATAAACAGAGAAGAGGATTGACGAAAAACCTTAGTTGCATGAAGGTAAAACTTTAAAGCACGTACTACATCCAAATTGTGTAAAAGACGCTCCTTTTGAGAAGAAGGATTAGGACACAAGGAAGGAACAACAATCTCCTGATTAATGTTCTTGTCTGAAACAACCTTAGGAAGAAAACCAAGTTTAGTACGTAACACCACCTTATCCGAATGAAAAATAAGGTAAGGTGAATTATATTGTAATGCCGAAAGCTCAGACACTCTTCGAGCAGAAGAAATGGCAACAAGAAACAAAACTTTCCATGATAACAACTTAATGTCTATAGACTGCATAGGTTCAAACGGAACCCCTTTAAGAACTAAATTCAAACTCCAAGGAGGAGCAATCGGTTTAAACACAGGCCTAATTCTAGTCAAGGCCTGACAAAAAGATTGAACATCTGGAACATCTGCCAGACGCTTGTGTAACAAAATAGATAAAGCAGAGATCTGGCCCTTTAAGGAACTCGCTGATAGTCCCTTCTCCAATCCTTCTTGGAGAAAAGACAAAATTCTAGGAATCCTAATTCTACTCCATGAGTAGCCTTTAGATTCACACCAATAAAGATATTTACGCCATATCTTATGGTAAATATTTCTAGTTACAGGTTTACGAGCCTGAATTAAAGTATCTATGACCGATCAGAAAAACCACGTTTGGATAGAATTAAACGTTCAATCTCCAAGCAGTTAGCTTCAGAGAAACCAAATTCGGGTGAAGGAAGGGTCCCTGAATTAGAAGGTCCTTCCGCAATGGAAGAGTCCAGGGTGGCAGAGATGACATGTCCACCAAGTCGGCATAACAAATCCTGCGAGGCCAAGCAGGTGCAATGAGAATCACCGATGCCTTCTCTTGCTTGATGCGAGCAATGACCAGAGGAAGAAGAGCAAACGGGGGAAATAGGTATGCTATACTGAAAGTCCAAGGAACTGCCAGAGCATCTATCAGGTCCGCCTGAGGGTCCCTGGACCTCGAGCCGTATCTTGGGAGCTTGACATTCTGTCGAGATGCCATTTGATCTATTTCCGGCAGGCCGCACCCAAGGACCAGATTGGAAAATATATCCGGATGGAGTTCCCACTCTCCCGGATGAAAAGTCTGTCTGCTTAGAAAATCCGCCTCCCAGTTTTCCACCCGTGATGTGAATCGCTGACAGATGACACGAATGGGTATCCGCCCACCGGATAATCTTGGCTACTTCGGTCATCGCTAAGTAACTCCTTGTTCCTCCCTGATGATTGATATAAGCCACTGTCGTTATGTTCCGATTGGAACCTGATGAATTGAGCCGAAGTCAACTGAGGCCAAGCCGAAGAGCATTGAAGATCGCCCTCAACTCTAGGATGTTGATAGGAAGAAGAGACTCTGTCCGAGCCCATACTCCCTGAGCCTTTAAAGAACCCAAGACTGCTCCCCAACCCAAAAAGCTGGTGTCCGTTGTCACTATCACCCATGACGGTCTGTGAAAGCATGTCCCCTGGAACAGATGATCCAGAGACAACCACCATAGAAGAGAGTCCCTCGTCTCTTGCTCTAGGGTTATTCGAGGAGACAAATCCGTATAATCTCCATTCCACTGCCGAGCAAACAGGATGATGTCCATCGCTGCTACCATCAGTCCGATTACCTCCATTCACTGAGCCACTGAAGGAGTGGACTGAAGGGTTCGACAAGTATTTAGAATCTTTGATCTTCTGACCTCCGTCAGAAAAATCTTCATGGACATAGTTGATTAGAGTTCCCAAAAAAGGTACCCTTGTCTGCGGGATTAACCAACTCTTTTTCCAGATTCACCTTCCATCCGTGAGTTCTCAAGAAGAATAGCACAATGTCGGTATGGGACTTTGTTTGATGATAAGATGACGCCTGGATTAGAATATCATCCAGATAAGGCGCCACCGCAATGCCCAGCGGTCTTAGAACCGCCAGCAGAGACCCCAGAACCTTTGTGAAAACTCTGGGTGCCGTGGCAAGACCGAAAGAAAGACCCACGAACTGAAAGTATTTGTCCAGAAAGGCAAACCTCAGGAACTTGTGATGACCCCTGTGGATAGGAACATGTAGATATGCATCCTTTAGATCCACTGTTGTCATAAATTGACCCTCCTGTATCAATGGAAGAATGGTACGAATGGTTTCCATCTTGAAAGATGGAACTCTGAGGAACTTGTTTAGACTCTTGAGGTCTAAAATAGGTCTGAAAGTTCCCTCCTTTTTGGGGACTACAAACAGATTTTAATAAAACGTCTGTCCCTGTATTGGAATGGGACAAATCACTCCCATGGAAGAAAGGTCTCTTACACAATGTAAGAACGCCTCTCTTTTTATCTGGTCTACAGATAATCTTGAAAGAAGAAATCTTCCTCTGGGAGAAGAATTTCTGAACTCCAGTTTGTATCCCTGAGACACTATTTCTATAGCCCAGGGATCCTGAACATCTCAGACCCACGCCTGAACGAAGAAGGAAAGTCTGCCCCCTACCAGATCCGTCCCGGATCGGGGGCAAACCCTTCATGCTGACTTCGAGTCAGCGGCGGGTTTCTTGGATTGTTTACCTATGTTCCAAGAGTGGTCGGGTTTCCAAGTTGACTTGGTTTGCGAATTGTTCCCTTCCTGTTTAGAGGAGGAAGCAAAAGAATTTCACTTGAAATTTTCGAAAGGAACGAAAATTACTCTGTCGTTCATTCTGCTTATTTCTTTTGTCTTGAAGAAGGAAATGGCCCTTGCCTCCCGTGATGTCAGCAATAATTTTCTTCAATCCATGTCCAAACAAGGTCTTTCCCTTATAAGGAATTGCCAAAAGCTTAGACTTGGATGATACGTCCGCCGACCACGGTTTCAACCATAAGGCTCTGCGGGCTAGAATAGCAAAGCCTGAAGTCTTAGCTGCCAATTTGGTAATTTGTAAGGAAGCGTCTGTGATGAAGGAATTTGCTAATTTTAAAGCTTTAATCAGATCCTGGATTTCTTCCAAAGAAGTCTCAGTCTTAAGAGACTCTGCAAGAGCATCAAACCAATAGGCTGCTGCACTGGTTAATGTAACAATGTATGCGGCAGGTTGTAGAAGTAAACCCTGGTGTACAAAGATCTTTTTCAGTAGACCCTCAAACTTCTTATCCATGGGATCTTTGAAAGCACAACTATCCTCAATAGGAATAGTAGTCCGTTTGGCCAAGGTGGAAATAGCCCCTTCCACCTTAGGGACCGATTGCCAAGATTCCTTGACAGCGTCCGCAATTGGAAACATTTTCTTGAAAATAGGAGAGGGATAAAAGGGAATACCAGGTCTCTCCCATTCCATAGCAATAATCTCTGAAGTTCGCTTGGGAACCGGAAAAACCTCAGAGTAAGAAGGAACCTCTAGGTATCTGTCTAACTTACTCAATTTCTCAGGAACGACCACTCCTGCGGAGTCACAGTCGTCTAAAGTCACTAAAACCTCCTTGAGTAACAGACGGAGGTGTTCTAGCTTGAACCGGAAAGAAACAACCTTAGAATCAGTCAAATGTAAGGCACTCCCTGAGTCCGAAATTTCACCTTCTGATAGAACCTCCATACCCTATATCTCTGATCCCTGGGAGAGTACGTCAGAGGTTGCTACTAGTGCATCAGACACTTCGTTAACTACATAGTTGTCCTTCCTTTTACGTTTGCCTTGAAGTATAGAAAAGGCAAACAACGCCTCAGAAAGAGTAGAAGACATAACTGCAGCTATATCTCTTAATGAAACTGCAGCGGAAATTTGAGGCGAAGTACATGGCACTGCTTGGGCGGACGTTAGATGCTGGGACGTTTGAGGAGAAAGCTGTGGCATACCCTGACTCTCATTGTTAGACTCTTGAGAGGCATCCGCCACTGACAATTTTTTATCCTTAAAAATGTTATCTTTATAGCTTAAAGCCCTCTCAACCCATGAGGGACAAAAAGAACAGGAGGTTCCACATTGGCATCCAAACACATCGCGCAAGTAACATTTTCTAAATCAATTTATATAGAACAGGTTAGAAAATGAAGCAACAAATATATCTTATAAATTTAAAGAAAAACTGTCCCTTTAAATGATAGTGGTCCCTTAAATGTACTACTCAGACTGTCTTACTGTATGAGAAATAAGTACAAAAATAATATAGTACAGTGCTATCAATATAACAAATGAATATTTTGTTTTGAGCACTGTGACTTTAATAAACGTTTTTTAATACTGTTGCAACAGAAAAAATAAAACAAAGTCTAAGCAGATTAAGTCTGCAAACTAAATAACTGTTCAGACACCTCTCGCCTCATAGCTAAGCTGAGGTGCCTACCTGCCTCCAGTCCCCAGACCTCTGTCAGGAAAGCATTCGACCGATCTATAGAGCGCTAGTACTGTAACCGCCTGCTTATTTAACCATGCGGTTCAGCGCACTGCCCGAAGAGCCGTACAAATCTCGGCAGATGTGTTCCCAGACAGTGACTTCCGAACAAGACCGGAACAAGTGAAAATATAGACTGTGCAACTCATAAGCGCACAAAAATAGGCTCCGCCCATTGTGGGAGCGTCATCTTAAACAGATCGTACCGGGAATGAATAATAATAAAATAAGCCAATACTGTCCCTTAGTCCTAGCCCAGTGCCTATGTACCCAAGCTGTAATCGTGGGAACCACTCCCACCTGAAGAGTCATGTCCCAGAAATAAAGTAACCATTTATCCATGCAGAGTCCACTCTGAGTATAACTAAGTGTGCCCCAGAAGTATTAGAAACTACACTTACCTTTATGCTGTCTGACAGCAAGACAGGAGGTCTTCTCCCTCCCATAGTCCTGTGGAAACAGATAGGACCTGAGTTAGTTATTGCTTAGGTCATCCTGAGAAGGGCAGCATACCATATGGGAGGCGCAGTGAGAATTATGTCCCACCAGTTCCCATCGCTCTAAAGCCACCAATTGCTCTCCTGAAGAGACTGACATGGACTAAATAAAACAGCACACTCTGGCACTGCTTTTAAAATAAAAAACTCTTGATTGAAGAATCAAAAACTAACACCTCACTTTGCCATCTCTTATCACCAACGTGGGCAAAGAGAATGACTGGAGTGGGATGGAAGGGAGGAGCTATATATACAGCTCTGCTGTGGTGCTCTTCGCCTCCTTCTGCTGACCAGGAGGCGTAATCCCACAAGGATGAAATCCGTGGACTCATCGTGCCTTTAAAAAGAAAACATAATTTATGCTTACCTGATAAATTTATTTCTCATGTAGTGTATTCAGTCCACGGGTCATCCATTACTTATGGGATATATTCCCTTCCCAACAGGAAGTTGCAAGAGGATCACCCAAGCAGAGCTGCTATATAGCTCCTCCCCTCACATGTCATATCCAGTCATTCGACCGAAACAAGACAAGAAAGGAGAAACCATAGGGTGCAGTGGTGACTGGAGTTTTAATTAAAATTTAGATCTGCCTTAAAAGACAGGGCGGCCGTGGACTGAATACACTACAAGAGAAATAAATTTATCAGGTAAGCATAAATGATGTTTTCTCTTATTAAGTGTATTCAGTCCAAGGGTCATCCATTACTTATGGGATACCAATACCAAAGCCAAAGTACACGGATGATGGGAGGGACAAGGCAGGAACTGTTTTGGATGTTTGAAAGGACCTTGTATTAGAAGGTCCTGCCTCAGAGGTAGAGACCATGGTGGACAGGACGACATGTCCACTAGGTCTGCATACCAGGTCCTGCGTGGCCACGCAGGCGCTATCAGAATCACAGATGCTCTCTCCTGTTTGATCTTGGCAATCAGTCGAGGTAGCATCGGAAATGGTGGAAACACATAAGCCATGTTGAAGACCCAAGAGGCTGTCAGAGCATCTATCAGCGCCGCTCCCGGGTCCCTGGACCTGGATCCGTAACAAGGAAGCTTGGCGTTCTGGCGAGACGCCATGAGATCCAGATCTGGTTTGCCCCAACGATGAATCAGTTGAGCGAAGACCTCCGGATGAAGTTCCCACTCCCCCGGATGAAAAGTCTGGCGACTTAGAAAATCCGCCTCCCAGTTCTCCACGCCTGGGATGTAGATCGCTGACAGGTGGCAAGAGTGAGACTCTGCCCAGCAAATTATCTTTGAGACTTCCAACATCGCTAGGGAACTCCTGGTTCCCCCTTGATGGTTGATGTAAGCCACAGTCGTGATGTTTTTCCGACTGAAATCTGATGAACCTCAGTGTTGCTAACTGAGGCCAAGCTAGAAGAGCATCGAATATTGCTCTCAACTCAGAATATTTATTGGGAGGAGTTTCTCCCAATGAGTCCATAATCCCTGAGCCTTCAGGAAGTTCCAGACTGCGCCCCAACCTAGAAGGCTGGCATCTGTTGTTACAATCGTCCAATCTGGCCTGCGAAAGGTCATACCCTTGGACAGATGGACCCGAGAAAGCCACCAGAGAAGAGAATCTCTGGTCTCTTGATCCAGATTTAGCAGAGGGGACAAATCTGAGTAATCCCCATTCCACTGACTTAGCATGCATAATTGCAGCGGTCTGAGATGCAGGCGCGCAAATGGCACTATGTCCATTGCCGCTACCATTAAGCCGATTACTTCCATGCACTGAGCCACTGACGGGCGTGGAATGGAATGAAGGACACGGCAAGCATTTAGAAGTTTTGATAACCTGGACTCCGTCAGGTACATTTTCATCTCTACAGAATCTATAAGAGTCCCTAGAAAGGAGACTCTTGTGAGTGGTGATAGAGAACTCTTTTCCACGTTCACTTTCCACCCATGCGACCTCAGAAATGCCAGAACTATCTCTGTATTGGCCATTTGAAAGCTTGACGCCTGTATCAGGATGTCGTCTAGATACGGAGCCACCGCTATGCCTCGTGGTCTTAGAACCGCCAGAAGTGAGCCCAGAACCTTTGTAAAGATTCTCGGGGCCGTAGCCAACCCGAAGGGAAGAGCTACAAACTGGTAATGCCTGTCTAGAAAGGCAAATCTTAGGTACCGATAATGATCTTTGTGAATCGGTATATGAAGGTAGGCATCATTTAAGTCTACTGTGGTCATGTATTGACCCTCTTGGATCATGGGTAGGATGGTTCGAATAGTTTCCATTTTGAATGATGGAACTCTTAGGAATTTGTTTAAGATTTTTAGGTCCAAGATTGGTCTGAAGGTTCCCTCTTTCTTGGGAACCACAAACAGATTTGAGTAAAACCCTTGCCCTTGTTCCGTCCGCGGAACTGGGTGGATCACCCCCATTACCAAGAGGTCTTGCACACAGCGTAGAAATGCCTCTTTCTTTATTTGGTTTGCCGATAACCTTGAAAGATGAAATCTCCCTTGTGGAGGAGAAGCTTTGAAGTCCAGAAGATATCCCTGAGATATGATCTCCAACGCCCAGGGATACTGGACATCTCTTGCCCAAGCCTGGGCAAAGAGAGATAGTCTGCCCCACACTAGATCTGTTTCCGGATAGGGGGCCCTCTCTTCATGCTGTCTTAGGGGCAGAAGTAGGCTTTTTGGCCTGCTTGCCCTTGTTCCAGGGCTGGTTAGCTTTCCAGCCCTGTCTGTAACGAGCAACAGGTCCTTCCTGTTTTGGAGCGGAGGAAGTTGATGCTGCTCCTGCCTTGAAGTTACGAAAGGCACGAAAATTAGACTGTTTGGCCTTTGATTTGGCCCTGTCCTGAGGAAGAGTATGACCCTTACCTCCGGCAATGTCAGCAATAATTTCTTTCAAGCCGGGCCCGAATAAGGTCTGCCCTTTGAAAGGAATATTAAGCAATTTAGATTTAGAAGTCACGTCAGCTGACCAGGATTTAAGCCATATCGCTCTGCGCGCCTGGATGGCGAATCCGGAGTTCTTAGCCGTTAGTTTGGTTAAATGTACAACGGCATCAGAAACAAATGCATTAGCTAGCTTAAGTGCTTTAAGCTTGGCCATAATCTCATCCAATGGAGCTGTGCGAATGGCCTCTTCCAGAGACTCAAACCAGAATGCCGCAGCAGCAGTGACAGGCGCAATGCATGCAAGGGGCTGTAAGATAAAACCTTGTTGAACAAAAATTTTCTTAAGGTAACCTAAATTTTTATCCATTGGATCCGAAAAAGCACAACTATCCTCCACCGGGATAGTGGTACGTTTAGCTAAAGTAGAAACTGCTCCCTCCACCTTACTCCGTCTATTGGAAACATTTTTCTAAATATCGGAGGAGGGGAAAAGGGCACACCGGGTCTATCCCACTCCTTGCTAATAATTTCTGTAAGCCTTTTAGGTATAGGAAAAACGTCAGTACACACCGGTACCGCAAAGTATCTATCCAACCTACATATTTTCTCTGGAATTGCAACCGTGTTACAATCATTCAGAGCCGCTAATACCTCCCCTAGCAATACACGGAGGTTCTCAAGCTTAAATTTAAAATTAGAAATCTCTGAATCCGGTCTCCCTGGATCAGATCCGTCACCCACAGAATGAAGCTCTCCGTCCTCATGTTCTGCAAATTGTGACGCAGTATCAGACATGGCTCTCACATCATCAGCGTGCTCTGTCCTTAACCCAGAGCTATCGCGCTTGCCTCTTAATTCAGGCAATTTAGATAATACCTCTGTCATAACAGCAGCCATGTCTTGCAAAGTGATTTGTATGGGCCTCTCTGATGTACTTGGCGCAACAATATCACGCGCCTCCTGAGCGGGAGGCGAAGGTACTGACACGTGAGGAGAGTTAGTCGGCATAACTTCCCCCTCGTTGTCTGGTGATAATTTCTTTAAAGATATAAATTGACTTTTATTCAAAGTGACATCAATACATTTAGTACACATTTCTGTGGGGCTCCACATAGGCCTTCAAACATAGTGAACAAACAGATTAATCTGTGTCAGACATGTTTAAACAGACTCGCAATGAGACTAGCAAGCTTGGAAAATCTTTTCAAATAAATTTACAAGCAATATAAAAAACGCTACTGTGCCTTTAAAAAATCGTCATAGTTGAAATAACAATGAACCAAATCAGTTATAGCAACCAAATTTTCACAGTAAATGTATTAAGTTAGCAAAGCATTGCACCCACTAGCAAATGGATGATTAACCCCTTAATACCCAAAAACGGATAATCAATTTAACAATTAACGTTTTTATCACAGTCAAACACACTGTCACAGGTCTGCTGTGACTGATTACCTCCCTCAAAATGAATTTTGAAGACCCCTGAGCTCTCTAGAGACGTCCTGGATCAAGGAGGAAGAAGCAGGAAGACTAACTGAATTTTTACTGCGCAAAAAAGCGCTAAAATAGGCCCCTCCCACTCATATTACAACAGTGGGAAACCTCAGTTAACCGTTTCTATGTAGAAATAGACGACAGCCATGTGGAAAATCATGCCCCAAAAGATTTATCACCAAAGTACCTCACAAAAAACGAATAACATGCCAGTAAACGTTTTAAACATGCACTTTAAAAGTTAGGTAGTGTTATTAATAAGCCTGCTACCAGTCGCTTCTACTGCAGTTAAGGCTCATACATTACTTCAGTATTAACAGTATTTTCTTAGTCAATTCCATTCCTTAGAAAAATAATTTACTGCACATACCTTGTTTGCAGGATTCCCCACACGCTATTCCCTTTCTGAAAGTTACCCCACTCCTCAGAATGTGCGAGAACAGCCAGTGGATCTTAGTTACTTCTGCTAAGATCATAGAAAACGCAGGCAGATTCTTCTTCCAAAACTGCCTGAGAACAAACAGCACACTCCGGTGCCATTTAAAATAACAAACTTTTGATTGAAGAAATAAACTAAGTATAAAAAACACCACAGACCTCTCACAACGTCCTATCTAGTTGAGTTGCAAGAGAATGACTAGATATGACATGTGAGGGGAGGAGCTATATAGCAGCTCTGCTTGGGTGATCCTCTTGCAACTTCCTGTTGGGAAGGGAATATATCCCATAAGTAATGGATGACCCGTGGACTGAATACACTTAACAAGAGAAAACAGAATTTATGCTTACCTGATAAATTACTTTCTCTTGCGGTGTACCCAGTCCACGGATTCATCCATTACTTGTGGGATATTCTCATTCCCTACAGGAAGTGGCAAAGAGAACACACAGCAGAGCTGTCCATATAGCTCCCCCTCTAGCTCCACCCCCCAGTCATTCAACCAAAAGTTAGGAAGAAAAAGGAGAAACCATAGGGTGCAGTGGTGACTGTAGTTTAAATGAAAAAATATTTTACTTGACTTAAATGCCAGGGCGGGCCGTGGACTGGATACACCGCAAGAGAAAGTAATTTATCAGGTAAGCATAAATTCTGTTTTCTCTTGCAAGGTGTATCCAGTCCACGGATTCATCCATTACTTGTGGGATACCAATACCAAAGCTTTAGGACACGGATGAATGGAGGGAACAAGACAGGTACCTTAAACGGAAGGCACCACTGCTTGCAAAACCTCTCCCCCAAAAATAGCCTCCGAAGAAGCAAAAGTATCGAATTTGTAAAATTTGGCAAAAGTATGCAGTGAAGACCAAGTCGCTGCCTTACAAATCTGTTCAACAGAAGCCTCATTCTTGAAAGCCCATGTGGAAGCCCCTGCTCTGGTAGAATGAGCAGTAATTCTTTCAGGAGGCTGCTGGCCAGCAGTCTCATAGGCCAAACGGATGATGCTTTTCAGCCAAAAAGAAAGAGAGGTAGCAGTCGCATTCTGACCTCTCCTCCTACCAGAATAGATAACAAACAAGGAAGATGTTTGTCTGAAATCCTTAGTTGCTTGCAAATAGAACTTTAGAGCACGAACTACATCAAGATTGTGCAACAGACGTTCCTTCTTCAAAGAAGGATTGGGGCACAGAGAAGGAACAACAATTTCCTGGTTAATATTCTTGTTAGAAACCACTTTAGGAAGAAAACCAGGTTTAGTACGCAAAACTACCTTATCTGCATGGAACACCAGGTAAGGTGAATCACACTGTAAGGCAGATACTTCTGAGACTCTTCGAGCAGAAGAGATAGCTATCAAAAACAAAACTTTCCTGGTGACAGGCTTTCTAGCCTGAATCAGAGTATCTATAACTGACTCGGAGAAACCACGCTTTGATAGAATTAAGCGTTCAATCTCCAAGCAGTCAGACGCAGAGAAACTAGATTTGGATGCTTGAATGGACCCTGTATTAGAAGATCCTGCCTCATTGGCAGTGTCTATGGTGGGACAGATGACATGTCCACTAGGTCTGCATACCAAGTCCTGCGTGGCCACGCATGCGCTATCAGAATCACCGAAGCCTTCTCCTGCTTGATTCTGGCGACCAGACGAGGGAGAAGAGGAAACGGTGGGAAAACATAAGCCAGATTGAAGGGCCAAGGCGCTGCTTGAGCATCTATCAATACCGCCTTGGGGTCCCTGAACCTGGATCCGTAGAGAGGAAGTTTGGTGTTCTGACGGGACGCCATCAGATCCAACTCTGGAGTGCCCCATAGCTGAGTCAGCTGGGCAAATACCTCTGGGTGGAGTTCCCACTCCCCAGGGTGAAAAGTCTGACGACTTAGAAAATCCGCCTCCCAGTTGTCTACTCCTGGGATGTGAATTGCTGAGAGATGGCAGGAGTGATCCTCCGCCCACCTGATTATTTTGGTTACTTCCTTCATCGCTAGGGAACTCTTTGTTCCCCCCTGATGATTGATGTAAAACTACAGTCGTGATGTTGTCCGACTGAAAACTGATGAATTTGGCCACAGCTAGTTGAGGCCATGCCTGGAGCGCGTTGAATATCGCCCTCAGTTCCAGAATGTTTATTGGGAGAAGAGCTTCTTCCTGAGACCATAAGCCCTGAGCTTTCAGGGAGTCCCAGACTGCACCCCAGCCTAACAGACTGGCGTTGTTCGTTACAATGATCCACTCTGGTCTGCGGAAACATATTCCCTGAGACAGGTGATCCTGAGACAACCACCAGAGAAGAGAATCTCTGGTCCCCTGGTCCAACTGTATTTGAGGAGACAAATCTGCATAATCCCCATTCCACTGTTTGAGCATGCACAGTTGCAGTGGTCTGAGATGTATTCGAGCAAAAAGGACTATGTCCATTGCCGCTACCATTAATCCGATTGCCTCCATGCCCTGAGCTACAGAAGGCCGAGGAATTTTTAGATCCAGGATTGGTCTGAAAGTTACTTCTTTCTTGGGAACCACAAACAGGTTTGAGTAAAAACCCAGTCCCTGTTCTGCAATTGGAACTGGGTATATCACTCCCATCGTATGTAGAACTTCTACACAGCGTAAGAACGCCTCGTTCTTTGTCTGGTCTGTAGACAGACGAGAAATGTGAAACCTTCCCCTTGGAGGGGAGTCCTTGAATTCTAGAAGATATCCCTGGGTAACAATCTCTAATGCCCAGGGATCGTGAACATCTCTTGCCCAAGCCTGAGCGAAGAGAGAGAGTCTGCCCCCTACTGGATCCGGTCCCAGATCGGGGGCTACCCCTTCATGCTGTCTTGGTAGCAGCTGCAGGCTCTTTGGCCTGTTTAAACTTGTTCCAGCCCTGGTAAGACTTCCAGGTTGCCTTGGGCTGTGAAACGTTACCCTCTTGCTTTGCAGCTGTAGAGGCTGAAGCGGGACCGCTCCTGAAGTTACGAAAGGAACGAAAATTAGCTTGGTTTTTAGCCCTAAAGGGCTTGTCCTGAGGGAGAGCATGGCCCTTTCCCCCGGTGATTTCTGAAATAATCTCTTTCAATTCTGGCCCGAAAAGGGTCTTTCCTTTGAAAGGGATATTTAATCATTTGGATTTTGACGACACATCGGCCGACCATGACTTGAGCCAAAGCGCTCTGCGCGCCATAATGGCGAAACCTGAATTTTTTGCCGCTAACTTAGCTAATTGCAAGGCGGCATCTGTGATAAAAGAATTAGCCAGCTTTAGAGCCATAATTCTATCCATAATTTCGTCATATGAGGTCTCCGTCTGGAGCGACTCCTCCAGCGCCTCAAACCAGAAAGCCGCTGCAGTAGTTACCGGAATAATGCAGGCAATAGGTTGGAGAAGGAAACCTTGTTGAGCAAAAATTTTCTTTAGTAAACCTTCTAACTTTTTATCCATAGGATCTTTAAAAGCACAACTGTCTTCGATTGGTATGGTTGTGCACTTAGCAAGTGTAGAAACAGCCCCCGCTACCTTAGGCACCGTCTGCCACGAGTCCCGCCTGGGGTCAGTTATGGGGAACATTTTCTTAAAAATAGGGGGGGAACAAAAGGGACACCTGGTCTATCCCACTCCCTAGAAACAATATCCGCAACCCTTTTAGGGATCGGAAACGCATCAGTGTATACAGGGACCTCTAGGTACTTGTCCATTTTACACAATTTCTCTGGAACCACCATAGGGTCACAATCATCCAGAGTGGCTAATACCTCCCTAAGCAATAAGCGGAGGTGTTCCAATTTAAATTTAAACGCTAATGAATCTGACTCTGCCTGATGAGAAACCTTTCCTGGGTCGGAAATTTCTCCCTCAGACATCAAATCCCTCACCCCCACTTCAGAGCGTTGTGAGGGTACATCAGATAAGGTTACCAAAGCTTCAGACTGCTCATAATCTGTTCTTAAAACAGAGCTATCGCGCTTTGCAGGAAAAACTGTCAGTTTTGGATAGAAAGGCCGCAAGGGAATTATCCATGACTGTCGCTAGTTGTTGCAATGTAACAGGGGCAGACGCGCTAGAGGTACTAGGCATCGCTTAAGCGGGCGTAACTGGTTGCGACACATGGGGAGAGGTAGGCGGACTATCCTCATTACCTTCAGTCTGAGAATCATCTAGGGCCACACTTTAAGTGCAACAATATGATCTTTAAAGTGTATAGACATATTAGTGCAATTGGGACACATTCTGAGAGGGGGTTCCACCATGGCTTCTAAACACATTGAACAAGGATTTTCCTTAGTGTCAGACATGTTTAGCAGACTAGTATTAAACACAAGCAGGCTCAGAACATAGCTTACCCTCCCCACATGGGGATCTTGTCAGTCTTCTAGCATTATCTCAGTCTTGTCTAGAAATAAATGACTGAACATACCTCATTGCAGTCAAGCCTGCAAACTGTTCCCCCCAACTGAAGTTTTCTGGTACTCCTCAGTCCTGTGTGGGAACAGCAGTGGATTTTAGTTACAACATGCTAAAATCATTTTCCTCTCAGCAGAATTCTTCATCACTTTTCTGCTAGAGAGTAAATAGTACAAACCGGTACCACTTAAAAATAACAAACTCTTGATTGAAGATATAAAACTACAAATCTAACACCACATTCACTTTACCCTCCCGTAGAGAGACCCTAGTGCTTAGAGCCGGCAAAGAGAATGACTGGGGGGTGGAGCTAGAGGGGGAGCTATATGGACAGCTCTGCTGTGTGCTCTCTTTGCCACTTCCTGTAGGGAATGAGAATATCCCACAAGTAATGGATGAATCCGTGGACTGGATACACCTTGCAAGAGAAATATTATTACAACCAAACCTTGACGACAAGAGGTAAAAAGATAACAGTAATGTATTTCTATCGTACACAATTTGCACCCTGGAAATATAAATCCAAACACTGCCTATGCATTCTTGTGAAACAGTAAATTGTGTTCGCCACAGAATATTTTGCCAGCCAGGAGAAAATATAAATCAGCAAGGTGGGGGAAGGGTAATAATTAGCAATATTGTAAAATTTTCTATATTTTTAAATGTTACTTTAAGTTATCCAAAGAACAAAAATTGATTTAATGATAATTTGAACAGGCTTTGAGGGGGGGGGGGAATAGCTCATTTTAGCTTAAAGGGACATGAAACCCACATTTTTCTTTCATAATTTAGATAAATAGAATTTAAAAAAAGTTTCCAATTTACTTCTATTATCAAATTTTCTTTGTTCTCTTATTCTTTGTTGAAGAGATATCTAGATAGGTAGCCTGCACATGTCTGGAGCACGTAATAACAGGAAATAGTGTTGCCATCTAGTGCTCTTGCAAATGTATAACTTGATTGCAAAACTGCTGCTATATAGTGCTGCAGACAGGTGCATGTGCCTAAATTTACCTTATAATAGAAGTAAATGGAAAAGTTGTGTAAAAATTGTATGCTTTATCTAAATCATGAAAGAATATTTTTTTTTTTTAGGGTTTATGTCCCTTTAATGTTGGCTTAAATTTTAGCTGGCTGGTCAGCAAAATAAGTGTGCCCATTAAATAGGCCCCGGGGATAAAAAAAAGAGCAATCGCATAGTGTAGTACCGGGTCACACCAGGAGAATGATTGAAAAAAGATCCATTTTTCTAAAGGACCAGATTATTTAAAATTAGCAAACTGGTTTACATCCTCAGAACCGGCAAGGTCTATCTTTAGGATAGGAACTAGACACTACTTAGGCACAAGGGTCATGCAGAATGACACAGCCAGCGCCAGATATGTGCTGTGGATAAGCAGAGTCCCAGTGCAAGTTATAATGATGGGATCAGAAACAAATTCATATTAGCTTAGGATAGTTGTAGTTATGTGTGGCTGAGATAAATATCAATTGAAGGTTCTGAGAGCAGCATTAATCTTCAAAAACATTCACAAAAAGGCACCAGGCAGGTTTTATGGTACCACGGTACTGGGGGATTCTCCAGCCCTGCATTATTTTTTTGTGCATAAATATAAAAACTTTTCTTAAAGGGATAGAAAAGTCAAATAAACTTGCATCATAAGAAATATTTAAATTCACTTCATATGGACTTTGCTCTCTTGGCATCCATTGTTGCAAAAAAAAAAAAAAGTGCATATCCTACAACAGTGAAAGCTAACTGCCGATTGGTGCCTCTACACATTTTTCTCTTGTGATTGGTGGTACTGCCCCCCTGGCAGAGGGGTTACTGAGGGGGGCACTAATAGGCATAAGAGGTGGAAGGGAGGCAGTAAAGGAGTGGAGTAGAAGGCTAGTAGGACCTCCAAGAATGATTATCGTAATTTGTGGTGGTTTATCCAAGATGCACAAAGCAAAACAACTTTCTCGCATTGTATTTGAAGTTTTATTGGTCTTTGTCAAGGCTTTGTCAAAGATTTTTCTTCTATGATAGTTCAGATCTATCAGCAACTTTTTCTCACTATGATAAATTACATTTTTGGTTTTGCGAGCATTGTACATTAGAACGGATTATTAACTGCACAGATTAGAATCATTATGATGTAGCAGGAAACACAGTAAAACCATGTTGTGCTTGTTAGAGTAGATTTGTACACAGCCAATTATCTAAGGTTTTTAAGTCTTATCAGAAATAATCTGGGGGTGCACTACATAACACTTTGCTAAGTAAAAACAATTTATGTAAGAACTTACCTGATAAATTCATTTATTTCATATTGACAAGAGTCCATGAGCTAGTGACATATGGGATATACAATCCTACCAGAAGGGGCAAAGTTTCCCAAACCTCAAAATGCCTTTAAATACACCCCTCACCACACCCACACTTCAGTTTAACGAACAGCCAAGTAGTGGGGTGATAAAGAAAGGAGTAAAAAGCATCAAAAAAAGGAATTTGGAAATAATTGTGCTTTATACAACAAATCATAACCACCATAAAAAGGGTGGGTCTCATGGACTCTTGCCAATATGAAAGAAATTAATTTATCAGGTAAGTTCTTACATAAATTATGTTTTCTTTCAAGTAATTGGCAAGAGTCCATGAGCTAGCGACGTATGGGATATTAGTACCCAAGATGTGGAACTCCACAGAAGAGTCACTAGAGAGGGAGGGATAAAAATAATAAACAGCCATTTTCCACTGAAATTAATCCACAACCCAAAATATAAAAGTTTATTCTCATAAATGAAAAGAATAAAAAACTTAAACAAAAGAAGAGGAATCAAACTGAAACAGCTGCCTGAAAAACTTTTCTACCAAAAACTGCTTCCGAGGAAGCAAATACATCAAAACGGTAGAATTTAGTAAATGTATGCAAAGAAGACCAAGTTGCTGCTTTGTAAATCTGATCAACTGAAGCTTTATTCTTAAAAGCCCACGAAGATTGATCTAGTAGAATGAGCTGTAATTCTGAGGCGGGGCCTGACCCGACTCCACATAAGCCTGATGAATCAAAAGCTTTAACCAAGATGCCAAGGAAATGACAGAAGCCTTCTGACCTTTCCTAGAACCAGAAAAGACAACAAATAGACTAGAAGTCTTCCTGAAATCTTTAGTAGCTTCAACATAATATTTCAAAGCTCTTACAACATCCAAGGAATGTAAGGATCTCTCCGAAGAATTCTTAGGATTAGGACACAAAGAAGGAACAACAAATTCCTCTATTAATGTTGTTAGAATTCACAACCTTAGGTAGAAATTTAAATGAAGTCTGCAAAACTGCCTTATCCTGATGGAAAATCAGAAAAGGAGATTCACAAGAAAGAGCAGTTAATTCGGAAACTCTTCTAGCAGAAGAGATTGCCAAAAGGAAAGTAGTTTAATGTGCAAAGAATGCATAGGCTCAAAAGGAGGAGCCTGTAAAGCCTTCAAAACCAAATTAAGACTCCAAGGAGGAGAGATTTGATTTAATAACAGGCTTGATATGGACCAAAGCCTGTACAAAACAGTGAATATCAGGAAGCTTAGCAATCTTTCTGAGAAATAAAACAGAAAGAGCAGAGATTTGTCCCTTCAAGGAACTTGCAGACAAACCTTTATCCAAACCATCCTGAAGAAACTGTAAAATTCTAGGAATTCTAAAAAAATGCCAGGAGAATTTATGAGAAGAACACAATGAAATATAAGACTTCCAAACTTGATAATAAATCTTCTAGAAACAGATTTACGAGCCTGTAACATAGTATTAATCACTGAGTAAGAGAAACCTTTATGACTAAGCACTAGGCGTTCAATTTCCATACCTTCAAATTTAATGATTTGAGATCCTGATGGAAAAACGGACCTTGAGACAGAAGGTCTAGTATTAAAGGAAGTGGCCAAGGTTGGTAACTGGACATCCGAACAAGATACGCATACCAAAACCTGTAAGGCCATGATTGAGCTACCAGCAACACAAATGATTGTTCCACGATGATCTTGGAAATCACTCTTGGAAGAAGAACTAGAGGCGGGAAGATATAGGCAGGTTGGCAACACCAAGGAACTGCTAACGCATCCACCGCCTCTGCCTGAGGATCTCTGGACCTGGACAGGTACCTGGGAAATTTCTTGTTTAGATGAGAAGCCATCAGATCTATTTCTGGAAAACCCCACATCTGAACAATCTGAGAAAACACATCTGGATGGAGCGACCACTCCCCCAGATGTAAAGTCTGACGGCTGAGATAATCCGCTTCCCAATTGTCTATGCCTGGGATATGAACTGCAGAAATTAGACAGGAGCTGGATTCCGCCCAAGAATGTATCCGAGATACTTCTTTCATAGCTTGGGGACTGCGAGTCCCACCCTGATGATTGACATATGCCACAGTTGTGAAATTGTCTGAAAACAAATGAACGGTTCTCTCTTCAACAAAAGCCAAACCTGAAGAGCCCTGAAAATAGCACAGAGTTCTAAAATATTGATTAGTAAACTCGCCTCTTGAGATTTCAAAACCCCTTGTGCTATCAGAGATCCCCAGACAGCTCCCCAACCTGAAAGACTTGCATCTGTTGTGATCACAGTCCAGGTTGGACAATAAAAAGAGGTCCCTTTAACTATACAATGGTGATCTAACCACAAAGTCAGAGAGAGTCGAACATTGGGATTTAAGGATATGAATTGTGATATCTTTGTATAATCCCTGCACCATTGATTCAACATACAAAGCTGGAGAGGTCTCATACGAAAACGAGCAAAGGGGATCGCGTCCGATGCTGCAGTCATGAGACCTAAAACTGCACATAGCCACTGAAGGGAATGATTGAGACTGAAGATTCCGACAAGCTGAAACCAATTTTATTTGTCTCTTGTCTGTTAGAGACAGAGTCATGGACACAATCTATCTGGAAACCTAAAAAGGTGACCCTTGTCTGAGGAATCAAGGAACTTTTTGGTAAATTGATCCTCCAACCATGTCTTTGAAGAAACAACACTAGTTGATTCGTGTGAGATTCTGCAGAATGTAAAGACTGAGCTAGTACCAAGATATCGTCCAAATAAGGAAACACCGCAATACCCCGTTCTCTGATTTCAGAGAGAAGGGCATGGATAACCTTTGAATAGATTCTTGGAGCCGTTGCTAGGCCAAATGGAAGAGCGACAAATTGGTAATGCTTGTCTAGAAAACAAAATTTATGCTTACCTGATAAATTTCTCTCTCTTGTGGTGTATCCAGTCCACGGGTTCATCCATTACTTGTGGCATATTCTCCTTCCCAACAGGAAGTTGCAAGAGGACACCCACAACAGAGCTGTCTATATAGCTCCTCCCCTAACCCCCACCTCCAGTCATTCGACCGAAGACAAGTAAGAAAAAGGAGAAACTATAGGGTGCAGTGGTGACTGTAGTTTTAAAAATAAAAACACCTGCCTTAAAGTGACAAGGCGGGCCGTGGACTGGATACACCACAAGAGAAAGAAATTTATCAGGTAAGCATAAATTTTGTTTTCTCTTGTAAGCTGTATCCAGTCCACGGGTTCATCCATTACTTGTGGGATACCAATACCAAAGCTTTAGGACACGGATGAAGGGAGGGACAAGGCAGGTACTTAAACGGAAGGCACCACTGCCTGTAAGACCTTTCTCCCAAAAATAGCCTCAGAGGAAGCAAAAGTATCAAATTTGTAGAATTTAGAAAAAGTATAAAGCGAAAACCAAGTCGCCGCCTTACAAATCTGTTCAACAGAGGCCTCATGTTTAAAAACCCATGTGGAAGCTACCGCTCTAGTAGAATGAGCTGTAATTCTTTCAGGAGGCTGCTGGCCAGCAGTCTCATAAGCTAAGCGGATTATACTTCTTAACCAAAAAGAAAGAAGTTGCTGAAGCCTTTTGGCCTCTCCTCTTTCCAGAATAGACAACAAACAATGCAGATGTTTGACGAAAATCCTTAGTAGCTTGCAAATAAAACTTTAAAGCACGAACCACGTCAAGATTGTGTAACAGACGTTCCTTCTTTGAAGAAGGATTAGGACACAGAGACGGAACAACAATTTCCTGATTGATATTCTTATTAGATACCACCTTAGGAAGAAACCCAGGTTTGGTACGCAAAACTACCTTATCTGCATGGAAGATCAGATAAGGGGAATCACACTGTAAGGCAGATAACTCTGAAACTCTTCGAGCCGAAGAGATAGCTACTACAACAGAACTTTCCAAGATAAAAGCTCGATAACTATGGAATGCAGAGGTTCAAACGGAACTCCTTGAAGAACTTTAAGAACTAAATTTAAACTCCATGGCGGAGCAACAGGTTTAAACACAGGCCTGATTCTAACCAAAGCCTGACAAAACGCCTGAACGTCTGGAACATTAGCCAGACGCTTATGCAAAAGAATAGAGAGAGCAGAAATCTGTCCCTTTAAGGAACTAGCCGATAATCCCATTTCCAATCCTTCTTGGAGAAAAGATAATATCCTAGGAATCCTGACCTTACTCCATGAGTAACCCTTGGATTCACACCAATGAAGATATTTACACCATATCTTATGATAGATTTTCCTGGTGACAGGCTTTCGAGCCTGAATCAAGATATCAATGACCGACTAAGAGAAACCACGTTTTGATAAAATCAAGCGTTCAATCTCCAAGCAGTCAGACGCAGAGAAATTAGATTTGAATGTACCTTGGAGTAGAAGGTCCTGCCTCAGCGGCAGAGTCCATGGTGGAAAGGATGACATGTCCACCAGATCTGCATACCAAGTCCTGCGTGGCCACGCAGGTGCTATCAAAATCACGAAGCTCTCTCCTGCTTGATCTTGGCAATCAGCTGAGGGAGCAGAGGAAACGGTGGAAACACACAATCTCTAGTGCCCAGGGATCCGACGTCTCTTGCAAAAGCCTGAGCGAAGAGAGAAAGTCTGCCCCCTACTAGATCCGGTCCCGGATCGGGGGCTACTCCTTCATGCTGTTTTAGAGGCAGGTTTTTTGGCCTGCTTCCCCTTGTTCCAAGCCTGGTTAGGTCTCCAGACTGGTTTGGACTGGGCGAAATGTCTCTCTTGTTTTGCATTAGAGGAAGCTGAAGCTGCGCCACTCTTGAAGTTTCGAAAGGAACGAAAATTATTCTGTCCTTAACTTATTGGACCTATCCCGAGGAAGGGCGTGACCTTTTCCTTCAGTAATATCAGAAATTATCTCCTTCAGACCAGGCCCGAAAAGGGTCTGTCTCTTGAAGGGGATGTTAAGAAGCTTAGACTTTGAAGTAACGTCTGCTGACCAGGACTTAAGGCAAAGCGCCCTACGCGCCAGAATGCAAAACCTGAATTCTTAGCCGATAGTTTGGTTAAATGAAAAACGGCGTCAGAGATAAAGGAATTAGCTAACTTAAGAGCCTTAATCCTGTCTAAAATATAATCTAACGGGGTCTAAACCTGTAGAGCCTCCTCAAGAGACTCGAACCAGAAAGCCGCTGCAGCAGTAACTGGGGCAATGCATGCATGCAAGAGGCTGGAGAATAAAAACTTGATGTATAAAAATTTTCTTAAGGAGACCCTCCAATTTTTTATCCATAGGATCTAGGAAAGAACAACTGTCCTCGACGGGGATAGTTGTACGCTTAGCTAGGGTAGAGACTGCTCCCTCCACCTTAGGGACCGTCTGCCACGAGTCCCGTATGGTGGCATCTATGGGAAACATCTTTTTGAAAACAGGAGAGGGAGAGAACGGCACACCTGGTCTATCCCATTCCTAGTAATAATTTCCGAAAACCTCTTAGGGACTGGAAAAACATCAGTGTAAACAGGCACTGCAAAGTATTTGTCCATCTTACACAATTTCTCTGGAACTACAATGGGTTCACAGTCATCCAGAGTCGCTAAAACCTCCCTAAGCAATAAGCGGAGGTGTTCGAGCTTAAATTTAAACGCTGTCATTTCAGAATCAGACTGAAGCAACGCCTTCCCTGAATCTGTGTCACCCACAGATAGAAGCTCTCCTGCCTCGGCTTCTGAGTATTGTGAGGGTATATCGGACACAGGTATTAAAACGTCAGAAAGCTCTGTATTTGTTCTAGCCCCAGAGCTGTCTTGCTTTCCTTGTAACCCTGGCAGTTTGGACAATACCTCTGAGAGGGTAGCATTCATAACTGCCGCCATGTCCTGTAAGGTAAAAGAATTCGATGCACTAGATGTAATTGGCGTCACTTGAGCGGGAGTTATAGGTTCTGACACATGGGGAGAGCTAGATGGCATAATCTCCCTTTTTTCAGTCAGAGAATCCTCTGGAGATAAATCTTTAAGCGCCATAATATGGTCTTTATAGTTTATAAAAATTTCAGTGCATTTGGTACACATTCTAAGAGGGGGTTCCACAATGGCTTCCAAACATATTGAACAAGGAGTTTCCTCTATGTCAGACATGCTTAACAGACTAGTAATGAGACAAGCAAGCTTGGAAAACACTTTAATAAAGGTGAAACAGCAATTAAACAGAAACGTTACTGTGCCTTTAAGAGAAAAAACTAGCACAAACTGCAAAACAGTGTAAAAATATAGTAAAGTCTTCGAAATTTTTACAGTATGTGTAAGGGACTAAAGCAACATTGCACCCACTTGCAAATGGATGATTAACCCCTTAGCCCCCAAACCGGATTTAAAAAACATCAACCACCGGTAAAAGACAGTTGAGCACCTTGCCACAGCTCTGCTGAGGCTCCTACCTGCCCTCACATACGATTTAGTGAAGAAATAAACCCTTTATGATGGTCCTCAGATGCCAGAGGACTCCTCTAGGGAAGCTGGATGTCTCAGTCTGAAGGAAACTGCGCATCTAGAGCACGAAAATAGGCCCCTCCCACCATGTACTGGATGTCAGAGGGGCCTTAAGAAAATACTTCTAGGAGTATCTGACTAGCCATGTGGAAAACTAGGCCCCAAATAAAGACTTATCTCCCTCAGAGAAAAAACGTTCTATTTATGAAAACATTTAAACGTTTTGTAACTAAGTAATATGAGTATTAACATGAGTATTACCCTGTTTTGTAAGCATGATCCCAGTCGTTAAATCACTGCATCTAGCTTACCTCAAATACACAAGGCTCTGTCAGCATTTTCTAGAACTTATTCATCTCTCTAGAAATAAAAATACTGAACATACCTCAAAGCAGGTAATCTGCAGACCGTTCCCCCCAACTGAAGTTTTCCCATACTCTTCAGTTATGTGTGAGAACAGCAATGGACCTTAGTTACAAACTGCTAAGATCATCAATTTCCAGGCAGAATTCTTCTTCTAATTTCTGCCTGAGAGTAAAACAGTACAACGCCGGTACCATTTAAAAATAACAAACTCTTGATTGAAGGTAAAACTACACCACATATCTCTTGAGACTTCCTATCTTGTCGAGAGTTGCAAGAGAATGACTGAAGGTGGGGGTTAGGGGAGGAGCTATATAGACAGCTCTGCTGTGGGTGTCCTCTTGCAACTTCCTGTTGTGAAGGAGAATATCCCACAAGTAATGGATGAACCCGTGGACTGGATACACCTTACAAGAGAAAAGAGAATCTCAGAAACTGATAGTGGTCTGGATGAATCGTAATATGAAGATATGCATCCTGTAAGTCTATCATGGACATATAATGACCTTGCTGAACAAAAGGCAGAATATTCCTTAGTCACCATTTTGAAAGTTGGCACTCTTAAAAAACTATTCAAAATTTTCAGATCCAGAACTGGCCTGAATTAATTTTCTTTCTTTGGGACAATGAATAGATTTGAATAAAACCCCAGACCCTGTTCCTGAACTGGTATGATTACCCCTGAAAGCTACAGGTCTGAAACACACTTCAGAAAAGACTGAGCCTTTACTAGATTTGCTGGGATGCGCGAGAGAAAAAAAATCTTCTCACAGGAGGTCTTTCTCTGAATCCTATTCGGTACCCTTGAGAGACAATACTCTGAATCCATTGATTTTGGACAGAATCTGCTCAAATACTTTGAAAGAATCTTAATCTGCCCCCTACCAGCTGAGCTGGAATGAGAGCCACACATTCATGCAGACTTGGGGGCTGGCTTTGGTTTCTTAAACGGCTTGGATTTATTCCAACTTGAAGGTTTCCAATTGGAACCAGATTCTTTGCGGGAAGGATTGGGTTTCTGCTCCTTATTTTGTCGAAAGGAATGAAAACGGTTAGCAGCTTTAGATTTACCCTTAGGTCTTTTATCCTAAGGTAAAAAATTCCCTTCCCCCCAATAACAGTTGAAATAATTGAATCCAACTGAGAACCAAATAAATTATTACCTTGGAAAAAAAGAGATAGTAATCTAGATTTAGATACCATGTCAGCATTCCAATATTTAAGCCACAAAGCTCTTCTAGCTAAAATAGCTAAAGACATAGATTTAACATCAATTGTGATGATATAAAAAATGGCATCACAGATAAAATGATTAGCATGTTGAAGCAAGCGAACAATGCAAGACAAATCAGGATCCGTTTCCTGTTGCGCTAAACTTTCCAACCAAAAAGTTGATGCAGCTGCAACATCAGCCATAGAAATGGCAGGCTTGAGAAGATAGCCAGAATATAAATAAGCTTTCCTTAGATAAGATTCAAGTTTCCTATCTTAAGGGTCCTTAAAGGAAGTACTATCTTCCATAGGAATAGTAGTACGTTTGGCAAGAGTAGAAATAGCCCCATGAACTCTGGGGATCTTTTCCCAAAACTCCAAACTAACTGCTGGCAAAGGATACAATTTTTTAAACCTTGAAGAAGGGATAAAAGAAGTACCAGGCCTATTCCATTCCTTAGAAATCATATCAGAAATAGCATCAGGAACTGGAAAACCCTCTGGAGTAAGCACAGGAGGTTTATAAACAGAGTTTCACTTGTTTTAATATCAAGAGGACTAGTTTCCTCAATATCCAACGTAATCAACACCTCTTTTAACAAGGAACGAATATACTCTATTTTAAATAAATAGCGTCAATATCTGAGGTAGGATCTTCTGAATCGTATAATCTTCATCAGAGGAGGATAATTCAGTATGTTGTCGGCCATTTGAAATTTCATCAACTTTTAAAAGACCTTTTACGTTTATTAGAAGATGGGATAGCAGACAAAGCCTTCTGAATCGAATCAGCAATAAAATATTTTATATTCACAGTGATATCATGTACATTAGATGTTGAAGGAACAACAGGCATTGTACTTTTACTGATGGATACATTCTCTGCATGTAAAAGCTTATCATGACAACTATTATAATCTCCACAAATTTACAACAGATACACTTAGCTTTGGTAGAACTGTTATCATTAAGCTGAGTTCCAACAGTGGTTTCTGAGACAGGATCAGATTGAGACATCTTGCAAATGTAAGAGAAAAAACAACAACATATAAAGCAAAATTATCAATTTCCTTATATGGCAGTTTCAGGAATGGGAAAAAAATGCAAACAGCATAACCCTCTGACATTGAAAAAGTCAAGAGGCACATAGGAATAGGGTTTTAAATAATGAAATTATTTGGCGCCAAGTATGACGCACAACGCAAAATGAAACTTTTTGGCGCTAACAACATCTGGAAATTACACACTCGTGTCATTGCAGACGCAACCTTGTGCAAGGAACTCAGCGTCAACTAAGACGCCGGAAATTACGAACTTGCGTCACCGGACGTACCTTCGCGCCAAAATTTTTTTCTAATATACATAAACCTGACTCATGGCAAATATAAGTACAATACATATATTTAGAACTTTACATTAATACATAAAGTGCCAAACCATAGCTGAGAGTGTATTAAGTAATGAAAACATACTTACCGAAAGACACCCATCCACATATAGCAGATAGTCAAACCAGTACTGAAACAGTTATCAGTAGAGGTAATGGAATACGAGAGTATATCGTCGATCTGAATAAGGGAGGTAGGAGATGAATCTCTACGACCGATAACAGAGAACCTATGAAATTGATTTCACGTGAGGAAAACCATTGCATTCGATAGGTGATACCTTCCTTCACATCCCTCTGACATTCACTGTACTCTGAGAGGAATCGGGCTTCAAAATGCTGAGAAGCGCATATCAACATAGAAATCTAGCAAAAACTTACTTCACCACCTTCATAGGAGGCAAAGTTTGTAAAACTGAATTGTGGGTGTGCTGAGGGGTGTATTTATAGGCATTTTGAAGTTTGGGAAACTTTGCCCCTCCTGGTAGGATTGTATATCCCATACGTCACTAGCTCATGGACTTCAATTACATGAAAGAAATACATTTTCTACAAATTTGACTTATTGCTGCAGTAGTACAACTACGCTCCATGTAAAGCTATCATCTCCAGATCACCAACTATTTAAGACCCCTATAGTACTGAGTGACATGAAACCAGAGATTGGGAAACTGGAATAACTTCATCAAGCTCATCTATCGGATTAATAGTGAAGTAATTACTAAATGTTGTTTAAGATTCTTGCATAATGACTATACATTTTAAAAAGCTGGTATCAAAAGATAATACAGTCTAAAGCATTTATTTTACAATTATATCCTTTATATTATCATTAACTTTATTAGAGGTTTTGCACTGTTGGTCTGATTATTATATATATTTTTATGGGTTCGGTTAGGGAGTTGACAATGGCAAGTTTATAGAACCAAGGGGGCAGTGACCTGAAAAAGTTGGGGAACCACTGCTATAAATCATTTGCTGTTTTCATTAACAACTAGCAAGGACTAGTGGGGGGGGGGGGGGAGAGAATACTACAGTATTTTTAATGGGACAGTACATACCTTGTAATTACAAGTCATTTCTGTTGTCTAGCTGTAGACTAACATGTCAACCAAGTCTAAATGTTTTTTTTTAGAAATAAAGTAATTTTTCCTGCAGGCATCAAAGCGAACCATGGTCATTATGTTAGTATAAAGTGCATTGTTTTGCCGTTATCAGTTAAAACCAGTCAGGGATAGATATGTAGCAGAGTTATGCTTGAGAAGTCAGCAGGGTGCATTTCAAAGAGAATTCTAAAACCCACCATTTTCAGAGGCAAATTACATAAAAAGGGGCGAAAATAAACAATGAAAGTATATTGCAAAGATGTTTCATTATGCATACCTAAACACTTTATATCATATATAAAATGATGATACACTACCTTAACCATTAAAAAGGAACATTACATTGGCAAGCAGCTGTGATGAGTTTGTGGCATTCAAAGCTGTAGCAGGAACATCCTTTCAAATAGACTAGGACTTTCTCTCACCCCCTCCCATTAGAATGTTTATTTTTACAGCTCTGGTTAGCTATCGTTTCTATATTCAGTACTGTTGTACTGAGATCAGCTATTTTAAATACAAGCTATATGTTAGCAATTTAATATACTCCAGTTGGCAAAACAGATAACTGGGGACACAAACTAGAAAAAAAAATGTATTGATTAATGTCCCTTTAAATAAAAGCCCTGCCTACGGGATGTGAGCAAACTGTCAAGCTATATACTTTTTAACACAAAGAACAATTTACACATCAGTGTTTTTTTGTAAATTATTAAATGTGCAAATTTTTTATTTAACCCCTTAAGGACAGAGGTTTTCCAGTTTTCTTAAATGATAGGCAATTTTGGCATTTTTCCTTAGTATTAGTTACATCATGAATATCTGCTGTCTTGTAAGGAGTTTTCTTTATAACCATTTCTACAAAACTAGTGTAGCTAAAGACAAATAACTCCAAACGTATTCAATTGGTTGTTCTGATTTTAGGAATACCATGTCTAGGTTTCCATGAAATTTATAGCAAAAATAGGCCAATTACAAGGATAAACTTGTTGTTTAGAGCTAAAATATGCTATGCTTGTACTGTAAGCTTAAAAAAAAAAAAAGTCATAACAGTAAAAAAATGACATGCTCTAATTTGTTATAACCCAATCAAGTAGCGCTAGTCGGGGGTTAAACACTCAGAAGTGTAAGGTCTATAGTCTTAAAATGGCATGCTCTAATAAATAAGAGCATGTCATTTTTCTACTATGTTGTCCCTTTAATAGCTATCAGCCAATTCAAAAAGGCTACACAAAAGTATATATTTGGAAAAACTAGACACCTAAGGGTATTTATCTATGGCTTCTGTCATTAAGGGGTTAATTAAAGTGTTATATACCCTTTACTATACTGAACTTTCCTACCTCTTTAAAGATTCCACAGTTGAATCAATTGCATCTTGCCTTCCTTGCAGCTGATGAAGGAAAGTCAGTATTTTGGGCATATCTTCTGGTTCAGGTTTAGTGTCCTCCATACGTGGGACAGAAACCTGGTAAAAAATTAATAGTAACATACGTAATTGCACATTAGATTTCTGGGAGTGGTGAGGAATGAGTTTCAACAGACTGTCACACACTAAATAAAAATGATGGGATAAGGTGGTAAAGGTACCTGCCAAGCACATGCCAGTTACACATTTGAAATCTTAAACATCTAATTTTACCACAATATAATTTATATTTAGACAAAACAGTAAAATATTTTATAATCAAATCCATTTATTTATTAAAAATTATGTAAAACATTTTTCTTTCAACAAGCTTTATAAAATGTACTAAAATCAAAAAGATGAACCAACATGATACATTGTTCTTAATTTAACACATAATTACAGTCAGACATAACGGTGATGTATGAACCATCTGGAAATCAGCATCCAGCATTTGATGGAAGAGACCGGCACCTGGCCCCTGCAACAGTCCTCAGAGTTCAATTCCCAATGAGCATGTAGTTACTTTTTCTTTTTTATCCCTTATTCATAACCTCTTAAACAGTTGAATAAAGATTATTCATTATGGATACTAGATTAGCCATGTTTGACCAACAACACTATACAGATGCTCTATACGTTCTATATCAGGAGGGAGGTTGGTAAAGAAAAAAAAAAAGGGGGGGGGGGGAGGATGGGACGGAAAGATTCAGGGTGGAATACCGTGAGAATAGATCATGGAAAAGTCTCCTAATAAAACTGTTAAATATTCCCTAAATGGGGGCTTAGAACTATGAGGAAGTAATATCTATAGTCGTTTTCCTTCCCACATGAGTAACATAACTTCATAAAGTTCTCTCTTTCCAATCTTAAAATAGTGATAGGTCTCCCATAGTAAAAGCTCTGTGACCCTAGCCTTCCTCCACTCAGGTGTGCTTGGGGGCGTTTGGGTTTTCCAAAGCCTGGGAATAGCTCCCTTCTAAAATATAAAACGCTTGGTTCAGGGGTGAGGATCACACCCTGGACTTTGCTCATTTCGGCAAAAAACTCTTCCCAGGTGCCTAATTTTGGGCAATGCCACTATATGTGAAGTCCCCTCTTCCCTGCTAGAATGGTAGAATGGGGATACATACGTTTTAGTCTGCCCGGTGTCGAGCACCATCTACTCAGAAATTTAAATTGGTAAGTAAAACACTGATCCAAATTTAGTAAGCAAAACTTGAATCCACTTAACGGTATACAATAAACAAATAAGATTCAAAGAACCCTGCTTCTTCGGCTGATTTTCATAGCAGTATTCATGACAAATATGAACATATAAAGCAAACCTTTCTTTGAGGTAATTCAAATAACATTAAAAAAAAAAAATCAATGGAATTGTATACAAAACACGGATACATCTATTACCAAATGTCATAACCTCAAGTAATAAACAATGATCTGGTAAAATAATGTATATATGTATTTTTTTTTAGCAATATTTAGGAAATATTACACAATGATGTAGAGAAGATGCAAGATATTATATATATATATATATATATATATATATATATATATTTTTATATAATAATCTATAATAATTTTCTGCATGTCTGAGGACGAGCTTTTGTGGCTCGAAAACGTTCACACATTAAAGTGGGATTACTACTAAGACCTTTGGAGTGCGCGTTTCTTCAGGATTATGCTTTGTTTTTCGCTGCACCCAGGATCGCCGCGATTTTAAAACCACAAGGAGCCGCGTTTTTTCCTACATAAAAAATTCAGTTAGAAGTGGCTGTAATGCATTGATTTATTTGTGATTTCTTGCAAACCAGCTCCATCTAGTGGTTACTTTTAGCACACATTTGTAAAATGGCTCATTTACTTTCACTTTCTGTTCTGAGAAGCAGCCGATCAATCTAGAAATCTAAAAGCAGAGCCCATGCAGGAATGAAGAGCAGAGAAAGCCACTTACTTATATTTCCCCCTAGGGACGTCTGCAGTCAGAAACTTAGGTTATGTAAACATTATGGAACCTCCCACACAATCTCCTGCTCTCTGAGAAACGGCTTAAATACATAGCAGATGCAGTTAACCCCACTGCTCCCAAAAAGGCTAAAACTGCAGTCCCCTCTGCTATTAGCTGCTGGGTTAACTTAACTGCATCTACAATGTATTTTATATCAGCAAGGCACAGCATTTTTTAAAGGAGCAGCCCCCCACCCCTACTGCTATATGCCTGTAATGGATTCCTGGACAGGAGCAGGGCTCATTTTCAGTCAAATAAATGTTTAAAAAAAGAAGAAAAAAAATAATAATAATAATAATAATAAATATATATATATATATATATATATGTGTGTATGTATGTGTGTGTGTGTGTGTCTGTCTTACACTGCTTCATTTGTTAATCTTACCACTATCCACAGTTAGAATGACTGTCCAAAAAAACATGAGAATGTTGTGTGTCATAAGACCTAATAACTGGCTAGTGGCTATTATTTAATCACATCACAGGCAGCAAATTTTATTTTAACTGTTTTGTGGTTTGTATTTTTATGCTCTAAGAGTGTATTGGGCATTGAGAAACATGTACATTAAGATTCTGTAGTGTTAAATAAAACTTTATAATGCAAAATGAAGGTGTTATAGTCATTTTTAAGAAAAACGCTATTAAATCGCAATTGCGTTTTTTTTTATTATTTTTTTTTTTTAAAAATCGCAATTAGTTTTTTTTGCCCATATCTGCCCAGCCCAAATAAATATATATATATATATATATATATATATATATATATATATATATATATATATATATATATATATATATATATATATAAAAAACACACAAAATTCTAGGGTAGATGCTCCTCTCCACAAATAAATTACCACACCCCATCCAAAAACAATATAAATTATCCACTATTAGGGGATATGAAAAAAATAAAATTTGGTTCAGACAAGATTATTATTACTATCGGTTTTTGTAGAGCGCCAACAGATTCCACAGCGCTGAGAGCATACAGTAATAATAATAAAAAAAATCTTATTTATTTCTATTATCATATTTTCTTTCTTCCAGTGTTATTCTTTGTTGAAGGGATACCCAAGTAGGCGCCTGGAGCACTAAATGGCAGGAAAATTTGCCATCTAGAGCTCTTGCAAATGGATACCATTCTTATAAAACTTCTGCCATATAGTTCTCCAGACACATACATGCTCCTTAACGTACCTGCTTTCCAACAAAAGATACCAAGAGAACAAATTTGATCATTAAAATTATAAAACACAAATGAAATATAGAAATCCTTAACCTACAGCAACAGCTATTTCACTTACAATATGCATATTTTTGCTATGGAAACGCAGATTGGTTTAGCCCTGGAAAAGTAACTGTTTAAACACAAACTAAATGATTACAATCCAAATGTTTTCTTGCGTTTGGGGCACTGACTGAAAGATGCAGCAACACACTTTTTCCCCCTATTCCAATAAATTATACAACGAGTTTTGTTGTTATATGCTTTTCCAGCTACAATAGAATATATTTCTAAGTTAAAACCTATGTGCCATTTTACACAAGTAAATAAATACTTAAAATAAAAAAAGGGTGTAAAATTCTGACAAGTAATAGAGAGATATTAACTTGCTTTGCAATAGTTACCTTTCTTTTAATTTTTGTGAGTAGTTGTTCCTGTCCACGCTGGAAAAAAGGATGCTGATATTTTCCTGCACCATACTTAAGTGCACCAATCTCATCATCATGCATAACTTTATGAAAGCCATCTAAAAGCAAAACATACTCCTTTTAATCTTTGTGATATGCATAATGAATATCAAAATCTTGTCTCATTCTTACAGATATCTGTAATCACAGAACACCACCACAAAACACTCAAACAACATACTTTTATAAGGTTGCCAGAAACACCATGTACTTACAAGACATTTCCGTGTGCCACTATATAAGAATAGCTTATCAGCCAAGTCTCCGCATTTTTAAAACAAACATTCTTTTTACTGCAATTGTTTTTCTATAGCTAAACTCTACGCACCATTTATCATATTTGGAGGAACCCTTAGAGCCTACAATTTAAAACTATCAAAACCTAGACTACTCAGAGTTTAACCACCAATACTGCTTGGGACTTGCAGAGCACTGCTGGTCCTGAGTGGAAAATGCAGTTGATCCAATCAGCAGCACTAGTTACACATCTGAATCGTGTGACTAATGCTGCTGATTGGATCAGCAGTGCTTTCCACTCAGCACCAGCAGTGTTTCTGCAAGGATTTCTACTGTGCATGGGGTTAAACGCACAATAATCTAGGATCAATAGCCTTAAATTTACATGCTAAAGGATAACTGCATATTTGCATAATTTTCTTTTTTTATTTATTTTTTTACTATAAAGGCCCTTTAAAGAGACACTAAACCCAAATTATTTCTTTCGTGATTCAGATAGTGCATGCAATTTTAAGCAACTTTCTAATTTACTCCTATTATCACATTTTCTTCATTCTCTTGATATCTTTATTAGAAAAGCAAGTATGTAAGTTTAGATGCCGGCCCATTTTTGATGAACAACCTGGGATGTTCTTGCCGATTGGTGGATTAATTTAACTGACCAATAAAGAAAAGCTGTCGAGGGATTCTGAACCAAAAAATAGCTTAGATGCCTTTTTCAAATAAAGATAGTAAGAGAACGAAGAAAAATTGATAATAGGAGTAAATAAGAAAGTTGCTTAAAATTGCATGCTCTAACTGAATTACGAAAAAAAAATTTGGGTTCAGTGTCCCTTTAATATAATTTTGCTAAGTAAGTATAAAGTGAATGTAAAGTTTGATGAGAAAGTACCAGTTTTTTTAAAAAAATACTTTTTAAAAACAGGGGCACTTTCATTCATTAAACTTTACATTTAAGCAAATATTTTAAGATATTTACCTTTTCCTTATGACAACAGACCAGCAGTCTTCCTCCCGCTACTCTTGCTTTACTTAGCACAGAAATGACGAATCCGGCTTCTTCCAATCGCTGCATGCACCCCAAGGCGTTCAGCTTGCGAGGCCACGCAATGATAGGAGGAAGCCGGATTCGTCATTGATATGCTAAGTACAGCAGGGGCTGCAGGCGGAGGACCGCCAGTCTTCTGTCATAAGGAAAATGGTAAGTATTTAAAAAAAACACCACCAAAAAAAAACGCTTAAATGTAAAGTTTAATGAATTAAAGTGCCCCTGTTTTTATGAGTATTTTTAAAAACCGGGCACTTAATTAAACTTTACGTTTTACTTTAAAGGGCCATAATACCCAAATGTTTAAACACTTGAAAGTGATGCAGCATAGCTGTAAAAAGCTGACTAGAAAATATCTCCTGAACATCTCTATGTAAAAAAGAAAGATATTTTACCTCAAAAGTTCCTCAGTAGCCACATCCCATTGTAAAGGATTTCTAAGCAGCATTTTAGTGTGTCTGTCCTGGGACAGCTTAGGGGATGAGCCTTGTGAACTCTCATATTTCGCCAATCAGATAAAGGAAGCTTACTATGAAATCTCATGAGAGTTAAGTCAAATCTCATGAGATCACAGTAAGAGTTCATGACCTCAGCACTGCTGATGCTGATTGGCTGCTGTTCATTTCTTCATTTTTTTTTATTTTTACCTGCAGCTGGGAGCAGCTGAGTATAACTTTTTACACAGAACTTACTCTGCTGAGCTGAGGAGATTGTGAGGTAAAATATCTTCCTTTTTTACATAGAGATGCTCAGATGATATTTTCCTGTCAGCTTTTTACAGTTATACTGCATCAGTTTCAAGGGATTTAGCATATGAGTATTATGTCCCTTTAAGTTAAAGAAGAAGTGCAATATTTAGTGATCCATTTTTTGGATCATATACAGATACTCATATTCTGAGAAGTAAATTACAGAACTAACACAATCACCCTAATCTGTTATGAGTAAGATAAACACAGATGCATTGAATACTTACACCAGTTGAGCTGCCTGACAAAGCTGGCCATGTTGCTATGTTTGAAATGCCTAGGAAGGATTTCTTTTGCAAATCTTTCTTCATCCAGCACAATAAAGCTAGCTCCATCCTATATCCAAACATAAAAACAAATAATATCATACACTGAAACATATAGATCCTGTGTTTTTTTTTAAATATTGCTTCAAAGAAATGAGAAGGCGTGTACAGAGCAGAAGCGGGGATGACATTTATATATACACACACACATACTTTTGATCTGATGAAAGAGTTCACATCTCTGAAACTTCATCTAATAAAGATGACTTTTGCTGTAAAATATCCTGAGTGTTTTGGGACTCTATACACACACACACACACACACACACAAACATATATATATATATATATATATATATATATATATATACACACATACATATATACATACATACACACACACACATATACACAGAGAGAAGTGCACCCACAGGAACGAACAACCAGCTCAATACCATTGTTAGCCTGTTCTATGGCGTTTTACCACCTGGGTGCAACTTCTTTTAGCCCAGTAATACTTTTCACAGAGTAGAACTTTCCTGTAGTATATCAGTCTAATCCCGCCAATTACGGTCAGTCCAGCACCGAAATACCAGGCAATTCCTCTCTGAACAAGGAACACAGCAACCCCAGACGATCGTTTCGGCCTTCATTGGGCCTCGTCAGTGAGGTGTAGCAGTATTACTCTAAGCACACTGATCAAGGAGTCCACGTCTGGTTGCCCATTTTTCCCATAGGGAGACTAAATACACACAGAGTAAAATAAAGTTTTTTAAAATATACACTTGCTGTTGGATGGTGCTTGTTACCATATTTTATCTGCGGGCCTTTTGGGAACATACTTTTGGGACTGCTGTTGTCCTGCTTTGGAGCTAACAGTCCACTGGGCAGCTGAGAGGTCCCAGTATGCTGGTATAGCACCTGGAGGTGCCTAGAATCCTGTAAGTGCAATCTATTAGTCACATATCTCTTTGGTCCAAACGTTACTGGGCTATGTCTGTGTGTTTCCTTTGACCAACAGGCTCTCCTATGGACTTTTTGGATCTGTGCTGGAGGTGACCAGTGAGCTGGACCACTGCGAAGTTCCAGTCTGCTATAATAGCACCGTATGGGTGCGCGTCTGTTTTTGAGTATACTACATCTCTTGCTTTTTTGTATACCTGTTCTGGTTGTACTAGGCCATGTTGGCGCCTCTGTTCCCTTCTTTCTCTAGGTAACGACACATCAGGATGACCGTCCTATGACAGAGAGCTGCCTCATCATCTTTTTTTGGATTATCATCTATTTTTGGTCGTATGGACTTTTATTGGTATTGCTATATACACATTATTTTGCAACAATTGACTTTTTGTGTTATGGTATTTTAGTTATCAGGAGGCGCCCCCTATGGGTGTGGTATACGCCCGAGTACACCACACTATATAAATACGGTTTTGTGTGTGTTGTGTTTATAATGCTTCCCTGTGGGCCTGTCACCCAGGCTGTTCAGGGGTTAACTGTCTGGGTTGCTGGGAACCGTGCAGCTGTCAGTGTTCAGGGCTGTGGAATATATAAATATCTATATCTCTATCTATATCTCTATCTATATCTCTATCTATATCTCTATCTATCTATATATACACACACATATATACATACACATACACACAAAATAGAAAATAGTTTATATCAATTAACAATGCAAAGTGCGGGAACAGAAGAAAAATCTAAATCTGCTGAAGAATAAATTTGGGACCAATCAAATGCCTCCCTGATTGTAATGCATGATAGATCAGTATCTGCCTGCAGTTCTCCGCATTGATGAGACCATTGATTATGACCAAATCCCCAACTTCAATGGCAGAAATGCAGTCCCATACTGGCAAGGAACCTCCACAATGCTTCACTGTTGCCTGCAGACATTCTTATACTGCTTTATAGCCCTTTGGCGAAAAAAACGTCTTCTGCTGCAGTAAAATATTTAAAAATGTTTACTCATCAATCCAGAGCACCTGCTGACATTTTTATGCACCCCAATTCCTTTGTTTTTGTACATAGTTGCATCACTTGGTCTTGTTTCCACGTCTGCGGCTTTATGGCAGCAAGTCTTCCATGAAGACCACTTCTGAAAAGACGTCTCCGGACATTAGGTGTGGCAAAAAAGAAAAAAAATGTTTGCACACTCTATAGTAAAATCATAAAAACAAAATTTATGCTTACCTGATAAATTTATTTCTCTTGTGGTGTATCCAGTCCACGGATTCATCCATTACTTGTGGGATATTCTCCTTCCCAACAGGAAGCTGCAAGAGGATCACCCACAGCAGAGCTGTCTATATAGCTCCTCCCCTAACTGCCACTACCAGTCATTCGACTGAAGACAAGCAAGAGAAAGGAGAAACTATAGGGTGCAGTGGTGACTGTAGTTTAAAAATAAAGAACACCTGCCTTAAAATGACAGGGCGGGCCGTGGACTGGATACACCACAAGAGAAATAAATTCATCAGGTAAGCATAAATTTTGTTTTCTCTTGTAAGGTGTATCCAGTCCACGGATTCATCCATTACTTGTGGGATACCAATACCAAAACTATAGGACACGGTTGAAGGGAGGGACAAGGCAGACGCTTAAACGGAAGGCACCACTGCCTGTAAGACCTTTCTCCCAAAACTAGCCTCCGAAGAAGAAAAAGTAACAAATTTATAGAATTTAGAAAAAGTATGAAGCGAAGACCAAGTCGCCGCCTTACAAATCTGTTCAACAGAAGCCTCATTTTTAAAAGCCCATGTGGAAGCCACCGCTCTAGTGGAATGAGCTGTAATTCTTTCAGGAGGCTGCTGGCCAGCAGTCTCATAAGCTAAGCGGATTATACTTCTTAACCAAAAAGAAAGAAGTTGCTGAAGCCTTTTGGCCTCTCCTCTGTCCAGAGTAGACAACAAACAATGCAGATGTTTGACGAAAATCCTTAGTAGCTTGTAAATAAAACTTTAAAGCACAAACCACGTCAAGATTATGTAATAGACGTTCCTTCTTTGAAGAAGGATTAGGACACAGTGACGGAACAACAATCTCCTGATTGATATTCTTATTAGATACCACCTTAAGAAGAAACCCAGGTTTGGTACGCAAAACTACCTTATCTGCATGGAAGATTAGATAAGGGGAAGCACACTGTAAGGCAGATAAATTGAACTCTGAAACACTTAGAGTCGAAGAGATAGCTACCAAAAACAGAACTTTCCAAGATAAAAGCTTAATATCTATGGAATGCAGAGGTTCAAACAGAACCCCTTGAAGAACTTTAAGAACTAAATTTAAACTCCATGGCGGAGCAAAAAGTTTAAACATAGGCTTAATTCTAACTAAAGCCTGACCAAACGCCTGAACGTCTGGAACATCCGCCAGACGCTTGTGCAGAAGGACAGAGCAGAAATCTGTCCCTTTAAGGAACTAGCCGACAATCCCTTCTCCAATCCTTCTTGGAGAAAAGATAATATCCTGGGAATCCTGACTTTACTCCATGAGTAACCCTTGGATTCACACCAATGAAGATATTTACACCATATCTTATGATAGCTTTTCCTGGTGACAGGCTTTCGAGCCTGAATTAAGGTATCAATGACCGACTCGGAGAAACCACGTTTCGATAAAATCAAGCGTTCAATCTCCAAGCAGTCGGACGCAGAGAAATTAGATTTTGACATGTCCACCAGATCTGCATACCAAGTCCTGCATGGCCACACAGGTGCTATCAAAATCACCGAAGCTCTCTCCTGCTTGATCTTGGCAATCAGACGAGGGAGCAGAGGAAACGGTGGAAACACATAAGCCAGGTTGAAGGACCAAGGCGCTGCTAGAGCATCTATCAGCGCTGCCTTGGGATCCCTGGACCTGGATCCGTAACAAGGAAGCTTGGCGTTCTGACGAGACGCCATGAGATCCAGTTCTGGTTTGCCCCAAAATTGAATCAACTGTGCAAACACCTCCGGATGGAGTTCCCACACCCCCGGATGAAAAGTCTGCCGACTTCTAAAATCCGCCTCCCAGTTCTCTACTCCTGGGATATGGATAGCTGAGAGATGGCAAGAGTGAACCTCTGCCCATAGAATTATTTTTGAAACCTCCAACATTGCTAGGGAACTCCTTGTTCCCCCTTGATGGTTGATGTAGGCTACAGTCGTGATATTGTCCGACTGAAATCTGATGAACCTGACCGCAGCAAGCTGAGGCCAAGCCTTTAGAGCATTGAATATCGCTCTTAGTTCCAGAATGTTTATCGGAAGGAGTGCCTCCTCCTGAGTCCACGAGCCCTGAGCCTTCAGGGAGTTCCAGACTGCACCCCAGCCCAAAAGGCTGGCATCTGTCATTACTATTGTCCAATCTGGCCTGCGGAAGGTCATACCCTTGGACAGATGGACCCGAGATAGCCACCAGAGAAGAGAATCCCTTGTCTCTTGATCCAGATTTAGTAGAGGGGACAAATCTGTGTAATCCCCATTCCACTGACTGAGCATGCAGAGTTGCAGCGGTCTGAGATGTAGGCGGGCAAACGTCACTATGTCCATTGCCGCTACCATTAAGCCGATTACTTCCATAAACTGAGCCACTGAAGAGCGAGAAGTAGAATAAAAGAACACGGCAGGAATTTAGAAGTTTTGACAACCTGGCCTCCGTCAGGTAAATCTTAATTTCTACAGAATCTATCAGAGTTCCTAGGAAGGAAACTCGTGTGAGAGGGGATAGAGAACTCTCTTCTTCGTTCACTTTCCACCCATGAGACTTCAGGAATGCCAGAACAATGTCCGTATGGGACCTGGCGATTTGAAAATTCAACGCCTGTATCAGAATGTCATCTAGGTAAGGGGCTACTGCTATACCCCGCGGCCTTAGGACCGCTAGGAGTGACCCTAGAACCTTCGTAAAGATTCTTGGTGCCGTAGCTAACCCAAAGGGAAGAGCCACAAACTGGTAATGTCTGTCTAGGAAGACGAACCTGAGAAATCGATGATGATCTCTGTGTATCGGAATGTGAAGATAAGCATCCTTTAAGTCCACGGTAGTCATATATTGACCCTCCTGGATCATAGGTAGGATGGTCCGAATAGTCTCCGTCTTGAAGGATGGGACCCTGAGAAATTTGTTTAGGATCTTGAGATCTAAGATTGGTCTGAAGGTTCCCTCTTTCTTGGGAACTAGAAACAGATTTGAATAGAAGCCTTGCCCCTGTTCCTCCTTTGGAACTGGGTGTATCACTCCCATAACTAGGAGGTCTTGAACACAATGTAAGAATGCCTCTCTCTCTTTATCTGGTTTGCAGATAATTGTGAGAGATGAAATCTCCCTTTTGGGGAAGAAGCTTTGAAGTCCTGGACATCTCTTGCCCAAGCCTGGGCGAAGAGAGAAAGTCTGCCCCCTACTAGATCCGTTTCCGGATCGGGGGCTGATCTTTCATGCTGTCATAGAGACAGCAGCAGGTTTTTGGCCTGCTTTCCTTTGTTCCAAGCCTGGTTAGGTCTCCAGACCGGCTTGGACTGGGCAAAATTTCCCTCTTGTTTTGTATTAGAGGAAGTTGAAGCTGCGCCACTCGAAGTTTCGAAAGGAACGAAAATTAGTCTGTTTGGTCCATAATTTGTTGGACCTATCCTGAGGAAGGGCGTGACCTTTTCCTCCAGTAATATCAGAAATGATCTCCTTCAGTCCAGGCCCGAATAGGGTCTGCCCCTTGAAGGGAATGTTGAGAAGCTTAGACTTTGAAGTAACGTCAGCTGACCAGGATTTAAGCCATAGCGCCCTATGCGCCTGAATAGCAAAACCTGAGTTCTTAGCCTTTAGCTTGGTTAAATGAACAACGGCGTCGGAAACAAATGAATTGGCTAGATTAAGAGCTTTAAGCTTGTCAAGGATATCATCCAATGGGGTTTCTACCTGTAGAGCCTCTTCTAGAGACTCAAACCAGAAGGCCGCAGCAGCAGTGACAGGGGCAATGCATGCAAGGGGCTGGAGAATAAAACCTTGTTGAATAAAAATTTTCTTAAGGTAACCCTATAATTTTTTGTCCATTGGATCTAGAAAAGCACAACTGTCCTCGACAGGGATAGTTGTACGCTTCGCTAGGGTAGAGACTGCTCCCTCCACCTTAGGGACCGTTTGCCACAAGTCCTGTGTGGCGGCATCTATAGGAAACATCTTTTTAAAAACAGGAGGGGGAGAGAACGGTACACCTGGTCTATCCCATTCCTTAGTAATAATTTCTGAAAACCTCTTAGGGATTGGAAAAACATCAGTGTAAACAGGCACTGCATAGTATTTATCCAACTTACACAATTTCTCTGGGACTACAATGGCGTCGCAGTCATCCAGAGTTGCTAAAACCTCCATGAGCAACACGCGGAGGTGTTCAAGTTTAAATTTAAATGTAGACATATCAGAATCAGGTTGAAGTGTCTTCTCTGAATCAGAAAAATCACCCACAGATAGAAGCTCTCCTGCTTCGGCTTCTGCACATTGTGAGGGTATATCAGACATAGCTACTAAAGCGTCAGAGAGCTCTGTATTTGTTCTAGCCCCAGAGCTATCTCGCTTTCCTTGTAACCCTGGCAGTTTGGACAATACCTCTGTAAGGGTATGATTCATAACTGCCGCCATGTCTTGTAAAGTATACCCAATGGGCACGCTAGATGTACTTGGCGTCCCTTGAGCTGGAGTTATAGGTTCTGACACGTGGGGAGAGTTAGTCGGCATAACTTCCCCCTTGTCAATTTCCTCTGGTGATAAATCTTTTAAATCCAGAATATGGTCTTTAAAATTTATAGTAAGATCAGTGCATTTGGTACACATTCTAAGAGGGGGTTCCACAATGGCTTCTAAACATAATGAACAAGGATTTTCCTCTATGTCAGACATGTTTAACAGACTAATAATGAGACCAGCAAGCTTGGAAAACACTTTAATAAATGTGAAAAAGCAGAATATAAAAAAACGGTAATGTGCCTTTAAGGGAAAAACAAAAAACAAACTGCAAAACAGTGAAAAAAAGCAGTAAACTCTACGAAATTTTTACAGTGTGTATAATAGACTAAAATAGCATGGCAGCCACTTGCAAATGGATGATTAACCCCTCAGGCTCAAAAAACGAAGAAGAAAAACTGTAAAACCGTTGTAACAGTCACAAGCAAACTGCCACAGCTCTACTGTGGCCCCTACCTTCCCATAAAACGACTTTTGTAGACACAAAAACCCTTTACAGAGATCCAATATGTCAGGGGACTCCTTCAGGGAAGCTGGATGTCTCAGAATGTAACTACTGCGCAATTAGAGCGCGAAAATAGGCCCCTCCCACCATGCACTCAAAGTGAAAGGGCTATAAATAACTACTCCTAGGAGAAATCTAGTCAGCCATGTGGAAAACTAGGCCCCAAATAAAGATTTATCACCCTTAGTAAAAAACATTCTTTATATATCATGCAAACGTTTTACATACTAAGCCATAAGAGCAAGTAACATGAATATTACCCTTTACTGCAAGCATGATGCCAGTCGTTTGTTAAATCACTGCAATCAGGCTTACCTTAAATATATCAGGCACTGTCAGCATTTTCTAGACCTTATCTCTCTAGAAAAAAATATACTGAACATACCTCAGAGCAGTTAATTCTGCAGGCCGTTCCCCCAGCTGAAGTTTTCCCATACTCTACTACTAGTTGTGTGTAAGAACAGCAGTGGACCTTAGTTACAACCTGCTAAGATCATCAAAAACCTCAGGCAAAACTCTTCTAATTTCTGCCTGAGGTAAAAACAGTACAACGCCGGTACCGTTTAAAAATAACAAACTTTTGATTGAAGATGGACTACACTAATTCACCACATCTCTCTTGATACTTCATTTCTTGTCGAGAGCTGCAAGAGAATGACTGGGAGTGGCAGTTAGGGGAGGAGCTATATAGACAGCTCTGCTGTGGGTGATCCTCTTGCAGCTTCCTGTTGGGAAGGAAAATATCCCACAAGTAATGGATGAATCCGTGAACTGGATACACCTTACAAGAGAAAGTCTTTTTTTATTTGTCTTTGTTTAAAAGAGCACACATTTTAACCAGCTGGCCTAATTTATCTGACGCACTTTGGCAAGAAAACAGGTTTACTATTACCATTGTGTATATTTAAAACAATACCAAATTGCTATTGTATAATTGGCTCAACACCTGGCCTGCCTTTTTACATTCTTAAGGTGGACATACATTGTTTATTTTTCTAAATACGGTTGCAAAACATTTTAATAAACAATAGGCCAATATAAACTCATGCCACTAATCATTTTCATATTAAGAGTAACAAGTGAAACACACCAATAGTAACCATCATCTTAAAATTAACAAGTGAAGCAGTCATTGACTAAAGTAGAATCTCAATTAACCGGCACCCATGGGGATTGGTAGATTCCGGATAAGTGTAATTCTGCTTGAGAGTCACTATTAAAAATAGCTCTAGTTCTATAACCCAGATTCCCAGAACGGCTCAATCTCTTGCTGAAAACAATGTGTTTATTCAGGATAAAATACAAGTGTATATCCTGAATAAATGCATTGTTTTCAGCAAGATATTGAGCCGTTACATCTTTGTGGATCCTCCCATTGGGCTCTCCTCTGCCAGCCGGTAGTGTGACCCCTGGTCCGGAAGTACAGTACTCGTTCCACAGATGGATACATGACAGAGGGATACTGCACCAAAAAGTTAAAAGGGACAGTCTAGTCCAAAATAAAATTTCAAGATTCAGATAGAGAATGTCATTTTAAACAAATTTTCCAATTTACTTTTATCACCAGTTTTGGTTTGTTCTCTTGGTGTTCTTAGTTGAAAGCTAAACCTAGGAGGTTCATATGCTAATTTCTAAGCCCCCGAAGGCCGCCTCTTCACTAAGGGCATTTTGATAGTTTTTCACCACTAGAGTGTGTTAGTACATGTGTGTCATATAGATAACACTGTGCTCATGCGTGAGCCAGCTCCGATTGGCTAAAAGGGATGTCTGTCAAAAGAACTGAAATAAGGGGGCAGTTTGCAGAGGCTTAGATACAAGATAATCACAGGAGGTAAAAAGTGTATTTATATAACTGTGTTGGTTGTGCAAAACTAGGGAATGGTTAATAAAAGGGAATATCTATCTTTTTAAACAATACAAATTCTGGTGTAGACTGTCCCTTTAAAGCCACCGCAAATTAGACCCGCCCTGATTGCAAAGCTGATGCAATCGTATGTTCCACAGTCTATTTCTGTCCCTATATCTGTTTTCTAATGAATGTGAACAAGGGTTACCGCAGCTCCTGCTGTTTAAAGAGATCCAGACTGTTTCTTTAGCACATTTATGCTTTACATGTTTACTTTTTTTTTTTTCTTTCCCGGTTGCTTGAGAGTGCCGGTTGCTTGAGTTCCGGATAATTGAGATTCTACTGTATATAAAATACAATTATTACTTATCATGCTCTAACTTTTTTCAATTCTTTACACCACGACCCCCATAAAAATTGGATAACTTGGTTATTGATATAGCAGATAAGGGTGGTGTTGAACAGGAAGGCATATATTCGTGAATATAATCCAACAAGAACTATAAAAATGGCTCTAACGATAGAATACATAAAACATACAAGGTGAAACAAAAGTATATACAGATAATGAATAGTCCAGGGTCAGCTCAAACACACTCAGTGATGAACCAGTCAGTAGACCCAACACATATGTGCACCTGACAATTAGGGCTTGCAAACACTGTTGTAGTTTAAAAACTGATTTATTAAAACCATATAAAATTCAAACAATAGAGTGTTAAAAATTGGTGGGTATACAAAGTCTGTACCCCCAGATATGCAACGCGTTTCTCAGCAATTACGCTGTTTCCTCAGGCCTGTTTGAATTTTATATGGCTTTAATAAATATGTTTTTAAACTACAACAGTGTTTACAAGCCCTAATTGTCAGGTGCACATATGTGTTGGGTCTACTGACTGGTTCATCACTGAGTGTGTTTGAGCTGTCCCTGGACTACGTGCAGCTGTCGGGAGGAGGTGAGCCGACACAACCTTTATACTGCCAGCCTGCGTCTACTAGCACATAAGGGTGCTCTATGGAAATGGGAGTACCCTGTGTTTGACATTTTCTATCTGATTTGTCTATTTGGTGACTGATACACACGAGACGAAACCTATCCCAGGGGTCAACATATCGGTTTAAAATGTAAGAGCTAATATGAATATTTAGGAGCCAGATAGTGAGACAGTGAGACCCAAAAAGTTAGGAGCCAGGAGCAAAAGTCTAGGAGCCAGTGGCTGCTAGGCTCCTGGGTTTGTCAAACCCTGCATTAACCTATAATATTAATTCTTAAAGGGACAGTCAACCATAGAATTGTTATTGTTTTAAAAGATAGATAATCCCTTTATTACCCATTCCCCAGTTTTGCATAACCGACACAGTTATATTAATATACTTTTTACCTTTGTGATTACCTTGTATCTAGGAACCTTCTTCCAGCCCCCTGATCACATGACTGTGACTGTTTCTTATCTATTGTCTTAAATTTAGCATTGTATTGTGCTAGATCTTAAATAACCCCCTGTGCCTGAACACAGTGTTATCTATATGGCCCACGTGTACTTTCTGTCTCTGTGTTGAAAAGAGATTTAAAAAGCATGTGATAAGAGGCAGCCCTCAAAGGCTTAGAAATTAGCATACGATTCTTACCTATGTTTAGTTTAAACTAAGAATACCAAGAGAAAAAAAGCAAATTTGATGATAAAAGTAAATTGGAAAGTCGATTAAAATTAAAAGTCCTATCTGAATAATGAAAGTTTAATTTATACTAGACTGTCCATTTAAAAAGATACATTAAACACCTCAATTACACATAGTAAAAAAAACTTTGCAATATACTTTGTTTATTTTGTTCTCCTTTCCTGTAATTTAATTCTGAATTTTGTGGGCTTTCCAATTTATGTTAAACATGCAAGTTCAGACACCGCTATATTCAACAGTCATTGGTTGCACCCTCTAGTAAGCCATTTATAACCATTCCCAATTGACTGTAGCAAAAAAAGCAACCTAAGTTACAATATGGCGGCACCCACTACTTTATGAAAATTATTAGAATGTTGCCCTCATTTTTTCAATATTTAAAGAATATAATTTTTAAAAATTACATGTACAAATTATTCTCAGACTAAGCTTTGCATACAACACTCAGGCAATTAATAATTTACGGTTTAATGTGACTTTAAAGTGATGGTAAATTCGCTTCCATAACTTCACATAGTATGAAAACTCTTCTCCTAACTAACATATCGATATGCTTATTTTGTTCCAATGTCAAATCTACTTTTAATACTGAGCGTTTGTCAGGCTCCGTTCCCCGATTCAATGCAGCCTCTCTGAATAATTTTCCCTTAGGCTTCTTTGACTAGCAGCTCTTTCAGCCAATCAGAGTCTCACCGCCGCATGTAAATTAATCCCAGCACGCTCCCGTGCTTGGAACTCAAGCTGGAAGTTGAACTGATTGGCTTAAAGAGCTGCCAGTCAAAGAAGCCTAAGGGAAAATTAATCAGAGAGGCTGCTCGGTATTAAAAGTAGATTTGACATTGGAACAAAATAAGCATATCGATATGCTAGTTAGGAGAAGAGTTTTCATACTATGTGAAGTTATGGAAGTGAATTTACCATCACTTTAAAAGGCACATTAAACTGTAAATTATTCATTGCTTGAGTTTTATATGCAAAGCTTAGCCTGAGAATAAATTTGTACATGTAATTTTTAAAAAATTAGTTTATTAAAGGGATTAATAGTTCCCTGGGCATTGCAGATGAACTGTTTCAAGTACCATCTGATTGGTTTAATTCAAATTCTGCACCAAATCAGTTCTTTCCTGTTTCTGATAATCTGAAGTCTATATACTTAAATGTTTTTTTTCTAAACCAGATAAACAGTTCCTGATAAAATATATAAAAAATTTCTTTTGGAAAAATATCTTTGCATAACCAATTTTTTTCTACTCCCAAGATTGGCGCTGCAATTGCTAGATTTAAAAAAAAAAAAAAAAAAAAAAAAAAAAAAAAGATGATTTTCCCTGTAGATGATGCAGGATCACTTAAAGATGTCATGGATAAAAAAAATGGAACAAAATTTAATGAGACTATCTTCAACAAGGGGCCTTATTTCATCCTCTACTTGCTCTATTTTCAACCCTGAAAGCTACTGAAGTGTGGTCTTCTAACCTGTCTTTTTCTTTACAAGATAATGAAAATGTTACATCTTTTCTTGCAGATTTTAATATGGTTACTTAGTTCTGCTTATCAGCTGCTGCTAATATTTTGGAGCTTAATGCAAAGTCTATGACTACTGCTAAACTTGTCAGAAGGGCCCTATGGCTGCAACATTGGGAAGCTGACCCAGGTTCCAAGTTGAATTTACTGAGTCTTTCTTTTAAAAGGGGGATATGCTGTTTGGTAAGCAACTGGAAACTTTAATATCAAAGAGAATAGGAGGTAAGAGTCCTTTTCTCCTACAGGTTTCCAGAAGCCGAAAGGGGCCCTCTTGTCCACAGGCAGCGTAATCTGCATCAAAATTTCAAGGCTTCCTCTAGAAGGGAATTATTTCAGCATCAGGATGGAAGATCTAACTTTCAGTTTAGAGGTAGGGGACATGGTAAGTCCTTTCCTTACTTTCAGGCTAAAAAACGATGGTGGGCCGTCCCAGAACTTTCCTCTGGGAGGAAGGTTACTCAATTTCAGAGAGGTCTGGGCATCCAGTATATCAGACCATTGGGTTCTGGGGATTCTTCAAGACTGATATAATTTGGAGTTCGAGAAAACCAAGTCTTCCTAGCTTAGTAAAAACTTCACTCCCCAGGGATCCTGTGAAACTGAAGGCCATTCTCGAGTTCATCAGCAAACGCATGTGCAAAACCAATTCGAGATTACAACAAATGATTTTATTCACCTCTTTTTCTGGTAAAAAAAAAAAAAGTTCCAGGAGACCGCTTCTGGATCTTTGAGTTATCAACACCTTTCTCAAGGTTCAGCACTTCAAGATGGAGTCTGTTCTGTCAGGAATCAATCTTATCCCACTAAAAGCTTACCTGCTTTCTGTAGATCTCAAAGATGCATACTTCCATATTCCTATTGCAGAATGCCACAGAAAGGTCCTCTCTGTTTCACGGTCGGAGACCAACATTTTCTATTTTCAGCTCTTCCCTTCGGAATATCCACTGCTCCAAGAGTCTTTACAAAAGGTGTTAGTCCTTATAGCAGAACTACGTGTCAAAGAGTTATTCATAATCTATATCTAGACTATATCCTTCTCCTGGCAAGTTCACAACAACAAGCATTTGCCCACAGGACAGGTCTATCCTTCCTGATCACGGTTGGAACATACATTTTCAAAAAAACTAGCTTCGACCCTGTCAAAAGCTAGTGTTTCTAGGAGCACACTTTAATACACAAAAGGAGATTGTATCTCTTCCAGATGTTTGAATCAAATTTATTCTAAAATATTTCCAGCTGTTCTGCCATGTCAAATACCTCACAGCCCGCCAATGGATGAAGCTCCTAGGTCACATGTTCTCAGTAATCCATATGGTCAGATGGGCCAGATGGAGAATGTGCCCATTTCAAAACACACTTCTTACAAGAATTCAACAGACGCTGGGGACTGTCCCAGCATATCAGAATACATGCAAGTTTGAAAATCTTTCTTCTCTGGTGGTCACAGTCCAAGAACTTATCAAGGGGACTTCCTCTTCAGGAGCCAAATTGGATCATTGTGCAAACAGATGCCAGCAAGACTGGATGGGGGGCATCAAGACAAATGCCCAAGGAACGTGGGAGAAGCAACATCAATCTCTTCCATCAAACCTTCTGGAAATCAGGGAAGTATTCTTTTCCTTGCATTTGAGCAACTGTTGGAGGGAAAAGAGGTAAAGATCCTAACAGACAACAGGACAGTGGCAGCTTATCTGTAGTTCCAAGGAGGTACCCCCAATCTTCAGATGGACACAACGCCACATACAGTTTCTCTCTGCAGTCCATATCCCGGGGATAGAGAATGTCAAGGCAGACTACTTGAGCAGAAGTCTAATTTCTCCAACCGAATGGCAACTGAGCAGGTGGTTGTTGGAGGATAATCAGTCTCTGGGGACTTCCAGAAATCGATCTCATGGCCTCTGCATTGAATCTTCAGGTTCCAAAGTTCTTCAGCTGTCACCCGACACCTCTTGCCTTAGGAGTGGATGCCTTTCTCCACAATTGGTCATACAACCTCATATGTCTTTCCTCTAATTCCTCTCATCCCAAGATTATTGAAAAGGATTCTGCTGGAATGAGCTACCTTCATTGTCATTCTTCCCTTCTGGCCTTGCAGGCCTTGGTTTCCTCTGGTACTCAAACTAGCAATTCAACCTCCATGGCATCTTCAAATCTCTTGAGTTTCAGCTCTCTTGTCATTTAAACGCTTCTTCAGGCTCGAAAGGAAACTACATGTAAAGCATATTATTGAATTTCTCATCATGGATGATTTCACATAATATCACTACAGCAACAATCAAGATATTTCATCTGCTGGATTTCCTTCACAATGGTTTTCTTCAAGGCCTCAGTGCTAGAACCCTTAAAGTTCAAATTCCTGCAATATCTGGTATTAGCTGGGCTCAGGGCCCTCAGGTAATTCAATTCTTTCAAGCTTTAGGTCATATCCGTCCATCTGTCAAAACATGAATTCCATCCTGGGACCTGCCTTTGGTTTTGGACTCTTGTGGAATCTCCCTTTGAACCTTTATGTAAAGTTTCCTTATGGTTTCTCATCTTGAAAACCATTTTTCTAGTGGCCATCACATCGGCCCATCGAGTATCTGAACTTCAAGCTTTGTCTGTTAAAGACTCTAACATCATCTTTCATCAAGGTAGTACTTTGTACTGTTCCCGAAATCCTTCCCAAAGTGGTATCCGACTTTCATAAACACCAGGATATTGTTCTTCCTTACTTTTGCCCTAAAAACTTAGATTCTCAAAGTAAACCATTGTATCGTTTGGATGTGGTCCGATGTCTTCATATTTATGTCTCAAGATATTCTTAAGAGTGAAAGGTTATTCATTGTTCCTAAAGGTCCTCGTCAAGGTCAAGCTCCATCACCAATGACAGTGTCTCGCTGTATTGTGCAGGCTATTTCAAGAACCTATAAAGAAAAAGGGCAACAGGTACATGAAGGGCTTAAGGCTCATACCACAAGGGCTGACACTTCTCCTGAAGAAATCTGTGAAGCCGCAGTTTGGAAATCGTATAACACTTTTATCTTGCATTATAAGCTGGATGTTAGTCAGTCAGCTGCTGTCAAATTCGGCCGAAAGATATCTTCTTCTGTTAAGGAATAAATATTTATATTTTTTGCAGTATTTTGCATTTATTTCCCACCCTCTCTTTTATTATTGATCTGTATTCTCACACTGGTATTACCAGGGGGGCCAAGATAATTGGAAATTAACAACAAAATATAAGCAATTTCTATATCTTGGCCCATAGCCAGGGTAATACTTACTAGGCTCCCTCCCTTTGTTTGGTTCACCTGTTTTGGCTGGACAACTCTCAGAGGAGGAAGGGGTGGTGTCTCTCTAAGTCTTTTATGGTAAACGAGGGGAGTGGATAGCTCGGTCTGCACCCCTCAGTAGAGGGTCTCACTGGTAAGTATTACCCAGGGTATGGAGCAAGATATAGAAATTGCTTATATTTTATATATATATATATATATATATATATATATATATATATATATATATATATATATATATATATATATATATATATATTCTCAATAAGTGAACATTAAATTTGCATTTTGCATGGGGCAATTTAAATTTTAGCCAGCAATCGCTACCCAGGGTCTGAACCAAAAATGGTCCAGCTCCTAAGCTTAAAATCCTGCTTTTAAAAATAAAGATAGCAAGAGAACGAAGAAAATTTGATGAGTAAATTAGAAAGTTGCTTAAAATTGCATGCTCTATCATAATCATGGAAGAAAAAAAAATGTGGGTTTAGTATCCATCCATGATAAAGCTAAATGTGCGCACAACCAGAGCAGAAAGATAACAGATTTCAAAGCTGTTCTCCACAGTACTTACGGATGAACTTTTGTGTGCACATTTGTGAGAGAATTCTGGAGTCAAATTGCCCTTATTTTAGGCGCATTTTCAAATGATAAATAAGGGGATTCATTCTCAGTGAGAAAATAAAAGGAAAAAATAGAGAACTTCAATAATAAAGCTAGCCCTATGATAGATTTTCAGATTTGCTGTTGACTCTTACCTCAATTTATACTTGATCTAATCAATCAATTCTTACAACCCCTTCTGCAATCTTTCTTCCATCTTTTAAAGAACGGTAAAGTCAAAATTAAACTTTCATGATTGAGATAAAAGCATGCAATTTTAAACAATTTACTTATTTTATTGAATTTACTTTGTTCCCTTTGTTGAAAATTAGACCTAGGTAGGCTCAGGAGCAGTGATGCACTGCAGGGAACCAGATGCTGATTGCTCGTATGCCTTGCTGCTCTTAAATTATACCAAGAGACTGAAGTAAATTTGATAATAGAAGTAAATTGGAAAGTAGGTTCAAATTGTATGATCTGAATCATTAAAAAATATTTTTTGTGTTTAACGCCCCTTTAAAACTATTGAGAAGCTAGTGAAACAGTGTGTCCAGTTATATTAATAAACTGGTCCAAAACAATTAGGAGTCACAAACAAAATTCAATGAAGTATGAGTTCCTGGATTTTTCACTGCATATAAAACTTTCTACTCACATTTTGAAAAAGAATTGGTTATTAAAAACTTGATTGCTTGCTATGTACAGAAGCTCATTTATATCTGCCCAAAATTGCTCAGTCGAAGAGATAAGATAAACATATGCAAAAAGATTTTCACTATAAGAAAAGCATCTGGAAATAAAGATTTATGGTTATCCTAAAATAAAAGCTGAAACCTCAAAGCATTAACTTAATAATAATAATAAAAAAAAAATGGAAGCTGAAAACCGCATTGAACCGAGCCCTTGTTGCAAGGTCAATATACACCCTGTTGATGGTTCTCAATGGGAAGACTGCAATTGTACAGTGTTTTTTCAACTTAATATATTGCTATTTAGGTGCAAGACGATACATGATTGTCATATATCAAACTGGATTCTTTGTTAACAGTTGCAGAAGATATCAGTACCTCAGGGTCTTTAAAAAGAGGAAAGATTCTTGCAACTAAATAACATACTAGGTCAGTGTGTTTTTTTAATGCAGCGACACCACGTTTACTTCAATTGTTTTTCAGTAGGCAAAATCCACAAACAACTTGCCTTGATTAGAAAAAACAAAAATTGTAAACGTTATAAACAAAGCTTGCCACTGCCATGTTCTTATAAAATTATGCAATGGTTTTATAGTTTCTTATTTTATCATCTCTGCTGAAGTCATTCAGGAACAGATATTTACAAGGCTTAGGTTTGTGAAGCCTGCAGAGTTCACTTCCAAAAAATTCACAACTTCCAGACTTAAAGGGATATAAAACCTAAAATATTTTATTTTTCCACAATTCAGACAGACTATACAATTTTAAATAACTTATGAATTTACTTCTACAATCAAATTTGCTTTGTTCTTTTGGTATACTTTATTGAGAAGCATACCTAGATAGGCTCAAGAGATGGAAGCTAGCTGCTGATTGGTGGCTGTACATGTATGCCTGTTGTCATTGGGCTTACCCATGTGTTCAGCTAGCTCCAAGAAGTGCAATGCTGCACCTTCAATAAATGATAACAAAGAAAACTAAGCAAAATTGATAATGGGAGTACATTGGAAAGTTGTTTAAATTTGTATGCTCTATCTGAATCCTGATTTTTTTTTTGTTTCATTTCCATTTAAATGAAAGGAAAAGGGGGTAAAATAAAGTATATTATTGAATACTTTTCACTACACATATTAAAATGTTCACATTACAAATTAAAAGCGTTTACTGTCCGTTAAATAAAAAGGATGGATCTGTCGGTCTTCTTAAAACAGATATTATAGCTGGAAGGAGGGTGCTGCACATGTGCGGCTTGCCGGCTTTGAAAAGACAGGGAGACAACATATCACTGGGGTGTGCGCTATATAGTGTATGCAGAGCCGCCACTAGAAATTTTGGGGCCCCTGATTTAACCATTGATCAGCACCCCCCCCCCTTTGACATGTGCAATTTTTGACCAAGTGACTAAAACATATATGCACTTTATTCTTAAAGGGACAGTTTACTCAAAATGTTCTCCCCTTTAATTTATTCTCAATGACTTTACCTGCTAGAGTGTATTAAATTGTTTGCAAGTATTTCCTTTGCCTTCATATTGGCATTTGAAATAGTTTATTTAGCCTGTGGTATCCCCACCTATCCTGAAAGTTTTTGGCCTCGAGACCAAGCCGTGTTAACACAGCAATTAGAAAAGATTACACTCCCAGTGGGTTATAGAAGAGATAAGGTAATAAAATGTAAAATTTTCCATTGTTCTCTCCAAGTATTTGTGATTGGTTTATAGACAGATGTAAGATAAATAAGCAGGAATATGTACACAATGTTATAAAGTAATGATATCCGATTATACCTACAAGCTCAACCCATTTAATTAGGTTGTGGCTTCAAAACACAAAATCGGCTAATTCATATACACAAATAAGCCTTAAAAAGCAAATCTCATGCATTTTATACTCTGCATCTGATAAAAAGTTATTGGAAACACATTAAGGGAGAAACAATTTTATAGTGTAGTGTCCCTTTAAGTGTAGTCAAACTTGGAAATGTTGTAAAGGTAGTAACACACAGACACACACATAAAGATCCACATAGACACTCTAGCAGACACAAAAAGAAACACAAACACACTCAGACACAGACACCCAGCACTTGTTTACATTGACCTGACAAGTAATGAGGTAGACTACAGTTTTGTCAAAAAGGAGGTTTACAAAACAAAATATGGAGTTCTGATTATCTTTTTGTCAAGGAAGATGCCAACAGCATGCAGTGGCTGAAAGGAAGGGCCCTGAACTGCCTAAACAATAATTTAAAGGTTAAATGGTGGATTGGTGACTTCCGGAAAGGTCTCAGCCTCAAAGTCTGTAGAAAGATGTGAATAATCAGTAGTAAAGGTCAAAATGTCCTAAAAAGGAACAGACAATGCACACACACAAACTTGCACATACACCCAAGGAAACACTGACAGAGACAGCCTCAGAAAACACACACAGACATCCACACACACAGACACCAACAGAAAACACAGACATCCACACATAGAGAGACAACCACATAAAACACACAGACCCTCAATGAGACACTCACAGAAAACACACAGACATACACAGAAAATTCAGACATACACACACCCTAACAGAGACATCCATAGAAAACACATACATACACACACCCACCATCACAGAGAGACCCACAGAAAAAAAAATACATACACACTCAGAGACACAAACAAAAGCACAAATACATAAACACAGACACCCACAGGAGGTAAAATTTCTGCACATTGCATCCCTTAAATCAACAGTGTGTGACATGCATGATAAAAAAAATGCAGAAATTAAAGAGATCACTTTTTAAATAATCATATTTGTAAATGTGCAAACAAAAATAATTCTGTGAATTCAAAATTGTACATTAATGATCTGGGTAGATGGCTAGATGAAGAAAAGTACTTTTGAAAGGTTGACATGTAAGTTTTTTTTCCCCATTTTCCCCAACCAAGAGCACCACTTCAAATATGGTGTACAAATGTTCCCATCTGTCAGCTGTACTTATAGATTTTGAAAATGCTGAATATGGTCTTGGTGGAACCATAAGCTGTGGTACTCAGTCATACCATTAGATCTGGTTAAATGCAGGATTTAGGCTTGTTTGTATGTATTTCAAAATTAAGTCAGCTGTAGTGTAAACTGAACAGTATTAAGTTAGCCTGTCTCATTTCAAACACTGAGTAATCTTAGTCTGAGAGTATAATATTTTATGCAGATGTAAAAATCTTAGATAAAATGCCTCCTTGCATCCGGAAAGTCCTTGCATAAAAGGGCACTAAACTGGAATGTAATTAAAATATATATATATTAATTTAAAAAAACAAACTCATATCTGCCAAAAGGGCACCTACCATTTGTGTATTGAGGAGGAAACATTTCTGCATGGCTTTAAATATAGAATTTCTACAGCATTGTCAAATAAACAAATACACTGCTGCATATTGCTAAAAAAGTGTTTTTATGGACCCCTGGCTCCACCATACAACTACTACTACACTGAAGTTACAATCCTAAATTGCGCAAAGAAATAAAAAAAAACATTTACTAAGTCCTGCCTCCTCTGCAAATGAAAGTGATCTGCCGTCTGACTCAGGCACACAGTGTACAAACTTAAGTGCCAAATCCGTCTCACACTGTGCATAGTGGTTTAGTGCACACTCAGAAATTCTCTCAAATGATAATTGCTTTACTCCTTCAAATAACATTTCCCATGCTCAATAGCACTCTGCTGTAGTACCCTCCGGTGGTTGGGTGGTTGTCAAAATTAAAAAAAATAAATATATATATATATATATATAAAAAAAATGTTTTTAAATTAAATAGTTCTCCTTGCCTCATGGGGACCCCTGGCCCTTTGGGCCCCTGACAGGAGTCACTCCTGTCACCCCCTAATGGTGGCCGAGTGTATGGGCCAGCCGATCACCTTTTGGTTGGATGTACCACCCACAGCAGAATATAAACGATAATGGTCCACAGCACCTTCACAATAACGTCATCTTTATTGTGAACAGAAAAACAATGCGACATGTATTGTTTTTTTTATCTGTCCACAATAAAGACAACATTATTGTTTGTATTACTTTGATGGGATATAGCAGAGTTCCTGGTTGTCACAGACACCTACATTCTCAGTAAGCTACTGTACTTTCTATTTCCACAGCTGAATGAATATAAGTATAAATGCTGCATCCTTGAGACAACCAGGGAGACGCTTCCTAGGAATCCAAAAGCTCAATTGTAATATTAAAAAAAAAGGCATTCCTGAATTTAAAGAGAGACAGTAATTACTTCTCATATTTATAGTGGTCCCTATAATTTACATTTACTTTCACTTTAAATGCAGAAATAACAAAGTCCAAAGCCTAAAAGTGAGTATTAACATTATTATTAAAATGATGATACCAACTAATGTTAATAAAAGTAATCATTAGGAGTACAAATGTAAATTGTGTTAAATGTAAACAGATGACTAACATGCAAAAAGGGATATCTTTTATAGTCTTTATACATTGAAAAATCACTAATACAATTCAAGCATGGATTTATTGATTGAAGTAAATCAATCAGCAAAGACATGCAAGTGACATGTTCTGCAGAATTCAGGCATTAATAACCTAGACATATTTTATAACTATAATCCTAGTATTTTAAAATGATCTGCAATAAAAAAAAAATAGTAGAATAGTCTATAATACAGCTGAATAAGAAGGCCAGCAAAAAATACAATTTGGCTTAATGCATTTTGCAAACAGAAACATTACAAAATAAAAAATAAATATGTACAATAATTTATATCCCAGGTAACAAAAATATTTCCTAAACCGACCTAGTAAAAAAGTATCCCAGGTGCTCAAGTTCGCAAAATCATTTTACCATTTCTTACACTTCCTTTTCGAAAGGATGTTAACATTGTACTACAATAGGACGAATCACACCATAGGACAACAATGGTCGTGGAAAACATAAACCCTATTTCAGGTGCCATTGTTTGCTTCCATTTTGATCAAGATCATAATAGGCTGTATAGACGCGCGCTCCAAGTCAATGGATTCATTTATATTACTACATCAACAGAGAGAAGCTCCAATAGCTATATCAGGCGGCGTATTGGATAAAGCAACATGAGTGTGCCACATTTATACATAATGCCCAATTATTCTGTCTTTTTACAATATGTGTTATCCGAAAAGTTAAACTGTTATGACCATAGCAATCCGCTGCAACCCTCATTTGTAGTCGAGAAGCGAATCCCAGCGAGTGCTTCATACATTGCTTATTCGTATTAAAGCAAAGACCTGGCAATGGAAAACATCTAGCTATACTGCACTCGTACACATTAATACAAGCATTAGCCTGTTATGTCCCACCATTATGCCCCCGCCACCCCTGTGCACCCGCAGCCATCCTTGCCTGGCTCCAGCAGATATAATCATCGGTAAACGAATCCTCCACTAAAGCCATTATCTTGGTGAGAAATTTGGGGACACCGTAGATGGGCTTCATTGTTCTCCCGAATTGTTGTAATGGCCTAATCCAGCCTGGGACTCTTTGCCTGCAATGATTGATACCACACACAATGTACACACCGCGCAAACCACGCCCCTCCCATGGCTCCCAACCTCTGACTCTCAGGACAGTAATGCTCCCACCTACTGTTTTTTTTTTTTTTTTTTCTTTCAAAAAGTTTTATCAGCAGCTTCGTTCTAAGACAATACGGACACCATAACGGCAGATAATACATATTTTTGTGTTACTATTTATGTCAGATAAGCTGTGCAACGTTTTGGAGACGTTTTTAACAGCTAATGATAAATATATTTTCTATATACATTGAAATCTATCTTGTCAATGCGAATCCAGTGTGTATGAACATTTAAAGGGACAGTAAACATATGTATTAAAGGGACATGATGCTTAAAAAAAACTTTATTTCATTGAAATGCTCATTCTAAAAATAAAATCTTCATAATAATTTACTGTTTACGTTTTTACTGCGTTTTTATGCAATTCACTATTGAAAATCCCTTAATTTACAAACCCCCCCCCCCCCGGACTGGTTCTACTAGTCCTATCAGGAGGTCTACCTGGGTTAGGAATATAGCACCTGGTCCCCGTGATGTGCATGTGCTGTACTTTGTGCCCAGATACACCGCACTATCCTCAGTCTATCTCGCTAATACAATCAAAGGGCATGTTCTGCTCCAACACTAAGGGCTCGATTTATCAAAACGTCTCTTCCGCTACGACTGCATTTTCTCACAAGAGAACCTGCAGTCACGATTTATCAAGGTCATCAGACTTCCTACCAGGGTCGGACTGAGAGCAGCCAGGGCCCCTGGGCAAAAGTGTGGCAGGGCCCCCACCTCCTCTTTGCTCCACCTACCTACCTCCTCCGCCCCTCCTCTACCCTATTGCCCCTCCCACCTCCTGTGCTCCTCCCTCCTACCTCCCTTGCCCCTCCCACCTCATATGCCCCTTCCCACCATGTTTTTAATTGACATATAAAGAGACCATTTTTCCTTAAATATTTTTAATTAGATTTAAATATTGTAAATTAACAAGTGCTTGTGCAAAAAAAAAAAAAAAACAACCTCCCTGCCTATATGCACTACAGTATGGAGCAGAAAGTAGTGAGGGGCAGACAAGGTAAATCAATTCTATTTACTTGTTACTGGCAGCTAAAGAGGTAAAATCATTCATTTGTATGTTACTGGCAGCCAAGGGGTAAAATATAAATGGAATTAACATTGGGGCTAAGGTAGTGCTGTTAGGTGGGACATTGGGGCAGAATTATCAAATGTTGAGCGAACATGATTCCCTGTAGTAAATCATGTCTGCCCGACATCGCTAAACGCCGACAGGGAAAGGAGAGAGAGACAGAGAAAGGGATGGAGAGAGACACAGAGGAAGAGAGGGGGAGAGACACAGAGGAAGAGAGGGGGAGAGAGACAGAGGAAGAGAGGGGGAGAGAGACAGAGGAAGAGAGGGGGAGAGAGACAGAGGAAGGAAGGGAGAGACAGCAGCAGAGGAACTCCTACCCTCTTCTCCACTTCTTAGGTGGAAAATTTCAATCTTGTCCGACCAGGAAGATTAAAAACAGAATGATTCCAGCCTCCAAATTCAATAAAAGACCTTTATTGTTTCATGCAGGGTCCCTGCATGAAACAATAAAGGTATTTTATTGAATTTGGAGGCTGGAATCATTCTGTTTTTGATGTCTACAGAGATTTGGCAAATCTCATATTTCGTGCCCCTTGACAGAAGAAAAAGTGTGCTGTTTTTCCACAGTTCTTGGAAGTAACTAAGTGTTGCGACCAGGGAGATTGACAGCTCCTGTCCGCTTGTGATTGGCAGTGCACGGGTAGGGGGCAGGATTGCACACAAGCGCAAAATAGCACTCGTGTGCAATCTTAAATTCCAGCAGTGGTTTGGTGCTGCCAGAGGAGAGCTGCGGCAGACAGGGGCGAATATGTACGCCCCTGTTCACCCTTGCTTGATAAATTGAGCCCTAAAAGCTGACAGGATCTACTACATTGATTAAAGTGCATGTAAAGTCAACCGAATAGCTCTGCATCAAAGTGTGTAATTGCCCAAATAAACGTTAGTTTAATTCATCATATTTTTTTAAGATGTATATAAAAGTCAATATATATAATTTTACTTGATATTCTTCTCGCCGATTCCTCCGCCTGCAGTTTTGGTCCCACATTTCTTTTATGATTGACACTTTGCTGTCTTAATCTTTTTTTCACCCCGGGGCGTCAGGCCGGTTGCTCGCTACGTCACGCGCTTTAACTGCGCATGCGTGAACTACTCGATGACGTAGCATACTCAATGCTCGTCCGCGATTCGCGCATGCGCAATACAGATAAACTCTCATTTATTCTAAGACCTGGAGAGAGTTTTGTTAGCTAATTTTTAAACGCATGCGCAAATGTCAGCCCTGCTCGTGAACGAGCTTCAAACAGACGTCATCGAGTGGGCGTAAAAAATAGAAATGATGCATCAGAAATAGGGCTGAAATACAGGAAAAAGATGGTTGGGAGGAGTTGAGTGCTTAGAACGGAGATAAGTTGTAATCGAAATAAAACGATAAAGATTATAATTATTAAAAATATATTATTGCGGTTTAACTATGTATAATATTGTTAGCAAGTAGGTTTAATTTTATAACGGAAAATTTACATTCACTTTAACTGCGCATGCAAAACTTAATGGAAGCAAATGTGCACAACAACAATCGCTTATGATTATTTTATGTTTGTTGTTAGAACAGCCCCTATTTGGGGGCTGTCTAGAGTGACATCACATTTGAAATAAAATTCATAATTTTAAACTATACCGAAGCTTTGTTTATAAATAAAAGTAACTCTATTTTATTATGCTCAAGTTAATTAATCAATATATATGGTTTGCTTAGGTGAAGCTTGCAGACATCCCAACTCTCCCTGAAGTTTAGGGAGTCTCCCTGATTGTAATAGCGGATCCCTGATGCCAGCAAATGGAGTGCAATCTCCCTGAAACTCCAAATACCATGATGCAATGTGGCCCAAATACGCATAGTGCTTCTTTACGGAATGCTTTTAGTTTCTGGGACGTTATAGAACCCTCAAAGCATGCATCAGTAAACAAAAAGCCCCCACCCTGATTTTAATAAAATAAAACACAAATACTACCTTATTTACTGCACGTAATTAAACTTTGTATTCTAAAATTTTTAAGCATTCAACAAGCGTACGATCACTGGAAAATAGGTTTATTGTATGTGGTTGTGCAATAAAGCTACTTTTTTAAATGTGACTTTAGTGGGAAGCTACTTTAATGATAAGTCTCTATCTTATTTAGGGTTTCAAGGTGTCCAATATATAACTAGGGGGGGGTGGCGGCGCAGTAGCGGCGGGAGAAGTCACCTCCCTGAAATGAGTTTTTGCAGGTTGGGATGTCTGAGTTTGACTGTTTTGTTATACTTTAATGTTAAAATTCTGCACTATGTCAACAATTATGAACATTAAGTTAGCTGTACCTGTGAAAAAATAAAGAAAATAAAAGATTTACTTACATTACCTTCATCGCCATCCTGTTCTGCTCCACATTTGTTTTTCAAAACAGCACCACCGGCTCACTATCTAATCACAGCAAGCGGATCACACTTTTGAACTAAATGTAGCGCACTCTTTTACTGCGTAAATCTGTCAGATTTTTTTATCCAGCGCGGGAGCACGCTACATTTAGTTTAACTGCGCAATCAGGCTTGCTGTGATTAGATAGCGAGCCTGCAACGTGGTTTTGAGAGAACAAACAGCAGCACAGAAGAGGATGGTGATGAAGGTAAGGTTAGTAAACTTTTGGGGGTTTAAATCTTTAGTTTTCATTATTTTTTTCTTTGGTGCCATTGTCCTAATGTTACCTGCACAAAGTGCAGAATTATGTAACATTAATACTTATGTTATAGATGTAGCTTTCCATCGGCGGACTTATTCCATATGTTTTATACCTGTCCGAAAATCCAAAAACTATGGAAGCAAATAGAATATTGGCTTAATAGATTTCTCCCGCTTAGACTAATACTTGAACCCATACATATCTTCTTTTCATCTATAGAGGATAAGATACAAAATAAATCATTGATTATCACAGCAATATTATTAACTAGACAGATGATATTAAGAGCCTGGAAAGATAAGCAGGCCCCTAGTATTGCCTCCTTTGTCCATAATATAAGATATCAAATGATATTGGATCAGCATGATCCTCTGATCTTTAAAGAGAACAAGTTAAAAGGGTTTATGACAAAATGGGACAAATTCATTCTCGATCAGTCAAGGGAGGCCCAATTACAGCTCTTAGGCCACTTTCGTAAGTCACAGATTTTCTTGCAACTGATATTTAGTGATGTTGCGAACCTAAAATTTTGCGTTCGCAAACCGCGAACGCGAACTTCCGCAAATGTTCGCGAACCGGCGAACCGGGCAAACTGCCATTGACTTCAATGGCCAGGCGAATTTTAAAACCCCCAGGGACTCTTTCTGGCCACAATAGTGATGGAAAAGTTGTTTCAAGGGGACTAACACCTGGACTGTGGCATGCTGGAGGGGGATCCATGGTAAAACTCCCATGGAAAATTACATAGTTGATACAGAGACTGGTTTTAATCCATAAAGGGCATAAATCACCTAACATTCATAAATTATTTGGAATAACGTACTTTAAAACATCAGGTATGATGTTGTATCGATCAGGTAGTGTAAGGGTTATGCCCGCTTCACAGTGACAGACCAAACTCCCCGTTTAATGCACCGCAAACAACCGCAAACAGTCCATTTGCACAACCACGAGATCGATAGATTTGATAGATAGATACATAGATTACATAGATCAATAGATACAATATACATTTGATAGATAACAATTACATAGATCAAAAGATGCAATATACATTTGATAGATACGAATTACATAGATCAAAAGATGCAATTTACATTTGATAGATACGAATTACATGGATCAAAAGATGCAATATACATTTGATAGATACGAATTACATCAATAGATGCAATATACATTTGATAGATATGAATTACATAGATCAAAAGATGCAATATACATTTGATAGATATGAATTACATAGATCAAAAGATGCAATATACATTTGATAGATACGAATTACATGGATCAAAAGATGCAATATACATTTGATAGATACGAATTACATCAATAGATGCAATATACATTTGATAGATACAAATTCCATAGATCAATAGATGCAATATACATTTGATAGATACAAATTGCATAGATCAATAGATGCAATATACATTTGATAGATACCAATTACATAGATCAAAAGATGCAATATACATTTGATAGATACGAATTACATAGATCAAAATATGCAATTTACATTTGATAGATACGAATTACATAGCTCAAAAGATGCAATATATATTTGATAGATACGAATTACATAGATCAAAAGATGCAATATACATTTGATAGATATGAATTACATAGATCAAAAGATACAATATACATTTGATAGGTACGAATTACATGGATCAAAAGATGCAATATACATTTGATAGATATGAATTACATGGATCAAAAGATGCAATATACATTTGATAGATATGAATTACAGAGATCAATAGATGCAATATATATTTGATAGATACGATTGATAGTTAGATAGATTCGATAGATAAATAGATAGATTTGATAGATATATCATTTCCCTGACAGAGAATTACAAGACGTGCGGTCTGGGACCAGTGGCGTGTTAAGTACTAAGTAGTACTATTCTTAGCAGTTTAATACCTGTTACTCCCCCTATCGGAGGAGGTCTATATGGCCTTGATTTTCGGAACAGGGAGATGGAAGAAGATGCTTGGTCTGTCCTCCTACTACAAATTTGGCAAAAGATGCAATATACATTTGATAGATACAAATTACATGGTTCAAAAAATGCAATATACATTTGATAGATACGAATTACATAGATCAATAGATGCAATATACATTTGATAGATACACATTACATAGATCAAAATATGCAATATACATTTGATAGATACGAATTACATAGATCAATAGATGCAATATACATTTGATAGATACGATTTTAAGGAGTGTGTGTCACCATAAGCTTACTGGTGTGTTTGTAAAAGCTAGTCCTGAGTGAAATAAAGCAATAGTAGTAGTTCCTTCTGGAACAGGTAGTCCTGTCTGATTATTTCCGGTATACCAGTTGCAGAGGTTCTGACCCTGCATTCTGGCAGTGGCTGCACAATCAGTAGGTTTCACGACCTAGCCAATCATCTGTTGCCGTTTCTGAACATGACAGACTTCCTGCTTCTGAATGGGGCTTTAACTACATATTTAACCACTTTGCTGGGATTAAAATTGTATTTATCTAGAAGAGCCAGTTCAATCCTATGTTCTGTTGAAATATAACATGCCCTTTTAATGTCCTTTTAAATGTTGTATCATTTAAATATTGGTTTACAGGTTTCTACTGAAGACTAAATTGGAGAAGCAATTGTATTTACATACTATTTGCTTTTATTATTTGTATGCCCTTACATAGATCAATAGATGCAATATATATTTGATAGATACAATTGATAGTTAGATAGATTTGATCGATAAATAGCTAATTTGAAAGATATATCATTTCCCAGACAGAGAATTACCAAGACTTGCGGTCTGGGACCCATGGTAAGGTTACTTCCTTTTGCACAATCGAGGATACCAGTTGCAGAGGTTCTGACCCTGCATTCTGGCTGCACCTCTCCCTGCAAGAGAGATCTGTTACAGAGTCTGTGGGCCTGTATGCAAAGAGCTGGCCTGCCTGAAAGGAGCAGCAAGGCAGAGGGATCGATTCCTGCCTATAAGAAACCAGAGGGCACGCTACCTGCTGGAAGTGTGCAGTGAGGCAGAGGGATCTATTCCTGCCTAGAAGCAGACAGGCAGAGGGGATGCTACCTGCCTGGGAGCCCACTGAGACCAGCACAGCTGGGGGAGATATAGCCGCTGGCTTGACCCCGGTCTCAGCCACGATAGCCCTGGTCCCACTATTTGGAGGCAGAGGGATCTATTCCTGCCAAGAAGCAGCCTGGCAGGGGGATTTATTCCTTCCTAGAAGCAGACAGGCAGAGGGGACGATACCTGCCAAGTAATAGCTGCAGGGCAGAGAGGACGCTACCTGACTGGGAGTCCACTGAGACCAGCCCAGCTGGGGGAGATACACCCGCTGGCTTGAACCCAGTCTCAGCAACTATATCTCTGGTCCCACTATCCGGTGGCCACCCCTGGGTTTGGACAGAGGAAGGGAGACCCCCTAGTGGAGTACCGCTACATCCGGGAGATGGAAAAAGATGCTTGGACACCCAGTACAGGTTGTTCTCCTTCAGCTTTTTTATACGAGGGTCCCCAACCCCAAACAGGCACGACAGCATGAAAGACCCCATATGCCATGACTTACTTTTGCACAATCGAGTACAGGTATGGCATCGATTTTAGGAACCTGGAGATAATTTTTAGGAACCGGGAGATGGAAAAAGATGCTTGGACACCCAGTACAGGTCGTTCTCCTTCAGCCTTTTTATACGAGGGTCCCCGACCCTCAACAGAAACAACAGCATGAAACACCACATATGCCATCCTTTTGCACAATCGAGTACAGGTATGGCATCGATTTTAGGAACCCAGAGATAATTTTTAGGAACCGGGAGATGGAAAAAGATGCTTTGACACCCAGTACAGGTCGTTCTCCTTCAGCCTTTTTATACGAGGGTCCCCGACCCTCAACAGAAACAACAGCATGAAACACCACATATGCCATCCTTTTGCACAATCGAGTACAGGTATGGCATCGATTTTAGGAACCCGGAGATAATTTTTAGCAACCGGGAGATGGAAAAAGATGCTTTGACACCCAGTACAGGTCGTTCTCCTTCAGCCTTTTTATACGAGGGTCCCCGACCCTCAACAGAAACAACAGCATGAAACACCACATATGCCATCCTTTTGCACAATCGAGTACAGGTATGGCATCGATTTTAGGAACCCGGAGATAATTTTTAGGAACCGGGAGATGGAAAAACATGCTTGGACACCCAGTACAGGTCATTCTCCTTCAGCCTTTTTATACGTGGGTCCCCGACCCTCAACAGGCACAACAGCATGAAATACCACATATGCCATCCTTTTGCACAATAGAGTACAGGTATGGCATCGATTTTAGGAACCCGGAGATAATTCTTAGGAACCGGGAGATGGAAAAAGATGCTTTGACACCCAGTACAGGTCGTTCTCCTTCAGCCTTTTTATACGAGGGTCCCCGACCCTCAACAGGCACGACAGCATAAAACACATCCTATGCCATCCTTTTGCACAATCGAGTACAGGTATGGCATCGATTTTAGGAACCCGGAGATAATTTTTAGGAACCGGGAGATGGAAAAAGATGCTTTGACACCCAGTACAGGTCGTTCTCCTTCAGCCTTTTTATACGAGGGTCCCCGACCCTCAACAGGCACGACAGGATGAAACACCACATATGCCATCCTTTTGCACAATCGAGTACAGGTATGGCATCAATTTTAGGAACCCAGAGATAATTTTTAGGAACCGGGAGATGGAAAAAGATGCTTGGACACCCAGTACAGGTCGTTCTCCTTCAGCCTTTTTATACGAGGGTCCCCGACCCTCAACAGGCACGACAGCATAAAACACATCATATGCCATCCTTTTGCACAATCGAGTACAGGTATGGCATCGATTTTAGGAACCCGGAGATAATTTTTAGGAACCGGGAGATGGAAAAAGATGCTTGGACACCCAGTACAGGTCGTTCTCCTTCAGCCTTTTTATACGAGGGTCCCGACCCTCAACAGGCACAACAGCATGAAATACCACATATGCCATCCTTTTGCACAATAGAGTACAGGTATGGCATCGATTTTAGAAACCCGAAGATAATTTTTAGGAACCGAGAGATGGAAAAAGATGCTTGGACACCCAGTACAGGTCGTTCTCCTTCAGCCTTTTTATACGAGGGTCCCTGACCCTCAACAGGCACAACAGCATGAAATACCACATATGCCATCCTTTTGCACAATAGAGTACAGGTATGGCATCGATTTTAGAAACCCAGAGATAATTTTTAGGAACCGGGAGATGGAAAAAGATGCTTGGACACCCAGTACAGGTCGTTCTCCTTCAACCTTTTTATACGAGTGTCCCCGACCCTCAAAAGGCACAACAGCATGAAAGACCACATATGCCATCCTTTTGCACAATCGAGTACAGGTATGGCATCGATTTTAGGAACCCAGAGATAATTTTTAGGAACCGGGAGATGGAAAAAGATGCTTGGACACCCAGTACAGGTCGTTCTCCTTCAACCTTTTTATACGAGTGTCCCCGACCCTCAACAGGCACAACAGCATGAAAGACCACATATGCCATCCTTTTGCACAATCGAGAACAGGTATGGCATCAATTTTAGGAACCCAGAGATAATTTTTAGGAACCGGGAGATGGAAAAAGATGCTTGGACACCAGACCCAGTACAGGTCGTTCTCCTTCAGCCTTTTTATACGAGGGTCCCCGACCCTCAACAGGCACAACAGCATGAAACACCACATATGCCATCCTTTTGCACAATCGAGTACAGGTATGGCATCGATTTTAGGAAGCCAGAGATAATTTTTATGAACCGGGAGATGGAAAAAGATGCTTGGACACCCAGTACAGGTCGTTCTCCTTCAGTCTTTTTATACGAGGGTCCCCGACCCTCAACAGGCACAACAGCATGAAATACCACATATGCCATCCTTTTACACAATCGAGTACAGGTATGGCATCGATTTTAGGAACCCGGAGATAATATTTAGGAACCGGGAGATGGAAAAAGATGCTTGGTCGGTCCTCCTACTTCAAATTTGGGGCACTGCGCGTGCAATCTACTGTGCCACCAGATATGAGTGGTGTGTTAAGTAGTACTATTCTTAACAGTTTAATCCCTGTTATGTGCCTTTTTTTTTTGTTTGGATTTTGTAGCCACAGTGCAGCACCAGAGGCCAGAAAAATTAGGCATGTACAAATGCCTGAAAAATTAGCTATTGTTGCAGATGCTGCTGTAGCAGCGGCCAGAAAAATTGATGTTTGTTTGACAGTTAGAAAGTGCCCTAAAACATTGGGGCTTGAACCCTAGTTGTTGGCGGATAAGTCACGCAAGTAATCCGGCATTCAAAGATAAAATACAGCAGCGTGTGTACCATTTGTAGCCCAAGGCAGGTCATCTCATCAAGCATTTTTTACTCAAATGTATTGCACAATGTCAGTCCCTTCGGGATCCATCCCTCATTCATTTTAATAAAGGTGAGATAATCAAGACTTTTTTGACCTAGGCGACTTCTCTTCTCAGTGACAATACCTCCTGCTGCACTGTAGGTCCTTTCTGACAGGACACTTGAAGCGGGGCAGGCCAGAATTTCGATTGCAAATTGGGATAGCTCAGGCCACAGGTCAAGCCTGCACACCCAGTAGTCAAGGGGCCCATCGCATCTCAGAGTGTCGAGATCCGCAGTTAATGCTAGGTAGTCTGCTACCTGTCGGTTGAGTCTTTCTCTGAGGCTGGATCCCGAAGGGCTGTGGTGATGCATAGGAGTTAAAAAGGTCCGCATGTCCTCCATCAACAACACGTCTGGAAAGCATCCTGTCCTTGCCGGCGTGGTCGTGGGAGGAGGAGGATTACTTTCATCTCTTCCCCTGTTAGATTCCCGTTGTGCTGTGACATCACCCTTATACGCTGTGTAAAGCATACTTTTTAATTTATTTTTGAACTGCTCCATCCTTTCCGACTTGCGGGAATTCGGTAACATTTCAGTCACTTTATGCTTATACCGGGGGTCTAGTAGTGTGGACACCCAGTACAGGTCTTCTCCTTCAGCTTTTTTATACGAGGGTCCCTCAACAGGCACGACAGCATGAAAGACCCCATTTGCACAAGGTTGGATGCCGAGCTAATCATGTCCCGTTCCTCATCCTCACTGATCTCACTGAAGGTATCTTCTTCCCCCCAGCCACATACAACACCACGAGTACCAGATAGGTGACAACAATGAGCACCCTGGGATGCCTGTTGTGCTTGGTCTTCCTCCTCCTCCTCAAAGCCACATTCCTCCTCTGACTCATTTCCTCACAATCCTCTTCCTGCGTTGCCGCTGGTCCAGCAAGTGATGCTGATAAGGCTTTTTCTGGTGGTGATGGAGACCACAACTCTTCCTCTTCACGCTCATCTACGGCCTGATCCAGCACTCTTCGCAGGGCACGATCCAGGAAGAATGTCGCTGATGGTGCCTTCGGTGCGACTGACTAGGTTTGTCACCTCCTCAAAAGGACGCATAAGCCTACAGGCATTGCGCATGACCGTCCAGTAACGTGGCAAAAAAATCCCCAGCTCCCCAGAGGCTGTCCTAGCACCCCGGTCATAGAAATATTCGTTAACAGCTTTTTCTTGTTGTAGAAGGTGGTCGAACATTAGGAGTGTTGAATTCCAACGTGTCGGGCTGTCGCAAATCAAGCGCCTCACTGGCAGGTTGTTTCGCCGCTGGATATCTGACAAGTGTGCCATGGCTGTGTAGGAACGCCTGAAATGGCCACACACCTTCCTGGCCTGCTTCAGGACGTCCTGTAAGCCTGGGTACTTATGCACAAAGCTTTGTACAATCAAATTACACACATGTGCCATGCACGGCACATGTGTCAACTTGCCCAATTTAAATACCGCCACCAAATTACTTCCATTGTCAGAAACAACTTTGCCAATCTCCAGTTGGTGCGGAGTCAGCCACTGCCCCACCTGTGCGTTCAGGGTGGACAGGAGTGCTGGTGCGGTGTGACTCTCGGCTTTAAGGCAAGTCAACCCCAAGACGGCGTGACACTGCAGTATCCGGGATGTTGAATAGTACCTGGGGAGCTGGGGGGTTGCCGTTGATGTGGAGCAAGACACAGCAGCAGACAAGGACTCAGCCGAGGAAGAGGTTATGGAAGAGGATGGAGTAGGAGGAGTAGAGGAGGTAGCAGCAGGCCTGCCTGCAAGTCGTGGCGGTGTCACCAACTCCTCTGCACAGCCACGCATTCCATGCTTGCCTGCCGTCAGCAGGTTTACCCAATGCGCAGTGTAGGTGATATACCTGCCCTGACCATGCTTTGCAGACCAGCTATCAGTGGTCAGATGGACCCTTGCCCCAACGCTGTGTGCCAGACATGCCATTACTTCCTTTCGCACAATCGAGTACAGGTTGGGGATTGACTTTTGTGAAAAGAGATTTCGGCCGGGTACCTTCCACTGCGGTGTCCCAATAGATACAAATTTTTTGAACGCCTCAGACTCCACCAGCTTGTATGGTAAAAGCTGGCGGGCTAAGAGTTCAGACAAGCCAGCTGTCAGACGCTGGGCAAGGGGGTGACTTTGGGAAATTGGCTTCTTACGCTCAAACATGTTCTTGACAGACACCTGACTGTGGGCAGATGAGCAGGAACTGCTACGTAAGAGAGACTGAGTGGTGGATGGTTGAGAGGGGGCAAGGAGGACAGCAGTGGTTGACGTGGCTGAAGATGCTGGACCAGGAGGAGGATGGCGGATTTGAGTTTGTGTGCTGCTTCTACTCATGTGTTCATCCCATCGGCGTTTGTGATGTGAGACCATGTGCCTTTGCAAAGCAGTTGTACCTAGGTGGGTGTTGGACTTTCCACAACTCAGTTTCTTATGGCACAGGTTGCAAATGGCATCGCTGTTGTCAGAGGCAGACACACAAAAAAAATGCCACACTGCTGATCTCTGTGATGACAGCATTCTGGTGGAGGCAACAGCATGCGTTGATTGGCGTGCTGTCTGGCTGACTCCGGGTGCCGATGCATACTGTCTGACTGTGCCACTATCTCCTTGCGACGACCTCCCCCTGCTTCCAACTCGTCTCCTCCTCCTCCTCTCTGTCTACCCATCTGAACTTTCCCCCTCTTCTTCTTCTCTTCTAGCGGGCACCCACGTGACATCCACGGATGCATCTTCATCAACCGCTTCACTTGTATCTGACAAATCAACAAAGGAAGCAGCAGCGGGTACAACATCACCATCATCATCACACCGTATGTCCATGTCTGTAATGCTGCCTGACTGAGACATATCACTGTTATCTACATCCTCTGTCATTGATGGTTGCGCATCACTCATTTCTTCAAACTGATGTGTCAATAACTCCTCTGACAAATCAAGTGAAGCGGCTGTGGTGCTAGTGTTGGTGGTGGCAGCAGGCGGGTGAGTGGCACTGGTCACTTGAGAGGTGCCCGAAGCTAAGCTGGAGGTGGATGGTGCGTCAAGGTTACGAGCGGAAGCTGTAGAAGATTGGGTGTCCTGTGTTAGCCAGTCAACTAGGTCCTCCTCAGAACTTTTCACATTCATGGCACGTGGCCCCTGAACACTGTGCATTATTGTAGGGTCAAAGGGAATCACAGCACCACGACCATGACGGCACCTGCGAGGTGGCCTGCCTCTGCCTGTCATTTTTTTTTTTAAATGTAGACTTACACTACTATTAAACAAAATATGAGTGGTGCCACTGGGCAAGTGGGCACAGTATACGCTGTGAGCCTGACACAAAAAAGCAGACTGATGTTTCACAATCCAAAAAGTTTATTTTTTTTAAATGTACACTTACACTACTATTAAACAAGATATGAGTGGTGGCACTGGGCAAGTGGGCACAGTATACGCTGTGAGCCTGATACAAAAAAGCAGACTGATGTTTCACAGTCAAAAATGTTTATTTTTTAAATATTTAACTACTGTTACAACAAATATGAGTGGTGCCACTAACTTGGCAAGTGGGTCTGGCACACATGCTGGCAGGCAAGCAAATGCAATAAGATTACAATAGCAGACTGATGTTTCACAGTCCAAATTTTTTTTATTTTAAATATTTACACTACTGTTACAACAAATATGACTGGTGGCACTAGTTGGCAAGTGAGCCTGGCACACACGCTGGCAGGCAGGCAACTTCAATTAGATTACACTAGCAGACTGATGTTTCACAGTCAAATTTTTTTTTTAAATATTTACACTACTGTTATAACAAATATGAGTGGTGGCACTAGTTGGCAAGTGGGCCTGGCACACACGCTGGCAGGCAGGCAACTGCAATTCAATTGCACTAGCAGACTGATGTTTCACAGTCAAAAAAGTTTTTATTTTAAATATTTACACTACTGTTACAACAAATATGAGTGGTGTCACTACTTTGGCAAGTGGGCCTGGCACACATGCTGGCAGGCAGGCAACTTCAATTAGATTACACTAACAGACTGATGTTTCACAGTAAAAAAATGTTTTTAAAATATTTACACTACTGTTATAACAAATATGATTGGTGGCACTAGTTGGCAAGTGGGCCTGGCACACACGCTGGCAGGCAGGCAACTGCAATTAGATTACACTAGCTGACTGATGTTTCATAGTCACATTTTTAAAAAAAAATATTTACAATACTGTTATAACAAATATGATTGGTGGCACTAGTTGGCAAGTGGGCCTGGCACACACGCTGGCAGGCAGGCAACTGCAATTCAATTGCACTAGCAGACTGATGTTTCACAGTCAAAAAAGTTTTTATTTTAAATATTTACACTACTGTTACAAAAAAATTGAGTGGTGCCACTAACTTGGCAAGTGGGCCTGGCACACATGCTGGCAGGCAGGCAACTTCAATTAGATTACACTAACAGACTGATGTTTCACAGTCAAAAAAGTTTTTTTTTTTTTAAATATTTACACTACTGTTATAACAAATATGATTGGTGGCACTAGTTGGAAAGTGGGCCTGGCACACACGCTGGACACACGCTGGCAGGCAGGCAGGCAACTGCAATTAAATAACATTAGCAGACTGATGTAAAAGTTTTTTTTTAAAAAAGTTACACTAATGTTACACCAGATATGAGTGGTGGCACTGAGGATGGAAGTAGGCACAGTATATGCTGGGAGCCTGACACACAGGCTGGCACTAGTGGCAGGCTGGCCTGGCAACTAAAATTAAATAACACTAGAAGACTGATGTAAAAGTTTTTTTTAAAAAAGATACACTAATGTTACACCAGATATGAGTGGTGGCACTGAGGATGGAAGTAGGCACAGTATATGCTGGGAGCCTGACACACAGGCTGGCACTAGTGGCAGGCTGGCCTGGCAACTAAAATTAAATAACACTAGAAGACTGATGTAAAAGTTTTTTTTTTAAAAAGATACACTAATGTTACACCAGATATGAGTGGTGGCACTGAGGATGGAAGTAGGCACAGTATATGCTGGGAGCCTGACACACAGGCTGGCACTAGTGGCAGGCTGGCCTGGCAACTAAAATTAAATAACACTAGAAGACTGATGTAAACGTTTTTTTTTTTTTTTACAAAATTAACACTAATGTTACAACAGATAGGAGTGGTAACACTGAGGATGGAAGTAGGCACAGTATATGCTGGAAGCCTGACACACAAGCTGGCACTAGTGGCAGGCTGACCTGGCAAATAAAATTAAATAACACTAGCAGACTGATGTAAAAGTTTTTTTTAAAAGAATTTACACTAATGTTACACCAGATAGGAGTGGTGGCACTGAGGATGGAAGTAGGCACAGTATATGCTGGGAGCCTGCAACACAGGCTGGCACTAGTGGCAGGCTGGCCTGGCAACTAAAATTAAATAACACTAGAAGATTGATGTAAATGTTTTTTTTTTTAAAAAAAAGATACACTAATGTTACACCAGATATGAGTGGTGGCACTGAGGATGGAAGTAGGCACAGTATATGCTGGGAGCCTGACACACAGGCTGGCACTAGTGGCAGGCTGGCCTGGCAACTGCAATTAAAGTGAATGTAAATTTTCTCTTAATTAGTACTCAATATCAATTCACAATCATTGCATTAGTTAAAACGCATTATTTTTTTTACAAAAAATTCAAAATATCTATTTATATTTTATATGTAAACTTAGCTGCGTTTTCGTTTCTAACTCCTCCCATCCATTTCTTCCGGTATTTCGGCCACATTACATATAGAGCGGCCCCTCCTGCTCTATTACGTATTTGAAAAGCTTGTTCAAGATTATTAGTTATTTTGCGCATGCGCTTAACACTAATGTGTCTAATATGCGCATGCGTTAGTACTGTTTACTAAATCTCTATCGGCACTGATGTATTATCATCTAAACAAGTGCTGGGAACGCATGCGCATAAAGAATTTCTGACGTCTCCGAAAAGGGGCTGGACGCCACGGGGTGTGAAATATTATTAGTAGAATAGAGTGTCAATCAACGTTGGATATGCGGTCCAAAATGGCGGGCGGAGGAAGCGAGTAAGACAATTCCGAATAAATAGGTTTATATATCGATTAAATGGTAGATTAAAAAAAAAACAATGAATTAAAGTCCACTTAATTTTGATTGTTAAACAATATGTGATTGGGCGATAGCATTGACTTTACATCCACTTTAAATAACACTAGCAGACTGATGTAAAAGTTTTTTTTTTTACAAAATTTACACTAATGTTACAACAGATAGGAGTGGTGGCACTGAGGATGGAAGTAGGCACAGTATATGCTGGGAGCCTGACACACAGGCTGGCACTAGTGGCAGGCTGGCCTGGCAAATAAAATTAAATAACTCTAGCAGACTGATGTAAAAGTTTTTTTTTAAAGAATTTACACTAATTTTACACCAGATAGGAGTGGTGGCACTGAGGTTGGAAGTAGGCACAGTATATGCTGGGAGCATGACACACAGGCTGGCACTAGTGGCACGCTGGCCTGGCTACTAAAATTAAATAACACTAGCAGACTGATGTAAAAGTTTTTTTTAAAAAAAGTTACACTAATGTTACAACAGATATGAGTGGTGGCACTGAGGATGGAAGTAGGCACAGTATATGCTGGGAGCCTGACACACAGGCTGGCATTAGTGGCAGGCTGGCCTGGCAACTACAATTAAATAACACTAGCAGACTGATGTAAAAAAAAAATTAAAAAAATTTACACTAATGTTACACCAGATATGAGTGGTGGCACTGAGGCTGGCAGTGACAGGCTGGCCTGGCAACTGCAATTAGATTACACTAGTAGACTGATGAAAAAGTTTTTTATTAAAAAATTTACACTAATGTTACACCAGATATGAGTGGTGGAAAACAGAGCAATTAGGCACAGTATATGCTGTGAGCCTGACAAACAGGCCTGATGGAAAATGAAATTAGATTACACTAGCAAACTGATGTAAAAGTTTTTTTTTAAATTTACACTAATGTTACACCAGATATGAGTGGTGGCACAGAGCAATTAATCATAGTATATGCTGTGGGCCTGGCACATAGGCCTGATGGAAAATGAAATTAGATTAAACTAGCAAACTGATGTAAAAGTTTTTTATTAAAATTTACACTAATGTTACACCAGACATCAGTGGTGGCACAGAGCAATTAATCACAGTATATGCTGTGGGCCTGACACACAGGCCTGATGGAAAATGAAATTAGATTACACTAGCAAACTGATGTAAAAGTTTTTTTTTTTAAATTTACACTAATGTTACACCAGATATGAGTGGTGGCACAGAGCAATTAATCACAGTATATGCTGTGGGCCTGGCACACAGGCCTGATGGAAAATGAAATTCGATTACACTAGCAAAGTAGCAAGCTGATGTAAAAGTTTTTTTTTTTTTTAAATTTACACTAATGTTACACCAGATATGAGTGGTGGCACAGAGCAATTAATCACAGTATATGCTGTGGGCCTGGCACACAGGCCTGATGGAAAATGAAATTAGATTAAACTAGCAAACTGATGTAAAAGTTATTTTTTTTTTAATTTACACTAATGTTACACCAGATATCAGTGGTGGCACAGAGCAATTAATCACAGTATATGCTGTGGGCCTGACACAAAGGCCTGATGGAAAATGAAATTAGATTACACTAGCAAACTGATGTAAAAGTTTTTTTTTTTTTAAATTTACACTAATATTACACCAGATATGAGTGGTGGCACAGAGCAATTAATCACAGTATATGCTGTGGGCCTGGCACACAGGCCTGATTGAAAATGAAATTCGATTAAACTAGCAAAGTAGCAAACTGATGTAAAAGTTTTTTATTTTAAATTTACACTAATGTTACACCAGATATCAGTGGTGGCACAGAGCAATTAATCACAGTATATGCTGTGGGCCTGACACACAGGCCTAATGGAAAATGAAATTAGATTAAACTAGCAAACTGATGTAAAAGTTTTTTTTTTTAAATTTACACTAATGTTACACCAGATATCAGTGGTGGCACAGAGCAATTAATCACAGTATATGCTGTGGGCCTGACACACAGGCTTGATGGAGAATGAAATTAGATTACACTAGCAAAATGATGTAAAAGTTTTTTTTTTTTAAATTTACACTAATGTTAACCAGATATAAGTGGTGGCACAGAACAATTAATCACAGTATATGCTGTGAGCCTCACACACAGGCTGACAGGCAGGCAAATGCAATTAGATTACAAAAAAAAAAACACAAAAAAAAACGACTGAAGTTCTAGCCCTAAAAAGGGCTTTTTGGGCTAAAGTTCTAAAAAGGGCTTTTTGGGGTGCTGTCCTTACAGCAGAGATTAGATGAGTCCTTCAGGACTGTAGTGGACACTGAATACACTAGCCTAGCTATCAATTTCCCTATAAAATCACGAGCGGAGCAGCAGCACTAACCCTCCTCTCACTAAGAATGCAGGATCGTAATGAATCTAAAATGGCTGCTGCCCAGGAGCTGGGACGGTCTGGGAGGGAGTGCCTGCTGCTGATTGGCTGAAATGTGTCTGCAGACTGTGGGATACAGGGTCAAAGTTTAGTCAATGATGACGAATAGGGGGCGGATCGAACATAGCATATGTTCGCCCGCCGCGGCGAACGGGAACAAGCTAAGATTGCCGGGAACTGTTCTCCAGCGAACAGTTTGCGACATCACTACTGATATTAACAGATAAATATCCTGCATATTGGAGATGGCATCTATATTAAGGGGAGAGAAGGAGGGATAATTTTTTCCCCCTTTTTTTTTCTCTTCTCTCTTTCCCCTCTTTGCAGTTTATTTTGCTTTCACAAAATATAATATGTGGTTAGAGGTTTTACAGAAATATGAAAAATCATCTGATTTGGTTTTTACTTGATAACTGAAACAATTTTTCTTTCCTTGCGCTATTATTTTTTTTGCGCTATTATTTTTTTTTTTCCGCTCAAGTTAGCTATTAAGCTTATTATACAGATGCAAAAAGAACAACTGTATTGACCATTGGAATCTATATCTAAAAGTTATAAATGTTTTTTTTCTTTGTTTTGAAATCTATGGTTAAAAAATTCTTAAAGGCTGATTGGTATTGGTGGGTTTTAATGTTGGGGGGGTTTGTAATTTTTTTTACAGGTAAAAGAGCTGATTACTTTGGGGCAATGCCCCGCAAAAGGTCCTTTTAAGTTCTATTTGTAATTTAGTGTAGAGTAGGGCTTTTTTTATTTTGGGGGGGCTTTTTTATTTTGTTAGGGGGATTAGATTAGGTGTAATTAGTTTAAAAATCTTGTAATTTGTTTATTATTTTCTGTAATTTAGTGTTTGTTTTTGTACTTTAGATAATTTTATTTAATTGTATTTAATTGTATTTAGTTTAGGGAATTTATTTAATTATAATGTAGTGTTAGGTGTAATTGTAACTTAGGTTAGGTTTTATTTTACAGGTATATTTGTATTTATTTTAACTAGGAAGTTATTAAATAGTTAATAACTATTTAATAACTATTGTACCTAGTTAAAATAAATACAAACTTTCCTGTAAAATAAAAATAAACCCTAAGCTAGCTACAATGTAACTATTAGTTATATTGTTGCTAGCTTAGGGTTTATTTTATAGGTAAGTATTTAGTTTTAAATAGGAATAATTTATTTAATGATAGGAATATTTATTTAGATTTAATTAAATTATATTTAAGTTAGGGGGTGTTAGGGTTAGGGTTAGACTTAGGTTTAGGGGTTAAGTTTAATATAGTGGCGGCGGTGTAGGGGGTGGCAGATTAGGGGTTAATAAGTATAATGTAGGTGGCGGCGGTGTGGGGGGGCAGATTAGGGGTTAATAAGTATAATGTAGGTGTCGGCGGTGTCGGGAGGCAGATTAGGGGTTAATAAGTATAATGTAGGTGGCGGCAGTGTCGGGGCGGCAGATTAGGGGTTAATAAGTATAATGTAGGTGGCGGCGGTGTGGGGGGGGCAGAGAAGGGGTTAATAAGTATAATGTAGGTGGCGGCGGTGTAGGGGCAGCAGATTAGGGGTTAATAAGTATAATGTAGGTGTCAGCGGTGTCGGGGCGGCAGATTACTGGTTAATAAGTATAATGTAGGTGGCGGTGTGGCGGGGCGGCAGATTAGGGGTTAATAAGTATAATGTAGGTGGCAGCGGTGTAGGGGGGGCAGATTAGGGGTTAATAAGTATAATGTAGGTGGCGGCGGTGTAGGGGGCGGCAGATTAGGGGTTAATAAGTATAATGTAGGTGGGGGCGGTGTAGGGGTGGCAGATTAGGGGTGTTTAGACTTGGGGTACATGTTAGGGTGTTAGGTATAAAAGTTACCATAGGAATCAATGGGATATCGGGCAGCAGCGAACATGAGCTTTCGCTGCTTTCTGACTCCCATTCGCCGCCTCCAGTGCAGCGGATTGAAAACCAAGTACGCTGGGACGGAATAGTGGCGAGCGTACCTGGCAGAAATTTGATAACTAGCAAAAGTAGTCAGATTGTGCCGAATTTGCATTCGTAACATCTGTAATGACCTAAGCATCGATCTGTGTCGGACTGAGTCCGGCGGATCGTATGTTATGTCACAAAATTCTACTTTTACCAGTCTGTAGGGTTTGATAACTAAGGGGAATCAGGCTCGCCACAAATACGCTGCAGAATTCCAGCGTATTTGCGGTTGACGGCTTGATAAATAGATTCCAATCTCTCTCTGTTATCACTCTTGACCCCAACCTTATATCATTTTCACAACTGATGATTTTATTCCTTTGGCTGCCAGTAAAACACACATCAATGATTTTTTAACTCATTGGTAGCAGTGATTTGACTTCCACACTGCATTGCCTTAAATCCCCCCCTTCTCCCATGATTGAGTAACACATTATAAGACATTATAATTGTAACTTTCCATGGTTGCCAGTAACACACAGAGTTTCTGGGCCATGTTTGTAATGCATAGAGGCATAAGAAGCATTAAAAATGAGGGACTGGACATTTAAAGGGACAGTAAAGTCAAAATTAAACTGTCATGATTAAGATAGAACATATCATTTTAAACAGCTCTCCAATGTACTTCTATTGTCTAATTTGCTTTACATTTGCTCCTGGTATCCTTTGTTGAAAAGCATACCTAGGTATGCTCAAAAGCAGCAATGTACCACTGAGAGCAAGCTGCTGATTGGTGGCTTCACCTAAAGGTCTCTTGACTTTGGTTCATCTTATGTGTTCAGCTATCTCCCAGTAATGCATGTGCATTCCTGCTCCTTCAACAAAGAATACCAAGAGAATTAAAGGGACAGTATACACCAATTTTCATATAACTGGATGTAATAGACACTACTATAAAGGAGGATATGCACAGATACTGATTTTAAAATCCAGTATAAAACCTTTTAAAAACAGACTTAGAAGCTCACAGTTTAGCACTGTTGATAAGGCTAGTCTGGGGCACCCAATCAAAAGGGTCTGGGAAAACAGGAACAGCAAACACTTCACCCCTTCCCTGCATATGAAAAGATAGATTATACATACAGGAGCCGCAGGAATCTGTAGACATCAGTATACATCTAAAACTTTGAGGCTAGGTTAGGAGTCTGAAAATAAGCACAATATTTTTAAACAATAAGTAGAAAACTATACTTTGTTACAAAAACACTCCCCTCTGAGCCATACAAATGGTGTACAATGTCCCTTTAAGCAAATTTGATAATAGAAGTAAATTGAAAAGCTGTTTACAATTGCATACTTTTTCTGAATCATGAAAGAAAAATGTAGGGTTTCATGTCCCTTTAAAGTTTCCAGTACTTTTGTTTAGATTTATCTGAACAACCTGCTTAAAGGGATAGTGAACCCAATTTTTTTCTTTCATGATTCAGATAGAGCATACATCTTTAAGCAACTTTCTAATCTAACCCTATTATCAATTTTTTTTTCCGTTCCCTTGGCATCTTTATTTGAAAAAGTAGTAATATAAGCTAAGGAGCCGGACCATTTTTTCAGCACCCTGGCAAGCGCTTATGATTGGTGGCTGCATTTAACAAACTAATAAGCAAGTGCAACCCAGGTTCTCAATCAAAAATGGGCCGGCTCTTAAGCTTACATTCCTGCTTTTCAAATTAAGATACCAAGAGAACGAAAAAAAATTGTTAATAGGAGTAAATTAGGAAGTTTCCTAAAATGGCCTGCTCTATCTGAATCATGAGAGAAAAAAAATGGGTTTACTATCCCTTTAAATACTAGACTGTCCAGTTGAATACTGGACACCTCACAACCCTAACTGATTTTAGTGTAAGATAATAAGTACTGAGGGTGCTGAAGAGATTTATAAAATGATGCATATAGCATTGGCTTAAATGTCATAGTGAAGAGATGAGGAAAAAAGGTCCCCATACGAGGTGGCTTAAGAAATCTTCAAAGCTTTATTATGGACAATTTAAAATCAGCAATCTCCGTAAAACCTCAAGTGAGTATGTTCAGACATCGTCTAATGCCTTTCAGCTTTCACAGCCGTACTCATAGACCTATCTTTGTGTCTAACATACAAGTCTCTTATAATCATATCAAATAAAAACACACACGTGAACATAATCAATGTTTTAACTCATTACGGTAGTTAGTTACTATACATGCTTTATATCGCTGTAGAAAAGCCTATTTTTAAGCTCACAAAATTGCTGATTGATTCTCAATGGAGTCAAGTAAATATGTGGAATTATTTTGAAACTGATCCGTGTTGTTCATCTATATATCCATGTTGTTCATATATATATATATAATCCACATATTGAGCAATGCCAAAATGACTTATACCAGAAATTTATATTGGCTATTTATTATGCATCTAGTTTATTTAGTAAGTTCATTTTCGCTATTGGTCTGCGGATTTTAACCACTATACTAATTCATACATATGAAATTATGTCAACAATAATAATGTAGCATTCCTAGTAGTTTTAAATACCACTAGTGATTCATTCAGCCGAATAAACCTACTGCCATCTCAAATGACTGTTTATCTACAGTATATATATATTATATTATAACCCTGTACTCAGGCAGTGCTCTACCCAGATACCGACTGTGTATTTGTATCGCTGTACACAGGCAGCGCTATGTAGCTATTCATTCCCTTTTCTGTCATTATTGAAATGGGTCTAAGTTAGATATTACACTTAATAGCATTTCATATGGATACAAAATAAATCCCCAGACTAAACCTGGATCATGCTTTCAGATCCGTTATTTCCAATAATTTATTAGGTCAAACCTAGAGTTTAGTCATTGTGGTATTCTGGTACTCATCTTAAAGATCCAATAGATGTCTTGTTTATTTAGTAATTGTTCAATGTCTCCTCCTCTTTCATTTAAGGTAACTCTCTCTATTACATTCCAAGTGACTGTGTCTAAATTTCTGTTATGTAGTTCAATGAAATGTTTAGCTATTGGTGTCATTTTTTCCTCTTTCTTCCTACTTTTAGATTGTGATGTTATGCTATTCAGATATTCTCTTATTCTCACGCTGACTTCACGTGTAGTTTTGCCAATATACTGAAGGTGGCATTCTGCAAGTTATTAAAGGGACATGAAACTCAAATGTTTTCTTTCATGTTTTATAAAGAACATGCGATTGTTGTTTAAATTTGTATTCTCTATCGGAATCATGAATGAAAAATTTGGGTTTAGTGTCCCTTTAAATATACTAAATTTGAAGTTCTGCAGTTGACACATTTGTTGGTTTCAAATTTCTCTCTGTTACACTGGAGCTAAAGTTCACACCTGTGGTCACATATTGACATGCCTTACATTGCATGTATCCACATTTATGTGTACCCTTTACTTCCAGCCAAGAGGATTTTGGCATTTTTGTATCTTTTTGTACAGTTGGGGAAACAAAATTTCCTATAGTTTCCCCTTGTCTATAGGAAAAGTTGTAATTACTTTTTGTTACATGTTGTAATTTATTGTCAGCTGCAAGAATGGGTATATGTTTTCGGCTGTGTGAAGCTGGCCCCCCTACAATCGGCACAAATAAAATCAACTGAGTTTTGTTAGTGCTACGTTTGTGCTGTTTTGTGCCACAAAAAATAAGATTTGTGCTGCTTTTATTTTTAAGATAATAGCAATTGTTTTTTGAGTTATAACAGATTAAATAAAGGTCACCAGAGGTCACCCAGCCCCCCTACAACAGCCAAAACACATGAAACCAGCTGGTTAGTTAGTGCTGGTTTGTGCTGTTTAAATCACTCTCATTTCTTTTTCGATTTATTAACGATTTATTAAAGGTCACCCAGCCCCCCTACAACAGCCAAAAGACATGAAACGGGCTGGTTGGTTAGTGCTACGTTTGTGCCGGATTGTGCCGTTAGCATTTTTATTTGTGCAGCTTTGGGTTTTTAGTTATAACAGTTTGTTTTTTGTCAATGAAAATTATGTAACCCTCCATCCAATTCACCTCAGCTATGTAAAGTTGGCACTCCATGTTTTTAAAATGTGAATAAAAATATACCATTCATTTGTGCTGTGTTTCTGCTGATTTGTGCTCAAAAATTAACATTAGTGACAGTTTTGTTTTGCACATAGTTTAGTTTTTGAAATATTCAGCATTATATATGATCAAATGAGAAAGGGGACCCCCCAAGCGCCTACCAAACCGGAGGCAAAAGGGGAAAGCAAAATGGGAAAGCACTGTAAGTTTACTACAGTTGAAATTTAATAACAGTTTAAAAACATACAATATATATCATGGATCCATGAGATAAAATAACAGATAAAAACAGTTCAAATTATACAAACAATGTGTAAAATGTCGACAACAAATAATCAGCAACAGATATTCAACGGTCCTAGACTGAGATTGCACGGGACTGGGTAATGGGTGTTAAACCATATAAAATCAAATAACTAGTGTCCAAAAGTGTTCAATAGTGCGAAAAATCCAAAATTCAAAATCCAGAATGTTAAAAATAAAAATAAAAATATATAAATATAAAAATCCAGAGTCAATGTGATGAAAACAAGTGTGTCTTTAAAAATAGTGAGTTGTAATTCTGGGGCGAACAAGACAAAAAAATGAAAAGAAAAAATATGCAATGTAGGCAAAGTGAAAAAATATCAAATAGTAAAAATAGTCACCCAAACCTAAATGGATATTCCTTGTAGTGATCCCACAGTGTAGATAATCCTTGAGGGTGGGAGAGGAGGAGAAGTAGTGTCCACAGGAGTGAAAAAACGTACTAAAAGGCTGAACCAGTTTGGCCCAAAAAACGATATCCACCTAAAATACAAAGACAAATATGGTGCAGGTAACTTCACACAATTGTACATAAAAGGGAATAGGCTTACCAATACTCAGTCGACGCGTTTCGGCCCCTGTCAGGCCTTTATCAAGACTGAGTTTATTTAGGAGAATGTGTCCTTATAAAGGGTATTGTAGCCAATAATCAGATTGAATTTTTGCGCCAAAACTTTAAGCTCCGCCCACTTCCTGTTGACTGCATTGTGGGTATGGGCATTGTATTCATAGTAAGGGCATTTTCTCCAATACTATTCCTATATTGGTCCTGTATTCTGCATTGTGGGTATGGGCATTGTATTCATAGTAAGGGCATTTTCTCCAATACTATTCCTATATTGGTCCTGTATTAGTCCTAACCAACTAATCTGTGTTAGCTTAGAGAAGGGAAGTGGTCTACCTGATATCTGTTACGTGTGTATAGTTACTTAATACCAAGGTTAGTACCGGATGTTGACTTCCGGTTGGTACGGACACTGATGTCACTTCCGGTGTATCTGCATATAGTATAGCAGATTTTAGCAAAATTCTAAAATACCCAACTTATTGTGCCAGGATATGGCTATAGTGATTCATCTGTCATAATGAGATTGGATAATTATTTTAGAGAGTAATTATGCTATATGAAGTGTTGACAATTGCCCACGGAGTGTTATTTCCGATAACGGCAAAATGTGACGTCATTTCCGGTTCCGGAATGTCCCCGGAGTTGTACTTCCGGTTTCGCTAAATTTTAAAGTTGTTTCCGGTCCGTTCTTAAGAATAGACGTGACAGGCTAAAATGATACAGGGTAGTAGTATGGGACAAACATATCAGTTCCGGACTACATAGGAGAGGACATAATCATCTTGTATCTATTAGAAACAGACAGACCTTACTTTAGGATAAACGTGACAGGCTAAGATGATACATGTATGGGACAAACATGTCAGTTCCGGACTATACAGAAAAGGACATAATCATCTTGTGTCTATTAGAAAGACATAACATGTATCTAAAAAAATTATATAATAATTTTTAAAATTCACTTGTGTGTATCAATTGTAGCTCGCTTGCAAGCTGTATATACAAATGGTGTGAATAAAAAGGTTGTGAATAAAAATGACTACTTGAGTGGGTTACTATAGAAACAAGGGAGATGGCTATTTGGATAGCATAACAAATCAGATACAAATAGATAGAGATAGAAATAAATGGTAATCAGATAAACATCCAGATTAATAGCTTATACAAATAGCTTATGAAGGTAAGTGGGCTTATAATAGTTCATAAAGCCTCATTTAAGGTAATTCCACATATAATATAGAATTGATCAATGTAGATAGGTGGTCGAATATTTTAATCCCCAAAATCGTGACGTCACTACCATGTTTGGGGTGGAATTTAGTTAGTTGCTGAAATTTGCAACTGGGGCCGTGGATCACATTAGATCCGTATCTAAACCACATTGGATGCTAGAGAAATACGCATCTAGGCAAATTTAGATAGTTGAACTATGATCAGATATGGCCGAAGAACGGCATTGACTAGGTCTTGGCGTCACGACAACTCATATGACCCTATTGGTGGTGATTAATGAACTGTCTCTTGATTAAACATGGAGAAAATAGGGAGCTAGCTTATAGACTCATAAGCCTTAATCAAACTTTGTGGAGATAAAAAAATAGGCCATATGAATACAACAGAACAGATTCCTATTCAGAGGATTTTAGAACAAGACGTGAGACTAATTATGACCATGACAACAGAGATACATTAAAGACCCCCACATGGAAAGGAGGATTGATGAAATCCAATAATAATCAATCTGGAGAATCTCCAAGAGATATAAGCACAAGAGATGAGTGGAATACTCAACAACGTGCAGCAAGGATAGAATCAAGGAATAATTACCTTAATCACGCTACCAATGGAGCAGAATCATCTTCCTCCTCTTTTTTAGGGTTGGACCACAACCACATCAGAGAGAAGTTACCGAGATCACAGAAGACCGTGGAATGGGAAGAACCCACGTCCTCCAGAACAGGAAGAAGACCCATAGAGGAAGTAGAGGAGGGGTCAAAATAAAGAAGAAAAAATCTGACACAGGTGTAATCGATACAGAAAATCAGAAGAACACTGATGGCATCTTTAATTTGAGTAACCATACACTGACAAGTGATGAGATAACGATTCTCAAATTCGGGCTCTCATTTGCACCCACTAGGAGCCTTGATAAATTTCAGACCTTCATCAATGTGAAAGAATTCACTAGAAAACTCACCCTCAAGAGGTTTTTTGCCAAATCACCAGTAGAAAATTCTACTTGGGTATCAAAGAAACAGACTATCATAGAAGAAGGAGACCCCAATAGACATACTGGGCTAAAACCCAAATCAATGTTCTATCCGACCAACAGCAAAGGATCAGCAATTGAAGCCTTCGAGACCATCGTATGTAAAGAAATAAGGGATATCCAACCAAAAAGATTGAGGATTAAGAAACATAATCTCACGAACCAACAAATCAGAACGATTACAAATCTGGAGAAAAATCATGAGATAGTAATTAAGCCAGCAGATAAAGGTGGCGGCATCGTCATTCTAAACGACAGTGACTACAGAAGAGAAAATGAACGGATTCTTGGTGACCGTAACACCTATAAGAGACTACCAACAAATCCAGTGGAGACATACAATAAGGAACTAGTGAATATGTTGAATGGAGCTAAAGAACTGGGAATTCTGAATGAGAAAGAATTTAATTATATCAAAGTCAACTATCCCATTACTCCAGTGATGTATCACCTTCCGAAGATTCACAAATCTCTTCAAAATCCACCAGGGAGACCCATAATATCCGGTATTGGCTCCCTAAGCAGCAATTTGTCTGAATACGTCGATCTGAATTTACAAAAATATGTAAGACTACTTCCATCTTACCTCAAAGATTCAACCCAAGTGTTAAATCTGTTGGAAGAATTCGTTTGGGAAGAAGGATTCATCATGGTTACATGTGACGTAGCATCCCTGTACACCAGTATCCCACACGAACAGGGGATAGAAGCGGTAGAATTCTTTCTCACAAAAGATGCTGAAATGCCAACAGACCACATGGAATTTATACTGGAAAGTATCAGATTCATTCTAAATCACAACTACTTCTACAATAATGGAAACTATTACCAACAAGTCTGTGGCACGGCTATGGGGACCAGGTTCGCGCCAAGTTACGCAAACCTCTGTATGGGGAGGTGGGAACATATCTTCTGGGAATCCTGCCCAGCGAGCGCGGACCTGGTCCTCTACCGGCGCTACATAGACGACATCCTGATGGTATGGAAGGGGACTAAGGAGGATTTGGACTTCACGATCGAAGTGATGAATAACAACTCAAACAACTTGAAATTCACGTACCAGTGGAGCACTGAGGAAATAACCTTCCTAGACCTAAAGATAAAGATCAACAAAGGAGAGATAGAAACCTCCACACACTTCAAGGATGTGGATAGCAACAACTATATTCACATGATGAGCTGCCACCATAACAACTGGAAGAGTAACATACCGAAGGGGCAGTTATTGAGAATGAGGAAAAATTGCTCACACCAAGAAAAGTGGGAAGAACAGTCCCAAGTGATTAAATCAAAATTCCTAGAGAGAGGATACACCGAATGGATGTTGGATCAGAAAATATCCGAAGTAGAGAAGATTGAACGCACAGATCTGATTAAATACAAGGCGAAAGCTAAAGAGGAGAAGAACGATTTCCTCGATATACCAATGATCACCGAATATAGTCAGAATAAGGATATTATTGAGAAAATCTTCAATAAGCACTGGGCTCTTCTGAAAGAGGATGAACTGATTGGTGAGAAACTACCTCCCAAACCTAGGTTCATATATAGGAAAACAAAAAATCTGAGGAATAGGATTGCACCCAGTATTCTTAAAAAAGAGAAAGCTGGAGTAAAAGATGTATTTGGGAAGAAGATCAGAGGATTATTCCCCTGTCCGTCCTGCAAAGCCTGCAAGTGTGGAACTAAGTCTGCAACATTTAAATGTCATAATACAGGAGCAACACACAAGATCCATGACATGATACGATGCCAAGATAAAGGGATTGTATATATGCTACAATGCCTATGTGGCCTACAATATGTGGTTGTACAAGCATTTCACCCTAAAACATAATGGAAACATTAAAGATCTGTCCTTCATGGGCATTCAGAAAGTCAACAAAGGATGGAGAGGAGGTGATTTTGAGAAAAAATTACTCATTACAGAATCCAAATGGATCTTTACCCTTGACTGCCTCCATCCTAAGGGACTGAATAATAAAGAGGACTTTTCCCATTTGTTTAAAATCACATAAATCCTGTCTCATAAATGCCCTCTCGTCAAAACCCCCAGAAACACCAGTGTATCATGATCAGTTATCATCGATGAAACATCGAATTAAGGTATACTCTAGATAAACCTTCCGTTTATTGCAGCTCTTTGCAGCCCACTAAAGTCGTATGTGCCCACTACTAGAACAACTAGAGCCCTACACTTTCCATAAATAACTATTCCCACTAAGGAATATCGTTATGTAGTATACTAGATAACTTATCTATGTATATAGCCGCTAAGGCGATATAGCTTATATGATTTTACGTCTCTAGATTCGAAGACCCTGAGGGGCATACTCTGCAATACACATACAATGTGCAAGGTCACGGTTTCATGTATATATTTACGACCACTGTTTTATTATATTTCCGAGATACATACCAGTCCCCTCTATTGCCATACCATCAATTATTTTATCTCCACAAAGTTTGATTAAGGCTTATGAGTCTATAAGCTAGCTCCCTATTTTCTCCATGTTTAATCAAGAGACAGTTCATTAATCACCACCAATAGGGTCATATGAGTTGTCGTGACGCCAAGACCTAGTCAATGCCGTTCTTCGGCCATATCTGATCATAGTTCAACTATCTAAATTTGCCTAGATGCGTATTTCTCTAGCATCCAATGTGGTTTAGATACGGATCTAATGTGATCCACGGCCCCAGTTGCAAATTTCAGCAACTAACTAAATTCCACCCCAAACATGGTAGTGACGTCACGATTTTGGGGATTAAAATATTCGACCACCTATCTACATTGATCAATTCTATATTATATGTGGAATTACCTTAAATGAGGCTTTATGAGCTATTATAAGCCCACTTACCTTCATAAGCTATTTGTATAAGCTATTAATCTGGATGTTTATCTGATTACCATTTATTTCTATCTCTATCTATTTGTATCTGATTTGTTATGCTATCCAAATAGCCATCTCCCTTGTTTCTATAGTAACCCACTCAAGTAGTCATTTTTATTCACAACCTTTTTATTCACACCATTTGTATATACAGCTTGCAAGCGAGCTACAATTGATACACACAAGTGAATTTTAAAAATTATTATATAATTTTTTTAGATACATGTTATGTCTTTCTAATAGACACAAGATGATTATGTCCTTTTCTGTATAGTCCGGAACTGACATGTTTGTCCCATACATGTATCATCTTAGCCTGTCATGTTTATCCTAAAGTAAGGTCTGTCTGTTTCTAATAGATACAAGATGATTATGTCCTCTCCTATGTAGTCCGGAACTGATATGTTTGTCCCATACTACTACCCTGTATCATTTTAGCCTGTCACGTCTATTCTTAAGAACGGACCGGAAACAACTTTAAAATTTAGCGAAACCGGAAGTACAACTCCGGGGACATTCCGGAACCAGAAATGACGTCACATTTTGCCGTTATCGGAAATAACACTCCGTGGGCAATTGTCAACACTTCATATAGCATAATTACTCTCTAAAATAATTATCCAATCTCATTATGACAGATGAATCACTATAGCCATATCCTGGCACAATAAGTTGGGTATTTTAGAATTTTGCTAAAATCTGCTATACTATATGCAGATACACCGGAAGTGACATCAGTGTCCGTACCAACCGGAAGTCAACATCCGGTACTAACCTTGGTATTAAGTAACTATACACACGTAACAGATATCAGGTAGACCACTTCCCTTCTCTAAGCTAACACAGATTAGTTGGTTAGGACTAATACAGGACCAATATAGGAATAGTATTGGAGAAAATGCCCTTACTATGAATACAATGCCCATACCCACAATGCAGAATACAGGACCAATATAGGAATAGTATTGGAGAAAATGCCCTTACTATGAATACAATGCCCATACCCACAATGCAGTCAACAGGAAGTGGGCGGAGCCCATCCCCTAAGATCCAACAACGATCTACTACTTGCATCTTCTATCATCACCTCCTCCCATGCTAGACTACAGGACTTCTCTTGTGCGGCACCAACCCTCTGGAACGCACTTCCTCGAGCTGTCAGACTTTCCCCCAACCTCTTCTCCTTTAAAGGGACAGTCTACACCAGAATTGTTATTGTTTAAATAGAAAGATAATCCCTTTTTTACCAATTCCCCAGTTTTGCATAACCAACACAGTTATATTTATATATTTTTTACCTCTGTGATTATCTTGTATCTAAGCCTCGGCAAACTGCCCCTTTATTTCAGTTCTTTTGACAGACTTGCAGTTTAGCCAATCAGTGATGGCTCCCAGGTAACTTCACGTGCATGAGCACAGTGTTATCTATATGAAAAACTAACACCCTCTAGTGGTGAAAAACCTGTTAAAATGCATTCTTAAGAGGCGGCCTTCAAGGTCTAAGAAATTAGCATATGAACTGCCTAGGTTAAGCTTTCAACTAAGAATACCAAGAGAACTAAGAAAATTTGGTGATAAAAGTAAATTGGAAAATTGTTTAAATTACATGCCCTATCTGAATCATGAAAGGTTTTTTTTGACTAGACTGTCCCTTTAAACGCTTCCTAACAACCTTCTTGTTCAGTGAAGCCTATCACCAAATCCGTAGCTAATGAATTCCACTTGCCTAATAGTTGCCCTCATCTAACTCCACACTAACATCATTCCCACATTTGCAGTCCCCACCTCCTGTTTGTCACCCTCCTACCCATCTAGATTGTGAGTTCCCACGGGAACAGGGTTCCCAATTCCCCCTGTATTTGTTTGTTAAATTTTGTCTGGTGTCTCATATTGTACTGTCGTTTTATCTTCGTTACCCATATACAGCGCTGCGGAATCTGTTGGTGCTTTATAAATAAAGAATAATCATAATACTCATAATAATAATAAAATAAACATAAAATAGGGAGGCGGAGCGAGCGGTCTACCAAGATGGCCGCTGCACACTGAGGCTCTTGAGATACACCGGGAGATATACCGGGAGCTAAGAGAACAACATACTTCTCAGCTTTAGTCAAGATTTGATGGCATAACTTGATTTGTGAGAGTGTCAAGATCACACAGATACCTCGTTCATGTTAATAGGGCTCGGAAATCCGGAGAACGACATCAAGCAGAGGCCTTGAGCATATGACGCAGCTGGATGAAATCTCTAACAGCATGCTAACAACTCACTACTCTTTATCTGGTGTCGAGGAGGTTCGTAAGAGCTGACAGGCATATCAATTCTATCAACACCACTTGCGGTAATACTACCCTCACAACCCGCTTTTGCCTGATATCGCTCCAGAGGGTCGGGGCTCCGTTCCGGAGCGCAACTAAGATCACAGCCATACCATCTGCGGACACCGGTAAGAATGAGACGGTACTGCACACTGAACTAACTGTAGACTAGGAGATGAACTATAACTGATTAATTCAAGTATGCTTAATAGGAGAGTTAATATCGCTATACAGGAGGACATTATGTTTACCTAAGTGTTTGCAAAACTCATTAACACACACCTGCTATAATTTTGAGTGATACAGAACTTGGGCCGCTTAGAAATCCACTAAGACACTAGGAAATTCCGATTGCTGCGAGAGCCCATTGAAGTTATAACTGTTGATCGGCACTATGCTTAAATAAGACTTAAGGCCTGTGAGATGATTGAAGGCATATGACGCAGCTACATAGAAGTCTGTTATAGCACCACTTATAGCTTGGATATAAATATCGAGGATATATACTTCTGTGATAAGCTCTACTTTGGGCCATCTGGGGAATGGTTCTCTTGCTGTGATCCACCTCCACACCACCAGATAGCTAAGTTATGGTGAAATATCTACACTACACGGATCACTACAAAGGCCTTACTACTGCTTCAGATTGACTGAGACACAAATGGGTACTAGATCAGCTGTGGGGCATTTAATTTGACACTATCCAGTTAGGCCTCTTAAACGCCAATATAAATTACTGCACTAAGGCCTAGATTTGGAGTTCGGCGGTAAAAGGGCTGTTAACGCTCCGCGGGCTTTTTTCTGGCCGCACCATAAAATTAACTCTGGTATCGAGAGTTCAAACAAATGCTGCGTTAGGCTCCAAAAAAGGAGCGTAGAGCATTTTTTACCGCAAAAGCAACTCTCGATACCAGAGTTGCTTACGGACGCGGCCGGCCTCAAAAACGTGCTCGTGCACGATTCCCCCATAGGAAACAATGGGGCTGTTTGAGCTGAAAAAAAACCTAACACCTGCAAAAAAGCAGCGTTCAGCTCCTAACACAGCCCCATTGTTTGCTATGGGGAAACACTTCCTACGTCTGCACCTAACACTCTAACATGTACCCCGAGTCTAAACACCCCTAGCCTTACACTTATTAACCCCTAATCTGCCGCCCCCGCTATCGCTGACCCCTGCATATTTTTTTAAACCCCTAATCTGCCGCTCCGTAAACCGCCGCCACCTACGTTATCCCTATGTACCCCTAATCTGCTACCCCTAACACCGCCGACCCCTATATTATATTTATTAACCCCTAACCTGCCCCCCACAACGTCGCCGACACCTGCCTACACTTATTAACCCCTAATCTGCCGAGCGGACCTGAGCGCTACTATAATAAAGTTATTAACCCCTAATCCGCCTCACTAACCCTATCATAAATAGTATTAACCCCTAATCTGCCCTCCCTAACATCGCCGACACCTAACTTAAATTATTAACCCCTAATCTTCCGATCGGAGCTCACCGCTATTCTAATAAATGGATTAACCCCTAAAGCTAAGTCTAACCCTAACACTAACACCCCCCTAAGTTAAATATAATTTTTATCTAACGAAATAAATTAACTCTTATTAAATAAATTATTCCTATTTAAAGCTAAATACTTACCTGTAAAATAAACCCTAATATAGCTACAATATAAATTATAATTATATTATAGCTATTTTAGGATTAATATTTATTTTACAGGTAACTTTGTATTTATTTTAACCAGGTACAATAGCTATTAAATAGTTAAGAACTATTTAATAGTTACCTAGTTAAAATAATAACAAATTTACCTGTAAAATAAATCCTAACCTAAGATATAATTAAACATAACACTACCCTATCAATAAAATAATTAAATAAACTACCTACAATTACCTACAATTAACCTAACACTACACTATCAATAAATTAATTAAACACAATTCCTACAAATAAATACAATTAAATAAACTAGCTAAAGTACAAAAAATAAAAAAGAACTAAGTTACAGAAAATAAAAAAATATTTACAAACATAAGAAAAATATTACAACAATTTTAAACTACTTACACCTACTCTAAGCCCCCCAAAATAAAAAATTCCCTACCCTATTCTAAATTAAAAATGTTACAAGCTCTTTTACCTTACCAGCCCTGAACAGGGCCCTTTGCGGGGCATGCCCCAAGAATTTCAGCTCTTTTGCCTGTAAAAAAAAACATACAATACCCCCCCCCAACATTACAACCCACCACCCACATACCCCTAATCTAACCCAAACCCCCCTTAAATAAACCTAACACTAAGCCCCTGAAGATCTTCCTACCTTGTCTTCACCATCCAGGTATCACCGATCCGTCCTGGCTCCAAGATCTTCATCCAACCCAAGCGGGGGTTTGGCGATCCATATTCCGGTGCTGAAGAGGTCCAGAAGAGGCTCCAAAGTCTTCCTCCTATCCGGCAAGAAGAGGACATCCGGACCGGCAAAGATCTTCTCCAAGCGGCATCTTCGATCTTCTTCCATCCGGAGCGAAGCGGCAGGATCCTGAAGACCTCCAGCGCGGAACATCCATCCGGACCGACGACTGAACGACGAATGACTGTTCCTTTAAGGGACGTCATCCAAGATGGCGTCCCTCGAATTCCGATTGGCTGATAGGATTCTATCAGCCAATCGGAATTAAGGTAGGAATTTTCTGATTGGCTGATGGAATCAGCCAATCAGAATCAAGTTCAATCCGATTGGCTGATCCAATCAGCCAATCAGATTGAGCTCGCATTCTATTGGCTGTTCCGATCAGCCAATAGAATGCGAGCTCAATCTGATTGGCTGATTGGATCGGCCAATCGGATTGAACTAGATTCTGATTGGCTGATTCCATCAGCCAATCAGAAAATTCCTACCTTAATTCCGATTGGCTGATAGAATCCTATCAGCCAATCGGAATTCGAGGGACGCCATCTTGGATGACGTCCCTTAAAGGAACAGTCATTCGTCGTTCAGTCGTCGGTCCGGATGGATGTTCCGCACTGGAGGTCTTCAGGATCCTGCCGCTTCGCTCCGGATGGAAGAAGATCGAAGATGCCGCTTGGAGAAGATGTTTGCCGGTCCGGATGTCCTCTTCTTGCCGGATAGGAGGAAGACTTTGGAGCCTCTTCTGGACCGGATTATGGATCGCCAACCCCCGCTTGGGTTGGATGAAGATCTTGGAGCCAGGACGGATCGGTGATACCTGGATGGTGAAGACAAGGTAGGAAGATCTTCAGGGGCTTAGTGTTAGGTTTATTTAAGGGGGGTTTGGGTTAGATTAGGGGTATGTGGGTGGTGGGTTGTAATGTTGGGGGGGGGGGTATTGTATGTTTTTTTTTACAGGCAAAAGAGCTGAACTTCTTGGGGCATGCCCCGCAAAGGGCCCGGTTCAGGGCTGGTAAGGTAAAAGAGCTTGTAACTTTTTTAATTTAGAATAGGGTAGTGAATTTTTTATTTTGGGGGGCTTTGTTATTTTATTAGGGGGCTTAGAGTAGGTGTAATTAGTTTAAAATTGTTGTAATATTTTTCTTATGTTTGTAAATATTTTTTTATTTTCTGTAACTTAGTTCTTTTTTATTTTTTGTACTTTAGCTAGTTTATTTAATTGTATTTATTTGTAGGAATTGTGTTTAATTAATTTATTGATAGTGTAGTGTTAGGTTAATTGTAGGTAATTGTAGGTAGTTTATTTAATTATTTTATTGATAGGGTAGTGTTATGTTTAATTATATCTTAGGTTAGGATTTATTTTACAGGTAAATTTGTTATTATTTTAACTAGGTAACTATTAAATAGTTCTTAACTATTTAATAGCTATTTTACCTGGTTAAAATAATAACAAAGTTGCCTGTAAAATAAATATTAATCCTAAAATAGCTATAATATAATTATAATTTATATTGTAGCTATATTAGGATTTATTTTACAGGTAAGTATTTAGCTTTAAATAGGAATAATTTATTTAATAAGAGTTAATTTATTTCGTTAGATAAAAATTATATTTAACTTAGGGGGGTGTTAGTGTTAGGGTTAGACTTAGCTTTAGGGGTTAATACATTTATTAGAATAGCGGTGAGCTCCGGTCGGCAGATTAGGGGTTAATAATTGAAGTTAGGTGTCGGCGATGTTAGGGAGGGCAGATTAGGGGTTAATACTATTTATGATAGGGTTAGTGAGGCGGATTAGGGGTTAATACATTTATTATAGTAGCGCTCAGGTCCGCTCGGCAGATTAGGGGTTAATAAGTGTAGGCAGGTGTCGGCGACGTTGAGGGGGGCAGATTAGGGGTTAATAAATATAATATAGGGGTCGGCGGTGTTAGGGGCAGCAGATTAGGGGTACATAGGGATAACGTAGGTGGCAGCGATTTGCGGTCGGAAGATTAGGGGTTAATTATTTTAAGTAGCTGGCGGCGACGTTGTGGGGGGCAAGTTAGGGGTTAATAAATGTAATACAGGGGTCGGCGGGGTTAGGGGCAGCAGATTAGGGGTACATAAGTATAACGTAGGTGGCGGTCGGCAGATTAGGGGTTAAAAATTTTAATCGAGTGGCGGCGGTGTGGGGGGACCTCGGTTTAGGGGTACATAGGTAGTTTATGGGTGTTAGTGTACTTTAGGGTACAGTAGTTAAGAGCTTTATAAACCGGCGTTAGCCAGAAAGCTCTTAACTCCTGCTATTTTCAGGCGGCTGGAATCTTGTCGTTAGAGCTCTAACGCTCACTTCAGAAACGACTCTAAATACCAGCGTTAGAAAGATCCCATTGAAAATATAGGCTACGCAAATGGCGTAGGGGGATCTGCGGTATGGAAAAGTCGCGGCTGAAAAGTGAGCGTTAGACCCTTTAATCACTGACTCCAAATACCAGCGGGCGGCCAAAACCAGCGTTAGGAGCCTCTAATGCTGGTTTTGACGGCTACCGCCGAACTCCAAATCTAGGCCTAAGAAACCAAAGGTCATTAAGGGCTGAGTCATTTATACCTTTGCCAAAGGCCAGTAAGAAGAGCTAGTGTAAATCCACAGTTCCGGCACCCAGTGATACCTAAACACTACTGCCTATTCTAATAATCAGCTGACTTCAACCCTGCTCCCCCCCATTTCCCACTGTCCTTAAAGTCAGCGGGTCATATCCATCTCCCTTTTCCCGAGATCACTCTGTGAGAGTACCTCCCCTGGGGAGTGGGGTCTCCCAGGATACGCACCCTCCGACAAAGACATATACCACTTTTAAACCCAGAAATGTCACAACGAAGGGTAGTCAAGTCAGACAAAGTACCAAAGACGCCTCAAAAGTCACAGGAGGTTGTCAATGCCTTTTTCAAACAGACAGAAAAGAATAAACAAAAAATCGGATCATCCACAATACCTCACAATGCTCCCGAAGATAGAGAAGAGGACTCTGAGAATTCCAGATGTTCGACACCAGAAGCAAATGGAGCCACTGAAGACCCACCTATAACATATAGCGCAATTGCTGCCCTAATAGATCAAGTTAAGACTTGCATAAAGGAGGAATGCGCAGACCTGAAAAAGGACATTTCTGATCTGAGCCACAGAGTAGACTCTTTAGAAGAACATGAGTTTGTATTCTCGCAAAAGATGGCAGATCTAACCTCAAAAGTATCACACCAACAGCAAAATTTCGCAGAGATGGAAGATAAGATCGATGATCTCGAAAATCGCACGAGACGCAATAATCTGCGTTTCAGAGGGATACCTGAGACGGTACAAAATAACGAGATACAAGAATTTTTGCAGGGTCTTTTTTCAGAACTGGCAACTGTAGGAAATATGGAAATGTCAAATATCACTCTAGATAGAGCGCACAGAGCTCTGCGCCCTAAGCTTGATGCTGATTCTCCACCAAGGGATATCATCGTCAGATTCCAAAATTATCAACACAGAGAAGATATATACTCTCTAGCTAGGAAACAACAAGCGGTATCATACCAGGGGTACCGCATCCAGATCTTTCAGGACTTATCTACAAGGACTTTGCAGAAAAGAAGAGAGTTTTCTAGCCTGACTCTTCATCTTCGACAACTAAAGATCCCATACAGATGGGGCTTCCCCACCTCAGTGATCTCTACCAAAAATGGAACTAGATGCGAATGCCGAAACCTCTCTGATGTTGGCAAGTTCTGCAATATACTCGGAATACCTCCCCCTGACGTTGATCCGGAACAGTCACATCATAGGTTCTTAGCAGAACGAACAGCCTCAAAATCACAGAGGAGACCCTGGCCACTGAAATCCACGAACCAAGTCAAAAGAAAACAGGACAGTTTGGCTGATAATGACCCGAATCAACCAGGATGATTACAATGTGACTTCTTGCATTCAGTTTTACCATAAAGGGGGCTCCCTTTGTTCCCCTTTTGTTTAGTGAGCAATCTTAGGTTGAGTTGGGATACAGCTCAATTTTCATTCAGGACATTTAACCCTTGGACTGTTGCAGCACTGCAAGGACTAAACCAAGAGGTGGCAAGTATATTCTATGTTATTAGTATGTGGAAATATGCATAAGGTTATGCTAACTAAATATACATTGTCTAGTGCTGATGTTACAACAGTTTGATGCATTTGCTGTTTCATGACGTTTTGAGTTGGGATACAGCTCAATTTTCATTCAGGACATTTAACCCTTGAAATATGCATAAGGTTATGTTAACATTGTCTAGTGCTGATGTTACAACAGTTTGATGCATTTGCTGTTTCATGACGTTTTGCTTCCCAGGTTATATGCTTACATGATTTGTCATCTACTAGAGTTGTTAATATGTTACACTAAGCTTATGACCATGGACATCACTAATTAGTTTTTCCGAGTTAGATCGGATACTTCCTATATCCTCGTTCGCCTGTATGTTTGGTCTGATAGAAGGGGAGGAGGCAAGATGTGGTGAGATCAACTATGGGTGTCCTTAATGCCTGGAGATAGTCCAGGAAAGATAAGATATATTAAGGTTCACTGTGGTAAAGATTGTAAATGTAAATTTAAAAGTGTGCCTAACTCCCCATGTATACGGATCTGATTATCTACAAACTGAACTGAATAATTCATTGTACTGTTAAGTGTGAGTTAATGTAACCCCAGCTGATAAGATTACTATTACTCATTTGACACAATGCTGAAGATCACGCTATCCATTTATTTAGCTACCCGGTATGTTAATATGCCTCCATTGTTGAAAGTTTTTTTTTCTCAAAGTTCATAAAATTTGATCTGTAAATCAATCCATTTTCCTGTTTGAGGTATCCTCAGATAATATATTCAGTTATACCCTATCCTAAGGGTTTGTTTAGTTTCTCCCCTCTTTTTCTCTCTCCTTCCCTCTGATCTTCCCTCCCTCCCCTCAGGTATAGGACTTCAAATACTAAACAGAAGTATAAAGACATATAGAACTGGTGCTCTTGAATAAGCCCACTAGACTGTAAAGATGGTCAATATCACGGTAGCGAGTCAAAATGTTAAAGGATTCCTATCCGCTGAAAAACGTTCAATAGCATATTTTGACTTCCATAAGAAGGGTGCAGATGTAGTTATGCTTCAGGAAACCCATTTCAAGAAAAGAAATGAACCCCAATTGGCTACCAGATATTTTGACAAACATTATCTCGGGTCAGGGCAGGGTAGGAAAAATGGTGTATGTATCTCTATTAAAAGAAACGTCCCCTTTGAATTGCTGCAGAAACACTCGGACAGAGAGGGCAGACTACTGATTCTAATAGGGATGCTATATGGCACCGTAGTTACTTTGGTCAATGTCTATGCCCCAAACAGACCCACGCCCCTCTAATTCTACAGATCAGTTATAAATAAAGTACTGGATGTTTCAAGAGGCCCAATTATCTTAGGGGGGGATTTAAATTTTACGATGCAACCTTCTCTAGACAACTCTACAGGGACATCCTATTTTAGTAACAAAATTATAAAGGCCAACTGTACTGCTCTGTATTCTATCTCTTTATTTGACACATGGAGAGTTGCGCACCCTACACAGAAAGACTACACGTTCTTTTCTCACCCCCAGCATTCCTACTCTAGGTTAGATTACATAATGTGTAGCCAAATGCTTTTAACTAACCTAACACAATCCAAAATTATTCATATTCCATGGTCAGACCATAGCATGGTTATATCTACATTCCAATGGCCTTCCAAACCAAAAAATACTTTAAATTGGAGACTGGACGAGACCATATTGACGAATCAAATAACCATAGAAGAGCTAACTAAAGCAACTGATGAATTTTTTCTAAATAATAAACCAGAAGATACGTCTGCCAGTAACAACTGGGAGGCATACAAATGCTACATTAGGGGTTACTTAATAAAGCATACGGCTAACATTCGGAAAGAAAGACTGGCCTACTATATGTCCCTGACCAATAATCTGGCTAGTGCAGATAGGTTACATAAAACGGACCCTACCTCCACCCAAAAGCTCACAGACCTCACATCAGCGAGAGAATGCCTCTTATTCAAAAACCACACTTAAGAGCATTGACTACTAAGGCTAAATTCTTTGCAGAAGGCAACAAAGCCGGTCGCTTACTGGCAAGATCACTTAAAAAGCAAAAATACAACTCATTTATCAGAACTATTTCGCATCCATCCGGTAGGTTAGCAAGCAAACATGATGAAATAGCAGACACTTTTGTATCCTACTACACAAAATTATACAACCTTAATCCCAACACTTCACAAGATAAAGCTGACGACATTTCCCGCTACCTCAACACATTAGTGACCCCAAAAGTCTCAGAGGAGGATAGTCATATACTTGATGCCCCTATAACGATCCAAGAAATTTCTAATACTATTAGGTCACTTCCAAATGGGAAGTCCCCTGGCCCGGACGGATTGCCGGCCAAATTCTACCAAATTTTCCAATCACAATTAAACTCTCCCTTACATGCGCTTTTCACTTCAATAGATAAAGGAGATGCCTTCTCTGCTTCCCTACTGGAAGCAACTATCACAGTAATTCCTAAAGCTGACAAAGTGGGGACCCTGGTGGGTAACTATAGACCTATTTCACTTCTCAATATTGACATTAAGATATATGCTAAAATTCTATCGAATCGCCTTAATAAAGTGCTGCCAAAAATTATACATCCAGATCAAGTGGGCTTTGTCAGAGGTAGAGAGGCAAAGGATAACACGATCAGAGTCCTGCATACACTTCAGACCTCAGACAAAGATAAATCCCCTCTGGTGCTTCTGTCAACGGATGCAGAGAAGGCCTTTGACAGGGTCAGCTGGCAATTTATGTGGGGGGCCCTGTCAAAATTTGGCTTCTCCGAAGCCTTTGTGACCAGGGTTCAGGCACTGTATTCTGGCCCACAAGCCAGAGTGCGGGTGAATGGCACTACTTCCCAATCCTTCCCGATAACAAACGGTACCCGCCAGGGGTGCCCGTTGTCACCTCTACTGTTTGCTATTACAATAGAGATCCTAGCAATTAATATCAGAGCTAATGAGGATATTTTGGGATTACAATATAATCATATACATCAGAAATGTTTACTTTTTGCAGACGATGTCATTTTTACCCTAAAATCACCCTCTACTACACTACCAGCGTTGCTCAAGACTTTAGATGACTATGGTCAGGTCTCCAACTTCTCCATTAATATGGAGAAGTCGGGGATATTATTACTGAATTTGCCTCAACGAGATACCGACTTTGTAAAATACCATACATCATTTTGAGTAGCTGATAGACTCAAGTATTTAGGGCTAATATTACCACACAATTATCAGGATTTATTTCAGTTTAATTACATCTCCCTCCAAAACTCAGTTAAAACCCTATTGGAAGGCTGGCACAAGCAGGGACACCTATCTTTGCTAGGAAGGGTCAATACCATAAAAATGATGATAATTCCAAAATACTTATTCCTCCTTCAGACCTTGCCAATGGCCTTACCGATTTCTTATCTGAGAGGCCAACAGAAATTAATTAACTCTTTCATCTGGTCTTAAAAAAAATCTAGAATCTCCCAACAAACGCTTTACTTACATAAAGACGACGGTGGACTTAATGTCCCCAACCTCTTAAATTATTATAGAGCTGTACACATGGCCAGGGTGGTTGCCTGGACACACTCCTCTCAATCTGCCATATGGGTGCAGGTTGAAAGCTCCCTACTGAAGGGTAAATGCATGAGGGACTTAGCATGGACTCCCAAAGGTTACAGGCCACCCCTAGCATATGAAAATGACTTCATCAAGGCCACTCTCACTGTATGGGATCAAGTTTTAGCACACAGGTCAGGAATCTCTACTCCCATTTCACCTCTTACCCCTATACTAGGCAACCAAATCTTTCTGCAGAACACTAATTTCACCCATACTAATGAGGTGGAGCACCTCCATAACCTACCAGTATACCTACTGATAGATTCAGGACGGATCAAAGATAGAACACGGTTGTGTGACGAACTAGGACCACCTTTCCATAAATGGTACTCGTATCTACAGAAACGTCACGCGCTTTATGACAACACACTTAAGACTAATACACTCAGACCGCTAACAGCATTTGAGAAATTATGCATAAACCCCGATATCTCACGAGCTCACCTTTCCCTAACATATAAAATGCTGAGGGGGTCTTTCCTAGAAGCAAAGTGTGGAAAACAGCACCAACAGATATGTGGCTTGTGGGGCACGGAACCCAGGATCTGCCTTATCCTGCAAATACTTCAAGTAGCAAAAAAGATTTGTTCCAGCCACCAATAGTTAAAAAACCTTTATTTCTTCACAGAATGGATATGAAATGTCTAATGTTGAAAAGGTTGATGCACAGGTTGATTCACATATTGTTTTTAAAGGTTTAAATAAATCATTACATGATATTACACACCAGAATTCACAGTATAACACACAGCACTTAGAAGAGAATTTAATTTTTAATTTGTCTAATTTGAAAATGACAAAAGAGCAAGAAACAGCTCTTAATAAAGGATTATCCTATTGCCTAGAGAATTATTGTGATGAATTTAAAATTCAACAAGATCTACAGAGGTTCTATAGGAAACTGAGGCTAAAGATTTATTTCTCTATGCAAAGGGATAACATAAATGACACCAACACAATTAATAAAATAAAGTTTAATGACATTAGGCACTTTGGTCTATCTAAAAAAAGCACTTTTTCACCAGCATCCACACATAGTGCAGCCACATATGTTAATCTTGTACAGAGGGAAGTGGACAACTTATTTAAAAGAGAGAAAAAAAGAAAATTGGTGCAAAGAAATAGGAAAAATAATAAAGAGGATATGTCAGCCGTTAGATCTCTGAGAGAGAATAAAAATATAATCATCAAAGAGGCCGATAAGGGCGGCGCCATTGTGATTTTAAACAAATCTGATTATATAGATGAGATCAATAGGCAACTAAAAGATACCCAAGTTTATGAAATACTGACTAGAGATCCCACCATACAGATTAATAAAGGGATAAATAACATCTTAACTCTGGCTACACAAAGAGATATTATAACAGACAAGTTTAAGGAGGCCTTATATGTAACAGATCCAATTAGGCCAGTAATATATGTACTACCAAAGGTACATAAATCCTTAAGAAATCCCCCAGGACGCCCTATTGTGGCAGGGATGGGTTCAGTATTTTCTAATATTTCCATCTTCTTGGATAAAGTATTGCAGCCTTTAGTTAAGAACACTACATCTTACATTAGGGACACTAATGATTTTTTGGCTAAATTACAGGACTTAGGACATGTAGGTGATAAATGTATTTTGTTTTCATTAGATGTCTCAAGCCTTTACACATCTATCAAACATACAACAGGGATCTCATCTGTGGAACATATGCTTAGATCTAGTAAGAGTTATACTGAGGCAGATATCTGGTTTCTAATAGAACTTCTATCTATTATTCTTTATCAGAATTATTTTCTGTTCATGGATACATATTATCTGCAGAAACAGGGTACAGCAATGGGCTCCAACGTTGCCCCCTCATACGCCAACATTTTCATGAATAGCTTTGAGGAATACTTTGTGTACCCTCATGGCTTGTTCCAGCTCTATGGCGCCTCCTGGTGGAGGTACATTGATGACGTGTTTGGCGTGTGGGGGGGGTGACGTTGGTAGCCTATTGTCCTTTGTTGAAGATCTTAACAATTCTGTCAATGGATTAAAATTCACTTTAAATATGAGTGAAATTGGAATTGAGTTCCTAGACACCTATGTATACTTTAAGGATGGTTTCTTAAAAACAGATATCCATACAAAAGATACAGATAAGAACAACATATTGAAATATGGAAGTCACCATCCAGATAGTATCTTCAGGGCCATTCCAAAGAGCCAATTTTTAAGGGTTAAACGCATAGTGTCTGAGGAGAATAGATGCAAGCAAAGGTTGGAGGAGATGGCTGACAAATTTATCAATAGAGGGTATCCAATATCACTAATTAAGGAACAACTAGATGTAGTTAACAATAAAGAATTACCTAAAAGGTACAAAAGTAAAGAAACAGATCGTCTAGTGTTTGTAACACAGTTCAATGAATTTAGTCAGAAGATCAATGGTATTTTAAGAAAGCATTGGCACATCCTAAGGGACTGTAACCCTCAAGTGAATGAGTTTAAAGAAAATTTTATGACAGCATACAGAAGAAATAGAAGTATCAAAGATAGCCTTGTACATTCAGATATAGGCAGTAACAGATTGAACATACAGAAGACTATAGGCCCTAGGAGAGATGGATGTTATCCCTGTTTGAACTGCAGTAACTGCAGTTCAATGATTAAAGGCGAATATTTCTCTCACCCCACAAATGGTAGAAAATACAAAATTAATAAATATCTTACTTGCAGGTCATGTTACTGTATTTATTTGATCAAGTGTCCATGTGGTCTGATCTATTTGGGCGAGACCTGTAGAGAGGTAAGGGAGAGGATAACAGAACATAAGTCCAATATTAGATGTAAGAACAAAGAGGCTCCTGTATCCTCTCACTTCCTCTCTATGGGTCATAACATCAGCCAGCTCAGATTCCAAATAATTGAACAGATTGAGAGACCAAGGAGGGGGGGTAATAGAGAACATATACTAAAAACAAGAGAGATGTTTTGGATATACAAATTGGAAAGCTTAATACCTAAGGGTATGAACAAAGAATTCGATTGGAGTTTGTTTTACTAAATATTTGTTTTTCCTAAAACATCTCTATGAATATGTAAATCTTCCCTTTCTAATGGGCTGAGTATCATGATACCTGCATTTCTTTAATCTAAAATAATTTTCTAACAACCCCTTTTAATGGGCTGAGTAAAATTGAAGGGAGATTTTTTTGGAAAAATTTTTTTTTACAAAAATTATCTTTACACATAAAAAGACTAAAGAGAAAAGTAAAAGATTATTTTCAAAATAGGCCTACAGTGTTCAAATTGACAGTAATCCATATAATCTTTAGCAGCAATTTTTTGAAATCAACTCTAAAATGAAAGAGTCCAAATTAACATTTAAATAACAAGTAGACAGCAATGGCATATCTGCATATTGTGCGTAAGATTTCTTCTATTTTAATTTTGTACATATGATTTTATCTATTAACATTGTTTGATACTTAAACCTTTTCAATGTGACTATTCAGAATGCTTTTTTTCAATAGGAATATATATGTTAGATGGCCACAAGATGGCAGTGATACAATAATGAGTAGTCACATGACAACAGGTGAACAATTGACCAGGTGTAAAGTATTTAAATGATGAATCAGTGTATGTTCAGTATACATGACTAAGGACCTATAGCAGGTCTGAAACGTTGTATGTTTGTCAAAAGACCCTATATGAAGAAATAAAGGTTTTTTAACTATTGGTGGCTGGAACAAATCTTTTTTGCTACTTGGGGTCTTTCCTAGGGCAACGTCCTGCCTTTACAGGGAGGTGGGAGGCGGAGATTCCAGAGATAATCACAGATGACGACTGGAAGGTTAGCTTTAAGATGTCACACTCAGTGTCCACCTCAGCCTCGCTGTCTGAAATGAATTATAAGATACTGACTCGCTGGTATCTGACACCAGAGAGGATTAGGCATATTTATCCCACTGCATCCTCAGCCTGCTGGAGGCGATGTGGAGAAGTGGCCACCATGTTACATATCTGGTGGGATTGTCCGATCCTGTCCGGGTTCTGGAAGCAAATTGAATACAGTGTTAACAAAATATTAGGCCTCCATATTGCCTTTGGCCCTAAACTGGTTTTGCTTAACATCTTACCCCAAATACAGTGTTTGTACCGCACTAAGCTACTTCAAATAATGCTGGCCTGCGCAAAACGGCTGATTCCCAGATTGTGGAAAACCCAAAGTGTTCCGACTCAAGCACAATGGCTAGCAGAAGTAGAACATACTCTAGCACTAGAAAAACAATATTCTTACTCTATGGGAAAACAGGATAACTTTGCAGACTTGTTCTTTATATGGGAACAAGGTATCATTAATTTAGACTAGAAGACAGAAAATCCTAACAAATATAGTGGTTAGAAGTAATTTTACCAGAGAAATATTGAAGTCCCCCCTTCCCCTCTTACACCTCCCTCTCTGCCCCCCTTTTTCTCTCTTGGATACACTCTAATCGACAGACACTTATTACTATAGTTGCTTTATATGGAAAGATTACAGGAAAATGTCATTTATTTTCAATCTTATGATAATGTGATTTTTATATAAAATGTTTCAATTGTTGACATTGTTATGTATTATATCTGTTTCTGGAACATGTTGTTTAAAATCAATAAAAATTATTGAATATAAAATAAACATAAAATAATATACAACATAGATCGGAACAGCCAATAGAATGCTAGCTCAATCTGATTGGCTGATTGGATCAGCCAATTGGATTGAACTTGAATCTGATTGGCTGATTCAATCAGCCAATCATATTTTTCCTACCTTAATTCCGATTGGCTGATAGAATCCTATCAGCCAATCGGAATTCGAGGGACACCATCTTGGATGACATCCCTTAAAGGAACCTTCATTCGTCGGGAGTCGCCGGAAGAAGAGGATGGATCTGCGTCGGCTGCTTCAAGATGGTCCCGCTCCGCGCCAGATGGATGAAGATAGAAGACGCCGCCTGGATGAACATGTCTACCGGTCTGGATGTCCTCTTCTTGCCGGATAGGATGAAGACTTCGGAGCCTCTTCTGGACCTCTTCTTGCCGAAAAGGATGAAGACTTCGGACCCGCTTCTGGACGGATCGGTGATACCCGGCGTGGTGAAGATAAGGTAGGGAGATCTTCAGGGGCTTAGTGTTAGGTTTTTTAAGGGGGGTTTGGGTTAGATTAGGGGTATGTGGGTGGTGGGTTGTAATGTTGGGGGGGTATTGTATGTTTTTTTTACAGGCAAAAGAGCTGATTTCTTTGGGGCATGCCCCGCAAAAAGCCCTTTTAAGGGCTGGTAAGGTAAAAAAGCTGTTAACTTTTTATTTTAGAATAGGGTAGGGCATTTTTTTATTTTGGGGGGCTTTGTTATTTTTTTTAGGGGGCTTAGAGTAGGTGTAATTAGTTTAAAATTCTTGTAATCTTTTTTTATTTTTTGTAATTTAGTGTTTGTTTTTTTTTGTAATTTAGTTTAGTTGATTTAATTGTAGATAATTGTAGGTAGTTTATTTAATTAATTTATTGATAGTGTAGTGTTAGGTTTAATTGTAACTTAGGTTAGGATTTATTTTACAGGTAATTTTGTAATTATTTTAACTAGGTAGCTATTAAATAGTTATTAACTATTTAATAGCTATTGTACCTGGTTAAAATAAATACAAAGTTGCCTGTAAAATAAATATAAATCCTAAAATAGCTACAATATAATTATTCGTTATATTGTATCTATATTAGGTTTTATTTCACAGGTAAGTATTTAGCTTTAAATAGGATTAATTTATTTAATAAGATTTATTTTATTTTGTTAGATTTAAATTATATTTAATTTAGGGGGGGTGTTAGGGTTAGGGTTGGACTTAGCGTTAGGGGTTAATACATTTATTATAGTGGCGGCGAGGTCCGGTCGGCAGATTAGGGGTTAATAAGTGTAGGCAGGTAGCGGCGACATTGGGGGGGGGCAGATTAGGGGTTAATAAATATAATATAGGGGTCGGCGATGTTAGGGGCAGCAGATTAGGGGTACATAGCTATAATGTAGGTTGCGGCGGTGTACGGAGCGGCAGATTAGGGGTTAAAAATAATATGCAGGGGTCAGCGATAGTGGGGGCGGCAGATTAGGGGTTAATAAGTGTAAGGTTAGGGGTGTTTAGACTTGGGGTACATGTTAGGGTGTTAGGTGCAGACTTAGGAAGTGTTTCCCTATAGGAAACAATGGGGCTGCGTTAGGAGCTGAACGCTGCTTTTTTGCAGGTGTTAGGTTTTTTCCAGCTCAAACTGCCCCATTATTTCCTATGGGGGAATTGTGCACGAGCATGTTTTTGAAGCTGGCTGCGTCCGTAAGCAACGCTGGTATTGATAGTTGAAGTGGCGGTAAATATGCCTGTACGCTCCCTTTTTGGAGCCTAACGCAGCCCTTCAGAGAACTCTAAATACCAGAGTTGTTTAAAAGGTGCGGGGGAAAAAAAACACGCGTAGCGAACGCACCCCTTCTAACGCAACACTCTAAATCTAGCCATAAATTATCTAAAATAAAAAGTTATTCCTATTCTAATACCCCCTTAAAATTAAAAAAGCCACCCCAAAATAAAAACACCCCCTAATCTAAGAATTAACTACCAATACCCCTTAAAAGGTCCTTTTGTAGGGCATTGCCCTAAAGTGATCAGCTCTTTTTCTAAAAAAAAACCAAAGTCCCCACTAACAATGCAACCCCTCACCCACCCATCCCCCCCAAAATAAAAAAAAAAAAAAAAAAACCTAATCTACCCACTAAACCCCAAATAACTACTCACCATCCCTGAAGTCCGGACATCCATCTTCTTCCAGGCGGCGAAAAGTCTTCATCCAGGCGGCGAAGGTCTTCTTCCAGCGCGGGACCATCTTCAATCTTTATCCCGGTGGCGCGGATCGTAGGCGGATTGGCGGCGGTGCAGACATCTGACTCAGAGGATCCTTTTCATACGATTGTCCACCGCACACTGAAGATTGAATAAGAGGAACTCATTTTACATTGGGGTACCTTGCATTCCTATTGGCTGAAAATTTCAAATCAGCCCATAGGATGAGAGCTGTTTAAATATAAGCCAATAGGAATGCAAGGTACCCAAATTAAAAAAAAAACGTACATTTGTGCCAGTTTGGTTTTGGAAATATTTATTATTATATTTGATCAGACACCGCCCACTTTGCACCCCACATTATAAAATTTGAAAAACAAATATAACATTTGCTTGTGCTGTGTTTGTACGTTAGTGCCGCATTTGTGCTGTTTAAATCTCAGTTATGTCTTTTTTTTTTTGTTTTCAAGTTATTAAAGGGACAGTATACAGCAATTTTGATTTAACTGCATGCAATAGACACTACTATAAAGAATAATATGCACAGATACTGATATAAAAATACAGTATAAAACCTTTTAAAATCTTACTTAGAAGCTTCCAGTTTAGCAATGATAAAAAGGTTAGGCTGAGACACCTGCATATTAAAAAACCCTTTACACAAATAAAAGCAAGCTGGAGTAGGTAGACAACAGTCTACTTCCAAAAACTTTAGGGTTTGGTTAGGAGAAATTTAATAACATGGATTGTAAAGTAGGCGGTGTTTGATCATATATAATGCTCAATATTTCCAAAACCAAACTGGCATAAACGTTAATTTTTTTTTAGCACAAATCAGCAGAGTCTCACACAAACAAATGAATTTGTTTTTAAAATGTAATAATGTGTGGTGCAAAGTGGGTGGAGTTTGATCAAATATAATGCTTAATATTTCCAAAACCAAATTGGCACAAACAAACTTTTTTGCGGCACAAATCAGCACAAATGCAGCACAAACAAATAGTATATTTGTTTTTATGAAAATAAAAGTTAACAACAACAAATGGGAGCGCCCTGTATATTACATAAAGACAATATGAAGTGCAAATTATACAAATATATATCTATATATACGGTATATATATATATATATATATATATATATATAAGATAGAACCACATATATATAAAATGTATATATATGGTATAATACAATGAGAATATAATTATAAATGGGACATGAAGACTCAAAAAAGGATATGTTTCCTATAGGAAATCTCCAGGATATAGAACGAGTGATAGGGGGTTGCAGCCTCTTCACAAAACACAGCACTGGAGGCTGGATACAACTAAATAAAAAAATATTTTAGGAAAACTAATTATATTGACTTGAACTAGAGAGAATTCATCAGAATGAGCATTGAATTCATTCTAAAGAAAAACTATTTTCTATTTGAATTCTATTTGCAAGTAACAGGCACCGCAATGGGTACCAAATTCGCACCCAATTTTGCGAATTTGTATATGGGATGGTGGGAGGAGATGTATATCTTTAAAGATAACCCATTTACATCCCGTATAGTCAAATGGTGTTGTTTTATAGACAACGTCTTAATCATTTGGCAAAGATCGGAAAAAGAAATAATGGATTTGGTTACCTATGTGAATTGTAATCTGTTTAATCTTAGATTTACCGAGTCACATAATGTAGATTCAATTACCTTTTTAGATCACACTTTGTCACACAGAGATTGTATGGTTACTACAAGTTTATTTAGGAAAGAGACGGACACTAACGACTATTTGCATGCGAAAAGTGGCCACCATCATAAATGGATTCGTAACATCCTGTTTGGGCAGTTCCAAAGGGTTAGGAGGAACTGCACAGACGTGGATACATATGAAAAAGAGTCACAAGTTTTGATCAATAGGTTTTTGAGTAAAGAGTATGGTGTTTCATTAGTACACAATGCTTATACTAGAGCTAAAAACCTAAATAGAATGGATTTAATAAAAAAGAAACAGAGAAATAAACAACTTACTCAAGACCAACCTCTTTTTATCACAAAGTTTAATCGAGCATCACGCCAGATAGAAAATATTTTCAAAAAGCACTGGCCTATTCTTTTACAAGACCCAATTTTAAAACAGGTTTTATCTGAGAGACCACAAGTTATCTTTAAGAAAAAACAAAGTTTAAAGAACATTCTAGCTCTCATTAAATTGAGGGATAGATTGTATGGTTACTACAAGTTTATTTAGGAAAGAGACGGACACTAACGACTATTTGCATGCGAAAAGTGGCCACCATCATAAATGGATTCGTAACATCCTGTTTGGGCAGTTCCAAAGGGTTAGGAGGAACTGCACAGACGTGGATACATATGAAAAAGAGTCACAAGTTTTGATCAATAGGTTTTTGAGTAAAGAGTATGGTGTTTCATTAGTACACAATGCTTATACTAGAGCTAAAAACCTAAATAGAATGGATTTAATAAAAAAGAAACAGAGAAATAAACAACTTACTCAAGACCAACCTCTTTTTATCACAAAGTTTAATCGAGCATCACGCCAGATAGAAAATATTTTCAAAAAGCACTGGCCTATTCTTTTACAAGACCCAATTTTAAAACAGGTTTTATCTGAGAGACCACAAGTTATCTTTAAGAAAAAACAAAGTTTAAAGAACATTCTAGCTCTCATTAAATTGAGGGATAGTGAGAAAAATTTAAATTGGTTACAAAAAAGATCCAAAGGTTTCTTTAAATGTGGGAGGAAGGGGTGTCTTAGTTGTACTCATTATGACTCTGACCCAACACATTTCTATTCACTTAGAGATGAGAAAAAATATGAAATCCAAGAAGCAATCAATTGTAAAAGCACTCATGTGGTATACCAACTCTCCTGTTCGTGTGGCAAAATCTATATAGGAAGAACAAAACGTAGCCGTAAGCAATTGATAAAGGTATCCTCACACATGGGGTATAAGCTCATTTTTTTTAATTTCACAACCAAGACCCTAGTAGCCTTAAAGTTAAAGCAATTGAACGAGTTACATTAGACACTAGAGGTGGAAACTGACTCATTACCCTTAGACGCAGGGAAACCTTTTGGATTAGAACTCTAGGGTCAATGGAACCACTAGGGATGAATAGGGAAATTGATCTTGCAGCCTTTTTAATAGACAATTAAATCTTTTTAAAAATGTCTTATATTTTTAGGATGTATGTATGAATTATAAATTGATAAAGTGTTTTCCAATTGATTATGATATATTTTTAGCTGAGAATATGTGTTTTTGTGTTCAATTGTATACATAGACACATAATGGGCCTACATTAAACTTCTAGTAAAATTACATTCAGGAGTAACAATGGTCTATATGTATATGTATACAGTTATACACCAATGTTCTTATTTTTAATTAATTAATCATTTATTTATTCTGTTCCGAGGTGTATGTGTGTGTATGTATAAAATATATTTGGCACAACATGATGTTACTTATAAAATGTATTTATAATTATTTATTATTTATTTATTATCTTTTGCTGTAAGAGATACATGGTCTGAGAGGAATTAATTCTTGATTTGTGAACATCACTTTTTTATGATGTTTATAATTTATAATCTGGCACACACATATGCAATGTGGGGTTGCAGTTTATAAAGATATATACACACACACATATATATATATATATATATATATATATACACAGGGAGTGCAGAATTATTAGGCAAATGAGTATTTTGACCACATCATCCTCTTTATGCATGTTGTCTTACTCCAAGCTGTATAGGCTCGAAAGCCTACTACCGATTAAGCAGATTAGGTGATGTGCATCTCTGTAATGAGAAGGGGTGTGGTCTAATGACATCAACACCCTATATCAGGTGTGCATAATTATTAGGCAACTTCCTTTCCTTTGGCAAAATGGGTCAAAAGAAGGACTTGACAGGCTCAGAAAAGTCAAAAATAGTGAGATATCTTGCAGAGGGATGCAGCACTCTTAAAATTGCAAAGCTTCTGAAGCGTGATCATCGAACAATCAAGCGTTTCATTCAAAATAGTCAACAGGGTCGCAAGAAGCGTGTGGAAAAACCAAGGCGCAAAATAACTGCCCATGAACTGAGAAAAGTCAAGCGTGCAGCTGCCAAGATGCCACTTGCCACCAGTTTGGCCATATTTCAGAGCTGCAACATCACTGGAGTGCCCAAAAGCACAAGGTGTGCAATACTCAGAGACATGGCTAAGGTAAGAAAGGCTGAAAGACGACCACCACTGAACAAGACACACAAGCTGAAACGTCAAGACTGGGCCAACAAATATCTCAAGACTGATTTTTCTAAGGTTTTATGGACTGATGAAATGAGAGTGAGTCTTGATGGGCCAGATGGATGGGCCCGTGGCTGGATTGGTAAAGGGCAGAGAGCTCCAGTCCGACTCAGACGCCAGCAAGGTGGAGGTGGAGTACTGGTTTGGGCTGGTATCATCAAAGATGAGCTTGTGGGGCCTTTTCGGGTTGAGGATGGAGTCAAGCTCAACTCCCAGTCCTACTGCCAGTTTCTGGAAGACACCTTCTTCAAGCAGTGGTACAGGAAGAAGTCTGCATCCTTCAAGAAAAACATGATTTTCATGCAGGACAATGCTCCATCACACGCGTCCAAGTACTCCACAGCGTGGCTGGCAAGAAAGGGTATAAAAGAAGAAAATCTAATGACATGGCCTCCTTGTTCACCTGATCTGAACCCCATTGAGAACCTGTGGTCCATCATCAAATGTGAGATTTACAAGGAGGGAAAACAGTACACCTCTCTGAACAGTGTCTGGGAGGCTGTGGTTGCTGCTGCACGCAATGTTGATGGTGAACAGATCAAAACACTGACAGAATCCATGGATGGCAGGCTTTTGAGTGTCCTTGCAAAGAAAGGTGGCTATATTGGTCACTGATTTGTTTTTGTTTTGTTTTTGAATGTCAGAAATGTACATTTGTGAATGTTGATATGTTATATTGGTTTCACTGGTAAAAATAAATAATTGAAATGGGTATATATTTGTTTTTTGTTAAGTTGCCTAATAATTATGCACAGTAATAGTCACCTGCACACACAGATATCCCCCTAAAATAGCTATAACTAAAAACAAACTAAAAACTACTTCCAAAACTATTCAGCTTTGATATTAATGAGTTTTTTGGGTTCATTGAGAAAAAAACACAACTTGCCTAATAATTCTGCACTCCCTGTATATATATATATATATATATATATATATACATATATCTTTAGCTCTGACTATTAAACAGATCACTATGAAGATCTACAGGGAGTGCAGAATTATTAGGCAAGTTGTATTTTTGAGGATTAATTTTATTATTGAACAACAACCATGTTCTCAATGAACCCAAAAAACTCATTAATATCAAAGCTGAATAGTTTTGGAAGTAGTTTTTAGTTTGTTTTTAGTTATAGCTATTTTAGGGGGATATCTGTGTGTGCAGGTGACTATTACTGTGCATAATTATTAGGCAACTTAACAAAAAACAAATATATATCCATTTCAATTATTTATTTTTACCAGTGAAACCAATATAACATCTCAACATTCACAAATATACATTTCTGACATTCAAAAACAAAACAAAAACAAATCAGTGACCAATATAGCCACCTTTCTTTGCAAGGACACTCAAAAGCCTGCCATCCATGGATTCTGTCAGTGTTTTGATCTGTTCACCATCAACATTGCGTGCAGCAGCAACCACAGCCTCCCAGACACTGTTCAGAGAGGTGTACTGTTTTCCCTCCTTGTAAATCTCACATTTGATGATGGACCACAGGTTCTCAATGGGGTTCAGATCAGGTGAACAAGGAGGCCATGTCATTAGATTTTCTTCTTTTATACCCTTTCTTGCCAGCCACGCTGTGGAGTACTTGGACGCGTGTGATGGAGCATTGTCCTGCATGAAAATCATGTTTTTCTTGAAGGATGCAGACTTCTTCCTGTACCACTGCTTGAAGAAGGTGTCTTCCAGAAACTGGCAGAAGGACTGGGAGTTGAGCTTGACTCCATCCTCAACCCGAAAAGGCCCCACAAGCTCATCTTTGATGATACCAGCCCAAACCAGTACTCCACCTCCACCTTGCTGGCATCTGAGTCGGACTGGAGCTCTCTGCCCTTTACCAATCCAGCCACGGGCCCATCCATCTGGCCCATCAAGACTCACTCTCATTTCATCAGTCCATAAAACCTTAGAAAAATCAGTCTTGACGTTTCAGCTTGTGTGTCTTGTTCAGTGGTGGTCGTCTTTCAGCCTTTCTTACCTTGGCCATGTCTCTGAGTATTGCACACCTTGTGCTTTTGGGCACTCCAGTGATGTTGCAGCTCTGATATATGGCCAAACTGGTGGCAAGTGGCATCTTGGCAGCTGCACGCTTGACTTTTCTCAGTTCATGGGCAGTTATTTTGCGCCTTGGTTTTTCCACACGCTTCTTGCGACCCTGTTGACTATTTTGAATGAAACGCTTGATTGTTCGATGATCACTCTTCAGAAGCTTTGCAATTTTAAGAGTGCTGCATCCCTCTGCAAGATATCTCACTATTTTTGACTTTTCTGAGCCTGTCAAGTCCTTCTTTTGACCCATTTTGCCAAAGGAAAGGAAGTTGCCTAATAATTATGCACACCTGATATAGGATGTTGATGTCATTAGACCACACCCCTTCTCATTACAGAGATGCACATCACCTAATATGCTTAATTGGTAGTAGGCTTTCGAGCCTATACAGCTTGGAGTAAGACAACATGCATAAAGAGGATGATGTGGTCAAAATACTCATTTGCCTAATAATTCTGCACTCCCTGTAGTGTGGTTGATAATTGTTTTACACACATAAATATACAGAATTCCTTATTCCCCCAAAAAAAGAAATATTCATTTTAATCAAGTATTTTATTATAAATCACTAAACGAATATTGTATATACATTTTTAAACTTATACAATGTTACCAATAGTTTGATCAGATAGATTAACTTGGTCCCGTTTGTATGACAGACTGCGCATGTACTGGTTATTCTCCCTAACAAATTAAAGATTATTTGATTGGGACAATGGTATTATGTGCTCTCTATACTTCTTGCATAAATAGACGGTTTATACGTAGTGTGGGCAGCCTCTGACGAAGTAGGAAGACGTCCTACGAAAAGCGTTAGGCCATGCCCACCGTCCTTACACAACGCCACAAGCATCAGCTGTTTTGGAGCCGGCATTTCATCTAGCAGCTGGTGTAGTATTCACTGGCGTTTTTTATGCACTTTTCGAACGTTGAATTGCTATACATTTTGTACTGTGTCCATACTGAATAACACTGATACGGATACACAGTGACTCCTTTCTCATATGGGACAATCATTACTGATTGAAGGAGTTTCGGTCTGAATGATATATTCCATTCCAAACACAGACTACTACTGAATGGTTATCACCTTTTACGTGCTTTTACATACCTCATATGTTTGAAGGTTTATAGTGTGAGTGTGCATTTGTGTTATAATAAATTCTATTTGTTTTATTGTACTTCACTTAGAGGGGTTTGCGCCTTTCTTTTTCTTTGCTTGTTTTTATATATTTGTTTTTAAAATGTAATAATGTATGTTGCAAAGTGGGCGGAGTTTGATCATATATAATGTTGAATATTTCAAAAACAAAACTAGCACAAATGTTCAATTTTGCTGCACAAATCAACACAAAGGTAGTACATACAAATGGTATATTTCTTTTTAAAATTTTTTGATGTGGGGTGCAAATTGGGTGGAGTTTGATCATATATAATGCTCAGTATTTAAAAAAAGAAATTGGCACAAATGTTTGCTTTTGCTGCACAAATCAGCACAAATGCAGCACATACAAATGGTATATTTGTTTTTTTAAATGTAATAATGTGGGGTGCAAAATGGGCAGAGTTTGGACAAATATAATGCTCAATATTTCAAAAAAACGAAACTGGCATCCATTTTCGATTTTGCTGCACAAACCCAAACCAGCACAAACGTTAATTGTTTTTTTTTTAGGAACCCCCCCCCCCGAATCTCAGCACAAACAAATTTTGTTTGTTTTTAAAATTTAATAATGTGGAGTGGGCAGAGTTTGATCATATATAATGCTTATATATCGAAAACGAAACTGGCACTAATGGTAATTTTTCAGCACAAATCAGCAGAAACACAGCACAAATGAATGGTATATTTTTATTCACATTTTAAAAACATACACCTAGATTACGAGTTTTGTGTATGAGGCTATGTGGTGCTAACGAGCAGTTTATGCTCACCACTCACAGACAGCGCTGGTATTACAGGTTTATACAAACCTGGCGTTAACCGCAAAAAAGTGATCGTAGATCAAAATTTTGCTCCACATCTCACCTCAATACCAGCGCTGCTTACGTTAGCGGTGAGCTGGCTGAACGTGCTCGTGCACGATTTCCCCATAGGAATCAACGGGGAGAGCCGGCTGAAAAAAACCCTAACACCTGCAAAACAGCAGCGTTTAGCTCCTAACGCAGCCCCATTGATTCCTATGGGGAAAATACATTTATGTCTACACCTAACACCCTAACCTGAACCCTGAGTCTAAACACCCCTAATCTTACACTTATTAACCCCTAATCTGCCGCCCCCGACATCGCCAACACCTGCATTATATTGATTAACCTCTAATCTGCCGCTCCGGACACCGCCGCCACCTACATTATACTTATGAACCCCTAATCTGCTGCCCCCAACATCGCCGACACCTACATTATATTTATTAACCCCTAATCTGCTGTCCCCAATGTCGCCGGAACCTACCTAAATTTATTAACCCCTAATCTGCCACCCCCAACGTCCCGCCACTATATTAAAGTTATTAACCCCTAAATCTAAGTCTAACCCTAACACCCCCTAACTTAAATATAATTTAAATAAATCTAAATAAAATTACTATTATTACCTAAATAATTCCTATTTAAAACTAAATACTTACCTATAAAATAAACCCTAAGATAGCTACAATATAACTCTTAGTTACATTGTATCTAGCTTAGGGTTTATTTTTATTTTACAGGTAAGTTTGTATTTTTTTTTAACTAGGTAGAATAGTTATTAAATAGTTATTAACTATTTAATAACTACCTAGTTAAAATAAATTAAAATTTACCTGTAAAATAAAACCTAACCTAAGTTACAATTACACCTAACACTACACTATAATTGAATTAATTCCCTAAATTAAATACAATTAAATAAAATTATCTAAAGTACAAAAAAAACAAAACACTAAATTACAGAAAATAATAAACAAATTACAAGATTTTAAAACTAATTACACCTAATCTAATCCCCCTAACAAAATATAAAAGCCCCCCCCACCAAAAAAAATCCCTACCCTACACTAAATTACAAATAGCCCTTAAAAGGGCCTTTTGCGGGGCATTGCCCCAAAGTAATCAGCTCTTTTACCTGTAAAAAAAGTACAAATCCCCCCCCCCAACATTAAAACCAACCACCCACACAACCAACCCTACTCTAAAACCCACCCAATACCCCCTTAAAAAAACTTTACTCTAACCCCTTGAAGATCAACTTACCGGGAGAAGTCTTCACCCAACCAGGCCGAAGTCCTCAACGAAGCCGGGAGGAGTCTTCATCCAAGCCGGGTGAAGTGGTCCTCCAGACGGGCAGAAGTCTTTATCCAGACGGCATCTTCTATTTTCATCCATCTGGCGCGGAGCAAGTCCATCTTCAAGACATCCGGTGCAGAGCATCCTCTTCCATCGAAGTTTTCTTACTAAATGACGGTTCCTTTAAGTGACGTCATCCAAGATGGCGTCCCTTCAATTCCGATTGGCTGATAGAATCAGCCAATCGGAATTAAGGTAGAAAAAATCCTATTGGCTGATGCGCCAGATGGATGAAGATAGAAGATGCCGCCTGGATGAAGACATCTGCCCATCTGGAGGACCTCTTCTGCCCGTCTGGAGGACCACTTTGCCCGGCTTGGATGAAGACTTCTCCTGGCTTCGTTGAGGACTTCGGCCCAGTTGGGTGAAGATGTCTCAAGGTAGGGTGATCTTCAAGGGGTTAGTGTTAGGTTTTTTTAAGGGGGGATTGGGAGTTTTAGAGTAGGGTTGGGTGTGTGGGTGGTGGGTTTTAATGTTGGGGGGGTATTGTACTTTTTTTCAGGTAAAAGAGCTGATTACTTTGGGGCAATGCCCCGCAAAAGGCCTTTTTAAGCGCTATTCGTAATTTAGTATAGGGTAGGGCTTTTTATTATTTTGGGGGGCTTTTTTATTTTATTAGAGGGATTAGATTAGGTGGAATTAGTCTAAAAACTTGTAATTATTTTGTTATTTTCTGTAATTTAGTGTTTTTTTTGTACTTTAGATAATTTTATTTAATTTTATTTAATTGCAGTTAATGTAGGTAATTAATTTAATGATAGTGTAGTGTTAGGTGTAATTGTAACTTAGGTTAGGTTTTATTTTACAGGTACTTTTGTCTTTATTTTAACTAGATAGTTATTAAATAGTTAATAACCATTTAATAACTATTGTAGCTAGTTAAAATAAATACAAACTTGCCTGTAAAATAAAAATAAATCCTAAGATAGCTACAAATACCTGATAATAATAATAATAAAAATATCTTAGTTTTTATTTTATAGGTATTTAGTTTTAAATAGGAATAATTTATTTCGATTTCGTTAAATTATATTTAAGTTAGGGGGTGTTAGGGTTAGTGTTAGACTTAGGTTTAGGGGTTAATACATTTAATATAGTGGCGGCGGTGTAGGGGTGGCAGATTAGGGGTTAATAAATATAATGTATGTGGCGGTGGGCTCCGGGAGTGGTGGTTTTGGGGTTAAACACTTTATTTAGTTGCAGCGGGGTCCAGGAGCGGCAGGATAGGGGTTAATAACTTTATGTAGGTGGCAGCGGTATAGGGGGCAAAAGATTAGGGTTTAATATGTATAATGTAGGTGGCGGTAGGCTCCGGGAGCGGCGGTTTAGGGGTTAATAACTTTATTTAGTTGCGGCGGGGCCCGGGAGTGGCGGGATAAGGATAAAAACAGTTAGTATAGTGTGGGTGTTTAGTGAAAGGGTACCAAGAAAGCTGTAAAAAAGCCGAAGAGCAGCGAGATCGATGACTGTTAGTTAACAACAGTCCGCTGCTCATCGGCCCGTACTTGGTGCGCAGCTTTTTGACAGCTTTTTTACAGCTTTTTTGATCATTTTGGAGAACGTATTCAGGTCCACGGCAGCGATGTTAGGCGATCTTAGGCGAGTGTATTGGTGCCGTCTAATGCAGGTAAGTTGACGGCTTGATAAATAGAGGCCCTTGACTTAGTCCTGGGCTTATCGTTATTTGGCCAAATGCTGTAACTAACTCTTCCATTTTGTATTTAATCTAGCTTTGTGCTTGCAAGAGAGTGCCAGACTTTTTAAGTGGGGGCTTACTAGAGAATCTGTATGCATGCTCCTTGCTTTGAATGGATAGCACAGGGTGTGCGCATCACAAAATAACACTGGAAAATGTAGTGCTCTTGGAAACCTGAAATAAAGTGTAAATTGCTTGAAAAAAATGCATAACAGCTCACATATATAGTATCTTAAAATAAAGTATTTCACTCATATTTATACATATTAAATACAAAATAAACATTTATTATTAAGGAATACAGTATATGACAAGGTGTTGGAATGGGAGTGAAACTTCTTTTTTTTATTGATTAACCAATCATTTCAGCATGACTCTATTAAATCCTGTATTGAACATGTGTATTCCAGGAAGCTGAAACACGTCAGATCTTTTTTCTAAATACTGTTTTTTACCTGGACATATGGCCTAAATAAAGTTTATACTATTTTTCTATTGGTGGAGCTTATTTTTTTTTTTTTTAGTTTATTTCAAATTGTTGGACTGGGATGGGCTAAAAGATGTATATGTATGTGAGTATATTTGTATGTGTGTATGTATAAATGTGTACAAATTTATGTATGTACAGTATTTGTGCAGTGTTTTAAACTTATATTTAAAAAATTATAAAATCGTAGTTTAAAAGATATGGAAGAACTCCACTATTTGACCTTCAGCTTATCGCTTACGGGGCGAGATTACATATGTGGTGTTGCCCGCAAAAGCCGGTTTTTAGTCCGGTATTGCTATCACATATACGGCACCGCATATAAATGAGGCACGTATATTTTAGCCATCGCCTCCTAATTTTACTCCCATAAACTAACAAAGAACCTCATCGCAAGTCGGTATCATATGTTCAGGGCAAGGATTTACGCAGCAAAAATGGAAAATTTTAATCCATTTTCACCTCGCCACACATAGGCAGCCACAGCAAGCCTTGCGCTGAATATAAGAGCACCGTAACTCCCTGGAAGTTCTAACTAACACCTAACGCATGCGCCATATCTACCTGTCAACTGTCATCCCCCCACCGCAATAACTAAATAAAATCTATTAACCCCTAATCCACCAACCCCCACAATGCAAAATATCTAATTAACCTATTAACCCCTAAACTACCAACCCCCCACAATGCAATATACCTAATAAAGTGATTAACCCCTAAATCGCCATCCCTCACAAAGCAAACTACTTAATAAACATATTAACCCCTAATCCGCCACCCCCACAACGTAATTACAAATTACACTATTAACCCTCAAACCGCGACCCCCACACAACGCAATAAACCTAATAACACTATTAACCTCTGAACCGCCATCTCCCCACATCGCAATAGACCTAATTCACCTATTAACTCCTAAACCCCCATCCCCCACAACGCAAATAACTAATTTAATCACTAAGCCCCCTAATCTAACAGCCTCTAAATTAACCCCAATTACATAAAATAAAATAACATTAAGTTAAAATTAAAATAAAAAAACTAACATTACTTAAGAAAAAACAACCTAAGATGAAATTAAAATAAATACATCTAAAATTACAAGAAATAATAAAGTCTAAAATTACAGAAAAAATAAACAAAATTATAAAAAAATAAAAAATGTAAACCTAATCTAATACCCCTATAAAAATAAAAAAGCCCAGCTAAAATAAAAACACCCTCTAATCTAACACTAAACTACTAATAGCCCTTAAAAGGGCCTTTTGTAGGGCATTGCCCTAAAGCGATCAGCTCTTTTACCGAAAAAAAAATACTAAGTCCCCACTAACAGTAAAATACCCCCACCCACAAAACCCCTAAAAATAAAAAAACCTAACAGTACAAAGAACCTAAAGGGTCATTTGTATGGGCATTGCCCTTAAAATGGCAAACAGCTATATTGCAGCCCATTAAAATAAAAAAAATCCCTAATCTAAAAAAATAAATAAACACCCCCAAAAAAAGCAAAAAAAAAACCCTAAGTCTAACCCCCAAATAGGTACTCACCATTCCTGAAGTCTGGCGGAGAAGGTCTTTTTCCAGATGGTGAAGGTCTTCTTCCAGGCTTAGTGATTAAATTACGGCTAGATTATGAGTTGTGTGTTAGGAGGGGTGCGTTAGTTACGTGTACATTATTTCCATTGCGCACTTTTCTTAACGTAGGTATTACGAGTCTCAAAACAACCTTGTAACGCGTCGCAGTAACATGACTACCGCCTTTAATTTTTACGCGTAATCACGGCAGCGTTAAACATTCTCCCAAAGAGATCAATGATAAATAAAAGAATCATGGATTTTTCAGCTAACACTCAATCTCGCGAGAAATACGCACTGCTCTGTCATATTACCTATACGGAATAATGCATAACAAAAACACACATCAAATGTACAAACAACAATCACGCAACATAGCACATACGCATTACACATTCACAATCGGAAAAGAAAAAGAATAAACAACATTTACACTAAACGAGGAATACATAAATACCTTACGATCTTGCAACACGGAACAAAACAACACAAAGAAAGAATTGCACACTTATACACAAACAAAACATTTGCATTCAAGATTACGGAACATTAGTACAAAGAAACATTTACAACACTTGACAAACACGAGACCATCACAAATCAACATTTACATTTACAGAAGATACTACTTTTGGACAATGTTATGCAAAACGATCACTATGACATCATCACATTATACACATTCCACAAATACTAACTCAATATGAGCATGCGCAAATTCAAACAACTAATACACATTGCACACATACTAATTACTAACAAAGCACACCTAAACATACTTTACTTTGCAAACCAGTACATCATTAAACATTTACATAGGGTATATAACCATGCTACAAGCATGGCTTCTTTGACTGTGTTGCTGGAGGATTTTGTGAGATTAGAGAGATTTAGCGAGTTACTGGTATTGTGAGATTTAGTGTTAGTGAGTGAGTTAGTTAGTGGTAGTGTGAGAGAGTGAGTTAGTTAGTGGTAGTATGAGATAGTGAGTTAGTGGTAGTGTGAGATAGTGAGTTAGTGGTAGTGTGAGATAGTGAGTTAGTGGTAGTGTGAGATAGTGAGTTAGTGGTAGTGTGAAGTAGTGAGAGAGCGGTAGTGAGCGAGAGTTTGTTTGGGTGAGTGTGCAAGTGGTTTTTCTGAATATTTAACACATTTACACACAAACACATTCAATACATACATACACTTATCAATAACACTACATACACTCCATACCCCATCCCCTCTCATACTACACTCCATACCCCATTCCTTTTCATCCCATACCCCATTCCCTTTAAGCCCATACCCCATTCCCTGTAAGCCCATACCCCATTCCCTGTAAGTCCATACCCATCCCATAGTTAGATTTTGTTTACATATCCTCATTTTAGTCTTTTTCTACATTTTTGTCTGTTTAATACCCCTTATCCTCTTTTATTTATATCCCTTTCACACTTTGAGCACTTTTTAATTTGTGTTATTTATTTTGACCCCCTTTCATTTGGGCACATTCACTTTTTGTTTGAGTATGTCGGGAGGGGGCAGATTAGCCAGCAGCTATTAGAGCTCATCAGGCAGGAGGTTAGAGAGGAGCTTGTAGAGGAGGTTAGGCAGGAGGCTAGGCAGGAGAGGGGGAGAGGGAGAGGAAGAGGAACAGGAACAGGACAGGAAAGGGGACAGGAAGGGGGAGAGGAAGGGGGGGAGGAAGCGGTGGGTGGTCAAGATGATCAAGTGGCTGAGCCCAGTGGCGTGCAGTGTAGAGCTTCACAGTCCGGGAAAAAGAGGCTCCCATCACAGCGGAAAGCCAAGCTGACTAGGGAGGCGAGATATACTATGGATGAGAAGGAGGCCCTCATAGAGGCTTATATGGAGAGGGCTAGGAAACTGCCGGCTCAGAAGACCACCCCTAAGGAGAAGAGGAAGCTATGGCTGGAGATCAGGGATGCCTTTTAATGCAGTGGGGGTCCATAACAGGGATGTCAAGTCCATACAGCATCGCTACCGGGACTGCAAAATGGAACTCAAAAGAAAGCTCTCGAGGGAGAACCAATATCTAACAGGGACCGGTGGCAGTCCTGAAATGATCGTGGAATATTCCCGATGGTAGGAAATGTTGCGTCCCAGCATCTCCGAGGTGGCCATAGGTATCGGAGGAGTCGATACCGGGAACCTGCCACTCTCATCTTCTGGTAAGCTCATTTAATAATCTCTTTACATCAAAAATAAAGACTGTATTTAAGGATATGATTAACGCAATTACGCTTTTGTAGACATTATTACGTAAACTCATTCACAATTATCTTGCGAAAGTTGCATTTCACAAAAAGCCATCACATTAGGATCTAGTCTACAGATTAGGTGTGCATTTAAACAGACTGAAAACAAACTCAAAAACACATTCAGATTGACCATATAGATATCAGAAACACGGTTTGGAAAATGCGGAAATCGTATTGATTGTTGTATTTGAAAGTGTATTAATGAGGCTGCCTTTGTAATTATATTGTAAGCAAAAGCATTTACATCTTTATTTGGAACTGTGCTAATATCTCGATTTCTTTCTTTTTACAATATACAGAGCCTGGGGAGGAGGCAGCACGGCACCCACAGGCTCCTCCTTCACCCAGGTATGAGAGTGGTGCAGATGACTCGCCACCTCGAGGAGACATGGAAGACATCCCATCCCACTATCCTCATTTTCTGAAGAAGCCCCCACTGCAGAAGAGATCCCTGCAGCATTCCCTCCTGCACCAGCAGCCCACCGTGCACTAGCAGCCCGCCGTGCACTAGCAGCCACTCAAGAGGAGATAGCAGAGCTGTAGATATTCAAATGAAGTTAGGAACAGCTGCCAGATCATACAGTGCTCGTGAAGACAGTGGAAATCTGCCAATTCCACCAATATAACCATACATGAAGATGTCCACAACACCAATGATATAAAAAGTGTCTTTATTGACAAAAAATCAACAACATTTCGTGACTACTGTAACTTAATCATACTATACACAAAATACTCAGTGATGCCTCTTTTAAACTGTTTGGCTTGGCGACATTCACTTCTATCCTTGGGCGCCACCTAGTGATACAAGTATATAATTACCTATCTCTAAACATTTTTTTTACAAAACATATTACATTCATTATGGTTTTACTCAATTTTTAACATGATTTTTATATACAATTTTTAATGACTCATAATCACATCTCAATTTCATTTGCCACTAGCATATCTACCTTGTGTAAGAGCCTACTCTCAAAACAATACCTAGGTATTATTTACTCCTATGACTACATATTACCAAAATACTGACCACTCAAAGTCCCTATTCATGCCATTTGGAACCAAAGTCCCTAATTTATAAATCCAATACATCTCTTTTTGTTTAAGTAATTTCTCACGATCACCTCCCTTTCTTTGTGGGCCCACATGATCAATTACTTGCCACCTGAGTTGGCTAATACTATGGCCTTTTTTTTGCCTGGAGAGAGCAGCAAGGATTGGAGTGATTGATACAAAATTGAAAGAATATTTGTACAATAAGGAACCGAGGACACCAGTTTTTTTACACTGTACCAAAGATTCTCAAAAACCTTGCTGCTCCTCCAGGTAGGCCCATAATATCCAGTGTAGATTCAGCCTTTTCTAATGTGTCTATTTTCGTTGATAAATTGTTACAAACTGAGGTAATGAAGTGCAGTTCGTATATCAAAGATACAGTAGATTTTTTAAAAAAAGGGAGAGATCTGTATTTACCTAGTGACCGTTTTTTTATATACACTTAGACGTTAAAAGCCTCTATACATGTATAAAACATGAAACAGGTATAGGTGTTATTAAGAAAGTTTTGCATGTGGATAGAGGATTTACACAACAACAATGTACATTTATTAAGGAACTTCTAAGGCTGATTCTGTACTGGAATTATTTCATGTTCCAGGATGACTGGTTTATCCAGATAAGAGGGACGGCTATGGGGTCCAACGTGGCCCCATCATACGCCAATTTATTCATGAATAAGGTAGAAGAAAAAGTAGTTTATGAGAATGAACTGTTTCAAAACTATGGAGGCGCCTGGTGGTGCTTCATAGATGATATTTTTGGCGTATGGTGGGGCCCCGTGGACACCCTTATCAAATTTGTTACTGACCTAAATTCAACCGTTAGGGATTTGGAATTTACATTAAACTTTAGCGAGGAAAGTATTATGTTTTATAGATACTAGAGTGTATAAGAAAGATTCCAAATTGGAATTTGATTTATATACCAAGGAAACTGATAGGAATACACTTTTACAGTATAACAGTTTCCATCCACGCCATTTAGTAGAATCACTTCCTAAAAGTCAATTAATGAGGGTTCAACGAATTGTAACAGAACCTGAAAATTATAATAAGAGATCCAAAGAAATGCAAGTAAAATTTCTTAATAGAGGTTATCCACAAAGCATTCTAGATAAATGCAGTCAAAGTTTAGGAGCTACAAATAGGGAAAAGAATAAAAACAGTAAGAGAATGTTTTTTTCCCTCTCAATATAGTGCACATGGTAATCAAATAGCCCAAATAATAAATAAGCATTGGCCTATACTCCAGAGATCTAACAGCCAAATAATGGAATTTAGGGATAAACCCATTATAGCCTATAAAAGGGTTAAAAACTTAAGGGATTACTTTGTGAAATCAGATATAGGACCATCTAAACAAAAACAGCAAGGTTATTTAAGTAAAAAGAACTTAGAGTGTTGCCCTTGCTTAGGATGCATTAGTTGTAATTCAATAATAAGAGGAAAAGAGTTCTTTCGCCCTAGGAGTGGACAAAAACTAACCATTAGGGATTTTTTTACTTGTGATACAACTTATGCTGTTTATTTAATGAAATTTTCTCAACCGAAAGATCTGGTCGTTTCCTCAGGCAGTACAAACTGCTGCAGTTGCAGTTTGTACTGCCTGAGGAAATGACCAGATCTTTGGGTCGAGAAACGCGTTGCAGAGATACGAGAAATAAAGTTTCTTTTTATATTTGAAACTTCGGAAGTTGTCTTTATACCCTTCTCAAAGGAAACATCCTCACACCTGATTCACCAATTGGTAATCCCTGGAATACAGCTGGGACCCATTCAGAGGATTAGCAGTTGAGACCAGACCAAGGTTCCTTGGAGTTTCTGCTGACCGGCGAGCCCAACCAGTGTACTAGCCACTGTAGAGTGCTAGCCTGTCTTTTGGCACCGGTCACAAGTTCGGTGCAACTTACTGTGGTAAGCTTCTCTATTTCATTAGTTTAGCTGTGTTACCCAGACCGATTCACACTATGAGGCGCCCTCTTTCTCTTTTCTGATCACTTAGATTATCCCACACACCGGGAACCAGAGGAGCGGCCTCCTGACAGAAGAAATCTATGTGACACGATCCTGTTCATTTATTGTCATTTTGGGTGATATACACTTTTTACTCTTCTGCTTTTTGTTTGAATTCCTTATCTGACTTTCTGACTAACACCCACAAAATACGCAACCATCACTGGTACTGATTATCCAGAGCATGTCCCCTCAGTTTCCCCATTGGGAATTGTTTTTGTTTTCTTTTTGTATTGAGGCAAGCTAAATAATGTGCTGGTACTGGATCGGAGGTTATAGGAGGTGGGAATAGCCAGGGAGAGCATTCTGCTCAGGTAGGGTGGGAGCTTCCCAGAAAGGCACTTAAACACAAGGCAGGAAAGATGGAGGGTGCGTCTGGATTCCGGCGTCAGCCAGTTTAGTTCTTTTAGCATGTCACAATGGTGGGTCTTGTAGTTACATTGTAGCACAAAGCGGCAGAGCAATGTATTAAGTTTATTAAGGTGAGTTTGCAGTGCAGGTGCGTATACTACGTCCCCATAATCCATGATAGGCATCAGCATTTGCTGTAAATCTTTTCCTTTACTGTAGGGCTGAGGCTAGATTTGTTTCTGTACAGGGCACCTAATTTTGGATAAAGTTTAGATGCAAGTTTTTCTATGTGGAGGCCAAAAGATAGATTAGGGTCTAAGAACATACCCAAGTATTTGAAAGAGTGGACTGCAGTAAGCGTTCAATTGGATTTTGTTTTGATGCTTAGATGGGAATTTTGTAATTTGTGTAATTTAGGCCCGGTTCCAAAGATCATTGTGACAGTTTTGTCAGTGTTTAGGAAGAGTTTGTTTTTTGAGATCCACTTTTCTACCTCTGTGAACTGGTCTTGGAGCACTGCTTCAAGCTGCTGCAGATCAGATTTGTTTGCATAGATTACCTTGTCATCTGCGTACATGTGTACAGTTGAGGATTTACAGACATAAGGCAAATCATTTATAAATAATGTGAATAGTAGGGGGCCGAGAATGGAACCTTGGGGAACACCACACGTGACTGGGAGAGGGAGGGAGTCACTGTTAGAAACAGAGACATATTGTGATCGATCCGATACATATGATATAAACCAGGTTAATGACGATCAGCAATTCCAGAGTTTTTAGTTTGAGCAGTAGTATGTCGTGGTCCACTGTGTCAAAAGCCTTAGCAAAATCAAGGAAAATAGCTCCAGTTAGGTCTCCTTGTTCCATGCCAGTTTGGATGTCGTTGCAAACTTTTAGGAGGGCAGTTGTAGTGGATTGATTTGGTCGAAAACCTGATTGATCAGGAGTCAGATAGTTAGAAAGTTGGTAATACTCGCATAATTGCGTATGGACGCATTTTTCTAAGATTTCTGACAATACTGGGAGCAATGATATAGGGCAATAGTTAGAAACCAAGGTTAACTCCCCACTTTTATGAATAGGCACTACTCTTGCAGTTTTCCAGTAATATAATGATAAAGGTCAATGCATACTGATTACTTGATTCAAATACAAAAGCGCATCTTTAGGAATTAGATATGTAGAAAATTCAACCCAACACAGTAATTATTTAAAAAAAGGAAAATATTGTTGACAAACATATTAAACAAGATGGAGTATATTCATGGATTTGCACTTGCCTCAAAATATATTATGCATGAAAACATATTGCCTTAATTCGTTTCTTCAACGAGACAGCCATCAAAAGAGATTTTTGTGTTCTTTATCAGCTATGGTTCAACAATGTACATGATTGACACAATCCATACTCGTCATGGTTTTAAACTTGTCTTCTCATTCACAAACGCGGGTCACGTGCAAAATCAAATATTGTGGGACAACGTAATCCAATCAGACGGATTCAACACCTTGGCATGTGACGTCTTAAGCAACATGGTGCATCCGAGATCGCGTAAAAATGTCATCCAATCAAAGGCGCATCTGAGATTGCGTAAAAACGGCATCCAATCAAAAGTGCATCCGAGATTGCGTAAAAATGTCATCCAATCAAAGGCGCATCCGAGATCGCGTAAAAACGGCATCCAATCCAAGAACTCATTTTACAGCTTGGCATGTCAATAAGAAACATATTTATATTTTAATAACTAGTATGTGCTATATTGTTATATATGAATGTCACGCTAGATAACGTAATACTGTGATATATGAAATAGAATCCATTGTTGGTAATAAGGATATATTTCATTAGAATCTGAGGGTTATTAACTATTTAGCAAGCATTTTATGTTACACGATTATGTACGACATTGCAATTTGAACTTCATTTTCAAATTTAAGTTTAATCTTTTGATGAAATGTGTTTAGAGGTAATCTCAAGAGCAGAAAAATACAATGTTCTAAATGCTGATTGGTGGCTACATATATATACCGATTGTCATTGGTTCACCTATGTGTCCATTTAGAAACCAGTAGTGCCCTGCTGCTCCTTAAACAAATGATACAAAGAGACTGAAGCAAATTTGAGAATTTATGGAAAGAAAATTATTTAAAAATCGTATGTTATACATAAATGAGAAAATAGATTATTGTGTTTCATGTCACTTTAAATAAGAAATAATGCTACGAGATACATTATGAAAATCAGGATTAATTATACATTATATGTTACCTATAGCTATGGTGTCCATCTTTATGCTTTAAAAAGGGACACATGAGAAATACATATGTCAGGGATGTTTCAGATATGTTTAAAGATTTATTTGGAATAAGAATAATGACACATGTATCTATCAGGGGCGCGATCCGATATAGATCGCAGTTTGCGGCGCAAGCGAGGGAACCCACGTCGCCCGCAGTTTCAGCTCGCAACTCGAGCCATCCAATATGCGGCGCCGTCACTTGCTAAAGTAGCGCAAGTCTCACAAACCAGCGATGTCCAGAAATCTGCGTAAGTACAGATTTTTGGAGTCGCCAGTGACTTGCGCCACGTTAGAAACTGCCGGCGCCTATAAAACCTGACTAAAGTCTAAATCACCCGCACTGTCTAACACGCCTCCTAAACATAGCCCGACACGTCTAACACGCCTCCCTAACATAGCCCGACACGTCTAACCCTCTATCCGCTATCCCCCCTCACTATCCTAACAATAAAAAAGCTATTAACCCCTAAACCGCCGCTCCCGTACCCCGCCGCAACCTAATAAAGTTATTAACCCCTAAACCGTCGCTCCCGTACCCCGTCGCCAGCTATATTATATCTATAACCCCCTAAAGTGAGCCCCTAACACCGCCGCCATCTATATTAAAATTATTAAGCCCTAATGTAAGCCCCTTACACTGCTGCCATCTCTATTAAAATGATTAACCCCTAATTTAATCTACCTACCCCGCCGCCAGCTATATTATCTATATTAACCCTAAGTATATTATAGTTAATATAGGTATTACATTATATATATTAACTATATTAACCCTAATTATATTAGGGTTAATATAGTTAATATAGTTACTATAGTATTTATATTAACTATATTAACTCTATCTAACCCTAACACCCCTAACTAAATTTATATTAAATTAATCTAATTCATTTATAAACTAAAATATTCCTATTTAAATCTAAATACTTACCTATAAAATAAACCCTAAGATAGCTACAATATAATTAATAATTACATTGTAGCTATGTTAGGGTTAATATTTATTTTACAGGTAAATTGTTAATTATTTTAACTAGGTATAATAGCTATTAAATAGTTATTAACTATTTAATATCTACCTAGTTAAAATAATTACCCAATTACCTGTAAAATAAATCCTAACCTAAGTTACAAATACACCTACAATATCAATAAATTAAATAAACTACAAACATCTATCTAAAAATACAATTAAATTAACTAAACTAAATTACAAAAAAAAACAAACACTAAATTACAAAAAATAAAAAAAGATTACAAGATTTTTAAGCTAATTACACCTATTCTAAGCCCCCTGATAAAATAATAAACCCCCAAAATAAAAAAAATTCCCTGCCCTATTCTAAATTAAAAAAATTTCAAAGCTCTTTACCTTACCAGCCCTTAAAAGGGCCTTTTGTGGGGCATGCCCCAAAGAATTCAGCTCTTTTGCATACAAATACAATACCCCCCCATTACAACCCACCACCCACATACCCCTATTCTAAAACCACCCAAACCCCCCTTAAAAAAGCCTAACACTACCCCCCTGAAGATTTCCCTACCTTGTCTTCACCACACCGGGCCGAACTCCTGATCCGATCCGGGCGATGTCTTCCTCCAAGCGGCAAAGAAGAATTCTTCCTCCGGCGATGTCTTCCTCCAAGCGGCAAAGAAGAATTCTTCCTCCGGCGACGTCTTCCTCCAAGCGGCAGCAAAGTCTTCATTCTTCCGGCGGCATCTTCAATCTTCTTTCTTCGCTCCGCCACCGCGGAGCATCCATCCCGGACGACGACTGAACGACGAATGAGGTACCTTTAAATGACGTCATCCAAGATGGCGTCCACCGAATTCCGATTGGCTGATAGGATTCAGCCAATCGGAATTAAGTTAGAAAAATCTGATTGGCTGATTGAATCAGCCAATCAGATTCAAGTTCAATCCGATTGGCTGATCCAATCAGCCAATAGATCCGATCAGCCAATAGAATGCGAGCTCAATCTGATTGGCTGATTGGATCAGCCAATCGGATTGAACTTGAATCTGATTGGCTGATTCAATCAGCCAATCAGATTTTTCTAACTTAATTCCGATTGGCTGATAGAATCCTATCAGCCAATCGGAATTCGGCGGACGCCATCTTGGATGACGTCATTTAAAGGTACCTCATTCGTCGTTCAGTCGTCGTCCGGGATGGATGCTCCGCGGCGGCGGAGCGAAGAAAGAAGATTGAAGATGCCGCCGGAAGAATGAAGACTTTGCTGCCGCTTGGAGGAAGACGTCGCCGGAGGAAGAATTCTTCTTTGCCGCTTGGAGGAAGACGTCGCCGGAGGAAGAATTCTTCTTTGCCGCTTGGAGGAAGACATCGCCGGAGGAAGAATTCTTCTTTGCCGCTTGGAGGAAGACATCGCCCGGATCGGATCAGGAGTTCGGCCCGGTGTGGTGAAGACAAGGTAGGGAGATCTTCAGGGGGGTAGTGTTAGGCTTTTTTAAGGGGGGGTTGGGTGGTTTTAGAATAGGGGTATGTGGGTGGTGGGTTGTAATGGGGGGGTATTGTATTTGTATGCAAAAGAGCTGAATTCTTTGGGGCATGCCCCACAAAAGGCCCTTTTAAGGGCTGGTAAGGTAAAGAGCTTTGAATTTTTTTTAATTTAGAATAGGGCAGGGAATTTTTTTTATTTTGGGGGTTTATTATTTTATTAGGGGGCTTAGAATAGGTGTAATTAGCTTAAAAATCTTGTAATCTTTTTTTTATTTTTTGTAATTTAGTGTTTGTTTTTTTTTGTAATTTAGTTTAGTTAATTTAATTGTATTTTTAGATAGATGTTTGTAGTTTATTTAATTTATTGATAGTATAGGTGTATTTGTAACTTAGGTTAGGATTTATTTTACAGGTAATTGGGTAATTATTTTAACTAGGTAGATATTAAATAGTTAATAACTATTTAATAGCTATTATACCTAGTTAAAATAATTAACAATTTACCTGTAAAATAAATATTAACCCTAACATAGCTACAATGTAATTATTAATTATATTGTAGCTATCTTAGGGTTTATTTTATAGGTAAGTATTTAGATTTAAATAGGAATATTTTAGTTTATAAATGAATTAGATTAATTTAATATAAATTTAGTTAGGGGTGTTAGGGTTAGATAGAGTTAATATAGTTAATATAAATACTATAGTAACTATATTAACTATATTAACCCTAATATAATTAGGGTTAATATAGTTAATATATATAATGTAATACCTATATTAACTATAATATACTTAGGGTTAATATAGATAATATAGCTGGCGGCGGGGTAGGTAGATTAAATTAGGGGTTAATCATTTTAATAGAGATGGCGGCGGTGTAAGGGGCTTACATTAGGGGTTAATAATATTAATATAGCTGGCGGCGGTATAGGGGGATTAGATTAGGGGTTAATAATTTTTATATAGGTGGCGGCGGTGTAAGGGGTCAGATTAGGGGATAGATAAGGTAGATGACAGCGGTGTAAGGGGTTCTAATTAGGGGATAGATAAGGTAGATGGCAGCGGTTTTAGGGGCTCACAGTAGGGGGTTAGTTTATGTAGATGGCGGCGGGGTCCGGGAGCGGCGCTTTAGGGGTTAATAACTTTATTAGGGATTTCGGGGGGGGGGGGGGTTCGCGGTTGACAGGTAGATAGACATTGCGCATGCGTTAGGTGTTAGGTTTATTTTAGAAGATCGCGGTTGACAGGGAGATAGACGTTGCGCATGCGTTAGGTGTTAGGTTTATTTTAGAAGATCGTGGTTGACAGGGAGATAGACATTGCGCATGCGTTAGGTGTTAGGTTTTTTTTAGCAGCCAGTTTAGGGAGTTACGGGGCTCCAATAGTCAGCGTAAGGCTTCTTACGGCTACTTTTTGTGGCGAGGTGAAAATGGAGTAAGTTTTCTCCATTTTCGCCACGTAAGTCCTTATGCTGCATATTGGATACCAAACTGCGCTGGTTTGGTATACCTGCCTATAGCCCAAAAAACTACGGGCGACGGCAGAAATATACGCCCGTAACTTCTAGGTTACGCCGTATATGTGATACCAAACCCGCGCAAATATTGGCGTCGCCGGCTTTTGCGGGCGACGATTTTTATCGGATGGACCCCCAGATGTGTCACTTATTCAAGTTGGAATATGGTCAGCCTACCTATAGCAATATATCATTGGATCATTAAACAGAAATAATAATAAGAGAAAGATATTAATCAGCTAAAATATGCGCATTACACACAGTAATTGCTTTAGACTACTACAATAAGATATAAGTGAAATTGGAATACATGTGCTGTCAACATTCAAATAATAGTCTTTTTAAAAAATCTTATATGTCTGTGTTGATATAAAAAGGACAAAAATACTTTAGAAATTAATATCCATTCCTTAAGAATTGTGGTCAGCATCACTTAAAGGGACATGAAATACAAACAATTAAGTTCAGGATTCACAGAGAGGATACTATTTCCATCAAATTCATAATTTACATCGATTATCTCAGTTTAATAATCTTGGGATTATTTGTTAAAGATGCATCAATTCACGAATAGTTCAGAAATGAACACATGGACGAGCCAACAACAACCAATATATATTTTTATATATATATATATATATATATATATATATATATATATAAACAGCAATCAACATCTAGAACCTCAGTTCTCTGCTACTCATGATCTTGCAAAGATAAACCTTTCTGCAAAGTATATCCAGAAAACGAAGCAAATAAAATAGGAGATGTAAATATTAAATTTATTGACAATTGTATTATATATCTGAATCATGAAAGACCAGTCTTATTTTAACCGCCCGATCAAAGCTTGCTTCTTCAGGGGTTCTGTCTGATATGCTGGGCCCATTGGTTCCTTCTGTCCCTGGTACTCTTTCCATCTTAGTCAGTATTGTAATAATCCCCCTCTTCCTGAGGTTACTGGCTTGTGTAGTTGCTCTTCTGGGCGATAAGGTTCATTCCGTCGCTTGCCACCAATTGTTACGGTACCAACAGTGTACCAAGGTTAATATCAGATGAACAATGTCCTGCATAGGGAATCAGCAATTCACAACCCAGCCCGAATGAAGCCACCTGACAAGTTGAAATAGTGCATCACAGTCCTTGGAGGGAGTTGACAATGGCCAACACAGCCCTATTGGAGCCATCTGACAAGGTGAAATAGTGCATCACAGTCCTTGGAGGGAGTTGACAAGGGCCAACACAGCCCCATTGGAGCCATCTGACAAGGTGGAATAGTGCATCACAGTCCTTGGAGGGAGTTGACAAGGGCAAACAAAGGCCAACACAGTCCCATTGAGGCCATCTGACAAGTTGAAATAGTGCATCACAGTCCTTGGAGGGAGTTGACAAGGGCCAACAAAGGCCAACACAGCCCCATTGGAGCCATCTGAAAAGTTGAAATAGTGCATCACAGTCCTTGGAGGGAGTTGACAAGGGCCAACACAGCCCCATTGGAGCCATCTGACAAGGTGAAATAGTGCATCACAGTCCTTAGAGGGAGTTGACAAGGGCCAACAAAGGCCAACACAGCCCCATTGGAGCCATCTGATGTTACGGTACCAACAGTGTACCAAGGTTAATATCAGATGAACAATGTCCTGCATAGGGAATCAGCAATTCACAACCCAGCCAGTTTTCAGGTTTAAAACAGAATGACATTTATTAAAAGGCTATGCCTAGTATTTATGCAGGTCTGACCCCCCCCCCAGATGGGGGTTGAAAGGCTGTTGTACATTACATGGAGGGAACAAGCCCTTTGACATGATACAATAGAATTATATTACTTAAACACTTCAACCACAAGACACTCTTGGCCCTTCTTATCACTTAGGCGTTTTCTCTCTGGAGGTGATCAAACAATAGAATGCTTAGCACTAATTAGATTATAGCTGGAGCCAGCAACTCTGTCTTTAGAAATTAGTTTCTTAGCTAAACACAATTAACTCCTTCAGTCCTGACAGAAGGGTCTGTCACATATCTCCCCCCTTGTGGAACACTCCGGCAGACCCGGCTTGACCCTTTGGCGGGTCAACCTGGGGATGACCGGACTAGGAGGTGGTAGGCATGTCAGTTTGCCAGGACAATCCATCTGTATTCCCGTTATGAGAGAGAATTCCTGTCCATACAAAGAAGGGTTCAACTTCCTCAGTGCCCAGACTAGGGCTAAACAGTCCTTCAAAATCCCATCAGCTTCTTTACGAGTTTTCTGTACCTGCTCTTTATAGGTATCCACAATCCCTTCATACTGACATAGGGTGCCCTTGAGTTGCTGCACCTCACTATGAGCCAGCGTCAGCTTCTCCTCAAGTGTCGCTAAGTTTGTCTTTAATGTTTCATGTCCCACTCTCAAGCTGGTGTTTTCTGCAGTCTGTCGGTGCAGCTTGTCTAGCAGAGATTCACGTTCTAAACGTGCTTTTTCCTCTGCGCTCCTCTTCTCCTTCATCAGTGCATTGTAACGGGACTTCCACGTATCAATAGCGGATAGAGATTTACTGAGCTCAGCGTCCTGGGGCTTAGCAGCAGGGGGGTCAGTCTCTGCTGCACGGATCTGAGCACGGGTAGTCACAGGGTTAACATCAGCGGGACCCATGGGAGCATAGGCAGAAACAAGGGGAGCCAAGTCATTTCCAAGAAGAACATCAGCAGGTAAGTCCTTCTTGACCCCCACATTCACAGGTCTAGCGCCCACTCCCCAATCCAAATGTACCCTGGCAACAGGTAGGCTGAACACATCGCCCCCTGCTACCCTCACAGCCACAGTGTCTCCAGTGTACTGTTTCTCAGACACCAAGTTCTTTTGAAGCAAGGTCATGGTAGCACCAGTATCCCGTAGACCACTGACCTTCTTCCCATTCACTTTAACCAGTTGCCGGTTATTCCGGTGGGCAGCTTGCACAAGGTCTGCCTCATGTAGGATGCTCCAGCATTCTTGCGCCTCGTAGCGGGCCGCAGGCTGAGAGTTACGTGGGATTCCGCCGGCGGGTCTTCTCCAGGACTGTGCTTGGTTCGCTGCATTTAGGGGACACTCTGGTCTTTTGTGCCCTAGTTGCTTACATCCAAAGCACCAAATAGGCTTTGAGTAACCCCGTGAATTGAACCGGGCTCTCTGAGGGTAGTTCGTGGACGGAGGCCGTGTGGTATAGCGGTGCGCCGGGGGTTGGTAACTGGCAGCTGCTGGGGTGACTGGGGGTCTGTACTCCACTCTAGCAGGGGGCTTAGTGGTAGAAGTGTCCAGTTTGCGGGCATCCATATACTCATCTGCCAGGCGAGCAGCTTCATGCAGGGTGGAGGGTTTACGGTCCCGAACCCACTCTCTAACTCCTGCTGATAACTTGTCAAAGCAATGTTCCAACAGGAATAGCTGCAGCACCTCTTCCCCAGATACAGCTTGGCACCCCGCTATCCAGTGAGCTGCTGTGCGGTGCACCTTACATGCCCACTCAACGTAGGAATCACCAGCTAATTTAACAGTGTCTCTGAACCGCCTCCGGTATGCCTCCGGTGTAACCGCATACCTGGAGAGCAGAGCCTCTTTCACAGTATTATAATCCCCAACCTCCTCATCTGGAATGGCCCGAAAAGCCTCACTGGCCCGGCCGGATAATTTTCCGGATAATATCGTGACCCAGTCCTCTGCGGGTACCTTGTGTAGTGCACTTTGCCTCTCAAAATCCGCAAGGAACCCATCAATCTCTCCTTCTGTTTCCAGGAAGTTTTTAAAAGCTGCAAAATTTACTTTTCTCTTTTCCACTTGGGCTGCTGCAGCGCTGCTTTGGCGAAGTAGGTTGGCCTCCACAGCTGCTATGACCCGGTCGATAATTTCCGCAGATGGGTTGGGGCCATAATGTGCCAGTCTTATTTTAACCGCCCGATCAAAGCTTGCTTCTTCAGGGGTTCTGTCTGATATGCTGGGCCCATTGGTTCCTTCTGTCCCTGGTACTCTTTCCATCTTAGTCAGTATTGTAATAATCCCCCTCTTCCTGAGGTTACTGGCTTGTGTAGTTGCTCTTCTGGGCGATAAGGTTCATTCCGTCGCTTGCCACCAATTGTTACGGTACCAACAGTGTACCAAGGTTAATATCAGATGAACAATGTCCTGCATAGGGAATCAGCAATTCACAACCCAGCCAGTTTTCAGGTTTAAAACAGAATGACATTTATTAAAAGGCTATGCCTAGTATTTATGCAGGTCTGACCCCCCCCCAGATGGGGGTTGAAAGGCTGTTGTACATTACATGGAGGGAACAAGCCCTTTGACATGATACAATAGAATTATATTACTTAAACACTTCAACCACAAGACACTCTTGGCCCATCTCTCTGGAGGTGATCAAACAATAGAATGCTTAGCACTAATTAGATTATAGCTGGAGCCAGCAACTCTGTCTTTAGAAATTAGTTTCTTAGCTAAACACAATTAACTCCTTCAGTCCTGACAGAAGGGTCTGTCACATCTGACAAGTTGAAATAGTGCATTACAGTCCTTGGAGGGAGTTGACAAGGGCAAACACAGCCCCATTGGACCCAACTGACAAGGTGAAATAGTGCATTACAGTCCTTGGAGGGAGTTGACAAGGGCCAACACAACCCCATTGGAGTCAACTGACAAGGTGAAATAATGCATCACAGTCCTTGGAGAGAGTTGACAAGGGCCAACAAAGGCCAACACAGCCCCATTGGAGCCATCTGACAAGTTGAAATAGTGCATCACAGTCCTTGGAGGGAGTTGACAAGGGCCAACAAAGGCCAACACAGCCCCATTGGAGCCACCTGACAAGTTGAAATAGTGCATCACAGTCCTTTGAGGGAGTTGACAAGGGCCAACACAGCCCCATTGGAGCCATTTGACAAGGTGAAATGGTGTATCACAGTCCTTGGAGCGAGTTGACAAGGGCCAACAAAGGCCAACACAGCCCCATTGATGCCATCTGACAAGTTGAAATAGAGCATCACAGTCCTTGGAGGGAGTTGACAAGGGCCAACACAGCGCCATTGGAGCCATCTGACAAGGTGAAATAGTGCATTACAGTCCTTGGAGGGAGTTGACAAGGGCCAACACAGCCCCATTGGAGCCATCTGACAAGGTGAAATAGTGCATCACAGTCCTTGGAGAGAGTTGACAAGGACCAACAAAGGCCAACACAGCCCCATTGGAGGCATCTGAATTTAAGTTTAATCTTTTGATGAAATGTGTTTAGAGGTAATCTCAAGAGCAGAAAAATACAATGTTCTAAATGCTGATTGGTGGCTACATATATATACCGATTGTCATTGGTTCACCCATGTGTTCATTTAGAAACCAGTAGTGCCCTGCTGCTCCTTAAACAAATGATACAAAGAGACTGAAGCAAATTTGAGAATTTATGGAAAGAAAATTATTTAAAAATCGTATGTTATACATAAATGAGAAATAAGATTATTGTGTTTCATGTCACTTTAAATAAGAAATAATGCTACGAGATACATTATGAAAATCGGGATTAGTTATACATTATATGTTACCTATAGCTATGGTGTCCATCTTTACGCTTTAAAAAGGGACACGTGAGAAATACATATGTCAGGGATGTGTTCAGATATGTTTAAAGATTTATTTGGCATAAGAATAATGACATGTATTTATCAGATGTATCACTTATTCAAGTTGAAATATGGTCAGCCTACCTATAGCAATATATCGTTGGATCATTAAACAGAAATAATAATAAGAGAGAGATATTAATCAGCTAAAATATGCGCATTACACACAGTAATTGCTTATTGGAGCCATCTGACAAGGTGAAATAGTGCATCACAGTCCTTGGAGGGAGTTGACAAGGGCCAACACAGCCCCATTGGAGCCATCTGACAAGGTGGAATAGTGCATCACAGTCCTTGGAGGGAGTTGACAAGGGCAAACAAAGGCCAACACAGCCCCATGGGAGCCATCTGACAAGTTGAAATAGTGCATCACAGTCCTTGGAGGGAGTTGACAAGGGCCAACAAAGGCCAACACAGCCCCATTAGAGCCATCTGACAAGTTGAAATAGTGCATCACAGTCCTTGGAGGGAGTTGACAAGGGCCAACACAGCCCCATTGGAGCCATCTGACAAGGTGAAATAGTGCATCACAGTCCATGAAGGGAGTTGACAAGGGCCAACAAAGGCCAACACAGCCCCATTGGAGCCATCTGACAAGTTGAAATAGTGCATTACAGTCCTTGGAGGGAGTTGACAAGGGCCAACACAGCCCCATTGGAACCATCTGACAAGGTGAAATAGTGCATCACAGTCCTTGGAGGGAGTTGACAAGGGCCAACACAGGCCAACACAGCCCCATTGGAGCCATCTGACAAGTTGAAATAGTGCATTACACTCCTTGGAGGGAGTTGACAAGGGCCAACACAGTCCCATTGGAACCAATTGACAAGGTGAAATAATGCATCACAGTCCTTGGAGAGAGTTGACAAGGGCCAACAAAGGCCAACACAGCCCCATTGGAGCCATCTGACAAGTTGAAATAGTGCATCACAGTCCTTGGAGGGAGTTGACAAGGGCCAGCAAAGGCCAACACAGCCCCATTGGAGCCATCTGACAAGTTGAAATAGTGCATCACAGTCCTTGGAGGGAGTTGACAAGGGCCAATAAAGGCCAACACAGCCCCATTGGAGCCACCTGACAAGTTGAAATAGTGTATTACAGTCCTTGGAGGGAGTTGACAAGGGCCAACACAGCCCCATTGGAGCCATTTGACAAGGTGAAATAGTGTATCACAGTCCTTGGAGGGAGTTGACAAGGGCCAACAAAGGCCAACACAGCCCCATTGGCGCCATCTGACAAGTTGAAAGAGTGCATCACAGTCCTTGGAAGGAGTTGACAAGTGCTAACACAGCCCCATTGGAGCCATCTGACAAGTTGAAATAGTGCATCACAGTCCTTGGAGGGAGTTGACAAGGGCCAACACAGCCCCATTGGAGCCATCTGACAAGGTGAAATAGTGCATCACAGTCCTTGAAGGGAGTTGACAAGGGCCAACAAAGGCCAACACAGCCCCATTGGAGCCATCTGACAAGTTGAAATAGTGCATTACAGTCCTTGGAGGGAGTTGACAAGAGCCAACACAGCCCCATTGGAACCATCTGACAAGGTGAAATAGTGCATCACAGACCTTGGAGGGAGTTGACAAGGGCCAACAAAGGCCAACACAGCCCCATTGGAGCCATCTGACAAGTTGAAATAGTGCATTACACTCCTTGGAGGGAGTTGACAAGGGCCAACACAGTCCCATTGGAACCAACTGACAAGGTGAAATAATGCATCACAGTCCTTGGAGAGAGTTGACAAGGGCCAACAAAGGCCAACACAGCCCCATTGGAGCCATCTGACAAGTTGAAATAGTGCATCACAGTCCTTGGTGGGAGTTGACAAGGGCCAGCAAAGGCCAACACAGCCCCATTGGAGCCATCTGACAAGTTGAAATAGTGCATCACAGTCCTTGGAGGGAGTTGACAAGGGCCAATAAAGGCCAACACAGCCCCATTGGAGCCACCTGACAAGTTGAAATAGTGTATTACAGTCCTTGGAGGGAGTTGACAAGGGCCAACACAGCCCCATTGGAGCCATTTGACAAGGTGAAATAGTGTATCACAGTCCTTGGAGGGAGTTGACAAGGGCCAACAAAGGCCAACACAGCCCCATTGGCGCCATCTGACAAGTTGAAAGAGTGCATCACAGTCCTTGGAAGGAGTTGACAAGTGCTAACACAGCCCCATTGGAGCCATCTGACAAGTTGAAATAGTGCATCACAGTCCTTGGAGGGAGTTGACAAGGGCCAACACAGCCCCATTGGAGCCATCTGACAAGGTGAAATAGTGCATCACAGTCCTTGAAGGGAGTTGACAAGGGCCAACAAAGGCCAACACAGCCCCATTGGAGCCATCTGACAAGTTGAAATAGTGCATTACAGTCCTTGGAGGGAGTTGACAAGAGCCAACACAGCCCCATTGGAACCATCTGACAAGGTGAAATAGTGCATCACAGACCTTGGAGGGAGTTGACAAGGGCCAACAAAGGCCAACACAGCCCCATTGGAGCCATCTGACAAGTTGAAATAGTGCATTACACTCCTTGGAGGGAGTTGACAAGGGCCAACACAGTCCCATTGGAACCAACTGACAAGGTGAAATAGTGCATCACAGACCTTGGAGGGAGTTGACAAGGGCCAACAAAGGCCAACACAGCCCCATTGGAGCCATCTGACAAGTTGAAATAGTGCATTACACTCCTTGGAGGGAGTTGACAAGGGCCAACACAGTCCCATTGGAACCAATTGACAAGGTGAAATAATGCATCACAGTCCTTGGAGAGAGTTGACAAGGGCCAACAAAGGCCAACACAGCCCCATTGGAGCCATCTGACAAGTTGAAATAGTGCATCACAGTCCTTGGAGGGAGTTGACAAGGGCCAGCAAAGGCCAACACAGCCCCATTGGAGCCATCTGACAAGTTGAAATAGTGCATCACAGTCCTTGGAGGGAGTTGACAAGGGCCAATAAAGGCCAACACAGCCCCATTGGAGCCACCTGACAAGTTGAAATAGTGTATTACAGTCCTTGGAGGGAGTTGACAAGGGCCAACACAGCCCCATTGGAGCCATTTGACAAGGTGAAATAGTGTATCACAGTCCTTGGAGGGAGTTGACAAGGGCCAACAAAGGCCAACACAGCCCCATTGGCGCCATCTGACAAGTTGAAAGAGTGCATCACAGTCCATGGAAGGAGTTGACAAGTGCTAACACAGCCCCATTGGAGCCATCTGACAAGTTGAAATAGTGCATCACAGTCCTTGGAGGGAGTTGACAAGGGCCAACACAGCCCCATTGGAGCCATCTGACAAGGTGAAATAGTGCATCACAGTCCTTGAAGGGAGTTGACAAGGGCCAACAAAGGCCAACACAGCCCCATTGGAGCCATCTGACAAGTTGAAATAGTGCATTACAGTCCTTGGAGGGAGTTGACAAGAGCCAACACAGCCCCATTGGAACCATCTGACAAGGTGAAATAGTGCATCACAGACCTTGGAGGGAGTTGACAAGGGCCAACAAAGGCCAACACAGCCCCATTGGAGCCATCTGACAAGTTGAAATAGTGCATTACACTCCTTGGAGGGAGTTGACAAGGGCCAACACAGTCCCATTGGAACCAACTGACAAGGTGAAATAATGCATCACAGTCCTTGGAGAGAGTTGACAAGGGCCAACAAAGGCCAACACAGCCCCATTGGAGCCATCTGACAAGTTGAAATAGTGCATCACAGTCCTTGGTGGGAGTTGACAAGGGCCAGCAAAGGCCAACACAGCCCCATTGGAGCCATCTGACAAGTTGAAATAGTGCATCACAGTCCTTGGAGGGAGTTGACAAGGGCCAATAAAGGCCAACACAGCCCCATTGGAGCCACCTAACAAGTTGAAATAGTGTATCACAGTCCTTGGAGGGAGTTGACAAGGGCCAACACAGCCCCATTGGAGCCATTTGACAAGGTGAAATAGTGTATCACAGTCCTTGGAGGGAGTTGACAAGGGCCAACAAAGGCCAACACAGCCCCATTGGCGCCATCTGACAAGTTGAAAGAGTGCATCACAGTCCTTGGAGGGAGTTGACAAGGGCCAACACAGCCCCATTGGAGCCATCTGACAAGGTGAAATAGTGCATTACAGTCCTTGGAGGGAGTTGTTAAGGGCTAACACAGCCCCATTGGAGCCATCTGACAAGGTGAAATAGTGCATCACAGTCCTTGGAGGGAGTTGACAAGGACCAACAAAGGCCAACACAGCCCCATTGGAGGCATCTGACAAGTTGAAATAGTGCATCACAGTCCTTGGAGGGAGTTGACAAGGGCCAACACAGCCCCTTTGGAGCCATCTGACAAGGTGAAATAGTGCATCACAGTCCTTGGAGGGAGTTGACAAGGGACAATACAGCCCCATTGGAGCCATCTGACAAGGTGAAATAGTGCAACAGACACAACAAAAAAATAAAAAAGGCCAAATGGCAACAAGAAATGCAAACAAAGTAACATGTGGACGGAAGATTCGTATCTGCACCCTCGGAGCATCTCCGGATCCTCCACTTATGGGACATCAGCATGACCCTGATCATCCTGTGCATTACCAGCTGCGGATTCATGCATTGACTCTAAACGCAGAACGCGCTCTAGAGTCAAGCGCTGTATCCACAGCTGGGTATGCATAGTGTCATGCATCCTTCCCGACAACAGACTGTTCCTCACAACCTAAACAAAAAAAAAGTTTGAAAATTATTGTTAATTCCAGCACATTATAAAAAAGAGAGCAAAGAGACATTGTAATAATAAAAAGGCAAATCATTGTTATAATTAAATATTCTATATAGAAGAAGATTTACACATTAAATATGTTCTTCATAGATAAACCATTAAAGGGACAGTTTACTCAAAAGTATTTCCATTGTCCTTACATTGGCATCTGAAATAGTTTATTTAGCCTGTGGTATCCACACCTATCCTAAACCTTTTGGCCTCAAGGCCAAGCTGTGTAAACACAGCAAGCAGAAGAAATTACACTCCCAGTGGGTTATAGAAGAGATAAGGTAATAAAAAGTTAATTTTAAATTGTTCTATCCAAGTATTGGTGATTGGATAATGGAGTGATATGAGATAAAGAAGCATGTATATTTACAAAATGGGATAAAGTAATGAGATCTGATAATACCTACAAGTTCAATCCATTTTATTAGGTTGTGGCTTGAAAACACAAAAACAGCTAATTCATATACACAAAGAAGCCTTAAAAAGCAAATCGCATACATTTTATACTCTGCAGCTGGTCCAAAAACTAATTGTAAACACATTAAGGGAAAAACTATTTTATAGTATACTCTCCCTTTAAGATCTTAACACAAATCAAAACCCTCTCAATCTTGAAAAATATATTTCTTTGGTTTATGACACACTGTGAAAAGGGCAGTGATAACAAATACAAAATATTGTTATATATACAGAATAGATATACAACATCTAAGCAATATCATTTATATATTCGAAAATGTGGATGTTGATTTCACAAAACTGAAGAACAGAAACATTTAGATTAATCAAATAAAGAAAAGGTTTATCAAAACCTTTTTGATTTAAAAAATAAATTTATGTCTAATTATATCACTATAATGTCCCTTTAAGAAAGTATGTTATAATGTGGATTTGTAGTGATACTTACATCTGTGGCTGGGAAGGACAATCCGACACCCAGGACAATGAAGGTGGGGACTGGGGTAAAAGTCTGGAGCAGGAGGGGAGGGATGGGATTGGGCTGCTGCTCTGGGATAGCCCGTACAGCTGGGGAGTCAGGTGCCTGGTGATTTGGGGACTGTGCAGGTGGGGGAGCTGTATGGGTGGCAATACGGGGAGAGCAGCGAGCTGGGGCAAAGGGGCATTTTTTGGGAGGGACAAGACTGGAGAAATGGGAAGGGCCGGGAGTTGTTTGGGGCTGGGGAGGGGCTTCTGACTGGGGAGGGGCAGGTGGCTGATGCCCAGAAGTGGAAGGTCCATCTGAAATATATAAAAAATAGACATACAGTATATGATATCAATAAATATTATTATCTTGAAAGAAATAAAGATTCTATATTAGTTAAAGTCTGGATTCTTGTTCTCATAAAATATTGATACAAAGTCACAATAATGACTATGTTTTAAGTTATTGATTGATTGGAATAAAATATAATTACTTAGAAGATTTAATAGATCCTTGAAACTCAGAATGTTCACTGTTATTTTTCATGTAACATTTCATAAATATATTACAAATCATATTTATCAAAGTCAACATTATGTGCTAATATTTATGAATTGATAATATATTTATATTTTGTAGAATATTTTGGACACATGCCCGTTGATTGATTTCAGAATATTCAAAAATTGATTAATATGGGATTGTGTAATATTATGAAATTGAAATAGCCACTCCACCTAGCGTTTTAAACCAGGTAAAGACTGATTTACATATATATTTTGGTGATTGCCTTTGTAATCTTTAATAGTCTAACTTTAAGCTTGATGCTTCAATCAATTACTCATCAGAATATATACACAGTAGATACTACCATTCATATTATCGATTAAGAATATAATCTTCTCTATCTGATTCAAATTTCCGATTAATTTTGTGAATCTCTCTTTTACATTAAGATTTAATATATGTCATCCCAATATTAATAGACACATTCATCAATGCATGCTTTAATTTTGTGGAATATTAATGTTTGTTGGATTGAAATGGACAGTCTACACATAAATATATTTTAAATATATTTACATCTCATGCATCATGAAATTAAATCAAGTAATTTCAACATGATTATGTTTTATGTATACTTAGAAGTGGTTTACAATTTATAAACAATGATGACATAAGGATATGGTCTGCATCTAGGCACTCAGATAAATAGCAATGACTGTCTGGACAATCAGAAGATGATTATTGTGGTTTTGCATGGAATATGCATGTGACATCATGATGTCATTAATGACAAATCATACATAAATTTATGAAAAATACAAACATATGTTCATGCTGCATGATATAGAAAGGGGGGCAGTAGTGCATTGTAAAAATAATAGATTGATAAATTTTAAAGTGCCAAAGCTGTAGACTTTCTTTTTCTTCTAGAGAATGTTTTTTAAACAATAATACATGTTCGATACATGTTAGATATATTTGACATACCATCAGACTCCAAGGGAGCCACTTCTTCCTCCATCTCACATGTTACATCAATCTCTGTAAAACATAATATGTAGTGTACACGTTAAAATCCTATATTCTAACATATGTTACTGTTGCTCAAGGACACACATAAATGTTGCATTAAAGAGATACTGAACCAAAGTTAGGAATTACATCATTTTGATGGAGCATACAAATGAAATTAGATTTCTAATTATCGATGAGTAATAATTACATTTTAGTGTCTGTATTTTTAAAATATTCTTAAAAGCTGAGTACATGGAACATTTAAGAGTTCTCATGTGTGTATCACTTGATGATTGTTGTCTAAATTTATACTAAAAAGAAACATATGCTAGCCATGTTCTGAAGCACAAAGGTGTAGACTAAGAAGCTTTGAGAGCTTAATCTTAAAAAAAAAAAAAAAAATTATACATAATCAGAGGAGTAAATTATATGTTTTATTCAAATGGAATGCTTCATCAGAATCATGATCATAATATTTATTAAAAATACACCTTCAATGACATATGAATGAGTCAATAGACTTACCAGAATCCTGCAAAGGCAGGTCACCATTGCTGCTGGATCTCTCTATGCTCGCCACAACAACTACATCTATTAATGATGTTAAAATATATTAGTGAACACAGTTTGGACATCACTAAATCACATTAGTAGAGAATCTAACAAATAATATACTTAGAAATGTGAAGAATAGAACACTAATATGAACCATACATTTATGAGTTAATCAATGTGATTGTAAAGAAAATGATGTCTTTCACATATGTTTGATTTCTTACTATATTAGACAGCCAATTGTTCTCATATGATTCTATGGCATATCCAAATATAACTATTGATCCATGTTTGGAAAATAATACACACACACAACACTTGGAATAACAACTGGTGACAAATCGAACCTAAGACATGTGGCACATCGATCCATTTGTGCAATGTACAGTAATCTGTTTTAGGACACAACACATATTTATCACAATGCAAAACAGAAGATATTTGTAAAAATAGGTCATCATGTTGCTGTTAGAGTATGCTTATATATACAGTATAAAGGAAGTCCAAGAGTGAATATGTGATATAGATATCAATATTGTTTCATCCAAACAGTGTAAGGATTAATGAAGATATTTATTATTAAAGGGACACTGAACCCAAATCTTTAATTTTGTGATTCAGATAGAGCATGCAATTTTAAGCATATTTCAAATTTACTCCTATTATCAATTTGTCCTCGTTCTCTTGCTTTCTTTCTTTGAAAAATAAGGCAGCTAAGCAATATTTGGTTTCAGAACCATGAAAAACACTTGTTTATTGGTCGGTGAATGTATACACCAATCAGCAAGAACAACCCAGGTTGTTCCCCAAAAATGGACCGGCATCTAAACTTACATTCTTGCATTTCAAATAAAGATACCAAGAGAATGAAGAAAATTTGATTATAGGAGTAAATGAGAAAGTTTATTAATATTGCATGCTCTATCTGAATCACAAAAGAGAAATTTAGTGTTCATTGTCCCTTTAATCTTAAATATTAAAATATCTTTATTTGACAATGTCGCTGTTAATGAATTGTCTAGTCCATATGTTGATTTAATGAATGGGATGGAGCATGCAATTACAATCAAATATGTAATTTAAGGATATCATCAGGATTCTTTAATTATCCTTTGCTCTTAAAGGGACATGAAACTCCAAATGTGTAATTGTATTAATTTGCATGATTCAAATCCAGCCTGTGATTTAAAAAATCTTTCAAATATACTTTTTGTTTTCTAGTTTGCTTTATTGTCTTTGAAAGTTTTATTAAGGAGCAACTATGCACTACTGTTATCTGAAGACGTGTTGAACAAATGAAAATAGGCAATTTTGTGCATCAAACAATCAGCAGGTTACTCCAAGTAATGCATTGCTGATCAGGAGCCTACCTAGATATGATTTTCAACTAAGGATAACAATAGACTGAAGCAAGGTAGATAATAGAAGAACATTATAAATGTCTAAATCATAAAAGTTAGGTGTTGGTTTTCATGTCCCTTTAATGATAAGAAGAAATTATCAAAGCATATGATTTGCATATTTCTCTAATCTGCACATATGTAAAAATGTGTTGTCTAAATCTAGCCAAAAAATGTCAAGCACTACCCAGGGGCAGAATATAAAATGGGCATGACCCTAAGATTACATTAAAATGAAGATATCAAGAATCGAAGGGATATCTTCAAATACTCATAAACTGAGATTTGTATTACAATGGAATTCCAACTCTGATTCATAATGCTTCTTTGAAAATAACAAGAAAAGAGAATTAGAGTATCCATATAAATATAGATCAATGTGAATGGATTATGTAATGTTATGTCCATGTTTGTAAGACAAAGGTAAATTAAAATGAGACATACTATGCTGTGACGAACACGGGCTCGAGGTTCCAGCAACAACATCCATATCTGTATGGTTCCAGCAACATCAATCCATATCAGGATTGGATATCATTAATACAAATCAGGCCAACACGAACAATCATATTTTTATATTCTAATTGACAAAGTAAAATTATATTTGTATTCACGTGAGTTCATTGTTTCCTAAATTAATGTATAAATAAAGAGATCATGTATTCTTATTTTCTATCTTTTTTGTTGTTGACTGTCGCTTTAAGTCATTTTGTGTCTTCTTGCATTGTCATCAATTGATAGAGATTGTTAAATTTTTATTTTGATCTTGCAAGTATAGCTTTTATAATGTAGAATATTGTACATAAGGATACTGTATTCTTCACATATATACTAATTAATGTATACATTTGACAAACATGTCTAAAGTTATGCCACTGTTCACGTGTCTGCGCAATTATATCTTTCGGGATCATTGCGCAATGATTCAAAGCGGAATTGTGCATCCGTGATTTGACCAACATGTCTAAAGTAATGCCACTATTACAGCAAACACATGTTCACGTGTGTGCGCATTTCTATCTTTCGGGATCATTGCGCAATGATTCAAAGTGGAATTGCGCATCCGTGATTCTGAATTGATTTGTATATAGTAGTGTGATGAGTATCATTTCTAAAGACTTCAAATATATTTCAAATTGGGTGTATTACGAGATTCCAATAGAATATTTGTTAATATTGAATGATAACAATTAATATTTAGAACTGTGGTATGATTCAATAGTCAATGTATGAAATGGCGGATGATAGGGATTTCACGGATGCGCAATACCATTTTCGCTCTGTGACGCATATTCTGGAGAGCACAAGAAACATCATTCATATTTCATGTGTGACGATTCTAAATTCAGATATCTAAACATCATATGTAGCGTGTGTTGTGAGAGCTATATAGGTTGAATATATGACTATATACACATTGCTTAAATATATACTAAAATATTAATATATTTTATGAAGTCTGATATTTACCTGGTACAGCCTCTAGACTTTCTTCTCCCAGGTCACCAGACGGAGAAGCAGCTGCACTGGCCTCCAGGTCGGCACTTTCCGATCCAGCAGCTGGGAGGGAAGAAGAAGAAGTTGAGGAGCGAGGGTATCTAAATCTTTTGGGGACCCGGAGATTGAGGAGGGCTAATAAAGTGACCTCATAAGGTTGCAGGTTCAGTTTCCGTAGGGGTGGATACTGCTTTCCATCCCTCCGATGGGCTTTTACCCACTCACATATTTGGTCGACTTTATGGCTTAGCTGCAACCTCATATCCCCGAACCTCCGCATGATTTGATCCGTGGTCCTCTGGATGCCACACACCAACTTAACATCATTGGTGATAGAATTAGATAGGTTAGGGGGTGGCAGAGTGTAGCATCCAATCACAGATATCACTTGTATATTTATATAGTAATAACTTAATGTTTATCATATGAAATACCTGATGTAGTGAGCTGGTTAAGAAAGACATGCAACAACTAGTTAAACTAATTGTAATAGAGGATACAATCCAGTTTAGAAAACAATCATTGGTGATAGACAACCAGAGGGCCTTCCTAATACTCTGCTTCGTCAACTTCTTCTTGTTCCCAAATATCTGCGGATAGAAGTCCTCGATGGCATTGACCAGTGCTGCACTCTCTGCCCGTGAGAACCTGGGAGACGTCATGTCTGCCGAGTTAGGTATATATGAAATATAATATATATACTGTTTAAGTACCAGCAGGCATTAGAGAACTGACAAAAATGGCAACGTGTAATGGACTTTTATATGGTGAAGTAAACATGATATGCACCATGGGACATGGTATCTGCACATCTGAATGGATAAAATATTGTAATTTTGTTATTATGTCTGTGAGACCATACTGACTCAAGTTATGTTTGTGTGATGATCTCTGATTGCCCGTTCCTTAATGTTTCATATCTTAGTAACTTCCATACACATACCTCCTGGGGGTGCTATTACTACATTTTTCATGTAGATTTATTTGTAACTCATGGGACTGTTATGCGGATGTGTGTAGCGCAGATTTAATATACGTGATCCATTAAATATTAATATATTAATTTTACATTTGATCTCTATTTGATTTTTATTAAATATAATCCAGTCACATTTGTAAATGTTTTACACATTTCGATGTTCAATATCGATCCGGTTATGTAATATAAATAAATTTTATTGGAAAATAAACATTGAATGTATTTATTGTTTATTAAAGAAATATTGTGACTTATTGTGAAGTATTGACATTGCTCTATTAAATGTATTTACAATGCACATCGATTGTGTGCTAGTGCGTGGCATTAGAATAGAATTTTTAAAGATGCGAATCTCATGTTGCCAGATACGTTTCCCACGCTATATTTCTGAAATGCGTCATTTGTATTTATAATGGACGGAACTTGGATAATCTGTTTTTAAATGTTAAACTACACATTTGTTCATTATTAGTAAATAAACCTCAAGCTTGTATTTGTCCGAACTGCTCACATATGTTATTGGGCAACGGCGTCTTTATTTTTAAAGGGACATTACACCCAAATATTCTCTTTTTTGATCCGGAGAAAGAATACAGTAAAAATTTCAATCAACTTGATCTATTTAGATTATTCTTTAGATATCGTTTACAGAAGAAATAGCAATGCACATGGTTGAGCTAATCACACAAGGCATCTCTGTGCATCCACCAATCTTCAGCTACTGAGCATATCTAGATATGGTTGTAAAGGAAAGTATATCAAAATAATGAAGCAAATTAGATAATATAAGTACATTTTAATGTTTACATCCTGAAAGAAACACTTTTGAATTTCCGTCCCTTTAATGAGCTAATATGCAATCTTTAAATTTATCAAAATACATCTGTCTAAAGATTGTAAATATGCATTGTTGCCCACCCACAAATAAGTAGATATTTCCCAGTAATGCTTTGCTGATCATAAACCTATGCATCTCCATTTCTCAAACTTAGGATAACATGAGAATAAATTATATTTATATAACCTTCTGTATTGTTTGCCCCACTGTGAACGAAATATCTTCCAATGGCTTTATTTATACAGCTTTACCTTAAAGGGACATTAAAGTTTTATGTTCTTTCCTGATTTTGATGGATAATACAATGTTAAAACAACGTACAATTTTGCTCCATTATCTCATTAGCTTTTATCTCTTGATATTATTTCCTGAAAATCATATCTAGATAGGCTCTGTTGCTGCTGATTGTTGGTTGCACATAGATTCATTGTGTCATTGTCCAACCCATGTGCATTGCTATTTCTTTAACAAAGGATATCTAAAGACTGAATCGAATTAGATAATAGAAATAAATTTAAATGTTGTTTTAAAAGATTTGTATTATCTCTCTGAATCATTCAATTAAATTTTGGTTTTAATGTCCCTTTAAGGACAAAACCATTACGAATATGTGGAGTTAACATTGTAGAAATAAACTAAACTAAAGGGGAATGGAAATACCTATAGATATGTGATATCTATCCAACAGGTAAAGAGTATAATTGCTAGAAATTATCTTTTGATATATCTATAGTTAACTGACCCTTCAAATAAATCCACTAGAGCTAAAAAGTAATCATTATGGCATACAATAACTAGCTGGGTATAAATGTGAAATTAACTTACATTTTATTTAAAGATAATTTCTAACATATTACCTTAAAAATAATTAAGGCCGAATAACCTATATTTAGTGTAAGAATGTTTTGGGGTACCTAAGAAAGATTATAGAGATTAGAATGTAAATCTAACATTAAACTACACTGTCACTTTAATGTAAGTTAAATACTTTCATTTCTTAAAAGTGAAATGAACAAAGTTGTTATGTATAATTTATACTACATATCCTCGTCATAAACATTTTATGATTTTAACATCTATAAATCACACAATAAAAGCATAGATGGATGTATTTAACTCCAACTGAAATTTTGTAAGATACTTGATTTTAACATTATCTGAATAAGCTGTGTTGATATTTTCATTCAATACATTAAACAAAATTAGTATATTTGATATCAGGCATGTGCTTGTAAAATAGATGACTTTAACAGTCATGGGACTAATATTTTGTTTACATGTCAGAATATTAGATGGATATATTTCTTCTTATCTTACTGTGATAGAGATATGTCTCAAAGAATATGTTTTAAAAAAAAATACATAGAAAAATATATAGTATGAAAATAAATTTATTTACCAAAAAAAATAAAAAAATAGGGAATTCATCACAGATGAAACTCTGAAAAAGAAAGAAAATAAATATTAAAAACATTAGTCATTTAGATTATTTAATGAACACATGTCTTAACATATTCATGAAATCTAATAATTGTTAAATCATCTTGTGTCTATGCTCTAACATGTATTTTTTGTATTGCTATAAAAAACAGGTTCATACTTGAAATCTATATCAATCCATAATTTGAAATTAATCCCATTATATTGTCTAATCAATAGTTGAATTACACATTAACATTTAAAATTAGACAAAATAATGCATATCAATTTTTAAAACTATTTTTATATTGGATTATATAGGAACATAATTGAATGTAATATTTCATGTCCCTTCAAATAATATTCCTAAATATCAACTATAAAATGTATCCCTTTGTCTGATTGGTCAGAATCTGAGTCCTCTATAGCACAAAGTAGGGGTAATGTATCTAAATTAAACATATTCTAATATAGGACATGTATATATTCCTAATTCTTTTAACATTCTTCCTCCTATGATTGTTAAATAGCATGCATTGTGCAAACTAACCTGGATGTATGGTCTTTGAAAGGCAATTCTCTTCAAAATATTAGTTTATCTTCATTAGGTGTCTTATTCATCATTTTGAAAATAGAGGATTGTGAAATACCATCTAAAAAACAAATATAAAATGAAATCTAAGTGTCTCCAATAGGATGCATCCACAGTCCATAGAACTGTTGCCACTTACCATGTGAACGTGTCTTTGTATGGTTTTCAAGGTCAGCACATTTGAAAGACAATGCCACAGACATGATCACATTGGGATTCTTCACTTTCAGTCTGGGATTCTTCACTTTCAGTCTGGGATTCTTCACTTTCAGTCTTGAATTCTTCACTTTCAGTCTTTAGATGAAGTCATCTCCCTAATGGAAGAAAAAGTGTAAATCAAATCATTAATAAAAGTGTGTGACTTAGTTCTGCATACCCCCCACCATTTATGAAACTATTTATATCACTAGCTTACTAAGCGTGTGTAGAATCTTGTGTTATGTTCTATCAATCAAGTGTGAAGATGAGTCATACATTGTGCAGACCTAACCTCTGATTTATGACTTGGAATATGACTTGGAAGCATCTAGTATTGCTAGAGTATCCCTTTCTGAGTATCCAAATATCTAGTAATGTGTAAACTAAATACTACATTTTAAAATGTATGCCATATGATGGCTGATTGTGAAAAATTCCCCCCACCCACAGTCCATACATTGTTTATACTTACCATCTGATGTTGTCTTTGAAAACCAGGAAGGCAAAGTCATTACAGGACCCAATGCCAGAATCATCTGATGTCTAAATTACCTATGATAATAATAATATTAAATTATATTTTGTTATAATCATTTGATGAACAATCCTAACATGTTTGCACAATTCTCTACTTCTCATTTCCCTAAAATTCACACATATTTGCAATGCTCCTATATAACTTCTAGTATTTACCGTCTGAAGTGGCGGTTGATGATGTTTGCTCTGACATTGAGCCCCTCATCCCGGAATGGCCCCTCTAGAACAGGGTCGTCCTCCTCATCTTGGAGGAAGTCTTGGGTGCCTGGATGGCCTGCAGCATCCCAGCCCACTGAGCAATGTTATGCAGGACGCTGCAGGCTATAATGATCTTCGCCACCTTACTAGGGCTGTATTGAAGGACTCCTCCAGACCTGTCTAGGCATCATAACCACATTTTGGGGAGCCCAAACATCCTCTCCACTACAGCCCTAGTCCGCTTGTGTGCCCGATTGTAGCGCTCCTGGGCCTCGTTCGTGGGGTTACGTATAGGCGTAATGAGCCAAGGCCGGCTCATGTAACCCGAATCACCTATAAATAATGAACATAACAAAATGACAAATATTAAAAATATAGTTCAAATTATTATATTAAAAGACAATTCATTTGTGTACACGAAAATCCCCTAAAATAGACATTTGCTGAAAGACAATTAAATGGTTAAAGTGCATTCTCTATCTGCCCAATTTAGCTAGGGCATGCTACATATGCGAATTTCGCATACACCAGATATTTGCTAAAAGAGAAAAAAATTGTTAAATTGCATCCTAGAGCTGCCCATTTACGCTAGGACATGCTACATATCTGTTTGGAGCTAAAACTAGACATTTGCAGAAAGACAATTAAATGGTTAAAGCACATTCTCTATCTGCCCATTTAAGCTAGGACATGCTACATATGCGTATTTCGCGTAAACCAGACATTTGCTAAAAGAGAAAAAAATGGTTAAATTGCATCCTAGAGCTGCCCATTTAAGCTAGGACATGCTACATATCTGTTTGGAGCTAAAACTAGACATTTGCAGAAAGACAATTAAATGGTTATAGCACATTCTCTATCTGCCCATTTAAGCTAGGACATGCTACATATGCGTATTTCGCATAAACCAGACATTTGCTAAAAGAGAAAAAAATGTTTAAATTGCATCGTAGAGCTGCCCATTTAAGCTAGGACATGCTACATATCTGTTTGGAGCTAAAACTAGACATTTGCAGAAAGACAATTAAATGGTTAAAGGGCATTCTCTATCTGCCCATTTAAGCTAGGACATGCTACATATGCATATTTTGCATAAACCAGACATTTGCTAAAAGAGAAAAAATGGTTAAATTGCATCCTAGAGCTGCCCATTTAAGCTAGGACATGCTACATACAGTATCTGTTTGGAGCTAAAACTAGACATTTGCAGAAAGATAATTAAATGGTTAAAGCGCATTCTCTATCTGCCCATATAAGCTAGGACATGCTACATATGCGTATTTCACATAAACCAGATATTTGCTAAAAGAGAAAGAAATGGTTAAATTGCATCCTAGAGCTGTCCATTTAAGCTAGGACATGCTACATATCTGTTTGGAGCTAAAACTAGACATTTGCAGAAAGACAATTAAATGGTTAAAGCACATTCTCTATCTGCCCATTTAAGCTAGGAAATGCTACATATGCGTATTTCGCATAAACCAGACATTTGCTAAAAGAGAAAAAAATGGTTAAATTGCATCCTAGAGCTGCCCATTTAAGCTAGGACATGCTACATATCTGTTTGGAGCTAAAAATAGACATTTGCTGAAATAGAAAAAAATGGTTAAATTGCATCCTAGAGCTACACATTACACAAACCAAACTGTTTTTGAAGACTACAGTGGCAATTGTCTAATTAACCATGTTGTGCACAAGTACTCACCACCGAGCCACCCAGGGGGAAACTGTTTGGCCTCAAACTGCCGCCATAGGGACGACTGCCTGAGGATGCGGGCATCATGACAAGCCCCGCTGAAATTCGCAAAACACCTGCATAATCCGCATCTGTGCCACGCAAACAAACTGCACATTGAGACTATGGAAGTGTTTGTGATTACGGAAAGGGCAAGTCATCTTCTGGAGCACGCAGCACAATGTTGGTGCAATCTATTGATCCCAAGACATTGGGCATTCGAGCTATTGCAAAGAATTCCCTCTTCAGGCACCTCCAATCACCATCATTTTGAGGGAATCCTATGTAACGCTTACTGACTCGTACCATGGCATCCAGAAAGTTGTCAAAAACCACAGAGAAGGTACCCTGAGGCAGCCCATGCATGTACCCCTCTCCGGATTGAAAACTTCCGGAGGCCGGGACGTGTATGCAACTTAGCATCTTGGTCATGCCAGGCATTGCAGTCTGCATATGTCTACGTGGCTCCATGTGAGGTTTAAGAACATCCTAAAGGCTAATGAGCTGTTTGCGATTGAGCCTATACTTGTCATAAACCTCAAAGTCGCTCATGTTATCCAAGGTGGGCCTCACCCTGTGAACAGGAGGACCTCTAAACAAACGAGCCCTTTGTCTCTCTTGGAGATGCCGAGCTCACCTGATTCTAATGAACACCACTCGTGCAACAGCACCAGCAGCAACTAACTGCGGATCATCCATATTTGCCAAGCTAAGCAGCACAAAGCCAAACAGCAGAGCAAACACACAAGGAGTAACAAGGTATGCAAAAACACAATTTGATACAATGTCAATCACAAGGGACGCTTTGGCCATATTGTTTGGGGGATTTATAGTGCAATATGTCCAATGGTAGCGTGTTCATAATGATTGCTGATTGTATACACTTGATTGTATGTGAGCGGCGCAAATGCTTTCAAAGTGGGCGTTTTTTTTGGTGTTTGCTGAAATTTTGTTTCCCCCCAATGAATCCTAATGTGAAAGTGTAAAATATAATATACAGTGCATCTTCGTAATGTTTGTTCATCTGCGTAATAAATACTTATTAAACGCGATCTTATAGGAAAAAGCACACGTCCACGCTAACATGAATGAAAGTGCATAGTTGTGTATAATGCGCATAGACATGGCATAGAATCTGATCGATCAATGTTGCTGCAAAATTGTTTCCAAATGATAAAGTAACTGCTGACATATCTAATATTCTATATACAGGGAGTGCAGAATTATTAGGCAAGTTGTATTTTTGAGGATTAATTTTATTATTGAACAACAACCATGTTCTCAATGAACCCAAAAAACTCATTAATATCAAAGCTGAATAGTTTTGGAAGTAGTTTTTAGTTTGTTTTTAGTTATAGCTATTTTAGGGGGATATCTGTGTGTGCAGGTGACTATTACTGTGCATAATTATTAGGCAACTTAACAAAAAACAAATATATACCCATTTCAATTGTTTATTTGTACCAGTGAAACCAATATAACACCTCAACATTCACAAATATACATTTCTGACATTCAAAAACAAAACAAAAACAAATCAGTGACCAATATAGCCACCTTTCTTTGCAAGGACACTCAAAAGCCTGCCATCCATGGATTCTGTCAGTGTTTTGATCTGTTCACCATCAACATTGCGTGCAGCAGCAACCACAGCCTCCCAGACACTGTTCAGAGAGGTGTACTGTTTTCCCTCCTTGTAAATCTCACATTTGATGATGGACCACAGGTTCTCAATGGGGTTCAGATCAGGTGAACAAGGAGGCCATGTCATTAGATTTTCTTCTTTTATACCCTTTCTTGCCAGCCACGCTGTGGAGTACTTGGACGCGTGTGATGGAGCATTGTCCTGCATGAAAATCATGTTTTTCTTGAAGGATGCAGACTTCTTCCTGTACCACTGCTTGAAGAAGGTGTCTTCCAGAAACTGGCAGTAGGACTGGGAGTTGAGCTTGACTCCATCCTCAACCCGAAAAGGCCCCACAAGCTCATCTTTGATGATACCAGCCCAAACCAGTACTCCACCTCCACCTTGCTGGCGTCTGAGTCGGACTGGAGCTCTCTGCCCTTTACCAATCCAGCCACGGGCCCATCCATCTGGTCCATCAAGACTCACTCTCATTTTATCAGTCCATAAAACCTTAGAAAAATCAGTCTTGAGATATTTCTTGGCCCAGTCTTGACGTTTCAGCTTGTGTGTCTTGTTCAGTGGTGGTCGTCTTTCAGCCTTTCTTACCTTGGCCATGTCTCTGAGTATTGCACACCTTGTGCTTTTGGGCACTCCAGTGATGTTGCAGCTCTGAAATATGGCCAAACTGGTGGCAAGTGGCATCTTGGCAGCTGCACGCTTGACTTTTCTCAGTTCATGGGCAGTTATTTTGCGCCTTGGTTTTTCCACACGCTTCTTGCGACCCTGTTGACTATTTTGAATGAAACGCTTGATTGTTCGATGATCACGCTTCAGAAGCTTTGCAATTTTAAGAGTGCTGCATCCCTCTGCAAGATATCTCACTATTTTTGACTTTTCTGAGCCTGTCAAGTCCTTCTTTTGACCCATTTTGCCAAAGGAAAGGAAGTTGCCTAATAATTATGCACACCTGATATAGGGTGTTGATGTCATTAGACCACACCCCTTCTCGTTACAGAGATGCACATCACCTAATATGCTTAATTGGTAGGCTTTCGAGCCTATACAGCTTGGAGTAAGACAACATGCATAAAGAGGATGATGTGGTCAAAATACTCATTTGCCTAATAATTCTGCACTCCCTGTATAAGTGATTGGCGAGATGTCAATATTTTACGTGTCCCATTGAAATCATAATAACAATGAAGATCTTCCGGCTGACATCTGTAGTATTGTATATATAAGTGATTGGCGAGATGTCAATATTGTACACGTCCCATTGAAATCGTAATAACAATGAAGATCTTCCGGCTGACATCTGTAGTATCGTATATATAAGTGATTTGAAATCGCTATAATAATGATCTTCCAAACTCTCGTTTATGTATATGTAGTATTGTAGTATTGAGTGAGAAACTGCTGAAAGGGGCGGTACAGTCCCAATGCTGTAATCTGTATGGTTGAAGCTTATAATGACATCATCATATTAGCAACCTGCCTGTCTAGTTTGCAAATCTTTATTCTGTTGTATTTTACAACATTGTTATTGTGTGCTGATTAAAATATAAATGTGTGCTTTGTTGTTGTGTGATGCGTGTTATGTACATCTATGTATGTATGGTGATTCTCTCCCACATATGCTGATTTCTATAAAGCAGTATAGTATTGTTATTCCTTCCCAAAAAAGTGACAGCTGTAATATGTTCTAATGATAAGTTCTTATTGTACATAATTCCTAATGGTATATTATGAGTGAATTGTGATGTTAAAGGGACACTAAATCCATATTTTATGTTTCATGATTCATAGAGAGAATCTAATGTTAATCAACCTTCCAATGTATTTGTATGATGTAAATGTGTTCATTGTTTATATGTGTTTTTTGGCCATAATATCAATGCACATGTATGAGTCAATGACAAAAGGCATGTATGTGCATCCATCAATGATCATGTGTTGAGTCTATGTAGATATGCTGTTCATCCAAGCATATGAGTTGAATAAATGAAATGCTATAACAGAGGTAAATGAGACGTGTTTACAATTGTCTACTGTTTGTGAATAATGAAATGTAAAAATAATTTTTCTGTCTGTTTAAATAAGATGTAATTTTTCTAACCGATTTCGTATTGGTGATGGTGATTTGTAGTTGATGTAATGTAATTTCCTTTAAGAATGTGGTGATGTTGTAGTGATGTTCACACAAGTAAAAGCCATAACTCCATAGGGAAATAGTAAATTTTTTATCTATTTGTCATAGCGGGACTAACACAAGAAAAAATGAATTAGTTCCACAATTGTAACGCTGGTATTATGAGTTTTTAAGTCAACGCATTTTTTGTGCGTTAGGTAAATCTGCCTGTCGCGTGCACGAGTACGTCTTCCCCATAAAAGTCAATGGAGGAGAAAAATTTGTTGAGAAATAAAATCCAACACTTGTTTTGAGCGTAAAATGAGTGACGTCATGTTCTTGTGTGAAAAAGTAGCTAAATCGTGTTTATTTCCTAAGAAAAATCTGTTTTTTGTAGGTAATATGCTGTATATTGTTTGTATGTATCGATTAGTGTATGTATGTGATAATATTTGTAGTTAGATGTAGCTATGTGAGTGTATGTTCCCGTCTGTCTATGTAAGTCAATGTAAAATGGATTTGTGTGTTGTTTTTTTCAAACACCCGAGATCTCGTAACTTTGATCCGTTCTATTTTGACATGAAAATGTAAAATCGTAAAAATAAAAATTGTGTAGTGTTTGTATGAGTGTAAGTGTACTTTGTGTAATGTTTTTGAAGTGATTTGTGGATGTTTTTGTTAGCGGTATATGATTAACTACTGGGTCTGGGTTTACGTTAATGATTTGAGCGGAGATGGATATTTTTGTGGCGTTACTGAAACTCGTATACCAGCGGTAGTGAAAAAGCAGCGTTAGGAGTCTTTTTCATGCATAACACACAACTCGTAATCTAGCCGTTAGTTATTTGTGTTGTGTGGGGATGGCGGTTTAGGAGTTAATAGGTTAATTAGGTTAAGGGGTTAATAGTTTTATTATTAGTTGCGATGTAGGGGGATGACAGGTATAGGGGTTTCGAGGTGTCGGGTTTATTTTCGGGAGACGTGTTATACTTTTACGGGCGATGTAAAAATAATATTTTCTTGGGTGCCGGCAATTTCTAAACTGCCGTAAGTCACTGACAACTCCAGAAATGTGTATTTATGCATATTTCTGGACTTAGTTTATCTGACTTACGGCAGGTTATGAACTGCCGGCGCCGTATATGTGATTCCCTGATGTGCGAGGTGAATTTACGGGCGACGCGGGTTTCAGCAATTGCGCTGAAGCCTGCGCTGCATTTGAAATCTCGTCCCAGATGTTAGTGTGCCCTAGACTTTATCTTGCTTGAATAAATGCATAGCAAATTACATGTTTAGTATACTACAAGGGCTAATTAATTAAAAATAATTTGCATACAAAAATATTTAAAAATTGCTGGCAAGTATTTTAAAATTATTTTCAAAAATAAGCAAAATGAACTACATAGCTAAGTTGCCTGCAACAGCCAACTCCACTCCCCCTTATCAGTGTTTAGACACAGGCATTGCATTTCAACTGAGTTTCCTAGCTTCTAGGCATGCTACAGCAGATAATCCCTATGCACCAGTGGTGTATTTAGGTTTTGTGCTGCTCTAGGGACTCAAAATTCTGTCACCCCCCCCAAAGGTTTTAGGCCTTTCCCCCCCTTAACATTTTTTTGGGTCAGTGTGTAAAATGTTTTTTATTTTTTATTTCAAAACAACTCAGAAGAAAATGGGATAGCAAAACACTTGCATACAAGTTGGTTGAATTGCATGCATCTCATACCATTTTCTCCTTGAGAGAAGGGGGAGAAAAGAGAGGGAAACGAAAGAAGGGAGGGAGAGAGAAAGAAGAGAAAAGTGGGAGGGAAAAGGAGAAAAGAGGGGAGAGAAATAAGGGAGGGAGGGAAAAAAAGGAGTGAAAGAAGGGAGCAAGGGAGGGAGTTGAGAGAAAGAAGGGAGGGAGGTAAAGAAAGAAGGAAGGGAGTTAAGGGAGGGAGGGAGGGAGTTGAGGAAGGAAAGGAGGGAGAAAGGGAAAGAAGGGAGAGAGGAAGGGAGGGAAAGAAGAATACACTTTGAAACAATCACTGCCCTTCACATGCAACAACATACAGTAATTACCAACATTCAAGTAATTAAACTTTTTAAGTGTCCATTTAATATTAACTTTGTGGGTTCATGAATGCAGAGAAAGCTAGCTATTAGTAGCTAACATACATTAGCGCTGAGAGTTTATGATTAGACATTACAAGCTGATCTAAGCAGTGCACAGACGCATCCAGTCTGTTAGTTACTAAGACCTGCAATAAGCACTGCTCTTGCAGACCCACCACAGCTGACAAGGGGAGGCAGAATATCGGAGCAAGTTCTTCTCCTCCAGCCCAGTGGCGGCTGGTGAATTATGAAGATGGAGGTGCACTTGGCCCTGCCAATATATATTTGAAATAAAGCCCCGCCCCTCAGATTGCTCTCCAATATATATAAATACACACACACATATATATATATATATATATACATATACATATACATATACACACACTAGTCCCACTTTTATTTAAAAAAAATAAAAATAAAGGGAACTTGTTATACAAATTTCCAGTGAATATATATATATATATATATATTATTCTGTTTCTCTGTGTATAATTAATTCTGTTTCTTTCTCCCAAGCTGCACGTTGTGTGTGTGTGTTGGGCTCCATGAAAAAAGGTATTTTTTCTAAAGCAGATAGGCAAATCAGGCTTTATTAGCTCAATAGTTCACTCAGAAAATAAATCACTGATTTATTTTCTGAGTGAACTATTGAGCTAATAAAGCCTAATTTGCCTGTCTGCTTTAGAAAAAATACCTCTTTTTATGGAGCCCACGAGTCACAACTGCAAGCTGGCTGCAGAAAGAGGAGTCCCGTTGCTGCCAATTCTATATTTTCCTTGCTTGCTGTGATCATGGATCAATCATCCATGATCACAGCAAGCAAGGAGAATATAGAATTGGCAGCAACGGGACTCCTCTTTCTGGATGGTGTCATGGTAGAGACAGAGCCTATAAGGACACAGTGAAAGTAAGGCAGTGGAGGCTCTAGACTTTGCGAGGCCTTAGGCGAAACTTGAACATGAGGCCCCTACTGACACCCATAGTAAAAAATACATTTAAAAAAATGCAATAATCTTAGAATTAACATATTTTAAGACAAACCTTAACCAATCCCAGAAAATAGAAATGGCCTGATCATATAATTTTATTTTGTCACCTAACTAATTATTCTAAACATTTCTATGCACAACCACTGGCCTGGGTATAGGTAATAAATGTTTGGCGATGACTCAATATTGTTTATCTCTCCTTAATGTGAAATATATTTGTCAAGTGTTTTATTGAGAAAACAATCTTACAACACTTTCTTGAACTTCACGTTTATTATGCCACAAGCTTTTGTTACTGCTAGTGGTAGGCAAAGTGGGGGTTACAAGGCACTGTGCACCTAGTATTGCTGCTAGCCACCTGATGTAATTTTAAATGTTATGTTAAAAAAATGACTTGTTGCTGCATCATTTATTAAAATTATATTAGCTACCTAATGCAGGCACTTGGCTTTTTTATAGCACAGAAAGATGGTACATGGCATTTTTACTTAAATAACGCAGGCACTTTTTCTTTTTTTTTTTTTTTAAACATGCTATCAGTGGCTGGACATACTGATTCACTGCCACACTTTTCTGCCACTTAAATATTCACAAGTATAACAAGTGAGTGTATTCAATACAATAATATGAAATGGTTTATGAAAGCTTTTTAACAAAATTACATTAAATGCCATTTGGTCATAAGGGGTTAAAAAAGCTTGTGAAATAAATGTAATAAAGATGTCCCTCTTTGTTACCAGCATTTAAAGTGAAATGACCTTAGGAGCAGCAGATCCAAGGAATGCACTGATAATTATTAATTATTTATAATATACACACAAATTTACATAAGTATAAAAATCTAGAAATGAGAGAAAAATGTGTGTTTGCACAACAAAATGTAAGCATTAAGGTAAAATTCTGAGAAACTTGAAATTAATTAACAGTAAAAAACAAAACAAATTAAATATCTTTATGTTGCTGTGGGCTTCAGCATTGAGGGCAATAGAGACTTACCCTATTCTCCCAAGGGATTCTGAGCTATAGTGTTATGGTTGAGATTCTAGAGGCTGCATATTATCATGTGCTTCTGTGTGACACCCTGACTAGAATTTATTTCTCCTGATAAGCTGTTTCTAACCTTCCCCCATTTTCACATGTGGACGGGCCAGCAGAGCAGTTAGTAAAGTTTATTGCTTTCTGCTGCTCTACACACAATGGTCGTTGCTGCCAGCCTGACAGTATTGTATAGAAAAATGTGCGCACACATAACTTGACACACAATGCTAAGTATCTAATCTGGCAATCAGCTATTTTAAAGAAAGAAGCCAGCCACCCGTGACCCTACCTTCTTCTATACTGTGCCCCACAGGACCTGCTTCATAAATTTCAGTGAGTCTGCCGAGAGTTACCATGGGGGGAGGGATGACATAGGGGCCAGGCATGGTGCTTTAGCTTGCTATACTTGTATAGTACTGCTTTGCAGAGCTCAGCTTCCAACACTTTTCCACCTGACCCGGAAAGACTGTTAGCAAAAATAAAGCATTACAGTGGGGGGAGAGAGCGAATGGGTGGGATGTTGGTTAGTTTAAAAAAAAAAGAAAAAAAAAACTTAGCCTGCCTAGTTGTGGCAAAATCTTTGCAGAGTTAGCTGCCTGTCATTATGTTTGTGACTATACAGCAGAGAAAATCCAGTAAGTACCCCTGAAGATTATGAATATTATGGGTGTGTTAAGTGAGTCTGCTTACTCAGTCTGGACTCTGGCTCTCTCTGACTGACAGAGTCTCTAAGCGGTACAACGCAGGGTAATTGCAGAGACTCATTAGCAGACAAGACATAACAGCAGCACGTGGGGTATTTACAGCTGCACACCAGCTTCTATAAAGAGGGTTAGGCGGTAGTTGCAAATCTGACCTGCAACTTTAATTTCAAACTTTTCCGGAACAGACTTTATCAGCTGCCTGTTAGAGCAGGCGTGCTTAAAACTGAGGCTTGAAATTAAAGTTGCGGCTCAGATGTGCAACTACCGCCTATCCCTCTCTACAGATCCGGTGTGCAGGCTGTAAAACATTTGCTTACCAGTGTGGACACACAGAACAGGACAGAGATAGTAGTAGTAACCCCTGCGGCTGCACATTACAGCAGTTTAACCTCGACTGTTGCGACCATGGTTGTTCTGAACCTACCTTGTCTTCTAGACCTGGCTCAGCTGGCTGCAGACTCTCTCCTCGTCACTGCCACTCTGCTGCCTGATTAAACACACCACCAGTCCAGTCCAATCGATACAGTTGCAACAATCGCTCAATGCTGCATCCTTATCTGACTGTGACGTGGGTGTTGTCCAACCAAAATTAACAAACATGGCGGCAGCTTCCTGTTCCTGCCTGGCTTGTGCAGTCGATCATCACAGCCAGCAGAAAAAAAGAAGAAGAAAAAAAAGTGCTCCCCCTGCTGGCCACCCATACAAATAGCCCAACCCGCACACTAAAAATTGTGCGATTAAGAAAGGTATAGGCTCAGTTATGGGCGGCGCTGCAGGCACATAGCAAAAATATGCAAATGGATATGGCAGGCTATACTTCTCTACCGCACGTGCGGTAGAGAAGTATAGAGGTATATAAAAGTTTTTTTTTTTAATAAAACTTGACAGTCTAGACTAGAAAATTTTTGGCTGAATAAATATAATTTTTCCAATAGGAGAAATTATATTTATTCAGCCAAAAAAATATTTTCTTTCTTTTTTTCCCTTTTTCTTTGGGTGTTCACGTGCGGGAGTGCTCAAATGGAGGAGCCTCCACTGCTCCAGCCTCACCTTGTAAGCATATCCACGGGCAACTTTCTCACCAAGAACGCTTCCACTAAAAAATGCCAGCGGCTCTAAATGAAGCAACGGTTTAAAGGAACACTACCTGTGAAGAGCGACCTTAATCAGCGCATGTGCCTTTTCTTCTCTGTAAAAGCCTGCACTTTATCGCTCACTGTACTGTGTGATGGCTTTTAGAGAGAGGATAGGGCAGGTGTGCTGCCCCCCCCCCCCAAATCTGCCATTCTAGGCACCGGCCATGTTGGCCTAGGCCATAATACGCCCTGCTATGTACTTTTGCATTATACCAAAACAACAATAGATATAGATACAGCCATAGAAGGAAATGTGTGGGGGGAGTTAGAGCTTTACAATTCAGAAACTAAAAAGAAAGGGTTAATGGCGAGGCACTGCAGTATAAATTTGCAGGTAAAGTAATTAAAGTACATATTATTATATTTTGTCTCTATCTTGTTTTATGTCCCTTTAAAATAAAGTATTCCACTCATATTTATACATATTAAATACAAAATAAATGTTTATTATTTAGGGATATCGTATATGTTGAGATATTGGACTGTATGTATCTATGTATTTGTGCAGTGTTTTAAACATATTTCAATAGAAAGCTCCAATATTTTACTTTTGGCTTAGCGCTCTAGATATTAATGTGCCCTAGACCATTAAGCTAGGTATGGTATTCAACACCAAGGGGACGAATTAGCAAGCTCCGAATGGAGCTTGATGCACTTGTTTCAGTGCGAGCCTTCAGGCTCGCCGGATACAGCAGTTATGAAGCAGCGAGACCGCTGCTCCATAACTCGTCCGCTGCCTCTGAGGCTGCAATCTGCAATCCGCCAATCCTATACGATCGGGCTGATTGACACCACCTGCTAGCGGCTGATTAGCCACAAATCTGCAGGGGGAGGCATTGCACAAGCAGTTCACAAGAACTGCTTGTGCAATGATAAATGCAGACAGCGTATGCTGTTGGCATTCATCAATGTCTGTCAGACATGAACCGCTGAGCGGATCATGTCGGACAGGTCGATGATAAATCGGTCCCCAAGAGTACAAAAGTAGATGTGTGCATTTTGTGTGTGCTTGTAATTGAGTGTATGTATTGGTGTTTATGAGTGTCTGTATCTTTGTATTATATATTTGTATTTTGTGTGTGTCTGTGTTTATGGGTGTCTGTATCTGCATGTATGTACCTGTATGTGTATTTATATGTGTATGTATGTGTGTTTAATGCTGCTTCTGCTGCTGCTCGAGTGATTGATAAAAGTAAAGCAGCATTTAGTCTGCCTTATGATAGGCATATTAAGTAATTCCTTCAGACCATTCTGTGTTTTATTTTTAATGTCTGTGTGTTTGTGTGTAAGTGGATGCCTGTGGATGTTTGTATGTGAATAAATTTGTTTGATGGTGTTTGTGTATATATGTGTGTGTGTGTGTGTGCGCACATACCACACATATACTTGTTTGATGGTGCTGATGTTTATGTGTGTGTGTGCACATGCCACATATGTACTTGTTTGATGGTGCTTGTGTATATGTGTGTGTGCGCATGCCACACATGTACTTTTTTGATGGTGCTTGTGTATATGTGTGTGTGCACATGCCACACATACTTTTTTGATGGTGCTTGTGTATATGTGTGTGTGCGCATGCCACACATGTACTTGTTTGATGGTGCTTGTGTATATATGTGTGTGTGTGTGTGTGCACATGCCACACATGTATTTGTTTGATGGTGCTGATGTTTATGTGTGTGTGTGCACATGCCACATATGTACTTGTTTGATGGTGCTTGTTTATATGTGTGTGTGCGCATTCCACACATGTACTTTTTTGATGGTGCTTGTGTATATGTGTGTGTGCACATGCCATACGTACTTTTTTGATGGCGCTTGTGTATATGTGTGTGTGCGCATGCAACACATGTAGTTGTTTGATGGTGCATGTGTTTATGTGTGTGTGTGCGCATGCCACACATGTACTTGTTTGATGGTGCTTGTGTATATATGTGTGTGTGTGTGTGTGTGCATGCCACACATGTACTTGTTTGATGGTGCTTGTGTATATATATGTGTGTGTGTGTGTGTGCATGCCACACATGTACTTGTTTGATGGTGCCTGTGTTTATGTGTGTGCATGCGTATGCCACACATGTAGTTGTTTGATGGTGCTTGTGTTTATGTGTGCACATGCGTATGCCACACATGCAGTTGTTTGATGGTGCTTGTGTTTATGTGTGCACATGCGTATGCCACACATGTAGTTGTTTGATGGTGCTTGTGTATATATACGTGTGTGTGTGTGGGTGTGCATATGCAACACATGTACTTGTTTGATGGTGCCTGTGTTTATGTGTGCGCATGCGTATGCCACACATGCAGTTGTTTGATGGTGCTTGTGTTTATGTGTGCGCATGCGTATGCCACACATGCAGTTGTTTGCTGGTGCTTGTGTTTATGTGTGCGCATGCGTATGCCACACATGCAGTTGTTTGATGGTGATTGTGTTTATGTGTGCGCATGCGTATGCAACACATGTAGTTGTTTGATGGTGCTTGTGTTTATGTGTGTGTGTCTGATGGAACATGTCCATGGGTGCCTATTTTTGTCCGCCAAACTAGTATATTATACTTGTCATTTTGGCATATAGTTAAATAATAAATGGGGATAAGGAATTGGACTGCTATGTCTCAAAATAATTAGGCTTATTTTTTTGGCCCAGCCGACCCTACCCAACACCCAACACCAAGCTTTCCAAATTACAAAAATTAAAATAAAAAACCTTACTTCCTATTAAAAGTATTTTGCATGAAGTCCAGTCATCAGCAACAGGTCCTTCTTTGATTATCTATGAGCATGGAATAATACAACTAACTAACTAAATAATAGGCATGCTCAATTATGACAGTAAGCCTCTCCATCTAAATTTCTGATTGGTTAATATTATCAGTATTTTTCTAAACATTTTTGTAAATTAACAAATAGTTATTAATTTTTAATTATATATAGAAATTTCTGTAACTTAAATGTAGTTATTTTCCCTTTCAGTAAACAAATAATGCAACTGAGTGGACTTTAGATTTGCAAAGTTGTAATTATGGACTTTTTCGCTAGATGGCAGCATGGTACTTGAAATGTCAAGTCAATGTTCAGTGTGTTCGCTTACTACGAGTTGGTTTGTTGTACTTTTCAGTAAATTGCTAAATTAACATTATTATTTCAAAGAACATTTGAGATATATATATATATATATATAATTTATATATATCAGCACCATTTGTCTTGCTAGTTTTCTCACGCCAATTTCTGCATTCTTTTCTTTTTAATGATTTAAATTTAATGGTTTCTAATGGTGGGCTGAGGAAAGGTATTAAAATCATAATAAACAGAATTTGTGGAGCCTTTCTGAAACACCACTTTTGTTTAGTGCCAGCACGTTATATGTGGTTCCCTGAATAATTGGGGCTTCTGACAGTTGTTTGCTGTGGGTATCAACCACAGATTTTCTCACTAAAGCCACTATTATACTGGTACCTTTATAAAAAAATACCAGTGTCATAGCACAATAACCATAACAGCCCCAATATCCCCACTGCAATTGACCCTATCCACAAGCTTTACTGTCACATACAATCCTAAATAAATAGCCCCACCATAACTAACCCTATACCCAGAGAATGAAGCAAAATTTGCTAGTAGATGTAAATTGGAACATTTTATAAAACCATATGCTTTATCTGAAACATGAAAGAAAAAAATGTGGGTTTAATATCCCTTTAATTTTTTTTTTCTTCCTGAAGTCTGGTTGGAATTACTTCAGTCTTTACATGTTCAACCCAGCAACAAGAATTTATTTTGTTCTTTATCCTGTCTGGTCATCTTTTTTTTATCATCCAACCCAAACAAATGTGAACAAATGACCAGTGATAAAAGTTGTCATTGAATTACTCTGATATAGTAGAACATGTTATTCCTTTTCATTATATTGAAAAAAGAGAATATCAGCAAATATTTACAATGGCCAAGGTTACAAAACTTGATTGATAGCAGAAGAGCCCCTAAAAAGATATTGTAAAAAATTAATAAAGGAAAAAAAGTAATTAATATAAAAAAGCAGCATCTAAACATCTTGAATGTTTTTTTTTTTGTACACAAAAAATGTGAAATCTGTTTAATTGAGACTAAGGGGCCAATTTATCAAGTGCCGGGTGGTCATGATTAGCTGTGAAATGCTTGTGTAATGCCGCCCCCTACACATTTGCAGCCAATCACTAGCAGGAATTTGCAGGTGTCAATCATCCTGATAGGATCGGATCGGGATGATTGACAAGGAGCAGTGGTCTTACGACTGCTGCTTCTTAACTTAAGTTTCAGGCGGACCTGAAACTTTGGGTGTAGAAAGCAGATTCTGTTGCTTGTTAAATCTACCTCTAGTGCTGAAGTATCAGGTAAGTACTAAATAAAGTTATTAACCCCTAAACCTCTGGCCTCCTACATCACTACCAGTAAATAAATCTATTAACCCCTAAACCATCAGCCCTCCACATCGCAACAACCTAAATTAAACTATATTAACCCCTAAACATAACCCTAACATAACCCTAACACCCCTTAGGCTCCATTACATATGCAGCGTTGCAGGCTTTTTGGGGGGCAACGCTGCATATGTAATGGATGAATATGTTTTTTGCGCAGGTTTGGTATCCTATATACAGCGCTGCCTAAAAAAATGGCACATGTTTTTCGACCGTCGCCCGCAATTTTTACTCCCATAGGCTAACATGGGACCGCGTCGCAAATCGGTATCCAATATTCAGCGCAAGGACTTACGTGGCAAAAATGGAGAAATCTTACTCCATTTTTACCTCGCCATTAAAGGCAGCCGTAGCAAGCACCTAACGCATGCACAATATCTATCTACCTGTCAACCGCAATCCCCCACCGCGATAACTAATAAAGTGTATTAACCCCTATATCTGCCATCAAACCCACACCGCAAGTAATAACTAAATTATTAACCCCAAAATCCACCAACACCAACATCGAAAACTACCTATTACATTTATTAACCCCTAATCCGCCATTAACCCACAACGCAAACTACCTATTAAAACTATTAACCCCTATTAAAGTCCACAACACAATAAACCTATTAAATTATTAACCCCTAAACCACCAAAGCCCACAACGCAATAAACCTAACCCCTAACCTAACTCCCCTAACCTAACACCCCCTAAATTAACCCAAATTACCTAATTTACAAAATATTAAAGTTACTATTAAATTAACAAAACCTAACACTACTTTAAATCAGCCAATAGAATTTCAGTAGCTCTCATCCTATTGGCTGATTTGAACAGCCAATAGGATTTGAGTGGCTTTCATCCTATTGGCTGATTTGAATTTGAAGAATCAAATCAGCCAATAGGAATTCAAGGAACGCCATTTTTAATCACGTCTCTTAAATTCGCTATCCAGTGTGTGGCAAAGATCGTATGAAGAGGATCAGTCTTCAGTTCCAGGGTCGCCGGTCTTCAGCTCTGCGGTCTTCAGTCTTCAGCTCTGCGGTTTTCAGTCTTTAGCTCCGCTCCGTGAAGGATGTTCCAGGAAGAAGAAAGAAGAAGTCGCCGCTTGGAAGAAGACTTCACCGCCTGGAACAGGACCTTCTCCGCCGGACTTCAGGAACGGTAAGTATCAACTTGGGGCTTAGACTTAGTGTTTTTTAAGGTTTTTTTTGGGGGGGGTTTATTTTATTTAGATAGGGTGGGCAGTAAAAGAGCTAAATGCCCTTTTAAGGGCAATGCACAACAAATGCCCTTTTCAGGGCAATTGGTAGTTTAGGGTTTTTAGTGTTAGATTATTTTATTTTGTGGGTTTGGTGGGTGGGGGGGTTTGCTGTTATGGTTGGGGCTTTGTGTTTTTTGTTGTAAAAGAGCTGATTATCTTGGGGCAATGCCATGCAAAAAGCCCTTTTAAGGGCTACTGGTAGTTTATTAGAGTAGGGGGTGTTTTTATTTTGGGGGGCTTTATTATTTTCATAGGGATTAGGTCTAATTTTTTTTAAATTTGATAATTTTAATTTTTTTTTTTAAATACAACAGTCTCATCAACAGGTTACACTTCACAACATACATTATACTGACATGACATGTTACTTTAGGCACCTCATTTTTTTAATCTTATAGGTTCGCAAAGTCCTCAGACAACAGGTCCAATCAAGGGACCAGAAATTAAGCAAAGCAATTGAGGGCACGTTAATGGAGATAATAGTAAAAAATTGCAGCTTCAGCGTATATGGGGTAAATGCCAATTCTGAAATGAACATACAATATCTAAATAGAGAAGCATAAAGAGGGCACTAATGTAACTCTGTGTAATTCGTCAGTTGATAAAAGTGAGGTGCAGAACAGTCCTCAGTTGCTATTTTAAACCGATTATCTATCAACACTGAGCAATTATTGAAACATAGACATTATTAAGACTATTATCTTGGATGAACTTCAGGAAAGCAGGAAATCATAAACAAAGTTAAATTTCCTGTGTTGGAACCCCGAGAGCCATTTTACATAAATGCAGGGAAAGACTGAGTTGTGGCTCTTCGGGTTGGACAGAGACTGCTAAACTCTGTCAAAAGGACATGCGGAGGAGAAAAGAATCATCCCTAACCGCACAAAAGTGGTGGGGGGCAGAGGGTAGGCCGAAAATAGCATATCCTTCTATTGCTAATTTACATATCTAACACATTAAGCAACCCTAGAATCACCTGGATCAGGGCACTATAATGTAGGTGATGTCTTCTAAGTGTACGCCTAGAGGCATGGGACTAGAAGATTGCCAGTACATGGTAGGGATATATGTATTGTTAGGTTCTGGTATTCAGAGCAGCACTTTATATCACCGATTTTCACACTAATCAGCAAGGATGCATACAGCCCTCAACAAAGGTGGGAAAGGAGCATCTTATATATAGAAAGTAAAAAACTTCTCACAGTATTAATGTTATACACCATAGACTGTTGACCCACACTATAAACAGGGAAGGAATCCAGTCATGGCGTACTCTGAACACATAATCATAGATATACAGTACGCTCCCAAGTCTATATAAGCTTTAGTATCTATTTAAGTGGTTGCTTCAAGCCTATGTGAGAGCTGTGCTATAGATAACATGTTCTGACTACACTAGAAAACATAGAATAGTAATAAAGCAATTTAACATCATTTAAAACTGAACATGAGGGTAGTGGTTAAGTGAGACTTACAGTTCTGTGTGATATAGACTGAGTCAAGTTAACAATGCATGAAAATCTGGTTATGAATTCCCTCTCATCAAGCATAATAGTCAGCCTAATCAATACATTTTGAATATACTCTCCTCATCTAAACAAAATATAATATCTAGAGGAAGCTATAATAATATTTTGAAAATAATCTAATTATAGAACATATATGGCAGGGGGTAGTAGCAATCCGCATAGTGTAAATGCTGTGGGTAACCTTTAGCAGGCAAGGGCTCTGCTAAGATCTGAACATAATAGTGACCCACCTCGTGGTTCTCAACCCCCATCCAGTCAGCAGAAGCATACAGACAGATAATGTCAGTAATAACCAGAAAGGTTTAGACCCCAACAATTATGTGAGAGTACAAATACTCCCCTCACAAATAAACATACTAATCTGTAAACATTTGCGCTGGGAAAACTGCTGATTTCAGAAAGAAAAGTTCTCACGCAGGATATGTCCCATAGAAGAGATGGCATATAGAAAAGTCTGCGATGCTAACCCACAGTTTGTCCTCATAAATTGGGTCTCATAGGTCGGATCTTTCAGGCTAAAGAGCCGTCATTTAGGGTCATGAGGCCACAGTACTCAAAGACAAGCCACATAAATAAAAATAAGTTTATCCTATGCCAGTTCTGCACATGCAGGTCAATCGTGTGACATGCTGAGTAGTGGATAACTCTGCCGGACCAGGCTGTTGCAAAAGTGGTTCCGAGAGATCTCTACAGCCGTCTGAGCCAGTCTCATACAAAAAATCTCTTTAAGTTCGGCAGTCAGACAGAACGCTCGACTGACCCTTCGCCGCAGCTATAAAACACTCCCTCCAGACATGGAAGCCTTTATCAGCTTCCCACAGCAAGCCAGTCGCATCCCTCCTTTCCGGGTCCAAGACAGGTCTCCAGGAACCCTCAAGGTCCACCTATTCAGCTTCACTCTGGGTTGCCGGTTTCGTCTCCACCTCCTCCACATGTCCAGAATCCCCCACTTGCAAGTGTGTACAGTCCATGAGGTACTGGAGGCGGTCGAATCTATTACACATCCGGAGCTCAAAGTCGTTCATTAGATCTCGTATAGCCGTGTAGTCTGCCTCCATTTTGAGTGATTATATTCGATGGGATTATGGGCCTGCTTCCACAGGCCTAGTTCCCCGGGAGGGGGTGCTTAAATCTTCCTTAAACTGTTTGAAGTATGCTGCCTGGAAATAGATTTAACGCCTGATGCTGTCCACTCGATACTTTCAAGGGTATTAGTTATAGCAGCATGTATTCCAGCTTAGTATTCTTAAGAAAACTCAGATTAATAAGGGTGAAATACATGGAGCTCTGCATCCCTGCATCCCTTTAGCTCGGTGGTTGGCTCCGCCCCCCGTAATTTTATTTTTTATTTTATGTAATCTTAGATTTTTTATTTTCTTTAATTGTAGATTAAATGGACAGTCTACTCCAGAATTTTGATTAGACTGTCCCTTTAATTTATACTTAGTATATTTGTATTTTTAAAGTAGTTTTTAATTTAATAGTAACTTTAGTATTTTGTAAATTAGGTAATTTGGGTTCATTTAGGGGGTGTTAGGTTAAGGGGTGATAGGTTAGGGGGGTAAGGTTAGGGGTTAGGTTTATTGCGTTGTGGGCTTTGACGGTTTAGGGGTTAATATTTTACTAGGTTTATTGCATTGTGGGCTTTGGCGGTTTAGGGGTTAATAGTTTTAATAGGTTTATTGTGTTGTGGGTTAATGGAGGATTAGGGGTTAATAGTTTAAATAGGTAGTTTGCGATGTTGGGGTTGGCGAATTTAGGGGTTAATAATTTAGTTATTACTTGCGGTGTGGGTTTGATGGCGGATATAGGGGTTAATAGTTTAATTAGGCTTATTGCATTGTGGGGGGTTGTCGGTTTAGGGGTTAATACATTTATTATTAGTAGTGAGAGGGGGGATTGCGGATATAGGGGTTTTTATGTGTCAGGCTTATTTTTGGGAAGCGCGTTAGACTGTTACGGGAGATTTTATATTTTCTTTACTTTTCTTAGGCGCTGGCAGTTTCTAAAGTGCCGTAAGTCACTGGTGACTCCAGAAATTTGTATTTATGCTAATTTCTGGACATCGCTAGTTTATCAGATTTCTGGCACTTTATGAACTGCCGGCGGGGTTTATGTAATACCCCGATATGCGAGGTGAAATTACGGGTGGCACTGGTTGCAGCGCTTGCTCTGAAGCCTGCCCCATATATGTAATCTCACCCCCTAACTTTAACATTATTAAAATAGAGCTAAATTAAAGTTACAATTATTAACTAAATAATATCTATTTAAAACTAAATAAATACTTACCTGTAAAATAAAACCCAAGCTAGCTACAATATAACTAATAATTATAATAGTTACATTGTAGCTAGCTTAGGTTTTATTTTTATTTCACAGGTAAGTTTGTTTATTTTAACTAGGTAGACTAGTTAGTAAATAGTTATTAACTATTTGCTAACTACCTAGCTTAAATAAATACAAACTGCCTTACACTAAAACCTAACATTACAAAAATAAAAAAATCCTACCATTACAAAAAATAAAAACACCTACTATTACAAAAAATAACAAACACTAAAATTACAAAAAATAACAAACAAAATTATCCAAAGAAATAAAAATTATTCCTATTCTAATACCCTGTTTTAAAAAAAACCCACCCCAAAATAAAAAAGCCTAATCTATAATAAACTACCAAGGGCCATTAAAAGGGCTTTTTGTAGGGCATTGCCCTAAAGTTAACAGCTCTTTTGCTACAAAACAAAACAAACACCCCCTAACAGTATACAAACCCCCAAACCCCAAACCCACATAAACAAACCCCCAAACCCCAAACCCACATAATTAAATGAAAGTATGGTTTTTATTAAAATTACATTGTGTACACTATAGATAGATAAATGTTATATTTATTTTTATTTTTATATATTTTATTTTATTCAATGTGTATGGTTAAATACCATGAGGCATATGAATGGATTTAATGTGTTTATTTAAACACTGGTACTCTACACATACTTCTATTTGGTACCTTTTCTGTTTTGTCAGATATGATGTAAGCCTCACTGTTTAGTAGCTTACAAATCAGGGGTATAACTACAAGGGTCTTAGAAGTCTCAACTGAGAATGGGCCCATACTACTATGGGAGACATCTAGCACTGCAATCAGTAGTGACATTGCTATAGGGGCCTGGGTTCCCACAAATCATGTAGGACCCCTCTGTGTGCTCCCCACCTACAAAACAGGGTTCACAATGTAGGGAAAGTATATGGATTTGCCTTAACATGCACTTAGCAAAAAATGGTGTCTGGGTCTCCAAAATGGCTGTGCAAGTGCACATTCTCTAGAGTAGATGAACCAAGGAGGAAGGATGACTTACAGTCACAGAGAAGCAGCATATCATGGCCCTTTGTGACTGATGGCTCTCTATTGCTCTATTGATTACAAACAACCTGAAAGGGTGTTATTAAAATAGGGGACCCACTACAGACTGTGGCTTTGGGCCCAGTTAGGTCAGGTTATAGTCCTGTCACAAATGCAACTGAATTGAAATGTTGAAACATAAATACAAGTAAAGTATGCATGTAGGTGTACATGCACATTAGTAATGCCATTCACATGTCACATTGGTATTGTATTTTCCTGTCAATGGGGATAGTAACTCTAACTTTACACAGTATGTGATATGTAATTGTCTGAGAAAAAGGGAAAACCAAGTCCTTGAAATGTCTCCTATATTAAATGCACATAAAGACAGATGTGTGTGGATTCATGTAATATATTCTTAGTTGCTATAATAGGTGTAGTTTAAGTGAATTGTTCAATATCAAACACTGTTTTTCATCTGCTTATACTTTTGAATGAACAGGTTACTACAAAAATTGGTAGATTTATGGATTTCCTTGGTTGGGGTTTGTCAACAGAATGGTCAACACACAGTTACTATACATGGATTTGTACAATATACATTAACCTTTTCTAACCCCAGTTTCTCTCCTCATTTATTATCCCTGTGAACCCCTTTAGCATGTAAGCCTATGAGTCCAGTTGTCTATAGATCGCCTTCATGAGAGTTGACTACAACAGTGCAACTCTTGGCAGGGCCTTCTACATACTTGTTCCCTATAAATGTTACCTGCAAATGATGCCTACGATTATAGCGCTACTGAATCTGTTGGCTCTCTACAAATAACTGATAATTATAAAAAAAATTATATTATATGCAAGCAATAGTGCAATAATAAAATGTTCTAATATTACATTTTATCTTTGTACTTTTATATCCTTTTAAAGGACCCCAGAACACCCAAAATATAGTAACTTCATTTTACTGTATTATCTCTATGTATTATTTTAAAAATAATTGGGCTTGTCTATCAATGGAATTTCAGTCCATACAGCCCTTTTCTGTTCGTTCATCACTGCATGTATCGGTAAAAAACACATATTTTAAGTATTTTTATGGTGTTCATTTAAATTGATTAATTGGTTTAACTTATTAATAGTTAATTATGTGTGAATTAAAAACTGGAAAGAGTACCATTATTGCTGTCAATAGAATAGGAACTAGCCTAGCCAAGTGACAAAACTTTTACAGATTTTAATTTTGCTAAGAATCAGTCCACAAATCTTATGCTATTATAACAAAGAGTAGAAACCAAGCCAATAAGGAAAATAACAATGAAAGTAAACATTTAAAGTTAATATTTAATGGTCAACTACTACAGTATCTGCAAAAGATGTCGACTTTGTTTTAATTAGTCAAAGGATATGTTTAGATCTCACTTATATTAGGTTTCCATGACGCATGTTAGGCCTATAGACACACACAAATCATCATAAACCTTCTCTTGCATTTATAATGCAGAATAGTGAGACCCGAATAAAAAAATAATTTCATCTGTTTTATCACTGCTTTAATTGCTTTTCAAATCATGTGAAAGGAAAATAAGACTCACAGTTTCTCTATTAGTATAAAATCATGAGGTTTAAAATTAAACAATGTATTAAATCTGGAAAAAACTTAGACGACCAAAGGGAATAAGAAAATGTAAGCTCTAACATCAAGTAAATTATTTTTCATATCAGCTTGATCATGGTACTGAATGTGCAGTTACTTTTCATTTGCTACAGTTTACAAGATTTTTATTTTTTAATACAAGAATTTAAAATTGAAACTTTGATAAAATCTATCTATCATCTATCTATCTATCTATCTATCTATCTATCTATCTATCTATCTATCTATCTATCTATCTATCTAATGTATCTATTTATCCATAGAAATAACTAGAACTCACTGGATCCAAGGGCAAAAACTGTGGCAGGGAACCCCTAATTTGAGCAGCAGCATTCCTTTAGTGTGTGTATGTGTATACATACATATATATATATATATATATATATATATATATATAAAATTAGCACGTGTTCCAGCACTCCAGCTTCTATATGTAATGAAGCACCTGGGTGCAATCCTCAGTGAAATGTAGATAAGAACTAGGAAAGGGAGGGCACTCTCAGGATTTGTGTAATTTGCATATAAGCAATAAAAGTCAGTTTATTGTTTTTGACAACAACATTAGTAAGCCATAGGTCGACGTTTCGGCTTACATAGAAGCCTTCATCAAGACAAGTGAAAAACTGTCAAATAAAAGAAAAAGAAAAAAACAACCAAAATTGAAAACACAGAACACACAAATAATACATGCAACCCTCACCAAAATTTTTGCAAGCTTAAAAATAAAAAACAAAAGAAAAGAATGAAAACAAGGCATACCCACAAAAAAAAAAAAACAAAGCAAGGAGATTCAACAATTTTGTACCCTCTAAAATCTCAATCCGCAATGGACATGCACCGGTGTAGAGTGGGCCTTCAGTGTGGTGTAAAGATAGAGCAAGGGAGAACACCAAAGTTAAATATGAAACACCCTAAAGATCGACAATTTTAACTAGCCAAAGACCAACACATAGTGGGCTTCCCTGAAGTTCACAGACCCACAAAGTGTAACATGTCAGTGCCTGGACATAGTTATCAGCCACAGTGGGCTCCAGACCCACCAACCATATCATGTGGTATACTACTCATGCGTCCACTTGGACTGTCAAATCATTTTCAAATAACACACCATTTTGTTACACTGTCTAGTTCAGGACAAAGAGAGGTAGCCCGCCAGGCCCCGCTCATCAATATACCGCATCCCATTTATAGGGCTGTAATAACCAATAAACAGCTACATGGCTCCCTCAGCAGCAAGATGTGCTACTATCAAGCCTCTTAGTATAATCACACATACGTAATACGTCCTACCCTAGGCACAAACTCAAAATATATCATGTGTCAAACACAGAGTTAAAGAGAAAACTTCCTATTCACATTGCCGCAGTGTGCACAAACCTGTGCTATATAATAAAATAGATACATCTAGCGTAGTAACCATTGGCCACACATCTACGTAAGCCAAAACGTCGACCTAAGGCTTACTAATGTTGTTGTCAAAAACAATAAACTGACTTTTATTGCTTATATGCAAATTGCTCTCCCTTTCCTAGTTCTTATCTACATTTCACTGAGGATTGCACCCATGTGCTTCATTACATATAGAAGCTGGAGTGCTGGAACACGTGCTAATTGGATCATATTATATATACTTCCACGCACGTAGTATATCATACATGCCCTTACCAGTAACTTTTCTATCAACTCACCTGTTGTTTTTAAGTATCACTTGTAGTGCTAGTAGGCAACCCATATATTAATTTTCTCTTGCTGGGATATTTAAACATTCTAGTAATCATCTATATATGGTTACCTCATCATGGATGAATTACCACAAGCCAGTGGTCTATCATATGGTGGACAGGAAGGAGCAGCTGTCGAAGAAGGCATATTTGCATTCACAGATGAAGATGAGGTACGCATCCTGGAACTATGTGAATCAGAGTCTGTTGAGGAGGTGCCATTAAACATCTATTATAAGATATTGAACCTGAGAAGGAAAGAGGTGGATTACAAATTACACGCTAACTACCTAACTGACTATTTTAAGAGAAGAATGATTCCCCGAGGATTTAGGGTAAGAAATTCGCCAACTATTGGTAGAAACAACATTGAATTCTGTCGCAAGTGGTGCTACATTGCGAACAAATGTTCACTTGACTGGATCCTCTTAGTCATTGAGGAGGTGACTCGTCTAAAAAAACTAGTGGTGGATGAATTGACCACAGTAACCCTAACCAAAGAAAGAATATTAAGAGATGATACCAGTGAGGACTGGTTTAACAAGCTCAGTACACAACTGGACAAGTACAAGAAAGAACTTATCAGCTTCAAGAATAAAAAGTTAAATACCGTAGAAATGGACTATAGGGAGAAGAGGGTTTATCAATGGCTCTCAGGTAAACAAAACTCCTACAGGCATAGATGATTTGAACGGAGACCGAATTCCATGGCCAATACAGTGGACACCAGTGGAGGTGAACCCAGTGGTTCAGAAGGTGCTACAGGAACAACACACAGTGTACAGTTTAATGACAGGGTGCTCACAAGATCCCAAAGATGGATTCAAAAAATGAGGAGGCTCCAAAGAAAAGAGACACAGGCCAGCAAATCGCAGAGGAGGCAAGTGGAAGAAAACCACCAAGAAATTGAACAAGAGTGAGGGTGTAGTGATCAATATCAGCAGTAGACCATTGGACAATCATGAAACCAATATCCTTAGCAGGGGGCTAAGCTTTGTCCCCACATCAAAGACTAATACTTTTGATTGCCTAGTGGATATTCACAGATTTCAACGGACTTTGAAATTAAAAGATCATTTTAAACATTTTCCCCCTACTGGACTGAGACCCGCTCTGTCACGACCATCAAGCTTTGAACCCAAGACCACCCATCTGACTATCCGCACATTCACTAATATCTGTATCCGGGATATAGAATATGCCTGTAAGAGTGAGACTCCTATTCGTAGAAACTTGAATAAACTGGAGCTTGATGCCCTAGAGAGACTCAAGGCGGACGACACTATAATTATACGCCCTGCGGATAAAGGTGGGGCGGTAGTCATTATGGTTTACACCTATTACAGGTCGGAATTGTTAAACCAATTGGATGCTGCCAATACGTATCAACGTTTGACTTTCAATCCCACTAAAGCCTACAAAAAGATGCTGGATACCAGTTTACAGATGGCACACAATAACAGCTATATAGATGATATTACTCTGGACTTTTTGACAGTAGACCATCCCAGGTATCCGATCATATACACCATTCCGAAGATCCACAAAGACCTGGTGAGACCTCCTGGAAGGCCAATAGTCTCTGCAGTGGGCTCTTTGTTCCAGAATGTATCAGTTTACATAGATTTCCATCTCCAAGGCATAGTGAGGAACACCGAGGCCTTTCTACTTGACTCCATCCAATTGATACGTATGGTACGGAATGTTACATTGCCTGCTCATTGTATCCTGGTGACTTTAGATGTTAACAGTCTGTATACGATCATCCCTCATGAGCTAGGAATAGAGGCTGTGAGAAGCTTCCTAGTATCCAGCACGGAGTATGATGGTCCCCCTATTGAGGTATTCCTAGATTTGCTCCTGTTGGTTCTGACGCATAATTATTTTTGTTTTGAAGATATATACTACCTGCAACTAGTCGGGACGGCCATGGGATCAAGCATGGCGCCATCATATGCTAACCTTTTCATGGCATGGTTTGAGGAGAAATTAATCTTCCTTGACCGTAACCCTGATGTCTTGCTGTACAAACGCTACGTTGACGACTTGTTTGTCGTTTGGGGTGGTACCGAAATGGAGTTGAATCTATGGATTAAATACCTAAAACAGCTGAACCCTCGATTTCGTTTAAAAATGAATACAGTGATGAACGAATCCACTTCTTGGATCTTTGTATCTTCAAAACAACCACAGAGGGGGGGGGGGGGTGCAGATTGAATACCACTTTGTATTCCAAACCTACAGATCGGAACACCCTCCTACAAAGTGACAGCTTCCACCCCAGACAATTGAAAGCGGGCATCATCAAATCCCAATTGTTAAGAGTCATACGAAATAATTCTGACCTTATGAATCAGGCTACACAGCTCCAGGATATGAAGCTGAAATTCATGGAGAGGGGTACAGTCCAGGACTAGTGGAACAGGTTCTTAAGGAAGTTGCCCATTTCAACCAATCCTCTCTCATTGAGAGAAAACCAAAAGTGGGTGAAGATGATAAGCAATTGAATTTTGTGACCTCATATAGCCCAGTATCAAACAGAATTGGCAGGATTGTCCGTCAAAACTGGCACTTGATAAGAGACGACCACACTTTACCCTTTGCTGGATCATCACCGCCCAGAGCTGTAGACTACCTGCATATTTTACCCTGTGCTGAGATGTTTTTAAGCTGTGGATAATAAAGATTGGATTTTTTATGCATACGAAGAAAAGTCTGCTGCCTCATCTTTTGAACTTTATGTTCTTGTATGCTATTACTCAATAACCCATGCAACTTGCTTTATCTACTGTCATATTTTGCTTCTCCTGAACGATATTGCTACAGTTCCATCCTAATATGCATTATACTTCTTTATCTGATCCAATTTCCTCTGTCTTTTGTAGCAAGGCTGCAATTTGTTTCAAGAAAATTAAAGAGAATTAATTTAGGAAGAATTTTCTCATAATCATTCATTTAGCTCTATATTGTATTTTAGATAAAAAACTGTTATCTAGTTATTTAGAGCCCAGGAACCAAAATAATTACTGTGCATAAGAAACTTTAAATTAGATATTCTAAAGCAGTGGGAAAAGACATTCATACAAGTTTCTATGTTATAAACACTATGGGCAAGATAACAAGTTGTGCGGTATGGGTTTTCCGTGTGTGATATGGTCTTTTCGCAATCAATTTCCATTGCACAGATAGTACAAGTCACCCACAATCACCTTTTATGCAACAATCCTTTCTGCACTGGCAGGGCTGTAGTTAAAAGTTTTCTGCAACATAAAAGTTTCACGAAACACTTCAAAATTCTCAAAATTTCTCTCTATAAATAGATAACTCCCTAATCTAAAACTAAACTACCAATAGCCCTTAATAGGGCCTTTTGTAGGGCATTGCCCTAAAGCGATCAGCTCTTTTACCTAAAAACACAAATTAACCCCTAACAGTAAACCCCCAACCCACAAAAGCCCCCAAAATAAAAAAAACCTAACACTAAAATAACCTAAGCTACCCATTACCCCTAAAGGTGCATTTGTATAGGCATTGCCCTTAAAAGGGCAATCAGCTCTCTAGCAGCCCATTAAAATAACAAAGTCCTAATCTAAAAATAAAACCACCCAAAAATATAAAAATAAAATCTAAGTCTTACCCCCAAATAGGTACTCACCGTAGAGAAGGTCTTCTTCCAGACGCTGAAGGTCTTCTTCCATCCAATAGTATTGATTTTAACAGTCAATAGTATTTCAATAGCTCTCATCCTATTGGCGGATTTGAAAATATCAGCCAATAGGAATGCAACGGTACCCCAATATAAAACGGGTACCTTGCATTCAAGCTTTAGAGTGCGGTGACGATCATACGAAGAGGATCCTCCATGATGGATTGCTCCACGGTTGCTGGTCCTGTTCCGCGGTCACCTCCGCTCCTTGTCCCTTGGTCCTGGATGAAGATAGAAGAGGTCCTCGCACTGGATGAAGATATCGCCGCCTGGAAGAGGTACTTCATCGCCTGACTTCTACGCCGGACTTCAGGAACAGTGAGTACCTATTTGGGGGTTAGACTTAGGTTTTATTTTTATTTTTTGGGTGTTTTTTTTCCGATTAGGACTTTGTTATTTTAATGGGCTGCAAAAGAGCTGATTGCCCTTTTAAGGCCAATGCCCATACAAATGCACCTTTAGGGGCAATGGGTAGCTTAAGTTTTTTTTAGTGTTAGTTTTTTTTTATTTTTGGGGCTTTGGTGGGTTTACTGTTAGGGGTTAATTTGTATTTTTAGGTAAAATAGCTGATCGCTTTAGGGCAATGCCCTACAAAAGGCCCTTTAAAGTGCTTTTAGTAGTTTATTCTTAGATCAGGGGGTGTTTTTATTTTGGGGGCTTATTTATTTTTATAGGGGTATAAGATTAGTTTTAATTTTTTTATTTTTGATAATTTGGTTTGTTTTTTTCTGTAATTTTAGACATTTTTATATTTTGTAATTTTAGATTTAATTATTGCAATTTAATCTTAGCTTTTATTTTTAAATTAATGTTAAGATTTTTTATTTTAATTGTAATATAGTATTTTTTTAATTTATGTAATGGGGGTTAATTTAAAGGGTGTTCGGTTAGGGGGTTTAGTGATTAGATTAGTTATTTGCATTGTAGGGGGATGGTGGGTTAGGGGTTAATAGTTTAAATAGGTATATTGCATTGTGGGGGAGTGGCAGATTAGGGGTCAATAGTTTAAATAGGTAGATTACCTTGTGGGGGGGGGGGTGTGACGGATTAGTAGTTAATGGTTTAAATAGGTAAATTGCATTGTGGGGGGGCAGATTAGGGGTTAATAGTTTAAATAGGTACTTTGCAATGTGAGTGAATGGCAGACAAGGGGTTAGTAGTTTAAATAGGTACTTTGCCATGTGGGGGAATAGAGGGTAATAACTTTTATTGTTAGTTGCGATGTGGGGGGTATGGTATATAGAGGGGTTGTGACGTGTCGGGTTTATTTTTTGGAGGCTGGTTAGATTTCAATTGGAAAAAGGTCTCATTAAGCACCTTTTTCCAATTGTACACCTAGTTGAGCTGGGTGTAATGTTTCTCAATGTATCGGCAGCCTCCGACAGTGTATTAACGGTTTGCACGGTCATTGGAAACCTGGTATTATGTAAAGATTAGTGGCTTCTGATACTTTCTATGGGACACAAATGTTTTCGGCAGCCGGAGTCCGGTTGCCGAAATTGAGTTATAACGGGCCGTTGGAAGCAGTTGGTGAACGATATTGCTTCCAAAAGCATATTTAACGGTCTGTGAGCGCATGCAAACCTAATAGCGGCTCAATGGAAACGAGCCCTTAGTTTCTGCACATAAAATAAATAAATAAGTAACAATATTGCTGTACCACACTAAAATTAGCACACAAATCGATGTTACAAATCCATGATAAAATAAAATTACCATAGAAGGTTTAGCACAACCGATATCCCTTTATCACGCTTTATACTGTAGTAAACATGACTCCTATTACAAGCTGAAAATGATGGGTTCCACTCTAGTGAAAGCCAAAATAGCGCTAGAAGAATTAGTGCAACCTGAGACCTGAAGTAAAGTGTTAGGGTTAAAATAAAAGTTTCACAAAACACATGTAAAACATATTCATAAGTAGCTGCTCTAAACTTTAAATTTTTCAATATAATAGAAGGAACATTTGTTTTAAATATGTCTATCATTATCTGTTAGACAGAAGGTTTTTACTTAGTATATTACTCATGCCTCCTTTTCTTTGTTGGTAAAGTTGAGCAGTAGTGCTTTACCCAACTGTACTATCCATCAAAGGACATCAGTAAAATTCAGATTAGATGATTTGAATAAACATTTATTGCACAATGAAAGTAAATATATTTTATCAGCTTCTGGGATAATGCAAAGTTAACAAGATTAAAGGGTAAATATCATGTAGAACAAGAGTTTGGGTTTATTGCATGTAACCCATGTAGTCTTGATCTTATCATAAATTATTTTCAGTTGGTGTTTATTTAGAGTATCTTGTGGATACCACATTTGAAAATACATTACATTTTAAAAGAAAAATGCACTCTTACTTATTTTCTGAAATGCATATGGTGGAAATATTACATGCATCAAAAGTGAAGATCCAGTCAAAAGTCCATAAAATTATCCAACTTAATTGTACAAAAATAGTTCAAAACAGCAGTATTCTTTCAACATAGGTGATGGTAGCTAGTCTGACGCATTTCAGCTGATACCAAAAATACTCATAGACATATTTAGTGCTGGTATCAGCTAAAACGCATCAGACTAGCTGCCATCACATATGTTGCAAAAATACTGCTGTTTTTAAAGGGACAGTAAACACCAGAATTTTTGTTGTTTTAAAAGATCGATAATCCCTTTATTACCCATTCCCCAGTTTTGCATAAGTTATAATAATACACTTTTTACCTCTGTGATTACCTTGTATCTAAGCCTCTGCAAACTGCCCCCTTATTTCAGTTCTTTTGACAGACTTGCATTTTAACCAATCAGTGCTGAATCCTAGGTAACTTCACATGCGTCAGATCAATGTTATCTATATGACATACATGATCTTATGCCCTCTAATGGTGAAAAACTGTCAAAATTCATTCACATAAGAGGCGGCCTTCATGATCTAAGAAATTAGCATGTAAACCTTCTAGGTTTAGCTTTTAACTAAAAATACCAAGAGAACAAAGCAAAATTGGTAATAAAAGTAAATTGGAAAGTTGTTTAAAATTACATGCCCTATTTAAATCATGAAAGTTTATTTTGGACTTGACTGTCCTTTTAACTATTTTTGAACAATAAAGTTGGATGATTTTTCCAATTTTCAAATGGATCTTCACTTTTGATACTTGTATTATGTTGCACCAGCTTTACAGCCTTAAAGTTCTTCTTTATTTTAAGGGATTTTCATTCCTTTGACTGGAGGATTGAAAGTCACATGATACTGACGTCATAGGTTTGGGCCGAAGACTGGGAGCGCGGGAGCGGTACTGAAGCTGCACAATGCAGCAAGAAGTCACTCTGCACAGCAGATCAGTTTGGAGCGCTTACAAAAAGCACAAAAGGTACCATATTGAATGGATCTTGCTTCCCAACAGAGGTGAGTCTCTGCAATATATGTACTTTATACACACCTTGAATTACATTAAGCTAAAGTCAACAGGAGTATTAATGAGCTTTGAAACTCACTATAATGGAAGAAAATTTTGATAATATGAGAGGTCTGTGCACAAGCAAGCCCATCTTACTATTATTAAATATATGCTCATTACACATTGTGCCCCCTTGGCTCAGTATAACACGGTGATTAGGCATTTTATTACTGATGTAAACTACTGCATTTTAAATTTAACTTTTCAATTTAACTTAAAAGGACAAACTTCCAGCTTGAAATGCACTGATACCCTATGGTTGATGCCAAAGTGATGTAAAGCATTACTATACAGTATATTTCAAATTCATTTTTGCTTTGTTAGGGGATCATGTATTAAAATAAAAGCACCGTTTGATTAAGGTAAAACTTTTCATTATAAATAGCTCAGTTGAAATTTGCCCCTGGTAGAGAAGTCAATGGCAACATTATAAAGAGCCTTCAACTTATTATCTATTTGCACTCCAGTGATAGTCAAATTATTACAATGTCTTTGGACCCCAAAAAGGCATTTGACAGAGTGAATTGGTTACACTGTCACACTTTGGCTCTAAATGTATTCATCATATTCTCATTTTGTATCATAACCGTACTGCTAGATTTATGGTCAATGGAGAATTCTGTCAGTTTCCGAATTTATAATGGGACAAGGCAAGGTTGCCCCTTATCCCCCATGCTCTTTGTTCTTACAATAGTAATTAAAATATGAAATAACACCCTCATAGATGGATACATCAAGAAACCAGAGACAACAACATTTAACTTTCTATTGACAATATTTTATTAACTGGTACAGTTCTATTTGGGTCTATTCTATCAATAGAAGATGAGATCAATACATATGGGAGTCAGTCTAATTTTCTAATTTATATCAATAAGTCAGAAATTCTCAACATTACAGCCTCTAAGCAGGTCCAACAAAGAATACAGTAAAATTCAAAATATTACATAGCACAAACTAAAATAAAATATAAAGTACCTGTTAACTGACAAAATGGTCAGTTTCACAATAACTATACCTTTTTATATTTCTGCATTAAATCTAATTTAGCTACATGGAAATTTCACTTAACACTATCCAAGTTTGGCAGAATTCACACTTTTAAAAATGTCAATCCCCCCCTAAAGTGCGTTAAAAGACCCTACCTATCTAAAGTATTTTTAAATCGATGGGGATCAACAAGGCCCAGAATTAATAAACAAACTGTATACAAACCTAAAGATAAGAGGGTTCTCTGTGTCCCAAACGTTATGTACTACTGCTTTTCATCTCGTAGGGTGTGAATTATAAATTGCTGTCATGGTCAGGAGTGAAAACTATGGATTACATTAGAAGAACACTTCAACTCCACTTGCAATATTGGGGATCAATTTTGGAGGATACCACCCAATATGATATTTGACCTTTCAATTTCTCTTCCCCTCTCACTCTTTTTGCCCCACCTTTCCCTTTCACATACCATATTCTCTCAGTTCTTACCCTTCCCACTACTGATATGGTCTCAAAATCTGGATGAGTGAGAAAACAGGAAGCACATATGACATTTAGGACCTTTTACATAATGGACAATTATGGCATTTGTATGTTCTAGATCAGTGGTCTCAAAATACAGGCCCTGGGGCCATATGCAGCCCTCAGGATAGTTTCATCTGGCCCTCCCTTGTTTAATAGGTAAACTGTCGATTTTTTTTTCTAGATGCTTTATGAGTTATTTATTATATTTCATTGAAACAAATGTCTAAGAATCCAAAATAGCTTTTTGAACTGGATTAATGGAAAATAGTATTTCTTTCTAATGATACAATGAGTCCACGGATCATCATTAATTACTGTTGAGGAATATAACTCCTGCCCAGCAAGACGCGGCACCACAGCAAAGCTGTTAAATATCACCTCCCTTCCCTCCCACCCCAGTGATTCTCTTTGCCTATGTTAGAGCAAGGAAGTTGTAATATTAGGTGTTTGAAAAGATTCTTCAATCAAGAGTTTATTATTTTTTTGTTTGGTAAATAACACAAGCTTGTGTTGTTTGCTCTGATAGGGTGTAGCTGTAGTCCACATCAGTCTCTTCAGTAGAGCAGTGGTGGCTTTAAAGCAATGGGAACTTGTGGGACATAATTCTCACTGTGCCTCCCATATATCTAATGCTGCCCGAATAAGATTACTCAGACTTTATCGTTTTTTCCCACAGTCATTAGCCGCCCGGGAGGTTTATCTTGATACGCCCACGATGGGTGGAGCTAAGATACGCGACATTGTTTGCGCGCCTTTTTGGTATTCATATCCCCATTTCCGGTGGTACGGAGTAGCTATTGTGGGTATTTTCTGCTGCGTTATGTCACGCAGCAGACAGGCCTCACACACTGTACTAAAAAGTGTCTTAAGGGAGTCCGGACGCCTACTATTTGTTAGTTATTCCATCCAATGGCAGACAGGCATCTCAGCAAGGCTTAGCTGAGATGTGGAGATTATCTGATTTTTATTGTTAAAGAAAAAAAATGTTGTAAGGCAAAATAAAGCAGTTTCTTTTAACATTTAAAGACACAGTAACAGTTATTTTGTGAGGTAATTCTAGTTAAGGTATCAAATTTTTAATTGATCAAATTGTGAATACAGATGGTCCAAGAGGCCCTATGAGATTCTAATTAAGATATCCAATTTTAATGGAATAAATTGTAAAGCAAAATTAAGACGTTACTTTTAACATTTAAAGACACAGTAACATTTCTTTTTGTGAGGTAATTCTAGTTATGATATCCAATTTTTAATTGATCAAAATGTGAATAAAGATGTTACATATACTTTATGTGTTGATACTAATGTGGAACCACCAATCCCTTTCTGTTCCCCAGGTATTGAGAGAATTTTACAGTTCAGGGATAGATCTTTTTCTGAGCCAACATTGTCTCAGATGCTGTTCAGGAGCATTCTGACAATGTTCAATATATACCGCAGATTTCTCCTCAAGTGTCCCAAAACTTAGCATCCATTCAACCAGTGCCCTGCGCTTCCTCCACGACTCCTCCTGGAGTTACCTTGCAAAACATCGCTTCCCTCATGTATTCTGCTGTTTCGGGTGCGTTGTCTGCTTTTCCCATGCTGCAGGGAAAGCGCAAGAGGAAAAGAAAACATTCAGTGAGCAAGGTTTCTGTCACAGTTGTTGCTATCTCAGAGGTCCCCTCCCAGAAGCCTGAGGAAGAGGATACTTTGGTAGCATCTGAGGGTGAAATCTCAGATTCTGATAGTATAATTCCTCCTGCTGATACTGAAGTAGTATCTTTCAGGTTTAAGCTAGAACACATCCGTCTGTTACTTAAGGAGATTTTTGCTACTTTGGACGATTTGGATGTACCTTTCATGGAGGAGTTTTTTTTTCCTGTACCAGATTGAACTTCTGAGATCATTGCTAAGGAATGGGAGAGAACGGGTATCCCTTTTTTCTCCATCTACTATATTTCAAAAGTTGTTTACCTATAGCGGACTCTTTCAAGGAGTCTTGGCAGACGGTACCCAAGGTGGAAGGGACAATTTCCACGCTAGCCAGGAGACCTACTATTCCCATAGAGGATAGTTGTTCCTTTAAGGATCCTATGGATAAGAGGTTAGAGGGGTTGCTCAAGAAAATATATGTTCACCAGGGTTTACAATGGCAACCTACGGTTTGTATTGCTACTGTCACTTGTGCGGCAGCATACTAGTTTCATGCGTTGTCTGATTCTATTCGGTCAGACACTCCCCTCGAAGAAATCCAGGATAAGATAAAGGCCCTTAAGTTGGCTAACTCCTTTCTTACAGATGCTTCCCTTCAGGTATTAAGCGGGGAGCTAAGATTTCAGGCTTCCCATATTGGCTTGCAGAACTTTATGGTTAAGATCTTGGTCTGTGGATGTGTCATTTAAGGCTAGCCTTTGGCGATTCCTTACAAGGAAAAAGACCTTGTTTGGGCCTGGTTGGACGGAGATAATATCTAATATTATGGGAGGTAAAGGTCATTCCTTCCTCAAGTTAAGATTAATTTTTGTTCCTTTCGAAATTTCAAGGGAATCCTTCTCCTTCCTCCGAGCAGGAGGCAGGATTCTGCTTTCAAGATTATCTGGAGCCAGATAAGAAGAGAGGTGTTCTTACACTGTGTACGGGACCTCTCTGACCTGGGAGTGATACTTCCTGTTCCAATGCAGGAACGGGGTCTGGGGTTCTATTCCAATCTGTTTGTGATTCCCAAATAGGAGGAAATCTTCAGACCAATTTTAGATCTCAATCTCAACACATTTATCAGAGTTCCGTCATTCAAAATGGAAACTTTTTGTTCTATTCTCCCTTTGGTCTAAGAGGGTCAATTTATGACCATGGTGGATTTCAGGGACGCATGCCTACATGGTCCCATCCATCAACAAGCAGGATCATACACGGAAATGTTGTTATCTTTCCTATGGTCTCATGGATGGAGGGTGAATTTGGAAAAGAGCTCCCAACTACAAGGTAGTTTTCTGGGAGAACCATAATAGACACTTTATCAATAAAGATTTTCTCTGACAGATGTCAGGAAATCAAAGATTTCGATTCTTGCCTAGCACTTAAGTCATCTCCTATGATATTCCTTTAAGGATTATCCCCTCCCATCTCATTATTTCTCCTTTATTAGGCAACAGCTTTCAACATTCGTTGCCTGAATATTGAAGCATACTGCTACGTTGCTCTCATGTGCTCATCCTACTACCTATCAGGTCTCTCTCCTATTCTTCACCCTTGAGGTCTCACCTAACATACTCTCTACCGATTCCGGATCCCTACGCCTCCGGATCTACATCCTCAGCGTTCCGGAACTAAGCCGCGCACACACAGCTTATCCACAGCCAACGGCGTCACAGCTTATCCACCGCCGACGGCGGTCACAGCTCAGATCTCCTCCTAACCTGATCCTGCTTGGGTATTGTATACATTTAATCCGGAAAGTACTTACCTTGCTTTGAATTGTGTTTTTTCACTTCTTGCCGCTCAACTTGTAAATGTTTACATCCAATATCGGAGATCCATTCTGATACTTACCTCATATGTAATTACAAGTTCTACCTCAGCATAAGGAGATTTTGTCTGCTTTAATATTTCATCATATATAGGATTTAACATTTGTCCTCTATGGTTTGTGTGTCTGGACTGCTTGGAACTGTATATATTTTAGGATGTCTTTGTGTGTGCGTGAAGACAGGAATTGCATAAACTTACTCTGACTCACCATCCTCAAGATTTACTTCTTATTTGATCTGATTAAGTTATACCTACTCTACAATTAGAAAGTCTCTGAACTGTGTTCATTATAGATTTCAATAGTAACTGTCTCACTGTGTCTATTCAGGTAATTTAAACCTCCATTACCTGCTTAGAGCATAAAAGAGCAACACATCCCTCATTTTTATAAGGGAAATTGTATATAAATTAAACTCTATACATAAAAGTATACAAGTTATTACATAATATTCAGACCAATAAGAAAAAAGGGTTTAATTTAAGAATTACAGCATGGATCCTCATGAAATAAAACTTGAATTAACCAATATATATCAAAAATTAGATTATTTAAATAAAGGGTTAACGGAAGTTCAAGCAGAAAATGTTGCATTAAGAGCTTTAATGAAAGACTGCCTATCTAGTAAAAGTGCTGAAAGCCCAGAACCATTTTCTGGTAAAAGGAATGAGTTTAGGGATTTTAAAAATGCATGCCAGTTACTTTTTACTCTAAGGCCACGTACATATCATTCAGAACGAATCAAAGTGTGTACAACCATTTCCTTCTTACAAGGGGAGCCAAGAACGTGGGCTAATAGGTTCTTTGAAAGTGATAATCCTATTTTAGACTCACTACAGGATTTTTTTCGCGCACTTACAAACTTATATGAGGATTCCAACAGTCAAATTACTGCAGAAACAAAGCTACGTTCCTTAAAGCAAGGAAAAAGAACCGTTTAGGAGTACACAACCGAATTCCAGATGTGGGCGGATGACTCTCAATGGAATGAAATTAGTTTAAAAAATCAGTTTCGCCTAGGACTATCAGAAAATCTGAAAGACGAACTCTCACGCCTGGATGCCCCTGATAGTCTCCTATCTTTGATCAAACTTAGTACAACATTGGATAGAAGACTCCGTGAAAGAAAAGCTGAAAGAGCAGGATATGATGTACTCCCAAAACGTCTCTTCAATTATACCTCTACTCAGGAGAAATCTACAACCAGTACACCTATGGAAATCAGAGTCATTAAAGGTCCTCTCTCACCAGAGGAAAAAGACAGGAGAAGGATGGAAAATTTGTGCCTTTACTGTGCACACAAAGAGCATACTGTTTCCTCATGTCCACAACTATTGAGACAAAAGAAGGGTAAGCTATCCCACAGTACTCATTTGTATAATATAACATTAGATAACCAAATGACTTTATTTTTTTCATTACAGTGGGACCAGACAAACATCCAATCTAAAGCTTTGATTGATTCAGGGGCTTCAAGAAGTTATATAGATACTACCTATGTTAAGAATAATAAAATTCCTATTGTGTGTAAAGCAAAACCTCTCTTTGTCAAATTGATAGATGGTTCACTGATACAACAAGGACCAATAACCCACCACACCATACCTCTTCTTTTAACCACTAAAGAAGGTCATACTGAGTATATCTCATTTGATTTAATTCCTATTTCATTACACACAATGATTTTGGGGTTTTCTTGGTTACAGAAATATAACCCGAATATAGACTGGTCTTTAAATGAAATAACATTAAAATCTTCATACTGTTTGAAGACCTGTTATCCACATTGTACCATAGCTACTCTAGAGAATGGGATACCCAGACCTTATCAGGATCTGGCAGAGGTTTTTGACCTAAAAGAGTCAGAAAATCTACCCCCACACAGGGAATTTGATTGTCCCATCGATTTAATACCTGGGTCACAAATTCCACATGGGAAAATATACCCTCTCTCTCAAACCGAATTAGCTTTTGTAAGAGCTTACTTAGACGATAACCTGCGTAAAGGGTTTATTTCTCATTTTACTTCCCCTGCAGCAGCAGGTATGTTTTTAGTTAAAAATAAGGATGGGACTATACGTCCAATTATTGATTATAGAGCACTAAATGAAATCACTCTAAAGAACAGATATCCACTACCGTTAATTCCAGAGCTTCTTGAACGCCTTCATGGTGCCACCATTTACTCTAAACTTGACTTAAAAGGCGCATATAATCTAATAAGAATCAAACAAGGTGACGAATGGAAAACAGCATTATGGCCTATACCAATACAACGTCATGCCTTTTGGCTTAAGTAATGCGCCCGCCACATTCCAACACTTTATCAATGAAATCTTCCGGGATTTGTTGGATGAATGTGTTATAATTTATTTAGATGACATACTCATTTATTCTAAAACATTGCTAGATCATGAAAAACACGTACGATGGGTGCTTACAAGGTTAAAAGAGCACAAGTTATACGCTAAGCTAGAGAAATGTTCATTTCATGTTCAAGAGATTAAATTTCTTGGTTACAACATAACTCCAAATAAAATAATGATGGATCCAGAAAAAGTTTCTGCGATTTTAAATTTTCCAGTCCCCACAACTGTTAAAGCTCTACAACGATTCATTGGGTTCTCAAATTTTTATCGAAGGTTTATAAAAGATTTCTCAGTAATTGTGAAACCCTTAACACAACTTACTAGTAAGAAACAAAAATTTATTTGGTTGCAAGAAGCTCAACTATCTTTTGAGACTCTTAAGAATCAGGCCTAGATTTAGAGTTTGGCGTTAGCCGTCAAAACCAGCGTTAGAGGCTCCTAACGCTGGTTTTTACCGCCCGCTGGTATTTGGAGTCAGTCAGGAAAGGGTCTAACGCTCACTTTGCAGCCACGACTTTTCCATACTGCAGATCCCCTTACGTCATTTGCGTATCCTATCTTTTCAATGGGATCTTTCTAACGCTGGTATTTAGAGTCGTGGCTGAAGTGAGCGTTAGAACTGTAACGACAAAACTCCAGCCGCAGAAAAAAAACAGGAGTTAAGAGCTTTTTGGGCTAACGCCGGTTCATAAAGCTCTTAACTACTGTGCTCTAAAGTACACTAACACCCATAAACTACCTATGTACCCCTAAAACGAGGCCCCCCCACATCGCCACCACTCTATTAAAAATTTTTAACCCCTAATCTGCCGACGGCACACCGCCGCCACCTACGCTATCCCTATGTACCCCTAATCTGCTGCCCCTAATACCGCCGACACCTACATAATATTTATTAACCCCTAATCTGCTGCCCCCAACGTCACCTCCACCTACCTACACTTATTAACCCCTAATCTGCCAACTGGACCTCACCGCTACTATAATAAATATATTAACCCCTAATCCGCCTCACTCCCGCCTCAATAACCCTATAATAAATAGTATTAACCCCTAATCTTCCCTCCCTAACATCGCCGCCACCTAACTCCAAGCATTAACCCCTAATCTGCCGAACGGACCTCACCGCTACTCTAATAAATTTTTTCACCCCTAAAGCTAATTCTAACCCTAAACACCCCCTAAATTAAATATAATTTTTATCTAACGAAATAAATTAACTCTTATTAAATAAATTATTCCTATTTAAAGCTAAATACTTAAACCCATACAATACCCCCCCCAACATTACAACCCACCACCCACATACCCCTAATCTAACCCAAACCCCCCTTAAATAATCCTAACACTAAGCCCCTGAAGATCTCCCTACCTTGTCTTCACCACGCCGGGTTCACCGATCGATCCAGAAGAGCCTCCGATGTCTTGATCCAAGCCCAAGTGGGGGGCTGAAGATGTTCATGATCCGACTGAAGTCTTCATCCAAGCGGGAGTTGAAGAGGTCCATGATCGGGCTGAAGTCTTCTATCAAGCGGCATCTTCAATCTTCTTTCTTCCGGATCCATGGTCATCCCGCCGACGCGGAACATCCATCTTCACCGACGACTTCCCGACGAATGACGGTTCCTTTAAGGGACGTCATCCAAGATGGCATCCCTCGAATTCCGATTGGCTGATAGGATTCTATCAGCCAATCGGAATTAAGGTAGGAAAATTCTGATTGGCTGATGGAATCAGCCAATCAGATTCAAGTTCAATCCGATTGGCTGATCCGATCAGCCAATCAGATTGAGCTTGCATTCTATTGGCTGATCGGAACGGAATTTAATAAGAGTTAATTTATTTCGTTAGATTTAAATTATATTTAAGTTAGGGGGGTGTTAGTATTAGACTTAGCTTTAGGGGTTAATACATTTATTATAGTAGCGGTGTGGTCCGGTCGGCAGATTAGAGGTTAATAATTGTAGGTAGGTGGAGGCGACATTGGGGGCAGCAGATTAGGGGTTAATAAATATAATATAGGGGTCGGGGGTGTTAGGGGCAGCAGATTAGGGGTACATAGGTATAATGTAGGTTGCGGCGGTGTATACGGAGCGGCAGATTAGGGGTTAAAAAAAATATGCAGGTGTCAGCGATAGCGGGGGCGGCAGATTAGTTGTTAATAAGTGTAAGGTTAGGGGTGTTTAGACTCGGGGTTCATGTTAGAGTGTTAGGTGCAGACTTAGGAAGTGTTTCCCCATAGGAAACAATGGGGCTGCGTTAGGAGCTTAACGCTGCTTTTTTGCAGTTGTTAGGTTTTTTTTTCAGCTCAAACTGCCCCATTGTTTCCTATGGGGATATCGTGCATGAGCACGTTTTAGAAGCTGGCTGCGTCCGTAAGCACCGCTGGTATCGAGAGTTGCAGTGGTGGTAAATTATGCTCTATGCTCCCTTTTTGAAGCCTAACGCACTGAAAACCCAGCCATTCTGTGAACTCTAAATACCAGCGGTATTTAAAAGGTGCGGCCAAAAAAAAGCCAGCGTTAGCTACGCGGGTCGTTACCGACAAAACTCTAAATCTAGCCGTCAGTTTGTTACAGCACCAGTATTAACATTACCCAACTTTGAATCTCAGTTTATTCTTGAAGTAGACGCATCAAATACTGGTATTGGTGCAATTCTTTCACAAAATAATACAGAAAAGACAGTGACCCATCCTATAGCTTTCTATTCCAGAATGCTCACAAATGCGGAAAAGAACTATAGTATAGGGGATAAAGAACTACTTGCAATAAAAAGTTTGTTAGAACACTGGAGACACCTCCTTGAAGGTACTAGTCTCCCCTTCATGATTTTCACTGATCACAAAAATTTAGAATATTTAAAAAAGAGTAAAACACTTACTTCACGACAAGCCCTTTGGTCTATCTTTTTAGACCGATTTAATTTTCTAATTACATATAAACCAGGAAATCTCAATATTAAGGCAGATGCCTTATCTAGAATGTATGAAAAAGGTCCATCAGACAATCTTGAGTTTGTAATACCTGAAGAAAAGTTTATAGGAGTTATATCCTCTCTAGAAAAAGAGATACTAGATGTACTTATAGAAGATTCTAACATACCTTTTCCTTGTAAAAAGGATCCTCAGAGTGGATTATATTATCACAACAGCAAGCTATATATTCCTGAATCCTTAAGAGAAGTAATCCTTAAACAAACCCATGATGGAACATTATCCGGTCACCCTGGTATCCAAAAAACTATAGAATTAACTAGGAGAAATTTCTGGTGGCCTAGAATGAACCACACTATTTACCAATACGTCTCAAACTGTGATGTTTGTGTTAGAAATAAAATTTCTCATAAAAAACCAATAGGTCTCTTAACACCTCTGCCTATCCCAGATAAGCCTTGGGAGACCATTTCAATGGATTTCATTGTTGATCTTCCTAACTCTCAACATTACACCTCTATATTAGTCGTGATAGACCACTTAACACGTTTGGCCCATTTCATACCTATGAAAGGTTTACCATCAGCTCTAGCAACAGCAACAGCTTTTCTAGACTATATCGTAAGGCTACATGGTTTACCTACCGTAATAATTACGGACAGAGGTACACAGTTCACCTCTTCTTTTTGGAGATCCCTATGTAAACTACTAAAAGTAGATACAAGATATTCTACTGCCTTTCACCCCCAAACAAATGGATTAACAGAAAGAACAAATCAAACCCTTGAACAATACCTCAGATGTTTCATTACCTATTTACAGGATGATTGGATTAATTATATTCCAATGGCTGAATTTTCATATAATAACTCTGTTTCAACTTCCCTTAAAATGTCACCCTTTTTCGCTACATATGGATTCCATCCCAATACCATAACCCTTACTAAAACAGAAGTGAATTCACCTAGTGCCACAGAATTTACTAACTCTTTACAAGAAAGGTTAGATCTTTTGAAGGATCAACTCTCAAAGGCAAAGGACTACCAAAAACATAACTATGACCAACATCATAATCCAAGTCCCTCATACCAAATAGGTGATCAAGTTCTACTTTCCGTCAAGAATCTCAAGTTACAGATACCCTGTAAAAAGCTTGCCAATCAATTCCTAGGACCCTTCACAATTGATAAAATCGTTAACCAAAATGCTGTTAGACTCATTTTACCTGACTCCTATAAGATACATTCCACATTTCATGTGTCTCTCATTAAACCTTATTCCATTGAAGACCATGGAGGTACTCTTCTTAGACCTCCATCTATCCTAGTGGAGAATCAAGAGGAGTTTGAAGTTGAGTCTAATCTTGACTCAAGAATAAGACGCCGTAAGCTGGAATATCTAATAAAATGGAAAGGTTACGGTCCCGAAGATAATTCATGGCAACTGTCTACTGAGACCCATGCACCTCGTTTGGTTGCTGCTTTTCATCGGCGTTATCCTGAGAAACCTCATCTGGAATCCCCAGGGGTGATTCCTTGACTGGGGGGATATGTGATATTCCTTTAAGGATTATCCCCTCCCATCTCATTATTTCTCCTTTATTAGGCAACAGCTTTCAACATTCGTTGCCTGAATATTGAAGCATACTGCTACGTTGCTCTCATGTGCTCATCCTACTACCTATCAGGTCTCTCTCCTATTCTTCACCCGTGAGGTCTCACCTAACATACTCTCTACCGATTCCGGATCCCTATGCCTCCGGATCTACATCCTCAGCGTTCCGGAACTAAGCCACGCACACACAGCTTATCCACAGCCGACGGCGGTCACAGCTTATCCACCGCCGACGGCGGTCACAGCTCAGATCTCCTCCTTACCGGATCCTGCTTGGGTATTGTATACATTTAATCCGGAAAGTACTTACCTTGCTTTGAATTGTGTTTATTCACTTCTTGCCGCTCAACTTGTAAATGTTTACATCCAATATCGGAGATCCGTTCTGATACTTACCTCATATGTAATTACAAATTCTACCTCAGCATAAGGAGATTTTGTCTGCTTTCATATTTCATCATATATAGGATTTAACATTTGTCCTCTATGGTTTGTGTGTCTGGACTGCTTGGAACTGTATATATTTTAGGATGTCTGTGTGTGTGCGTGAAGACAGGAATTGCATAAACTTACTCTGACTCACCATCCTCAAGATTTACTTCTTATTTGATCTGATTAAGTTATACCTACTCTACAATTAGAAAGTCTCTGAACTGTGTTCATTATAGATTTCAATAGTAACTGTCTCACTGTGTCTATTCAGGTAATTTAAACCTCCATTACCTGCTTAGAGCATAAAAGAGCAACACATCCCTCATTTTTATAAGGGAAATTGTATATAAATTAAACCCTATACATAAAAGTATACAAGTTATTACATCTCCTCAGCCATCAGTGGCTTAGTGCATGGAGGTAATTGGGCTGATGGTAGCAGAAATGGACATCATCTCGTTTGTCCATTTCCATCTCAGCCCTTTGCAGTTAAGCATGCTCAGGCAGTGGAACGGAGATTATACAGATCTGTCTCCGCGATTTCAGCTGGAGCAGGAGACAAGGGATTCTCTACTGGTGGTTGTCTCGGGATCATCTCTCCCAGGGAACCTGCTTCCGCAGACCTTCCTGAGTGATTGTGACAACAGATGCCAGCCTTCTGGGATGGGGAGCAGTCTGGGGCTCTCTATAGGCCTAGGGAAGGGTTTTTTTCAGCCTGAATCTCAAATGGGGTCAGCCAGAATTGGATCGCATGACATTTGGCAGAATGCAAAACTTCCTAGGTATGGGTCGAGGTCAAGGGACCCTCAGGCGGTACTGATAGACGTTCTGGCGGTACTTGGAATTTCATTCTCGCATACCTATTTCCTCCGTTTGCCTCTTCTACCTTGAGTCATTGCTCGAATCAAGCAGGAGAGGAAGTCGGTGACCCTCATTGCACTGGCTTGGCCTCACAGGATTTGGTATGCTGACTTGGTGGACATGTTTTTTCTTCCACCTTGGAGACTTCCATTGAGGAAGGACCTTCCACTTCAAGGACCCTTCTTTCATCCAAATCTAGTTTCTCTGAAGCTGGCTACTTGGAGATTGAACGGTTATTTTTATCCAAGCGTGAATTTTCGGAATCGGTCATTGAGACTATGATTCAGGCTTGTAGACCTGGGTCTAGGAGGGGTGAATCCAAGGGCTACTCTTGGAGTAGAGTTCGAATTCCTAGAATTCTGGTCTTTCACCAAGTAGTTTGGAGAAGGGTTTATCTTGGCAAGTCCCCTAGAGGGTCAAATATCTGCCTTGTCTATTTTGTTACATAATTGTCAGGCTTGGTCAGGACCAGGCCTGTATTCAAACCAGTTATTCCTCCCTGGAATCTTAATTTAGTTCTTAAAGTTCTCCATGGGACTCCATTTGAGCATATACATTCCTTAGATATTAAGTTGTTATTTTGGAAAGTTTGGTTTCTTGTTGTTATTTCATCTGCTCGTAGAGTTTCAGAGCTCTCAACATTACAGTATGAGTCTCCTTACCTTATTTTTCTCTTCGTTTAAGGTAGTCTTATGTACTAAACTAGGGTTTCTCCCTAAAGTAGTTTCAGACTGGAACTTTAATCACAAGATTGTTGTTCCTTCCTTGTTTCCTAATCCTTCTTCTCAGAAGGAATGGCTTCTGCACAATCTAGACGTGGTTCGTGCATTAGCATTATATTTACTGGTGACTAAGGATTTAGTCAGCCTTCTGCTCTATTTATGTTTTTCTCTGGGAAACGTAAGGGTCAGAAAGCTACAGCTACTCTCTTTCTTTATGACTGAAAAGTATAATTCGCTGTGCCTATGAAACTACTGGATAGTAGCCTCCTGAGAGAGTTACGGCTCATTCTACGAAGGCTGTTTCCTATTCCTGGGCATTCAAAAATGAAGCTTATGTGCAAGGTTGCAACTTGATTCTCTCTTCACACTTTTTAAAATTTTGACACTTTTGCCTTGGTTGAGGCCGTTTTTGGGAGAAAGGTTCTTCAAGCAGTGGTGCCTTCCATTTCGGTTGCCTGTCTTGTCTCTCCCTTATCATCTGTGTACTCTAGCTTGGGTATTGATTCCCAACAGTAATTAATGATGATCCGTGTACTCATCGTGTCATTAGAAAAAAAACAAAATTTATGCTTACCTGATAAATGTATTTCTTTCTTGACACTATGAATCTGCGGCCCACCCTGTTCTTCAGACAGGTTGTTGTTATGTTATAAACTTCAGACACCTCTGCACCTTGTTGCTTCCTTTCTCTCCTTTACTTCGGTCAAATGACTGTGGTGGGATGTTTAGGGAGGTGATATTTAATAGCTTTGCTGTGGTGCTCTTTGCCGCCTCCTGCTGGGCAGGAGTGATATTCCCCAACAGTAATTAATGATGATCCGTGGACTCATTGTGTCAATAAATAAATAAATTTATCAGGTAAGCATAAATTTTGTTTTTGCTGCTAAACAGACAATTGACATCCTCCTTTATAGTCTTCTATACATTAATATTTAAACAAAACATATGTGCATAATTACAACAAAATGACAAGAGAGGTTGAAATAATTTAGCGGGAAATTTCTAAATATATGACGACAGAAAAAAAAACTCCATCCTGCACTGTATTACTAAATTAGTTAAAAAAACTATCATACCTAATATCCACCTAGATTACAAGTTTTGCGCTATAGAGGGTGCGATTGAACGCAGCAAAAGTTGCGTTATTTCACCCTCCATAGTGCTGCCATTACAAGTTTTTGAAAAGCCGCCTTGTGCATGCGATATGGTGACGATGAGCTCCATACCGCACAAAATTCAAGCGCTGCATTGACATGCTCATGCACACTTTCCCCATAGGCATCAATGGGGAGAGAGTGTTAGAAAAAAAACTAACACCTGCGATTGCCGAATGAAAAGCTCTGTAATGCAACCCCCATTGATGTCTATGGGAAAAAAAAGTTACGTTTAAACCTAACAGCCTAACATAAACCCCACGTCTAAACACCCCTAATCTGCTGCCCCCGACATCACCGACACCAACATAATGTTATTAACCCCTAATCTGCTGCTCCTGATATCACCACCACCGAAATAAATGTATTAACCCCTAATCTGCTGCTCCTGATATCGCCGCCACTATAATAAAGTTATTGACCCCTATTCCCCCGCACCCTAACACTGCCCAAACTATAATAAAGATATTAACCTCTATTTCTCCGCTCCCCGTCATCGCCGCCACTAAATAAAGTTATTAACCCATAAACCTCTGGCCTCTCACATCACCGCCACTAAAAAAACCTATTAACCCCTAAACCGCCAGCCCCCCACATCACAAAAAACTACATTAAACTATTCTCCCTATTTTTTTTTTTTTAATTTTTTTTAAATTTCAAGTTTTTATTGGTAAAGATTTCTCAGATACAACAGTGACATATTAAATAACTTGGAGCACGTAGGCTCCTACAGACAGTATGAACAGAAAAATTGGAACATTCAAAAATATGTCTAGTTAGAATGCGTTCCTGAAATGAAAAAGTGAACGGAAAATAGCTCAAGTCAGGTAGGGTGGGTTAATTAGGGTGGGGGGGAGGGATTAGGGAAAGAGGAACGGGAGGGTAATTGCTAGAGGCCAGGATTTGGTTCATAAGCGGGTGGCACTTGGGGAGGGTTGTCTAGTGTGTGTTTACTCTAGTGTTCGGGGCCCAAGTAGTGGTGTGGTTAGATTGCCAATCTGCCCACACTAATTCGAATAGGTCTGAATTATTTATAGAGGAAAAGATAGGTTTCTCCATATTGTAGATATATGCCATATAGTTTAGAATGCATGACCATTTTGGGGGCGTCACAGTTTTCCATGCCTTGGCTATTGTCGCTTTAGTGGCTGTTAGCAAATAAATTGCTAGATATGCTTGGTGCTTAGGTAATTTAGTGATGCCTATGTGCAAGAGGGCATTAGAAGGGGTTGTAGGAAGTGTTATGCCTAATCTCCCTAGTGTACGGAAGCATGTACTCCATAAGGGTTTCAACTTGGGGCATTCCCACCATATGTGTAGGGAGTCTCCTTTTTTTCCACAATTGCGCCAGCATAGGGGAGAGGCAGAGACAAACATTTTATTAAGTCTCGCAGGGGTAAGGTACCAGTTCGTTAAGAGTTTATAATATGTTTCAAAGAGTGTAACACAGTGCAGTGCTTTTTTAGTGAGGGAAATTACGTGTTGCCATACTTGTGGTTTCAGATTCAGGTTCAGGACTGATTCCCAAGTGAGTAAGTGAGGAAGTTTGTTCTCAGGGTCTGTGCTTCCTATTAAAGTGTAATGCATTGATAAAGGTCTGTGTAATTTGTTACCTTGTTGCCAAGTCGTTTCCCAGAGTGTACGGGGTCGGTGTAGTTCAGGTTGGAATCCCCAGCTAGTAAGAAAGCTCTTTAGTCTTGTGTATTCATATGACATGTACCTGGGCAAGTTGGAGCCTGCCTTTATTTCTGAGAGTGTCATGAAGCGCGGGGTTGGTGAAGTAACCCAAAGGTCAGCTACAGTTTGTATTCCAAGTCTAGTCCAGCCATAAGGATGAGAGTCAGGTAAGCCTCTTAGGAGACCTGTCAAGGGAGTAATAGGCGAAGGGTGTGGGGCAATGTGTGGATAGTGTCTAAGCTTGTCCCACATGGCGAGGCATTCTCGTATTATATTATTGCTAATGTCTGTGGCACGCCTTAGGTGGGCCGGAATCCAAATTAAGTCGGGCAGAAATATATGATTTGGGAGGGAGGCTTGTTCTATGGTTTTCCATTTACTAGGGGAGTCCTTAGCACCCCATTGTGAGATATGGGTGAGCATGGCTCCTTCATAATACCTAGTTATTGATGGGGAGGCTATACCTCCTCTACTCAGGGGGCTTTGAAGGATTTTGTGCGCCACTCTAGGGGGTTTGTGCTGCCATATATATTTTGTAAATTCACTCTGAAATTGGTGAAGGAGATATCCCGGGATACGGAGAGGGAGACATCTAAATAAGTAAGTAATTTTAGGTAAAAAGGACATCTTAAGGGCTGTTAATCTACCTATCCATGAAATGTGAGTATAGTCCCATTTGTCTTTCAAAGTACGCAGTTCGGTTAAGAGAGGCAGGTAGTTGTCTTTGATCATCTGAGGGATATTGTTCGATATCTTAACACCTAAGTGGGAGATGAAGTTATTGACGCAATGTACTCTGTATTGGACCTTGATGGTGTCAACTGTGTTCTGTGGGATTCCCCAGGTGTAGATTTCTGTTTTATCTAGATTTAATTTGTAGAGTGACATGTCTCCAAAGGAGTTTAAGATTTCTATTAGTCTCGGGAATGAAGATAGGGGGTCTGACGAGAATATAGTAATATCGTCTGCAAAGAGTGCAATCTTGTGAATAGTGCCATGTAGGCGAATGCCATCAATTTTTTTATCTTGTCTGATTTGTTCTGCTAGTGGCTCGATTGCCAGGGCAAAGAGTAGGGGTGAGAGTGGACACCCTTGTCTGGTGCCATTAGATATTGGGAAAGGGGGTGAAGCAAAGCCTAGGCCTCTAACTACTGCTGTGGGAGTGGAATAAAGAGCCTGAATCGCTTTGATAATTTGATCTGGGAAACCAAAAATTTTAAGAGTTTCCCATAAGTAGGACCATCTAACACGGTCAAAAGCCTTCTCTGCATCTAATGAGATAACAGAGAATGGCCTGTTTAGTCTGGTGGATTCGGTGCAGATGTTTAGGAGACGTCTAGTATTGTCTGGCCCCTCGCGGTGAGGGATAAATCCTACTTGGTCTAAGTTTATGAGGTTCGGGAGGAATTTAGAGATACGTGTAGCAAATAGTTTAGCATAAATTTTAATGTCTAAATTAATCAAGGAGATTGGCCTGTAATTGGAGCATAAGGATGGGTCTTTTTGGGGTTTAGGAATAGTAATCACCGTTGCTTCCAAAAATTCCTGACTAAACCTACCCTGTTCTCTAGCGTGATTAAAAAATCTTAAGAGTAGTGGGGTTAGTTCGTTTATATATGTTTTGTAGAAGACTGCTGAGTAGCCATCTGGAGAGTTACTGAGACTAGGTCATGATCAGACCATGGGCATAGGGAGATGTTAGAATGTTTGACTAGGTCAAGGGTTTCTGCTGAACAAAAAACATAATCAAGTCTGGAGTATGTTTTATGAGGGAATGAGAAGTGAGTGTAGTCTCTGTCTCTAGTATGAAGTGAACGCCATACATCGAAGTAACAGAAGTGGGTAATTATTTGTCTGAACTTTTGGGAAAGTTGAGCGGGAGGGGCAGTGTGTTTTGTCCGGGCAGTTCTCTTTCTGTCTAGTGCTGGGTCCCAAGTCATGTTGAAGTCCCCTGCTAGTAAAACTCTGCCTATTTTTATCCGGTCAACTGTGTGTAGGATCCGTTTGAGGTATCTAGGCTGATGTGAGTTAGGTAGATAGACAGAAACTAAGGTATGATCAGTATGGTCTAGCTTACATGTTAGAATGAGAAATCTAGATTGGGGGTCTTTTAGGACTTGGATTGGTTCATAAGCTATTCTTTTATGGATTAAAATTGCCGTACCTCTAGCTTTTTTCGAAAAAGAGGTATATTCGAGGACAGTGTAGTCTTTAGATATTGTGTAAGGAGGATTGTCTGACGACCAATGTGTTTCCTGAAGGAATGCTACGTCAGGGTTATGGAATTTGAGTGATCTAGCCAAAAGGCTACGCTTATGTGGGGAGTTCAGGCCTCGTACATTGTGGGTTAGTATTTTAAGGGGTGGCATAGAGAGGTATGGAGAGTAGGTCAGATCTTTTAATACTGAGAGTTAGTGTGAGTGGGGAGGACAGGGGGAGGGAAAAAGGCAACAGATAGTGTGAAGAAGAGTTAGCGAAAATAGTTCGCTATGGTGGAGCCCTAGTGTGGGCTGCCTGTGATGGGGGGCGAGAAGCCAACAGAAACAGGGGTCTTTGGAATGGACCCTGCTCCGCAGTAATCATTGTAAATTAACTTGCTATTACATATGTGCAATACTTAAATTAAGACAACAACCTTAAACAACGATCTGACACATAACTTAAATGTACTATCTAATAGTAAACTTTTCCAACTTTAACTCAGTCTCAGTTATGATCTGTTGGAGACAGGTCAAACTTCCAGGTGAAATAAAGGCTAGGTAAGTTCCGTTAAAGGTTACCAGGCATGTTTTTACGGTGGGTTAGTTTTAGGTTTCTTGGCTCTCTGCTCTTTGATAGTCCATTCGGGAGCCGAAGCTCTCAGCTTTGGGTGGGTTGGCTGTATCGGTGGAGGCTGTTCCTGGTGTAGACCCCATGTGGTCAGGAGAGCCATACCCTGAGGTATGGAGTTAATTGTGTGGCTCTGGTTGTTTCTGGTGACCACTAGGTTTGTAGGGTGGCCCCACCTGTATTTAATATTGGCCTTCCTGAGCGTCAGGGTAATTTGTTGAAAGGTTTTACGGTACTGTAGGGTATGAATTGAAAGATCAGGCAAGAGTTGAACATCCTTAAATTTTTCTGGCATAGGCGGTCTTTTGAAGGCTGCTTGCATAAGTTTGTCTTTATATATGTAGCTGTGAAAGCAGACTATTACATCTCTTGGTTTGTCGGCTGGAGTAAGTCGTGATCTTAAAGCTCTATGGGCTCTCTCCATTGTATCAGTGTGTCCATCTGGGGTGCCCACTAGTACTGCAAACAGTTCCCTTAGGTAGGGTTGGAGATGAGTATTTTCTACGGTTTCTGGGATACCCCGAAACCGGATATTATTTCTGCGAGATCTGTCTTCGATGTCTGCCATTTTAAATTCAAGTTGAGTCATCTGATCTGCTAGGGTTTCAGAGTAAGTGAGCAGGTTTGATTGGTCTACTGCTAGATCATCCTGTTTCCGCTCTAGTGCTTCAACTCTTTCTCCAATCTCTGAGATTTCCTTTTTCAGTTCCGCAGAAGACCGTTGAATTTCCTGGGTAATAGAGCGCGTTTGACTGGCCAACATATGCTGTAGGGTAGCCTTAGTAATGTAATGATGTGATGGCGCTTCTGAGCGCACACTAGAATGAGATTCAGCATCGATCGACTCAGGGTCGCTTATCTCCTCGTTGGTGACAGGGTTAGAATCCTTTCCTGATTGAGTAAAGTGATCATAAACAGTCTTCTGAGTGGTAGTGGAGGGTTTCCCCTGACGCCTGGGCCCGTGGGGCATTGTGTTAAGACTGTTAGGTATGCCTGTAGGTTAAGGATTAACACCAACCTTCTCTTATAGAGCGCTCTGAAAACAATCTGAAAAGTATAAAGCACCGTACAGTAAAGTTTACTAGGTCTGATATGTATTGCTAGACTGCGGAGCAGGGGTCAATAACATTTTCTATATTTATGACATTTTGTTACAGCATCAAATAATAGATAATAATTGAACCCTTCGATTTCAACATATAAATGCAGGTATGTGAGTCACTGGCACCCCAGGGAGTGGTGGGATACGACTATACAGAAGGGAAAAAGGAGAGGGGAAGTGACCAGCCCAGACTGGCTGGACCGGAAAGGGAGAGGTGCCAGAGGGAATTAGCAGACAGTGTAACTCAGCGGGATATTGAGCAGGGGTGGATAAGATATCCTGCTATTAAGTCCTTAAATTGTTCACTATGCAGTAGGTATGGGAATAAATGTACCTGTGAGAAAATATCAAAAAAGGGAGCCTACAGCTAACACATATTACAGTATAAAAGCATTCAGTTTGAATTATGATAAACGGTAGGTTTTGCTTTAGTGGTGGGACTTTTTAGCTTAATATGTTTACATGTAAGTTTAGTAAAACTTGTCCACACGGGTATGTGGCAAGGAGTGTGTATAAGATCTGATCAGGCCTGATAGCGCGGCCTATACTCCCCAATAATAGTAGGGATGAGGGTAGTGTAGCAGTGTTAGACTGAGTCAGTAATACAGTGGAACTGATTTGTTAGTATTGTGAGATGTAGTGCTAGCCGTATATGGGATATGCACCATAAAAATAAACCTGTAGAAAGAAAAAGCAGATTAAATCAATAACACTACACCCTGAACAGGAAGTTCAGGGACACCTGAGCTGACGCAGCAGCTGTGACACAAAGTTAATAGTCAGTTCCAGTAATGTCCATGCATCTGTTATATTATACAGTGGTGAGGAGTGTCCCCAGATGGGATATGTTGGGGCTATGGAAGCTTGATAACCTTGCTTTGTGATCAGACCACACTAAAACATTGACTGAAGTGGTTACGTGATATAGAGGCAACAATAAATTCTGTGGCTGAGATGTGAATTTAGGCAGTTAAAGATGTCTCGCAAGAAGGGCAATAGTATCTCAGTCAATAGGCAGTGTGGGTCTCTTAGCACAGAACTGACATTTTAAACATACACAATGTGGAGGGGGTGCTTGTTACTTGCTGTTTTGATTGACCCTTGTGTATTGCTCTATGTAAGGCCAGCAAGCGAGGACAGTTACCAAGAAAGCAGCCTAACTGTGGCCTACTATGACCAAAGTCTCTTAGGTACAAACCCCTGTCCCAGCTTAGGGTGATATGGAGCCTGGGGGCCAAACCTTTATCTTCAGCGTGTAAGGTACTGATAGGGGGGGGATTATCAATTCCCCAAATATCCCACGTGGCTGTAAAGTAGACTGAAAGGGACTTACCCGACCTATACTGACATATATATGGGGACACTTCAGGTCTGCAACTGTTTCCCCTGCTAAACTTTCAGGAGTAGGCTGTATAGATGTGTGGCTTAAGTCACAGATGGAAAAGTCAGCAGCTCTGCCCCCTAGTCTCTCAGAATTTGTTAATGTACTCACTCAGGTTGTGGAGTATAGTGATGTCTGGAGGGCCTTCTTAGAGACCACGGCGTGAGCACTCTGCGTGAAGGGAGCAGCAGGGGATCGCAACAAGATTGTGTCCTGGGTATGCAGGAGTGATTGCGGGCCAAACCGCTTCAGGAGTTCCGGTTTGCACTGTCAGAGGAGGTGAACGGATCACTCTAAAGTAGCACCACTGCAGGAGGTCAGGTTTGTGTAGCCGACGGTGGTGAGCTGTTTACTCACGAAATAAGGGAAGGCTCAGGGAACCTGTGCGGCGCTGCTCAGACAGAGGTGTATGGCCAAGATGGCCGCCGTTCGCGGGCTTTTCAGGAGCTCTGTTGCGTTAGCCCTTATGTGGAGAGGCAGCTGTGCTGGGATCCTAAAGGTAACCGGATCGTCACCGGAGGGTCTTAGCAGGACAAGGAGGTTGGTAGCAGGTTAGGATGTGAGCAGGGTCAATCTCCGGTAGTCCGTGGGAGCGTTGCCAGATGATGTTGATGTGATAAGATAGGGGGAGAAAGTTGTGAATGGGATCAGGCTAGTCAGGAACGGGTTAAATGTCAAAGTAATGGGGTATGGGGGTGTTAGGAGATATTGCTATTAATTGGGGGGTATTTGGGGGGTCTTTTAGATAGTTTTATATTTAATTTGGGCTAGGATAGCAGGAGAGCTCCAGCTCTGTGCGTCTCAACTGCTCCGTAGTTGGCTCCGCCCCCTACATTAAACTATTAACCTCTAAACCTAACAACCCCCTAACTTTAAATTAAAATGAAAAGATCCCTATCTTAAAATAAATAAAAACTTACCTGGGAAATTAAAAAAACCTAAGATTAAACTATAAATTAAAATAACTATCAACTAAACAAATTAACTTATACATTAAAAAAAAAAAAACTAACTACTAAAAAAAATGAAATCTACAATTACAAAAAATACTAAATTACAAGAAATAAAAAAATACTTAAATTACGAAAAATAACAAACAAAATTATCCAAAATAAAAACAATTACACCTAATCTAATAGCCCTATAAAAATAAAAAGCCCCCCAAAATAAAAAAAACCCTAGCCTACAATAAACTAACAATAGTCCTAGCATTGCCCTAAAGAAATCAGCTTGTTTACCTGAAAAAAATACAAAGACCCCCCCAAAAGTAAAACCCACCACCCAACCAACCTCCCAAAATAAAAAACCTAACTAAAAAAACCTTAGCTACCCATTACCTTTAAAAGGGCATTCAGCTCTTTTTCTTGCCCTGAAAAGGACATTTAGCTCTTTTAAGAAAAGCCCAAACCCTAATCTAAAAAAAAACCCCACCCAAATTTTTTTTAAAAAAAACCTAACACAACCCCTCGAAGATCCACTTACAGTTTCTGAAGTCCGGAGATCCAGACGGCAAAGTCTTCATCGAGGCGGCATCTTCTATCTTCATCCCGGCGGCGTCTTCTATCTTTATCCCGGCAGCGTCTTCTATCTTTATCCTGGTAGCGCGGAGCGGGTCCATCCTGAAGACATCCGGTGCGGAGCATCCTCTTCATACGGTCGCCACCGTATACTGAATCTTCAATGCAATGGAGCCAATAGGATTTCAGTAGCGCTCATCCTATTGGCTGATTTGAATTTCAAAAATCAAATCGCCAAACAGGAATACAAGGGATGCCATTTGGAAAAAGGCTCCCTTGCATTGAAGATTCAGTATACAGCGGCGACCGTATGAAGAGGATGCTCCGTGCCAGATGTCTTCAGGATGGACCCGCTCCTCAGTGACGTGATGAAGATAGAAGATGCCGTCTGGATGAAGATAGAAGATACCGCCTGGATGAAGACTTTGCCATCTGGATGTCCGGACTTCAAAAACTGTAAGTGGATCGTCGGGGGTTAGTGTTTTTTAAAACACTTTTGGGTGTTGTTTTTTTTTTAGATTATGGTTTGGGCTTCTCTTAAAAGAGCTGAATGCAGTTTTTAGGGCAAGAAAAAGAGCTGAATGCCCTTTAAAGGGCAATACCCCTTCCAATACCCTTTTCAGGGCAATGGTTAGCTTAGGTTTTTGTTAGAGTTAGGTTTTTTATTTTGGGGGGTTGGGTGGGTGGTGGGTTTTACTGTTGGGGGGTCTTTGTATTTTTTCAGGTAAAAGAGCTAATTTATTTAGGGCAATGCCCTACAAAAGGCACTTTTAAGGGCTATAGATAGTTTATTGTAGGTTAGGGTTCTTTTTATTTTGTTTTTTTATTTTTTATAGGGCTATTAGATTAGGTGTAATTGTTTTTATTTTGGATAATTTCGTTTGTTATTTTTCATAATTTAGTGTTTGTTATTTTTTGTAATTTAGTATTTTTTATTTTTTTGTAATTCAGTATTTTTTAGTTTTTGTAATTTTAGATTTTTTTTTTTAGTAGTGTTAGGTTTTTTAATGTGTAATTTAATTTATTTAATTGATAGTTATTTTAATTTTAGTATAATAGTAATGTTAGTTTAATTTATAGTTTAATCTTAAATTTTTTTAATTTCCCAGGTATGTTTTTATTTATTTTAAGATAGGGATCTTGCAATTTTAATTAAAAGTTAGGTGGTTGTTAGGTTTGGGGTTAATAGTTTAATTTAGTTTTTTGCGATGTGGGTGGCTGGCGGTTTAGGGGTTAATAGGTTTATTTAGTGGCAGTGATGTGGGATGCCAGAGGTTTAGGGCTTGATAACTTTATTTAATGGCGGCGATGTCGGGGAGCAGCGGAAAAGGGGTTAATATCTTTATTATAGTGTGGGTGATGTTAGGGTGTGGGGAATAGGGGTTATTAACTTTATTATAGTGGTGGCGATGTTGGGCAGTGGCGGAATAGGGGTTAATACATTTTATTAGTGGCGGCGATGTCGGGAACGGCAGATTAGGGGTTAATAAGTTTATTATAATGTTTGCGATGTGGGAGGGCCTCGGTTTAGGGGTTAATAGGTAGTTTATGGGTGTTAGTGTACTTTGTAACAGTTTAGTTAAGAGTTGTGTGTAACAGTTTTGTTGAGTAAAACTCATAACTATTGGTCTCATATTACGAAACGGATTGTGTCGGTATAGGCAGCAAAGCAAGCATTTTAGCCTCACCGCACAACTTGTAATGGCAGTGCTATTGAAATCCCATGCAAAAACTTAATTTTTTTGAGTGCGGGACTGACGTTGCGTTACAGGCTAAAATGCTTGTGGTACAGCAATACCGACACGACTTGTAATGGCTGTGGTCCGGTTTTATCGCTGAAATGACAATTTTTCAGCGTTAAAATACGAACGCAAAACTTGTAATCTAGGTGATCGTAATATGTAAAATGCCACAGCAAACTGGAAGTAACACATATCTACTATATTTGAAATTACTTCCTTGTATTTATATCAACAATTATAAATTATATTATAATACTGCACCCTCTTTAGGTAGTAGTACAATCAAACAATATTTAAATGATTAAGTGGTAATTTAATAACCATCCTCCATTGGTGACATATCACTAAACAATACAGGGCTTTGTGAGTTTGGCATACAATGTCTGCTTTGATTATTTTACTAGCAAGTGTTTGCAATAAATGATAATCACATCATGCTGCTCTCCCTTTAAGAGAAACATGGTCCCTGCTTTGCTGAATTGTATGATTTAAGGTTTACAGCAGGAGAGAACTCATTAAATTGATATATGGGCTGCTGGTGAACAGCATGTACAAAGACAGTATTCATTTAGTCTCTGGCAAATAACAATGTTCTGGAAAATACTTGTCTACTGGCATGACCCAATTATATTTAAGACTCAGAAAGGAAATATATCTGTGTGCAAAGCTGTGTAAATTAAATTAGATTAGGATGAACTCTAAAATATGTAATATCTCATCACGTATACTGCCTTACAAAGTGCTATAGAACCTTCTGGACCCAAAATAAATAAACAAAATATTATATATATTAACTTGATCTCCAAAGATATTACTGCCTGGCTTTTCACAGAATATTAAGGCTTACAACTGTTTTGTGAAATGCATTATAAAGTTGCAAATGTTTTACTGTAGCAGCAGTAAAATATTATTTTAATGATTTATTGTATAATCAAATAAATGAAAAACAGTTTTTAACACATTAAAGCAGTTTGAAACCAATTTGTAAACCCACTTAGAAACCACCACACTATTTAAATTCAAATGCATGTGTTAAATTAAATTACAGTAATAATAGTTCGAAATACAATGATATTACATTTAAAATATAATTATATCAAATGTTAATTTATTTAAAATATTATAAATTAATTCTTTAATTAAGTTTTTAATATTTCATTTTACTTCAATTTGATTTACCATTTAATATTTTTAAATGTTACATTTAATATTTTTGTATATATATATATATATATATATATATATATATATATATATATATATATATATATATATATATATATATAAATATATAGGAAGCGAGTAAGGAGCACTCTCACAAACAGTCTTTAAATACCAGGGTGCTGAATAAGGATTAGATACAGCAAGCAGGAGACAGCACTCACTGGACTTAGTTATTGCAAACAATCTAGTTTATTTAGTGACATTTTGGGGAATGCTCTCCTTCATCAGAACAGGTCTGAAGTCCTATTGCCATCCCTGATAGCATCAGAACGAGGCTCTTGTGAGTGCAATGCTTCCCAGCAAAGTTGCGTTCGCATTGCTGAAATCTTGTAATACCAGTGCACATTATCGTGCAAGATATTTAGTGCTCCACTTGTAATCTGGCCCTTAGTGTTTTGCAGATAGCACACTTTCTGTAATTTTACTAGTAAGTTGGCTGATCTATCTCCAAGCTGACTTGAACTTACTTGGGCTATATATGATGATTGTAAAGGATGACTTTACTATCAATTTTTCTTTTGAAAATAGCAAGCTTGACATTTTTTTGCCAAATTGTTTATTTTAATTCAGCACTGTGAAACTTTGCATTGCTATACAAATAAATGATAATAATAATAGTTTGATATAATCTCTAACTACATAGATTTGATAAATGTTTTTTTACTTATGGACTCTTGTTATAGATGCATTAGATTAAAAGTCAGATATCTCTTAGATTATTCATTGTTATCTATAAATTTGTTATCTATAAAATAAGTTCCAATACCATTGTTTTGCTTCTGAAACAATCATTGATAAGTTATCTCAATATTTTAATAAAGCTATTTCCTATAAATGCCCTAATGACATAATAGCTAAATATTTCAGAGCATCTAGAGTTTGCTGTGCCAATGTTGATTTAAACTTCTGTTAGCATTGCAGCTGCAGAATAAAACAATCTTTTTGAAAATGACCTTCCTTCTACACATGACCAGCTTAATAAAACAGACAGATCCAGTACCAGTATGAAAGGTCTTAAAAAGTGTCCACGCTTGAGGAGATGCTCCTCAATAAATATTAAAAAAATAGCAGCACCACACTCTAAGACCTAGATTATGTCTCGTGGTATGGCTTTTCTGTGCGCGATATGGTCTTTGCGCACGTAATGTTCATTGACTTGATATTGCAAGTTGTGCGTTCTGTCTTTCTCGTGCTCGATATGGTCTAGTTATGTGTTTTGCAAAACAAAAAAGTCTCACAAAACACATAAAAAATACCTTACAAAGTACACTTACACCCATAAACTACACTAAATAAAACTGTTAACCGCACACTGAAGATTGAATGCAAGGTACCGCTTTTATATAGGGATACCCTAGCATTCCTATTGGCTGAACAAATTCAAATCAGCCAATAGGATGAAAGCTGCTTTCATCCAATTGGTTAATTTGAATTTGAAGATTCAAATTAGCCAATAGGAATGCAAGGGCACCCCTATATAAAAGGGGTACCTTGCATTCAATCTTCAGTGTGTGGCTGGAGACCGCATGAAGAGGAGCTCCCTGTTGATGCTCTTAAGAGGACCACCAACGTCTCCGCCAACCTCAAAGAAGACTTCACAGCCGCCACCGGGATGAAGATAAAAGGTGGACCACGGCCTGGATGAAGATTGAAGAAGATGGTCCCGCAATGGATGAAGATGGAGCGCCGCCGGGATAAAGATGGAGCACCGCCCTAATCATTGAGTACTTATTTTGGGGTAAGTGTTAGTTTTTTGTTTTTTTAAGATGAGGGCTTTTTTATTTTTAATAGGCAGAAAAATAGCTGGGCAGATTCCTTTTTTTTAAGTTTTTTTTTTATGCAAAAGAGCTGTTAGCTTTAGGGCAATGCCCTACAAATGGCCCTTTTACGGGCTATTGGTAGTTTATTTGTAGATTAGGGTTGTTATTATTATGGGTTTTTTTTCTCCAGGTTTTTTTATTTTTTTTAATGGTAGATTTTTTTATTTTTGGTAATGGTAGGGCTTTTTTATTTTTGTAATGTTGGTTTATTTTTGTAATGTAGGATTTTTTTTTTTTTTTAGGTTTAACCCCTTAGTGATCACAGCACTTTTCAATTTTCTGACCGTTTCGGACCAGGGCTATTTTTACATTTCTGCGGTGTTTGTGTTTAGCTGTTATTTTCCACTTACTCATTTACTGTACCCACACATATTATATACAATTTTCCTCGCCATTAAATTGACTTTTTAAAGATACCATTATTTTCATCATCCTATATAATAAATGGCCAAGTATGTTTGTCAGATGCAGTCATGCACAGTAGAGACTGAACGTGACAAACATACCTGGCCATTTGGATCCTGACACTCACCAGCGGAGTGTCAGGGGCCGTGACCGGGTTGCGGCGATGGGCGTGACCGGGTGCGACAAGGGGCATGGCCGGCGGGTGTCACCGCGATGGGCGTGGCCGGGTGGAGTGCCGTGATGGGGGCATGGCCTGGCGGGTATCACCACGATGGGCGTGGCTGGACGGTGTCTCCGTGAGTGGGCGTGGCCGGGCGGGGTGCCACGATGGGGCGTGGCAAGAGAGGGAGCAAGAGAGGGGGGAGAAGGCCCAAAGAAGGGGGAGAGAGACAAATAGAGGGGGAAGAGAACAAAAGAAGGGGCAGAGAGAGCCAAATAGAGGGGGGAGAGAACAAAAGAGGGGGCAGAGAGAGCCAAAGAGGGGGGGGAGAACAAAAGAGGGGGGAGAGAACAAAAGAGGGGGCAGAGTGAGCCAAAGAGTGGAGAGAGAGAGCCAAAGAGGGGGGGGAGAGCCAAAGAGGGGGGCAGAGAGAGACAATGAGGGGGCAGAGAGAGACAAAGAGGGGGCAGAGAGCCAAAGAGGGGGGGAGAACAAAAGAGGGGGCAGAGAGAGCCAAAGAGGGGGGAGAAGGGCCAGAGAAGGGGGGGAGAGAGCCAAATATATGGGGAGAGAGCCAAATAGAGGGGGGAGAGAACAAAAGAGGGGGCAGAGAGAGCCAAAGAGGGGGAGAGAGAGCCAAAGAGGGGGAGAGAGACAAATAGAGGGGGAGAGAGAGCCAATGAGGGGGAGAGAGAGCCAAAGAGGGGGGAGAGAACAAAAGAGGGGGCAGAGAGAGCAAAATAAAGGGGGGAGTGAGCCAAAGAGGGGGGAGAGAGCCAATGAGGGGGCAGAGAGAGCCAATGAGGGGGCTGAGAGAGCCAAAGAGGGGGGGAGAGAACAAAAAAGGGGCAGAGAGAGCAAAAGAAAGGGGGAGAGAGCCAAAGAGGGAGAGAGAGAGAGCAAAAGAGGGGGCAGAGAGAGCCAAAGAGGGAGCAGAGAGAGCCAAAGAGAGGGAGAGAGAGAGCCAAAGAGGGGGAGAGAGAGCAAAAGAGAGGGGGGAGAGCCAAAGAGGGGAGAGAGAGAGCAAAAGAGCGGGGAGAGGGAGCAAAAGAGAGGGGAGAGATAGCCAAAGAAGGGAGAGAGAACAAAAGTGGGGGGAAAGAGAGTAAAAGAGGGGGAGAGAGAGCCAAAGAGGGGGGAGAACAAAAGAGGGGGCAGAGAGAGCCAAAGAGGGGAGAGAGAGAGCAAAAGAGGGTAGAGTGCAAAGGAGAGGGGGGAGAGAAAGCAAAAGAGAGGGGGAGAGAGAGCAATAGAGAGGGGGTGAGAGCAAGGGGTGGGACCTCTGTACTGCAAAAAATGGCCCGTGTACACAGGCTTTAGTACTAGTATCTTATAATTTACTATAAATAAAAGTATAAAATATGATAAAAAAATGGAAAAAAACACTTTTTTATTATCTTTGACCCCCAAAATCTGTTACACATCTACAACCACCAAAAAACACCCATGCTAAATAATTTCTAAATGTTGTCCTAAATTTAGAAATATCCAATGTTTACATGTTCTTTGCTTTTTTTGCAAGTTGTAGGGCAATAAGTACAAGTAGCACTTTGCTATTTCCAAACCATTTTTTTTTTTCAAAATTAGTGATAGTTACATTGGAACACTGATATCTGTCAGGAATCCCTAAATAACCCTTCAGATGTATATTTGGTTTTAAAAGAAAAATCTATGCCAAAAGGTTGAAAAACAAAAAAGTGGTGATTTTTTTGCAAAATAGCAATTTAAGAATACATTTACTGAGAACATTAACGTTTACTGCTAAATAACACCCCAATATGTGTTCATCAACATCTCCTGAATACAGTGATACCACCATGTATAGGTGTGTTGGGTTCTCTGGGGGCTAAAAGGTCTTATTTTTAGGGGGTGCATTCCAGTTTTCCAACAATTTTCACATCTGTCATTATGCACCTGTGATGATAGCAGGATGTGATGTCACTAGCTGGTGGGCGGGGCTTAGGTCCGGTGTCTGTGTCGCAGTTAGTTTAGTACAATCAACCTGTCTGGATGTGTATTGCTATGCTCTGTAATAAAATAGAGTTGTACCATCATTGCTGTGTCCTGCATATGTCCTGCATCTCATGACATGGTGTCAGAAGTTCTGGACTACGCTTCTGTTTCTGATGATGACGATGTCAAAGTTTACCCCACCTGAGCCTTTTGACTTTTCTCAGCCTGCAGCTTGGCCCACATGGCGTCAGCGGTTTCAGCGCTTCAGGATTGCATCCAAACTGAACAAGGAGAGTGGTGAAGTACAAGTTAATTCTCTTTTATACTCTATGGGGAAAGATGTAGAGCCAGTGTTCAATGCTTTTACTTTCCAAGAAGGGGAAGAAGTTAACTTTGATATAGTTATGGATAAACTCAGTGCCCACTTTGTGCCCAAAAGAAATGTGATTCATGAGAGAGCTTGTTTTCACAAACGTAATCAGCGTGTGGGAGAATCTGTGGAGTCATTTTTGCGCAGCCTGTATGAATTAGCTGAATTCTGTGAGTTTGGTGTTGCTAAAGAAGAGCAAATCAGAGACAGAATAGTTATTGGAATTGCAGATGCTGAAGTCTCCCTGAAGCTGCAGTTAGAGCCTGATTTAACATTAGGCGGGCTATTAGGATGGCCCGCCAGAGTGAACTGGTGAAAAAGCAAAGTGCTGATCTGAGGTCTGAGAGTATTGTGGATGAAGTGCAACAGTCTAGGAAAATTACTAGTGAAAGGCACAGTGTGAGCGGTAGATCTAAAGTACTGGAAAGGCCTAGAAGTGGATGGGCGCAACATGGCCGATGCACACGGTGCTACCGGGCTCATGATCAGAGTGCTATATGCCCGGCCAGAGATAAAAGATGCAGAAAATGTAACAGAATAGGCCATTTTGAAGTGGTGTGTAAAACTGAATACATTAAGGAGATGCAGGTGGACAGTGACCAGGAGGGTCAGGAAGTGGCTTTTGTGGGGTCTGTTGTGGAACGGACAAGCTCAGAGGAAGATTGGAAAGTTACCTTTACTGTAATGGGAGCCAATGTTGATTTTAAGATTGACACAGGAGCAGATATCACTGTAATGTCTTTTGCTGAATTTATGAGACTGCCTCGACAGCCCCAGCTGGCGAAGGTTACTACAAATGTTCATAGTCCTGGTGGCCGCATTGATTGTGTGGGAAATTTCTTGCCAGCTGTGAGTACAAACAAAAAAAGTTCACCATGTGGGTGCATGTGATCCGAGGTCAGTGTGTTAACAGTTTATTGAGCAGAAAAGCAGCCTGTGACTTGGGCCTCGTGGCCAGAGTGAATGAGATCTCTGAAGATATTTTGGCGAGTTGGGCCTACTGAGCTGCAAACCTGTCCGTATAGCACTTAAAAGTGACGCAGTCCCGTACAGTATTTCTACTCCTCGTAGAATTCCGTTCCCGCTTATGCCTCAAGTGGAGAAAGAGCTCATGCGCATGAAGTCTATGGGGTTATTGAAGAGGTTGTTGAAGCAACTGATTGGTGTGTGCCCCCATTGTTCCAGTTGCAAAGAAAAACGGAAAGGTGCGCATCTGTGTGGACCTGAAAAGGTTGAATGAGGCAGTGAAGAGGAGAGATTTGTGCTGCCGACACTGGAAGATATAGCCCCGAAGTTGGCTGGGGCGAAGTTCTTTTCCACATTAGACGCTTCTAGCGGCTTTTGGCAGATCCCCCTGGATCCAAAGTGCCGCAAACTGACTACCTTTATCACTCCGGTAGGTCGGTTCTGTTTCTGCAGACTTCCCTTTGGGATATCCTCCGCTCCTGAGATCTTTCAGAGGGAAATGAGTTCTCTCCTGAGTGGCCACGTGGGCACAGCAGTTGTCATGGACGACATTCTAGTGTACGGGTCTACAGTGGAAGAGCATGATCACGTTTGAGTTGTGTGCTGCAGGCTATCAAAGAGTCTGGGCTGAAGCTGAATAAAGAAAAATGTCATTTTAGGAAAACTGAATTATGCTACTTTGGGCATATCATCAACGGGGATGGCATCAAGCCGGACCCCGAGAAAATTCGGGCTATCGAACAGATGAAAAGCCCTTCGGATGTACATGAGCTGAGACAGATTTTGGGCCTTGTAAATTATGTGGGCAAGTTTCTTCCAGATTTATCTACAGTTTTGCACCCTATCACAGAGTTGCTTAAGAAAGATGTTGCCTGGGTCTGGGGACCCTCACAAGAAAAGGCGTTCCTGCATGCTAAGTCCCTGCTGGGGTCTGCCCCAGTGCTGGGGTTCTACGACCCTTCAAAAAAGACTGTGGTTAGTGCTGATGCAAGCAGTTATGGGTTGGGGGCTGCACTCCTGCAACTGAATGACAACAAACTACAGCCCATCGCCTACTGTTCCCGCACACTGACGGCTGCGGAGTCAAAATACGCTCAATTTGAGAAAGAGTGCCTGGCTGCAGTTTGGGCCTGTGAGCGCTTTCAGCGTTATCTAGTGGGTTTGGAGAAATTTAGTCTGGAAACTGACCACAAACCGCTAGTCCCTCTTATCAATTCTTATGACATCGACAAAACACCCTTGAGATGCCAGAGACTTTTAATGAGACTACTCAGGTTCAATGTTCAGGCAGTGCATGTGCCGGGGAAGCAGCTGGTTGTGGCAGATACACTGTCCAGGCTATCCGCTGGCTGCTGCTGAAGAATCCTCCACAGAGTCGGATGTAAAAGTGTATGTTGATTCAGTTCTGGCCTCTAAGTCCATTTCTTCAAGGAAACTGGAAGAGATAAAGAAAGAGACATATTTGGACACAGATCTGCAAGAAGTTATAAGGTACATAAGAGATGGCTGGCCCGAGAGCCGGGCAGCCTGGATGTCTTTAAATGTTAACCAGCCAGAGAGGTCACAGCTCACGGAGCTGGAGGGGTTGGTACTGTTCCAAGACCGTATTGTAATTCCTGTCAGCATGAGGAAGGAGATGTTAAACAGGATTCACGATGGCCACTTAGGCATTACAAAGTGCAGAGAAAGAGCAGCTACAGCTGTGTGTGGCCTGGGATCAGCTCCGACATTGCAAATCACGTGTCTAAATGTGCCTTTTGCCGGGAACGCCGGCCTACTCAGAGAAGGGAGCCCTTAATGTCTACTCCGCTGCCTGCGGGGCCCGTGGCAGAAAAATAGCTGCTGATTTGTCGAACTGCACGGGAAAAAGTTTCTTGTTGTTATCGACTACTATTCCAGGTATTTGGAAATAGCACCCCTGAATGATATCACAAGTCAGGCCGTTATCATTCGCCTGAAGAGCTTGTTCGCCCGCTGGGGCATTCCAATGGAGCTGGTGAGTGATAATGGCATGCAGTTCGCTTCACAGAGTTCAGTGCTTTCAGCAGGGAATATGATTTTGTACATTCCACGTCAAGTCCACATTATCCGCAGGCCAACGGAATGGCTGAGGGCAGTTCAAACAACAAAATTCATCCTAAAGCAATCTGAACCGTACCTAGCCCTCTTGTCATACAGGGCGACGCCCATTCAAGCCACCGGGTTTAGCCCGGCACAGCTGATGCTAGGACGCCAGATTCGCACCACTTTACCCTCAGTGGGTGTCTTCAAGCCGCCTGGCCCTGTTCCTCGGGACGAAGTCCTTAGGAGGGATGAAGAGGCCAAAAAGGGTTATCGTTTCTTCTACGACAGGACATTCTGTCAGGCCTTACAAACTGAAAGCGGGCCAAAGTGTCAGAATTAAACTGGATGATGAGAAGAAATGGAAGACGCCTGCTACGGTAGTGGGCCGCTCTCCAGAACCAAGGTCTTACACAGTCCTTACAGAGGGAGGGACGGTTACACGCCGTAACCGAAGACATCTTCAGCCTGTACCTGAGAGTCTGGAACCGGATACCTCAGTACCACCGCCGGTGGGATCTCCTGTTCTAAAGAGGTGCCTTCCCCTCAGCAAGATCATAGCGGGGATATATCTTTGCCTCCAGCAGACTCTTGTTCACCATCTTCTGCATCAGAGGACAGTTCATGCAAAGTTACATCAAGCGGAAGAGTGGTGAGCTTCCGGCCCGATACAGGGACTGACTTTAGCTAGAACAGTGACCGGAAGTATGGGCAGAATAATCCCATGGTCACTGTGGACTAGGGTAGTCTACCCCGATGTCCAAGTCAGGATGTAATTTATTTGTTCATGTTTTCTAATCCATCTGTTCTTATAATGTTCTAAAACAAAATGTTGTGTATACCCTGTTGGTGTACCTTGTTGTTAATATATGTGAATGTATGCTTTGCCTTTGAAAAAGGGGAAGATGTGATGATAGCAGGATGTGATGTCAATAGCTGGTGGGCGGGGCTTAGGTCCGGTGTCTGTGTCGCAGTTAGTTTAGTACAATCAACCTGTCTGGATGTGTATTGCTATGCTCTGTAATAAAATAGAGTTGTACCATCATTGCTGTGTCCTGCATATGTCCTGCATCTCATGACAGCACCCATGTCCTTTTTGGGGCATTTCTGAAGCTGGCCAATGTAATTTACCCCCACAAAACTATATTATATATTTTGAAATCCTAAATATACATTTTTGTTGTAGATATTACCTCAATGCATTTTTACTTTTATATATATTTTATAATTACTTATCTATTTTACAATTAGTCTTTTTTGCACGCACTTTTATCTATATATGTACTTATGTGTGTTTTTTCATGTGATGTATACACATATATATATATATATATATACATATTTTTTCCTATATATAAGGGATTTTTCCTGTAAGAAATGTCCATAGGTTTTACATATAATCTTTATACATATCCTTTATTTAAAGAATTTCATCACATTGATTCTACTTAACCACTTATTATTTTATAATTAGCTAACACACATATATATTCACATTCATTCACCATAATACATAAAGTATTTTAAATCTGTTTTCATCTCTCCCATTCACTAAGTTATTATTCAAGCGTATATACTAGCACATATAGCGTATATAATAACACATGTACTATTTATCATTATTATCATTTATAACCTATCTAAAATGTTTCAAAATGCATTCATTTAATGTTTCTATATGTATCAATGTATTTACTTGTCTGATACAACTTGTATGTGATATGATTGGCTAATACGTATGTCAATCAAATCTGTAACAGCTATAAGCTGATAAGATGATTAACTGCCCCAAAGGACCAATAAAACTCTTCTTGTATATTATTTAAAGGATACTCAAGCCCTCAGTGAACATCTTGATAAAGGCCACCTGGGCCGAAACCGGTAGAGAGTTCACTGACTCATCGCTATTTGTTACTGCTAGATTTATCAGCACTCATATCCAACACAGCAACCACATTGATACGCTCCCTGCTGTGGATCTTTTGCTCAAAGTGCTGTATTTACTTGGGACATTTAATTGATTCTGCATTTGCTTGGGATACTTTATTTTATACATTCTGCATTGGAGTCCTCGGCACAGATCACATATAACCAGTGACTGGCAGGATCTTGCAGTATTGTTTTGTATACAAGCCATTTGATACACACACAGACACTGTCTGTTTGGAGTTAAGCTTATTTTTTGCCCTTCATTTGGAAGCTGAAAATGTACCAAACCAGATCTCCACTCTGAAATACACAGCTGGTATTTCATACATTCCAAGGCTAAGTTTGTGACCAGCCGATTTCCAACCAATCTCATGCCTTGGATTGAGCAAAGGTAACATCTAACCAATCCCACACTTTGGATTGTGCAAAGCCGATATTCAATTTATCCTTCGCTCAAGCCAAGCCGATATCCAACCAATCCCAAGCTTTGGATTGAGCAAGACTGAAAGCATACCAATCCCACGTCTAGGATTGTTTGACATTAATCACCATCCAATCACGTTCCAACAAACCCGTTCATGTGACCCAGAACCATCCAGGTTTGATCTGAACCATGCCACACATATTGGCGAAATTTGCTTTTGTGTTTACCAGCTTTTTTTCCGATCTGGAACCCTCTGGTTTTTCATTATCCTAACAAAGTAGGGACTGTTTTGTTCACCTCATTTGGAGTTTTTTTCTGGCATTCTGTTTACAAAAACAGAACGAGGTGTACAATTTGCCTTTATGGCTGAAAATTTACCAAACCGGATCTCCACTTAGCCGGTATTTCATACATCCCAAGTCTAAGTTTGTGACCAGCCAATTTCCAACCAATCTCACACCTTGGATTGAGCAAAGGTAACATCTAACCAATCCCACACTTTGGATTGTGCAAAGCCGATATTCAACTTATACTTCCCTCAAGCCAAGCCGATATCCAACCAATCCCAAGCTTTGGATTGAGCAAGACCGAAAACGTACCAATCCCACATCTAGGATTGTTTGACATTGATCACCATCCAATCATGTTCCAACAAACCCGTTCATGTGACCCAGAACCATCCAGGTTTGATCTGGACCATGCCACATATATTGGCGAAATTTGCTTTTATGTTTACCAGCTTTTTTTCTGATCCGGAACCCTCTGGTTTTTCATTATCATAACAAAGTATTGACTGTTTTTTTCACCTCATTTGGAGTTTTTTTCTGTCATTTTGTTTACAAAAACAGAACGAGGTGCACAATTTGCCTTTATGGTCCTTAATGTTTTATTGGCATTTACCCTTTAAAATGTATACTTTTGCACTATCTGTGTTTTATATGTAAACCTTGCAATGTATATATGTTTTTATTAACATTATTTTATTTTATCATTTCTGATTTTTAATCTATAGTAACGTGTTTGTACCCCACTATTTCATATTACACATCATTATTAGGTATTTCTATTATTAACAGATATACATCTAGTGTTTGGTTAATACCCTTTTCACTATTTATCTCAATTAATTTAGCGCTCACCTATACTGAATTTTTTGTTTTTACTTTTATTACAACTAGAGGAAAGGTTATAATTTTTTCAGGTGTAGCTTTATTCAAAAGTGTAACACCTCATATTGTTGTGCTGTAAATCCTGTTTTTCTTTCCTCATTTTGAGGCCACACAGAAGATACCAATTATACTAGAAGAGATAACCAAAATTGGAGGATACCCCTCAATAATACCAACTCACTTTATACAAATATTAATCATAAATTAGGCCTCGCTGCCACCAAACACATTTTTTAGATGAGGATGTACAGTTAGCTGAGGAACAAAAAATGTTTTTATTAGAATGCATAGAATTTATACTTAACAATAATGTTTTTCTATTCAACGAGCAATTGTTTATACAAACTAAAGGTACAGCGATGGGCAGGAGGTTCGCCCCCAGTTATGCTAATTTATTTATGGGGTATTTTGTAAAACATTTCATAACCCAAGGTAACTGGGAGGCGAACCTTGTGCTCTACAATCGCTATATAGATGACAACTTCATAATCTGGAGAGGAGATGTCGAACTACTCACGATTTTTATTGAGGATATGAACACAAACAATTTTGGCTAAAGTTTCACACACGAATATAGTTGCAATAAAATCCATTTTCTTGACATAAAATTCAAAACAAACATATTAGTAGCAGTACATATTTTAACCTAATTGATGCTAACAGTTATATTCACAATGAGAGTTGTCATCTCGAAAAATGGAAGAACAATATTCCAAAAGGTCAATTTCTTTGCATCAAAAAGAATTGTTCCAATATTGACAATTACGAGACAGAATCAGAAATACTTACTGAAAGATTTAAAGTGAAAGGTTACAATATACAAACTATACACAATGTTAAACAAAAAGTTAAACACATAGATAGAGCAACACTACTAATCCCTAAACATGAACAAACTATAAGGACAAAAATATCACCAAAGATGATTCTCTATTTATACCTTTTATTACCAACTTTAGCACTCAGCACTTTGAAATTAAAAAGATCTTAAAAAGACACTGGCACTTTATTAAAGAAGATCATATTTTGGGTAATAGAGTTAAATACAATTCTGATATCATATTCAAAAAGGCAAAACATTTAAAGAACTTCTTATCCCCCAGCGAATATAAAAATAAAAACCTTGATGTAGACCTTTAAGGTACAAAATGTGTGAGATTCTACCCATGCTACACTTGCAAAGCATGTAAACACAGTGCTAAAACTAAGGCGGTAAAATCCCATAACACAAAAAAATTTATTAAAAATAAAAGATGTAATAAAGTGTAGTGACAAAAATGGCATTTATTGCATTCAGTGCACATGTAATTTACAATATTTTGGACAGACGAACAGATTTATTAGGGAAAGGATACGTGAGCACCTCCTTTTAATAGAGAAAAAATCCTATGAAACTGCACTATACAAACACTTTACAGAAGTTCATAAAGGAGACATAAGACACTTTAAATTTTGGGGAGGTAATATTGAGACACAACTTCTCAGACAAGAAGCAGAGTACATTTTTAATTTTAAAACATTACACCCCTTAGGTCTTAACACTGAATTTAAATTAAATTTCCTAATATAGAGGATTTTTAAATAATTGAAAATATTTCTGATATATTTTTAATATATCATATCATATATTCTGAAATCCTAAATATATATTTTTGTTGTACATATTGGGGCATATTTATCAAAGTGTCAACTATGTTGCATTCGCCGGCATCAATACGCTCGCATAACATCGCCAAACATTGCGGCCAAGGATCTCAATACGCTCTCCTTATTTATGAAAAAGCCATCAAAAACACGCGCACCAAGTACAGGGCGATGAGCATCGGACTGTTGTTAACTAGCAAACATCGATCTTACCACTATACTAAAATGTTTAACCCCTATCCCGCCACTCCCCAACTTCGACACAACCTAAATAAAGTTATTAACCCCTATCCTGCCACTTACCGATATCGCCGCAACCTAAATAAAGTTATTAACCCCTATCCCGACGCTCCCTGACACCGCAGCCACTAAATAAACTTATTAACCCCTAATCCTCTGGCCTCCCACATCACCACCAGTAACTAAACCTATTAACCCCTAAACCGTCAGTCCCCCAAATTGCAAAAAACTAAATTAAGCTATTAACCCCTAAATTTAACAACCCCTTAACTTTAAATTAAAATTACAACATCCCTATCTTCAAATAATTTTAAACTATAAATTAACTTACCCTAACTATTATGCTACAATTAAATTAAACTACCAAAAAAAAAACTAAATTACATATTAAAAAAACCTAACCCTACTAAATTACAAAAAAACCCCTAAATTACAAAACACCCCCCCACTAAATTATGAAAAATAACAAACCAAATTATCAAAAATATTTTTTTTTACACCTTATCTAATAGCTCTATCAAAATAAAAAAGCCACCCCAAAATAAAAAAACCACTAGCCTACAATAAACTACCAATGGCCCTTAAAAGGGCCTTTTGTGGGGCATTGCCCCAAAGATAACAGCTCTTTTACCTGGCAACAAAAATACAAACACCCCCCCCCAAAACCTACCACCCAACCAACTATCTAAAATAACCTAAGATACCCATTGCCCTGAAAGGGGCATTTGTATGGGCATTGCCCTTAAAAGGGCATTTAGCTCTTTTACTGCCCAGACCGTAATCTAAAAATAAACCCTCCCAAAAAACACTTAAAAAAACCTAACACTAACCCCGACGATCCACTTATAGTTCTTGAAGACCCGCTTGAAGGATCCATCTAGCCGGCGAAGTCATAATCCAGACAGCAAGAAGTCTTCATCCAGGCAGCCTCTTCTATCTTCATCCAGCCGGCGAAGTCCTCATCCAGGCGGCAAGAGTTCTTCATCCAGACACCCTTTTCTATCTTCATCCAGCCTGAAGAAATCTGGTGCGGAGCGTACTACTTATACGGTCGCTGCTGTACACTGATTCTTCAATGCAAGTGACACACTCCAAAATGGCGTACTTTGCATTTCTATTGGCTGAAAGATTTCAATCAGCCAATAGGAATTAGAGCTGCTAAAATCCTATCGGCTGTTCCAATCAGCCAATAGGATTGAGCTCTCATCCTATTGGCTGTTCCAATCAGCCAATAGGATTGAGCTCTCATTTTATTGGCTGTTCCAATCAGCCAATAGTATTTTAGCAGCTCTAATTACTATTGGCTGATTGAAATCTTTCAGCCAATAAGAATGCAAGGGACGCCATCTTAGATTGCGTCATTTACATTGAAGAATCAGTGTACAGCGGCGACCATCTTAAGAGGATGCTCCGCACCGGATGTCTTCAGGATGGACCCGCTCCGCGCCAGCTGGATGAAGATAGAACAGGCTGTCTGAATGAAGACTTCTTCCCGTCTGCATGATGACTTCGCCGGCTGGATGGATCCTTCAAGCGGGACTTCAAGAACTGTAAGTGGATCGTCGGGGGTTAGTGTTAGTTTTTTTAAGTGTTTTTTGGGTGGGTTTTATTTTTAGATTAGGGTCTGGGCAGTAAAAGAGCTAAATGCCCTTATAAGGGCAATGTCCATACAAATGCCCTTCAGGGCAATGGGTAGCTTAGGTTATTTTAGATAGTTTTTTTAATTGGGGGGTTGGTTGGGTGGTGGGTTTTACTGTTGGGGGGGTTGTATTTTTTTGCCAGGTAAAAGAGCTGTTTTATTTGGGGCATTGCCCCACAAAAGGCCATTGGTAGTTTATTGTAGGCTAGGGTTTTTTTTATTTTGGGGGGCCTTTTTTATTTTGATAGGGCTATTAGATTTCGTTTTGATAATTTTGTTATTTTTCGTAATTTAGTGTTTGTTTTTGTAACAGTTTTTTTTGTAATTTAGGACTTTGTAAGAATGTTTAATTGTATATTTAAATAATTTTAGTAGGGTTAGGTTTTTTTAATATGTAATTTAGTTTATTTAATTGGTAGTTTAATTTAATTGTAGTATAATAGTTAGGTTTAGGGGTTAATAGCTTAATTTAGTTTTTTTGCTATGTGAGGGGCTGACGGTTTAGGGGTTAATAGGTTTAGTTAGTGGTGGTGATGTGGGAGGCCAGAGGTACGGGGGTTAATACGTTTATTTAGTGGTGGCGGTATCAGGGAGTGGCGGAAAATAGGTTAAGAACATTATGTAGGTGGCAGCGATGTAAGGGACGGCAGATTAGGGGTGTTTAGACTTGGGGTTTATGTGAGGGTGTAAGGTGTAAACGTAACTTTTTTCTACCATAGAAATCAATGGGGTATGCTTCATTCTCTTGCAGCATTGAACATAAGCTTTCGTTGCTTTCAGACTCCCATTGATTTCTATGGCATCCCCGGCCTCAAGGGTGGCGGATTGAAAACCAGGTACGCTGTGTCGGAAAAGACGCGAGCGTACCTGTTAAATGATTGATAAATGGGGAAAAGTGTCAAATAGAGATGAATGTGTATTCAGGACATCTGTAATGACATAAGCATCGATCTGCATCGTATTGAGATCGCGGGATTGTATGCTACGTCACAAATTTTAACATTTGCCGATCTTGAGGCTTTGATAACTAGGTCGGATCAATCTCGCAACAATTAAAATGCGGAATTCCAGCGTATTTTTGGTTGACACTTTGATAAATAGGCCCCATTATCTCAATGCAATTTTATTTTTTATTATTTTTTATAATCACTTTTCTATTTTACAATTAGCCTTTTTTGCACTCACTTATATCTATATATGTACGTATGCGTGTTTTTTCATATGATGTATACATATATAAGTAAATATATATATATATATATATATATATATATATAATACACATATTTTTTCCTATATATTAGTTTTTTTTCCTGTAGGAAATGTCCATAGGTTTTACATATAATCTTTATTTATATCCTTTATTTAAAGAATTTCATCACATTCATTCTACTTAACCACTTTTCTATTTTATAATTAGCTTTTTTGCACATACTTATATTTATCTATGTATGTATGCGTGTTTTTTTTTCATGGATTGTATACACACACATATACATATATAATATATATATTTAATATTATATATAAATATATATATATATATATAATATATATAATATATATATTATACTGTATATATTTTCCAGTAGGAAATGTCCACGGGTTCTATAAATACATATCTTTTCGTCTAACAATTCTATCACATTCATTCACAATAATACATAACGTGTTATAAATCTGTTTTCATCTCTCCCATTCACTAACACCTAGATTATGAGTTGTGCTTTACGGTTTTAATGCTGAAAAAAATTGCAATTTCAGCTTAAAAACAGTAACACAGCCATTACGAGTCGTGTCGGTATAGCTATACTGCAAGCATTTTAGCCTGAAATGCAACGTAAATCCCACACTCAAAAACAGCCTATACCGACATGATCCAAACCGCCATCTGAGAGCAGTAGTTATAAATTTTGTGTAACAAAAATGTTTCAGAAAACTCATAACTCAACTGTTACAAAGTACACTAACACCCATAAACTACCTATTAACCCCTAAACCGCCACCCTCCCACATCACAAACCCTATATAAAACTTATTAACCCCTATTCTGCCACCCGCCTACATCCCCGCCACTATAATAACGTTATTAAACCCTATTCCGCCGCTCCCCGACACCGCCGCCACTAACTAAACCTATTAAATCCTAAACCGCCAGCCCCCCACATCGCCACTACTAAATAAGCCTATTAACCCCTAAACCGCAAGCCCTCCCTCCCACATCACCACTAATAAATTAAACTATTAACCCCTAAACCTATCACCCCCTAACTTTAAATTAAAATTACAATATCCCTATCTTAAAATAAATAAAACTTACCTGTGAAATTAAAAAACCCTAAGTTTAAACTAACAATTAAAGGGACAGTCAAGTCCAAAAAAAACTTTCGTGATTCAAATAGGGCATGCAATTTAAAACAACTTTCCAATTAACTTTTATCACCAATTTTGCTTTGTTCTCTTGGTATTCTTATTTGAAACCTAAACATAGGAGGTTCATATGCTAATTTCTTAGACCTTGAAGGCCGCCTCTAATCTGAAAACATTATGACAGTTTTTCACCACTAGAGGACATTAGTTCATGTGTTTCACATAGATAACATTGAGCTCATGCACGTGAATTTACCAAGGAGGGAGCACTGATTGGCTAAAATGCAAGTCTGTCAACTTAACTGAAATAAGGGGGCATTCTGCAGAGGCTTAGATACAAGTTAATTACAGAGGTAAAAGTATATTATTATAACTGTGTTGGTTATGCAAAACTGGAGAATGGGTAATAAAGGGATTATCTATCTTTTTAATCAACAAACATTATGGTGTTGACTGTCCCTTTAACCTAACATAACTATTATACTAAACTATTATACTAAAATTAAAATAACTACCAATTAAAAAAACTAAATTACACATTAAAAAAACCTAACACTACTAAAAACATTTAAGTCTAAAATTATAAAAAATAAAAAAATACGAAAATACAAAAAATAACAAACACTAAATTACGAAAAATAACAAACGAAATGATCAAAAATAAAAACTATTACACCTAATCTAATAGCCCTATAAAAATAACCCCCCCAAAAAAATAAACCCCCCAGCCTACAATAAACTACCAATAGCCCTTAAAAGGGCCATTTGTAGGGCATTGCCCTAAAGAAATCTGCTCTTTTACCTGGAAAAAATACAAAGACCCCCAACAGTAAAACCCACCACCAAACCAACCCCCGAAAATAAAAAAACTAACTCTAACAAAATCCTAAGCCACCTATTGCCCTGAAAAAGGGCATTTGTATGGGCATTCAGCTCTTTTACATTGCCCTGAAAAGGGCATTCATCTATTTTACCTAAAGCCCAAAACCCTAATCTAAAAAAAAAACACCCCCCAAAATTTAAAAAAACCCTAACACTACGAGAAGTCTTCATCCAGGCGGCATCTTCTATCTTCCTCCTGGCGTGTGGAGTGGATCCATCCTTGAAGACATCCGGTGCGGAGTGTCCTCTTCATAGGTCACCGCCGTACAATGGATCTTCAATGCAAGGGAGCCTTTTCAAAATGGCATCCCTTATATTTATATTGGCTGATTTGATTGTTGAAATTCAAATCAGCCAATAGGATGAGAGCTACTGAAATCCTATTGGCTGTTCAAAACAGCCAATAGGATGAGAGCTAATGAAATTCTATTGGCTATTCAAATCAGCCAATAGAATTTCAGTTACAACTTGTATGTGATATGATTTGCTAATACGTATGTCAATCAGATCTGGAACAGCTATTAGCTGATAGGCTGATTAACTGCCCCAAAGGACCAATAAGACTCTCCTTGTATATTATTTAAAGGATACTCAAACTCTCAGTGAACATCTTGATAAAGGCCACCTGGGCCGAAACCGTAAGTTCACTAACTTATTGCTACTTGTTATTGCTAGATTTACCAGCACTCATATACAGCACAGCAACCACATTGATAAGCTCCCTGCTATGGATCTTTTGCTCAAAGTGCTGTATTTACTTGGGACATTTAATTTATTCTGCATTTGTTTGAAGCACTTTGTTTTATACATTCTGCATAGGAGTCCTCGGCACAGATCCCATATAACCAGTGACTGGCAGGATCTCGCAGTATTGTTTTGTATACAAGCCATTTGATACACACACAGACACTGGGGCCTATTTAACAAGGTGCGGATCAACATGATCCGATATTGCGGATCATGTCCGCCGCACATCGATAAATGCAGACAGCGTTTGCTGTCAGCATTTATCATTGCACCAGCAGTTCTTGTGAACTGCTGGTGCAATGCCGCCCCCCTGCTGATTCACGGCCAATCAGCCGCTAGCTGGGGGTGTCAATCAACCCGATCGTATTGGATCGGGTTGATTTTATGCAAGTTCTGTCCACCACCTCAGAGCAGGCGGACAGGTTATGGAGCAGCGGTTTTTAGACCGCTGCTTCATAACTTGCGTTTCTGGCAAAGATGAAAATTTACCAAACTGTATCTCCACTATTTCATACATCCCAAGGCTAAGTTTGTGACCATAACGATTTCCAACCAATTTCACGCCTTGGATTGAGCAAAGGACACATCTAACTGATCCCACACTTTGGATTGTGCAAAGCCGATATTCAACCTATCCTACGTTCAAGCCAAGCCAATATCCAACCAATCCCATGCTTTGGATTGGGCAAAACCGAAAACATACCAATCCCAAGTCTAGGATTTTTTGACATCAATCACCATCTAATCACGTTCCAACAATCCCGGTAACGGGACCTGGAACCATCCAGGTTTGATCTGAACCATGCCACATATATTGGCGAAATTTGCTTTTGTGTCTACCAGCTTTTTTTCCAATCCGGAACCCTCCGGTTTCCTTATCCTAACAAGGTACTGACTGTTTTGTTCACCTCATTTGGAGTTTTTTTTCTGGCATTCTGTTTACAAAAAACGAACGAGGTGCACAATTTGTCTTTATGGTCCTTAATGTTTTATTGACATTTGCCCGTTAAAATGTGTACTTTTGCACTATTTGTGTTTTATATGTAAACCTTGCAAGGTATATATGTTTTTATTGACATTATTTTATTTATCAGTGCATGATTTTTAATCTATATTAAAGTGTTTGTTCCTAACTATTTCATATTATACCTCCTTATTAGGTATTTCTATTATTAACAGATATACAGTACATCTAGTGTTTGGTTAATACCTTTTTCACTATTTATCTCAACACGCTATTAATTTAGTGCTCACCTATACTGCATTTTTTGTTTTTACAGTGATACCACCCATGGTATAGGTTTGTTGGGTTCTCAGGGAGCTAAAAGGCCTTATTTTTAGGAGGCGCATTCCAGTTTTCCAACTTGGAATTTTCACATCTGTCATCATGCACCCATGTCCTATTTGGGGCATTTTTGAAGCTGGCCAATGAAATTTACCCACATCAAACCATATATTTTTGAAAAGTAGACACCCTAGTCTATTTGAAAAGCTGATATTTTAACACTTTCCATGCACTATTTCAACCACCAGTCTTTGTCAAACTTTTGAGTAGTCATTTTTTTGTGTTATTTTCCACACACATTGCACTTTAGGTATGGATTCTCAGTTTCTGTTATGTGTTACTACACAATATTAGCTCAGCAAGATCTCCTGAGTACAGTGATACCACCTATGCATAGGTTTGTTGGGTTGTTTGAGGTTTGCAATGCCAAACTTCTGACATGTGTTTGTGATTTTTTCAAATTTAACATATCTTCTCTGACTATCTTCTTTTGGGGGGCCTTTTTACATACCCCAATTTATTTGCTCGCCATGAACATGCATATTTCAGAAGTTGAGACCCCAAGGTATTGTATATGAGGTGTTTTGATGCCTTTGATGCAACTGTTTTAGCCAAAAAAATTGGAGAAAGTGTGTGGTGGTATTTTTTATTTTTACACACACTATGGCCCAGATTATGAGTTTTGCGTTAGAGGCTATGCGGTACTAACGAGCAGTTTTGTCTCACCGCTCACTTTCCTACAGCGCTGGCATTACGAGTTTTCAGAAACCCGTTGTTAAAAGACTAGAAGTAAGCGTTGAGCAAAATTTTGCTCATTACCGCACTCCAGTACCAGCGTTGCTTTAGTCAGTGGTGAGCTGGTGTAACATGCTCATGCATGATTTCCCCATAGGAATCAACGAGGAGAGCCGGCTGAACACCTGCAAAAAATCAGCGTAAAACTCCTTAACACAGCCCGTTGATTCCTATGGGGAAATAATCCTAACATGAACCCCGAGTCTAAACACCCATAATCTTACACTTTTTAACCCTAATCTGCCTCCCCCGACATTGCCAACACCTACATTATAATTTTTAACCCCTAATCTGCCGCTCCGGACACCACCGCCACCTTCATTATACTTATGAACCCCTAATCTGCTGCTCCCAACATCGCTGACACCTACATTATATTTATTAACCCCTAATCTGCCGCCCTCAATGTCTCTGCCACCTACCTACACTTAGTAACCCCTAATCTGCCCCCCAACGTCGCCGCCACTATAATAAACATATTAACCCCTAAACCGCCACACTCCTGCCTCACAAACATTAGTTAAATATTATTAACCCCTAATGTGATGGCCCTAACATCACCGCCACCTACCTACATTTATTAAACCCTAATCTGCAGCCCCCAACATTGCCGCTACTATATTAAAGTTATTAACCCCCAAACCTAAGTCTAACCCTAAACCTAACACCCCCTAACTTAAATATAATTTAAATAAATCAAAATAAATATTCATATCATTAACTAAATTATTCCTATTTAAAACTAAATACTTACCTGTAAAATAAACCCTAAGATAGCTACAATATAACTAATAGTTACATTGTAGCTATTTTAGGATTTATTTTTATTTTACAGGCAAGTTTGTATTTATTTTAACTAGGTAGAATAGTTATTAAATAGTTATTAAACTATTTAATAACTACCTAGTTAAAATAAAGACAAATTTACCTGTAAAAAAACCTAACCTAAGTTACACTAACACCTAACACTACACTATAATTAAATAAATTAAATAAATTAAATACAATTACCTAAATTAAATTAAATTAGCTAAAGTACAAAAAACAAACAAACACTAAATTACGGAAAATAATAAACAAATTTAAACTAATTACACCTAATCTAATAGCCCTATTAAAATAAAAAAAGCACCCCCCAAATAACCCCCCCCCGCCTAAACTAAACTACCAATAGCCCTTAACAGGGCCTTTTGCGGGGCATTGCCCCAAAGTAATCAGCTCTTTTACCTGTAAAAAAAAATACAAACAACCCCCCAACAGTAAAACCCACCACCCACACAACCAACCCCCCAAATAAAACTAGCTAAAAAAAACCTAAGCTCTCCATTGCCCTGAAAAGGGCATTTGGATGGGCATTGCCCTTAAAAGGGCAGTTAGCTCTTTTGCAAGCCCAAACCCCTAATCTAAAAAATAAACCCACCCAATACACCCTTAAAAAAATCTAACACTAACCCTGAAGATCGACTTACTGGGAGACGTCTTCATCCAAGCCGGGCGAAGTGGTTCTCCAGACGGGCAGAAGTCTTCATCCAGATGGCATCTTCTATCTTCATTCATCCAATGCGGAGCGGCTCCATCTTCAAGACATCCGACGAGGAGCATCCTCTTTTTCCGGCGACTAAAACAGAATTAAGGTACCTTTAAGTGACGTCATTCAAGATGGCATTCCTTAGATTCCAATTAGTTGATAGAATTCTATCAGCCAATCAGAATTAAGGTAGAACAAATCCTATTGGCTGATCCAATCAGCCAATAGGATTGAGCTCGCATTCTTTTGGCTGTTCCAATCAGCCAATAGAATGCGAGCTCAATCCTATTGGCTGATAGGATCAGCCAACAGGATTGAACTTCAATCTTATTGGCTGATTACATCAGCCAATAGGATTTTTTCTACCTTAATTCCGATTGGCTGATAGAATTCTATCAGCAAATCGGAATCTAAGGGACGCCATCTTGGATGACATCACTTAAAGGTACCTTCATTCTGTTTTAGTCGTTGAAAGAAGAGGATGCTCCATGTCGGATGTCTTGAAGATGGAGCCGCTCCATGCCGGATGGATGAAGATAGAAGATGCCGTTTGGATGAAGACTTCTGCCCGTCTGGAGGACCACTTCTGCCCGGTTTGGATGAAGACTTCTGCCCATCTGGAGGACAACTTTGCCCGTCTTGGATGAAGACGTCTCCCGGTAAGTCGATCTTCAGGGGGTTAGTGTTAAGTTTTTTAGGGTGTATTGGGAGAGTTTATTTTTTAGTTTAGGGGTTTGTGCTTGAAAAAGAGCTAACTGCCCTTTTAAGGGCAATGCCCATCCAAATGCCCTTTTCATGGTAATGGGGAGCTTAGTTTTTTTTAGCTAGTATTATATTTGGGGGGTGGTTGTGTGGGTGGTGGGTACTGTTGGGGGGGTTGTTTGTATTTTCTTTACACGTAAAAGAGCTGATTACTTTGGGGGCAATGCCCTGCAAAAGGCCCTTTTAAGGGCTATTGGTAGTTTAGTTTAGGCTAGGGTTTTTTTTATTTTGGGGGGGCTTTTTTTATTTTAATAGGGCTATTAGATTAGGTGTAATTAGTTTAAATTTCTGTAATTTGTTTATTATTTTCTGTAATTTAGTGTTTTTTTGTACTTTAGCTAATTTAATTTAATTAGGTTATTGTATTTAATTTAGTTAATTTATTTAATTATAGTGTAGCATTAGGTGTTATTGTAACTTAGGTTAGGTTTTATTTTATAGGTACTTTTGTATTTATTTTAACTAGGTAGTTACTAAATAGTTATTAACTATTTAATAACTATTCTACCTAGCTAAAATAAATACAAATTTACCTGTAAAATAAAAATAAACCCTAAGCTAGCTACAATGTAACTATTAGTTATATTGTAGCTTGCTTAGGGTTTATTTTACAGGTAAGTATTTAGTTTTAAATAGGAATTATTTAGTTAATGATAGGAATATTTATTTAGATTTATTTAAATTATATTTAAGTTAGTGGGTGTTAGGTTTAGGGTTAGACTTAGGTTTAGGGGTTAATAACTTTAATATAGTGGCGGCCACGTTGGGGGCAGCAGATTAGGGGTTAATAAATGTAGGTAGGTGGCGGAGATGTTAGGGCCACATATTAGTGGTTAATAATATTTAACTAATGTTTGCGAGGCAGGAGTGCGGCGAATTAGGGGTTAATATGTTTATTATAGTGGAGGCGACATTGGGGGCGGCAGATTAGGGGTTAATAAGTGTAGGTATGTGGCGGCGATATTGGGGCGGCAGATTAGGGGTTAATAAATATAATGTAGGTGTCTGCGATGTTGGGTCAGCAGATTAGGGGTTAATAAGTATAATGTAGGTGGAGGCGGTGTCCGGAGTGGCAGATTAGGGGTTAATAGGTAGTTTATGGGTGTTAGTGTACTTTTTAGCACTTTAGTTATGAGTTTTATGCTACGGCGTTATACCATAAAACTCTTAACTATTTACTTTTAAATGCGTTAGGACTCTTGACAGGGTAGTGTGTACCGCTCACTTTTTGGCCTCCCAGGACAGACTTGTAATACCGGCGCTAAGGAAGTCCCGTAGAAAAAAGACTTTACGAAGTTTCCATAAGTCGTTTTGCGGTAAGGCAAAAGAAGTGTCACCCTTAACCTTCAAGATCATAATACCAGCGGGCGTAAAAAGCAGCGTTAGGACCTCTTTTCTACCCTAATGCACAACTCGTAATCTAGCCGATTGCTTTTTGGATACGATTTAAGTCTTTAAGCCTGTTGTAAGTTATTGCAAGAAAACACTCCAGGATGATTTTCTACAAGACCTTCTGAGTACACCTATGCCCCCCATGCATAGGTTTACCAGGATCTTGGGAAGGTTCTGTTACAATTTTATGACTTGTCATTTTAGTTAAAAGTGAGAGTATTTCTTCTGATAGGCCCATATTTAGTTTGGGGCCTATCGCATACTCCAGTTTTATTTATTGCCATGAAAGTGTATATATTTGAAATGTTAACACCACAAGGTATTGTATAGTGTGTGCTTTGATGCCTTTGATGCAACCATTTTAGCCAAAAAAATTGGAGAAAGTGTATGGTGGTAATTTTTAAATTTTCATTTTGACAGACACATTGCTGTTGGACTATGATTTAGGAGAGCCTGTTGTAAGTTATTGCAAAAAAACACTCCAGATAGTTTTCTGCAAGGCCCTCTGAGTACACCCATGCTCCCCATGCATAGGTTTGACAGGGGTTTTGGTAAAATACAGCATCAATTTTAGAACTTATAAAAAATAGAGTAGTGAAATGTAAAAATCTGGCACAGTAAAAGTAAAAACATAACCAAAAAAAAAAAAACTCGGCAAATTTAAAAAAATAAATAAAAATAGACCATTGTATGATACCACTTGAAGCAGTCCCCAATGCAGAGTCCAGGCTGTCCAGGGCAATCCGGTCAGTAATATATGTGTCCTTTCTCTGCCCCCTCTTTTTTTTTAGGTTTCTGCTTTGCGGCAGTAGGGGGAATTTTAAAAATAAAATGGGTAGCCCCAACTCTGCTCTTTCCCATCACCACCCGGAGCAGGTGCATCTTGGTACAAAATCCCCAAAATGAGCTGAAACTGTAAAAAAGTTTGTTTTATTCCGGGTTTGCTTTTTTGAACAACAAAAAAGCGTTGTGAGTTGCAATCTGCATTAAGTAAATTGCAAACATTTTTGACCTCTCCCCCCTCTATTGCTCTCTATCCCCCTTTTACTCTCTCTCCCCCCTTTCTTGCTCTCTGTCCTCCCTATTTTACTCTCTCTCTCCACCCTCTTTTGCTCTATCTCCCCTCATTTGCTCTGTTCATCCCTCTTTGCTATCTCCCTATCCCCTCTTTTGCTTTCTCCCCTCTTTTGTTTTCTTCCCCCTCTTTTGCTCTCTCTCCCCCCCTCTTTTGCTCTCTTACCCCATTCTTTTGATCTCTCTCCCCCCACTTTTTTGCTCTCTCATCCCCCTTCTTTGCTCTCTCCCTCCCTCTTTTTCTCTCTACCCCCTCTTTTGCTCCCTCTCCACCCTCTTTGCTCTCTTCCCCTCTTTTGCTCTCTCTCCCCCATTTTTGTTCTCTCTCCCCCTCTTTTGCTCTTTCTACCACCCTCTTTTGATCTCTCCCCACCCCCTCTTTTGCTCTCTCCCTCACCCTCTTTTGCTCTCTCCCCCCTCTCTTGCTCTCTCCCCCTCTTTTGATCTCTCTTCCTCTCTTTTGTTCTCTCTCCCCCACCTCTTTTGCTCTCCACCTTCTTATGCTTTATCTCCCCCATATTTTGCTCTCTCTCTCCCCTCTGTTGCTCTCTCCCCTCCTCCTCTTTTTCTCTCTCTCCCTCTTCATTTGCTCTCTCTCCCCCCTTCTCTTGCTCTCTCTCCCCCCTCTTTTGCTCTCTCTCCTCCCTCTCATTTGCTCTCTCTCCCTCCTTCTCTTGCTCTCTCTCCCCCCTCTTTTGCTCTCTCTCCCCACACATTTGCTCTTTCTCTCCCCCTCTTTTGCTCCCTCTCTCCCTCCTCTTTTGCTCTCCCCCCCATTTTTTGCTCTCCCCCTCCTCTTTTTCTCTCTCTCTCTCCTCCCCCTCTTTTACTCTCTCCCTCCCCCTCTTTTGATCTCTCTCTCCCCCCTCTTTTGCTCCCTCACCCCCTATTTTTTTGCTCTCCCTCCCTCCTGTTTTGCTCTCTCTCTCCTTCCCCCTCTTTTGCTATTTTCCTTCCCCCTCTTTTACTCTCTATCCCCCTCTCTTTTGCTCTCTCTCTCCCCTCTCATTTGCTCTCTCTCTCTCCCACCCTCTCTTTTGCTCCCACCCTCTTTTGCTCTCTCTTTCCCACCCTCTCTTTTGCTATCTCTCCTACCCTTTCTTTTGCTCTTTCTCTCTCCTACCCTTTCTTTTGCTCTTTCTCTCTCCCACCCTCTCTTTTGCTCTCTCTCCCACCCTCTCTTTTGCTCTCTCTCCCACCCTCTCTTTTGCTCTCTCCCCCCTCTTTTGCTCTCTCCCCTGCTCTTTTGCTCTCTCTCCCCCCACCTTTTTTGCTCTCTCTCTCTCCCTCTTTTATGCTCTCTCCCCCTCTTTTGCTCTTTCCCCTCCTCTTTTGCTCTCTCTCCTCCCTCTTTTGCCCACCCCCCTCTATTGCTATGTCTCCCTCCTCCTCTTTTGCTCTCTCTCCCTCTCTTTTGCTCTCCCCTCCTCTTTTGCTCTCTCTCCCCCCACTTTAACTCTCTCCATCCCTCTTTTATTCCCACCCCTCTTTTGCTCTCTTTCCCCTTCTTTTGCTTTCTACTCCCCTTTTTTGTCTCCCCCTTCTTTTGCTCTCTCTCCCCCTCTTTTGCTCTCTCTCTCCCCCTCTTTTGCTCTATCTCCCCCCTATTTTGCTTTCTCCATTTCCTTTTGCTCTCATCCCACACCCTCTTTTTCTATCTCCCTATCCCCTCTTTTGCTTTCTCTCCCCTCTTTTGCTTTCTTCCCCCTCTTTTGCTCTCTCCTCCCTCTTTTGCTCTTACTCCCCCCCCCTCTTTTGCTCTCTTACCCCCTTCTTTTGATCTCTATTCCCCAATCTTTTGCTCTCTCATTTCCCTTCTTTTGCTCTCTCTCACTTCCCCCTCTTTTGCTCTTTCTCTCCCCCCCATCTTTTGCTCTCTCCCCCCCCATCTTTTGCTCTCTCTCTCTCCCCCTCTTTAACTCTCTCTTCCCCACCTCGTTTGCTCTCTCCCTCCCTCTTTTGCTCTCTCCCCCCTCTTTTGCTCTCCCCCCCATTTTGCTATTTCTCCCCCCCTATTTTGCTCTTTCTACCACCCTCTTTTGCTCTCTCCCCACCCCCTCATTTGCTCTCTCCCTATCCCCTCTTTTGCTCTCTTCCCCCTCTCTTGCTCTCTCACCCTCTTTTGCTCTTTCTCCCCTCTTTTTTTCTCTATCCCCCCACCTTTGTTCTTTCTCCCCCCACCTCTTTTGCTCTGCCCCTCTTTTGCTCTCCCCCTCTTTTGCTCTCTCCTTTCCTCTTTTGCTCTGTCACCCCATTCTTTTGCTCTCTCTCCCCCTTCTTTTGCTCTCTCACCCCCCTTCTCTTGCTCTCTCTCCCCCCTCTTTTGCTCTTTCCATCCCCCCCTCTTTTGCTCCCTCTCCCCTTCTCTTTTGCTCTCTTCCCCCCTATTTGTGTGCCCCCTCCCCCTCCTTTTTGCTCTCTCTCTCTCCTCCCCCCTCTTTGGCTCTCTCCCACCCCCTCTTTTGCTCTCTCTCTCTCCCCCTCTTTTGCTCCCTCACCCCCTATTTTTTGCTCTCTCCCCCTCCTCTTTTGCTCTCTCTCTCCTCCCCCTCTTTTGCTCTCTCTCTCCACCACCTCTTTTGCTCTCTCCCCCCCTCTTTTATTCTATCCCCCTTTTTTGCTCTCTCTCTCCCCCCTTTTTTGCTCTCTTTCACCCCTCTTTGCTCTTTCTTCACCCTCTTTTGCTCTCTCTCCCCCCTTTTTTGCTCTCTCTACCCCCTCTTTAGCTCTCTCTCCCCCTCTTTTGTTCTCTCTCCCCTCTCTTTTGCTCTCTCTCCCCCCTCTTTTACTTTCTCCCCCCTCTTTTACTTTCTCCCCCTCTTTTACTTTCTTCCCAACCTTGTTTGCTCTCTCCCTCCTCTTTTACTCTCTGTCCCCCTCTTTTGCTCTCTCTTTCCCCCCTTCTTTTGCTCTCTTTTTCCCCTCTCTCTCCCCCTCTTTTGCTCTCTTCCCCCTCTTTTGCTCTCTCTCTCTCCCCCTTCTTTTCCTCTCTCCCCCCCTTTGCTCTCTTTTCCCCTCTTTGCTCTCTCCCCCCTCTTTTGCTCTCTCTCTCTCCCTTCCTCTTTTTTTCTCTCTCTCTCCTCCCCCTCTTTTACTCTCTCTTCCCCTCTTTTACTTTCTCACCCCCTATTTTGCTCTCTCTCCCACCCTCTTTTGCTCTTTCTACCCCCTCTGTTGCTCCCCTCCTCTTTGCTCTCCCCCCTCTTTTGCTATCTTCCCCCTCTTTTTCTCTCTCTCCTCCCTTCCCTCTTTTGCTTTTTCTCTCCCCCTCTTTTGCTCTCTCCCCCATATTTTTCTATCTCTCTCCCCATATATTTGATCTCGCTCTGCCCCCCTCTTTTGCTATCTCCGCACCCGGCTATGCCCCCATCATGGATCTCCTGTCTGGCCTCTCTGCAGCTGCTGTCTGATCCTAACGCCAGGTATGTTTGTCCTCGTACAGCTTTTACTGCGCATGACAGCTTCGGACAAACATACCTGGCCTTTTATATTATAGGATATGCCCCTCCCCCCTCCTTTTTGCTCTCTCTCCCTCCCCCCCTCTTTGGCTCTCTCCCACCCCCTCTTTGCTCTCTCTCACTCTCTCTCTCTCTCCCCCCTCTTTTGCTCCCTCACCCCCTATTTTTGCTCTCTCCCCCTCCTCTTTTGCTCTCTCTCTCTCCCCCCTCTTTGCTCTCTCTCTCCCCCACCTCTTTTGCTCTCTCTCTCCCCCCTTTTTTTTCTATCCCCCTCTTTTGCTCTCTCTCTCCCCCCTTTTTTTGCTCTCTTTCCCCAATCTTTGCTCTCTCTCTCCCCCTTTTTGCTCTCTCCCCCCTTTTTTGCTCTCTCTTCCCTCCCCCCCTCTTTTGCTCTCTCTCCCCCCTCTTTTGTTCTCTCTCCCATCTCCTCTCCCCCACCATCTTTTGCTCTCTCCCCCTCTTTTTGTTCTATCCCCCTCTTGCTCTCTCTCTCTCTCCCCCCTTTTTTGCTCTCTTTCCCCAATCTTTGCTCTTCTCGCTCCCTCCCCCCTCTTTTGCTCTCTCTCCCCCTTTTTTGCTCTCTCTTCCTCTTCTCTTCCCCCCTCTTTGCTCTCTCTCCCCCTCTTCTCCCCCTCTCTTTTGTTCTCTCTCCCCTCTCTTTCTTCTCTCTCCCCCTCTTTTACTTTCTCCCCCCTCTTTTACTTCCCCCCCCCTCGTTTGCTCTCTCTTTCCCCCTTCTTTTGCTCTCTTTTTCCCCTCTCTCTTGCCCCTCTTTTGTTCTCTTCCCCCTCTTTTGCTCTCTCTCTCTCCCCCTCTTTTGCTCTCTCCCCCCTTTTGCTCTCTTTTCCCCCCTCTTTTGCTCTCTCCCCCCTCTTTTGCTCTCTCTCTCTCCCCCTATTTTACTCTCTCTCCCCCTCTTTTACTCTCTCACACCCCTCTTTTGCTCTCTCTCTCCACCCTCTTTTGCTCTTTCTACCCCCCTTTTGCTCCCTCCTCTTTTGCTCTCCCCCCTCTTTTTGCTTTCTCCCCCCCTCTTTTCTCTCTCTCCCTTCCCTCTTTTGCTTTTTCTCTCCCCCTCTTTTGCTCTCTCCCCCTATTTTGCTATCTCTCCCCTATATTTTGATCTCTCTCTGCCCCCTCTTTTGCTGTCTCCCCACCCCCTTTTATTGCTCACTCGCACCCTCTCTTTTGCTCTCTCCCTCCCCCCTCTTTTGCTCTCTCCCTCACCCTCTTTTGCTCTCTCTCTCTTCCTCTTTTGCTCTCTCCCTTCCCCCTCTTTTACTCTTTCTACCCCCTCTTTTACTCTCTCACACCCCCTATTGTTCTCTCCCCCTCTTTTGCTCTCTCTACCCCTCTTTTGCTCTCTCCCCCTTCTTTTGCACTCTCTTTCCCCCCATGTTTTGATCTGTCCCCCTCTTTTGATCTCTCTGCACCCCCCTTTTGCTCTCTCCTCTCTCTTTTGTTCTCTCCCTCCTTACGTTTGCTCTCTCTCCCCTCTTTTGTGCTCTCTTCCACCTGGCCACGCTCACTGGCCCCCTCCCACCCACCCGGTCAAACCCCTACCATGGGCCTCCCATCCACCCATGCCCCCATCACGGGGTCCCATCTGACCACGCCTCCTCAACACGGACGGCCGTATACCCGGCTATGCCCCCATCACGAATCTCCTGTCTGGCCTCTCTGCAGCTGCTGTCTGATCCTAACGGCCAGGTATGTTTGTCCTCGTACAGCTTTTACTGCGCATGACAGCTTCGGACAAACATACCTGGCCTTTTATATTATAGGATATGCAGAGTAGAGTAGCTAAGATATGTAAATTAGTGTAAAATTGTATAGGCAAGTATAAAGAAATAGGTCAACTCTCTATATATATTTAGTTTGAGTGGTTCCCTATTAATGAGAGTGAACGTTAAAAAAATATTAAACCACACAAGCTTCAGAAAATAATCTGCTGTGGCTCTTTCAAGCAGTATTAAATAATATTGCATATTGTGAGGTATAAGAGGTGAAGGGCTGATTGAGTTCACAAACCAGGTGCTTAGATAATAGAATACAAACCAATGTACTTATTAGAACTATATGACAACAGGAAGTAAACAGTCGCTAAAATGGAGGTATTAAATTGACCTCACATTCTATTGGCTGATCCAATCAGCCAATCGGATTGAACTTCAATCCGATTGGCTGATTAAATCAACCAATCATATTTTTCCTTCCTTAATTCTGATTGGCTGATAGAATTCTATCAGCCAATCGGAATTCGAGGGACACCATCTTGGATGATGTCATTTAAAGGAACCGTCATTCGTCGAGTAGTCGTCATGAAGGATACTCGGCGCCGGATGTCTTCAAGATGGAGTCGCTCCTCATCGGATGGAAGAAGTTAGAAGATGCCGCTTGGATGAAGCCTTCTGCCGGTCCGGATGTCCTCTTCTGCCCGGATAGGATGAAGACTTCTGCTGGTCTGGATGTCCCTTCTGCCCCATCGGATGAAGACTTCTGGCCAGATCGGATGACCACTTGTGCCCGGCTGGGTGAAGACGGCTCAAGGTAGGGTGATCTTAAATGGGGTAATGTTAGGTTTTTTTAAGGGGGTATTGGGTGGGTTTTAGAGTAGGGGTGTTGGTGGTGGGTTGTAATGTTGGGGGGGTATTGTAATTTTTTGTTACAGGTAAAAGAGCTGATTACTTTGGGGCAATGCCCGCAAAAGGCCCTTTTAAGGGCTATTTGTAATTTAGTATAGGGTAGGGCATTTTATTATTTTTGGGGCTTTTTATTTTATTAGGGGGCTTAGATTAGGTGTAATTAGTGTAAACTTCTTGTAATTTTTTTTCTGTAATTTAGTTTTTTTTTTCCTCCTAATTTAGTTTATTCAATTGTAATTAATTGTAGGTAGTTTAGGTAATTTATTTAATGATAGTGTAGTGTTAGGTGTAATTATAACTTAGGTTAGGATTTATTGTACAGGTAATTTTGTACTTATTTTAACTAGGAAGTTATTAAATAGTTAATAACTATTTAATAACTATTGTACCTAGTTAAAATAAATACAAAGTTGCCTGTAAAATAAAAATAAATCATAAGCTAGCTACAATGTAACTATTAGTTATATTGTAGCTATCTTATGGTTTATTTTTAGGTAAGTATTTAGTTTTAAATAGGAATAATTTATTTAATTGAAGTTATTTTATCTAGATTTATTTAAATTATATTTAAATTAGGAGGGTGTTAGGGTTAGACTTAGGTTTAGGGGTTAATAACTTTATTATAGTGGCGGCGATGTTGGCGGCGGCAGATTAGGGGTTAATTAATTTAATATAGTTGCGGCGATGTTGGGGGGCAGATTAGGGGTTAATAACTATAGTGTAGGTGTCAGCGATGTTGGGGGCAGCAGATTAGGGGTTTATAAGTATAATGTAGGTGGCGGCGATGTCCGGAGCGGAAGATTAGGGGTTAATAGTATAATGCAGGTGGCGACGATGTCGGGGGCGGAAGATTAGGGGTTAATAAGTGTAAGATTAGGGGTGTTTAGACTCGGGGTTCATGTTAGGGTGTTAGGTGCAGACATATTTTTTCTTTCCTCATAGGAAACAATGGGGCTGCGTTAGGAGATGAACACTGCTTTTTTGCAGGTGTTAGGTTTTTTTTCAGCCAGCTCAGCCCCATTGTTTAGCCAGCTTACCGCTACCGTAAGCAATGCTGATATTGAGGTGACATGTGGAGCTAAATTTTGCTCAATGCTCACCTGTTTGCGGCTAACGCCAGGTTTAAAAAAAAAAAACTGTACTACCAGCGTTGGCTTAAGGGAGCGGTGGGAAAAAAAAGGAGCGTTAGAGCCGCAAGCCTTCCCGACAAAAACTCGTAATCTAGCAGTTTGTTAGTTAATAAGGGTTACTTTAAAAGATCTAGGTATCTTCTTATTGTAGCATGGTACTTTTAAACTGGATGCTTTAGTACTAAGTATGTTACTGAGATACACAAAAGGTTAAAGGGACATTCCGGTCAAAATTTTAATGCACTTACATGAATTACATCTTTGAATAGAAACATATTTACAATATACATCTATTGTCAAAAATGCTTCTAGTAAAAGTTATGATAGTTTTTTTTTTTAGCATTTTTCTCTGCACATGCATGTGTAACATAGCTAGATAATCTCAGTGCACCAGCATATTATATACTGCAGCTGCTCAGAGCACCAGTGGGGATTGTATCATGTCAGCAATTAACAAATTGACACCTAGATTACGAGTTATGCTCCCTATAGGGAAATTAATGAATGCAACAAAAGTGGCATTATTTAACCCCCTATAGCGCAGCCATTACAAGTGCTTGTACATACAATATGGTGCTTTAAGCTCCATACCGCACAAAATACAAGCACTATTTTGACGTGCTTGTGCACGCTTTCCCCATAGATATCAACGGGGAGAGTGGGTCAGAAAAAGTCCAACACCTGCGATTGCGAAAAGAAAAGCTCCGTAACGCAGCCCCATTGATGTCTATGGGAAATAAATGAATGTTTAAACCTAACACCCTAACATAAACCCCACGTCTGAACACCCCTAATCTTTTGCCCCGACATTGCCGACACCTAAATAATGTTATTAACCCCTAATCTGCCGCCTCTTATGTCGCCGCCACCTAAATAAAACTATTAACCCCTAATATGCCGCTCCCGATATCGCAGCCACTATACTAAAGTTATTAACCCCTATTCCCCTGCACCCCAACATCGCCCACACTATAATAAATCTATTAACCCCTATTCTGCCGCTCCCCGACATTGCCGCAACTAAATAAAGCTATTAACCCCTAAACCTCTGGCCTCCCATCACACTATCACTAAATAAATCTATTAACCCCTAAACCGCCAGCCCCCATCATCGCAAAAATCTAAATGAAACTATATTAACCCCTAAACTTAACCCTAATGTAACCCTAACCCTAAACCTAACCCTAACACCCGCTAATTTTAACATAATTAAATAGAGCTAAACTAAAGTTACAATTATTAACTTAATACATACTTACCTTTGAAATAAATCCTAAGATAGATACAATATAACTAATAGTTATATTGTAGCTAGCTTAGGTTTTATTTTTAACCCCAAAATAAAAAAGCCTAATCTAGAATTAACTACCAAGGGCCCTTTTGAGGGACCTTAAAAGGGCATTTTGTAGGGCATTGCCCTAAAGTTACCAGCTCTTTTGCTTCAAAAACAAACAAACATCCCCTAACAGTATACAAACCCCCACCCCCAAACTACCAAGGGCTCTTAAAAGGGCCTTTTGGGGGCACTTAAAAGAGCCTTTTGTAGGGCATTGCCCTAAAGTTACCAGCTCTTTTGCTACAAAAACAAACAAACACCCCCTAACAGTATACAAACCCCCACCCCCAAACTACCAAGGGGCCTTAAAAGGGCCTTTTGGGGGCCCTTAAAAAGGTGTTTTGTAGGGCATTGCCCTAAAGTTAACAGCTCTTTTGCTACAAAAAAACCCAACACCCCCTAACAGTACATAAAGCCCCACCCCCCCAAACCCACAAAATAAAAATAAAGTAAAACCTAATCTACCCATTGCCCTTAAAAGGGCATTTAGCTCTTTTGCTGCCCAAGCCCTAATCTAAAAATAAAACCTACCCCAAAACGAAAAAAAAAAAAAATACATTACACAAAATAACAAACAAATTCTTAAATTTTTTTTTATGCCTATTCTAATACCAATTTAAAAAAACCACCCACCCACCCCCCAAAAAAACTAATCTAGAATAAACTACCAATGGCCCTTAAAAGGGCTTTTTGTAGGGCATTGCCCTAAGTTAAACAGCTCTTTACCTGTAAAAAAATACAAAACACCCACTAACATTATAAACCCCCACCAACCAAACCCACAAAATAAAAAATAAATAAAAAAACTATCTAAAAAACCTAAGCTAACCATTGTCCTGAAAAGGGTATTTGTATGGGCATTTAGCTTTAGCTCTTTTGCTGCCCAAACCCTAATCTAAAATAAAACCCCCCACAAAAAAACCTTAAAAAAAGTCTAACACTAACCCTGACGATCCACTTATAGTTTTTGAAGTCCCGCTTGAACGATCTTCATCCCGGCAGCGAGAAGTCTTCATCCAGACGGCCTCTTCAATCTTCATCCCGGCGGCATCTTCTATCTTGATCTTGGCGGCACGGAGCGGGTCCATCCTGAAGACATCCGGCGCAGAGCATCCTTTTCATACGGTCGCCGCCTTACACTGAATCTTCAATGCAAGGCACATGATTCAAGATGGCATCCCTTGCATTCCTATTGGCTTAAAAATTTGAATCAGCCAATAGGAATTAGAGCTGCTAAAATCCTATTGGTTGTTCAAATCAGTACTTTGTAATTTTTAGAGTAGTTTTAGGATTTAGGGGTTACTAGTTTAATTAAGTTTATTGCGATGTGGGGGGCTTTCAGTTTAGGGGTTATTAGTTTACCTTAGTATATTTCGTTGTGGGGGGCTTGTGGTTTAGGGGTTAATAGGTTTATTATAGTGGCGGTGGTGTAGGGCTTAATAACTTTAGTATAATGGAGGCTATGTGGGCGGACTGCAGATTAGGGTTAATTATATTTAAATAGTGTTTGCGATGCGGGAGGGTGGCGGTTTAGGGGTTAATAAGTTTATTATAGTGGTGACGATGTCGGGGAGCGGCGGAATAGGGGTTAATATTTTTTTTTAGTGGCGGCGATGTCGGGAGCGGCAGATTAGGGGTTAATAAGTTTAATATAGTGTTTGTGATGCGGGAAGGCCTCGGTTTAGGGGTTATAAGGTAGTTTATGGGTGTTTAGTGTACTTTGTAGCAGTTTAGTTATGAGTTTTACGTTACAAATCTGTAACGTAAAACTCATAACTACTGCTTTTAGATGGCGGTACGGATCTTGACGTTTTAGGCTGTAACGCAGGTTTTTTAGTTTCACCTCATAACTCGTATGTTTAATAATTTGTAATAATGATTTATTTCAATAACGTGCCTTAAGAATACTACGTTTTCATGTGCATTAACCCGACTATTTAAGATCTAAATTGAGAAATGCAATGCACAAAAGACATATTTTAAATTCCTATGTTCTTCACATGCACCTAGTTTTGCACTATAGAGGGTGCGTTATTTCACCCTCATAGTGCTGCCATTACGAGTTTTTGAAAAGCCACCTTGTGAGTGCAATATGGTTGCGTTAAGCTCCATACCGCACAAAATACAAGCTCTACTTTGACTTGCTTGTGCACGCTTTCCCTATAAACATCAATAGGGAGAAAGTGTTAAAAAAAACTAACACCTGCGATCGCGGAATGAATAGCTCTGTAAATGCAACTCCATTGATGTCTATGGGGGAAAAAAGTTACATTTAAACTTAAAGGGACACTCAGGTTTTATTACATTTTCATGATTCAGATAGAACATGTAATTTTAAACAACTTTCCAATTTACTTCCATTAAAAAAAATGTGCACAGTCTTTTATATTTACACGTTTTTGAGTCACCAGCTCCTACTGAGCATGTGCAAGAACTAAGACTACAAAACCGAAATGATAGATTCTGTTCCCATATGTAGCAAATAAGAGGTTTCACTATTCTGTTATTATAAATACACTCTGCTGTGTATAGATAGTGTAGGACTTCAGGTGTTCTAGTGTTCACATGCACAAGGTTAAAGATATACGTGAAACTGTAATACAATACACGTATGCCCCAGGAGTTTACCTATACCCTGCGACGTTCCTCGAACAAAAAACACTCTTGTTGAAAAGCTGTGGTCTTGACAGCTCCGAGACCATGTGTGTGTACCTCCAACCTCCTAAGATAATTATGGGCCAAAGGTATACGATACTTCGTCAAGCGGGTTGAGCGGTAATATGTAGTAGTAAAGTCAGAGATAGTGCAGTCGTTCAAAGTAGATATGTGGGGTAAATACGGGAGAGGGAACAGAGTGAAGCCTTGCACTCACTTACCATCTCTCCCCGACCATCAAGACACACCGCCACCATTGAACAGAGACGCCGGCGTCTTCCTGGATTCCTGCTGACGTGTACACTACACGTGTTCTCCTCTGACGTAGCCGCAACACACACCCTTACCTCGAAGCCAATCAATAGGTAGGTTTGGATGGTACTCACCACAGACAGTCCAATAGGGAACAGCCGCCACTTCGTATGGGGTAAACTGCTGTCCAACAGGCTTAAAGCATAAATAATCCAAAAACAAAGGTTGTGGCAGCAGTTAGTAGATAAAAAGTCTATGTTTATTTGTAATCCATTAAAAAATGTTTTTTCATATTCCATGGAGGAACATAAAATGTAGAAAAACAGTGCACAGGTAGAAAACAAACAGTATAAGCATTTCGGCATGAGCCGTAATCACTACTGATACACATTATCAATCAAAGGTGCTTTAAAAAGGGTGTACTATAACCCCATCGGTTAAAACAAGAAAATAATTTAAACCAATACCCGTGCTACGATGTGTGTTATTACAAATTGCACACACATGTTATACTTAGTCTCAAAAAATACAAAAATTTCTATTTTTATACATTTCTACAAAAAACAATAAATACATATCGCAACAATAAATTCACTCAAAGAAGTACCATTTCAAATACCACTGACATAATAATGTTGAAATAGAGTGGACAACATATCTCAACCAATATTATGGTTCATTATGTGTGAGAAAAGATCACACAGAGATAAATAGTGGTCACACCATATTCAACATTGGAAAAAGACAGACATGTTCAAAGTCAATCAAAATAAATCAAATTTAAATTAGACATATATATAAATGTACACAATTTTTGTATGTCAGTATATTTCATAAACTCGAGATCCTGTGTACATGGGATGATAAATATGGTGAAATTAATTTGTTTAAGTTCTGGTTTCAATAGAGAAAGTCAGTCTTGCTAGAGGCATAGGAAAGCCCGTCAGATATAGAATAGTAATAGATATATATATATATATATATATATATATATATATATATATATATAGTTGTATTTACACATTGAAGATATATATATATTAGACTCATCCAGAATATTAAATTTCAGGAAATAACATAGGAAAAACATAAATATAAATAAGGATAAATATAAATAATGTTTGAAATAGTATTATTATTTAAAGCCTTATGTAATAGTGACCTATGTTGTGATTCATTCCCAATAATTGATAAGATCGAATTCTGCATTCAGACCAGAAGGAACTTTGGTGCAGAGTTTGAATATCCATAGCATTTCCCGTCTCTCCAAAAGCCTTTGTCTGTCTCCACCCTTCTAGGGGGATTACTTTAAAGCTGGTAACGTTTTTTTGATGAAAGATGGAAAAATGTTGTACTATAGGAGACAAAGTCTTCCCTGTATTGATTTTTGAGAGGTGCTCTCTGATCCTGGATCTGATGTCACAGGTTGTGAGTCCCACATATTGTATGTTGCAAATTGTACATGTGATAAGATAAATCATAAAAGTGGATGTGCAATTTAGACAGAAATTAATCTAAAAAGAACGACCCGTGACAGCAGATGTGAAGGTATTAGAGACATCAATGTAATTGCATGCCTTGCACCTACTGCTCCACATTTAAACATGCCCTTGCTAGTAAGCCATGAGCTAGTATGATTTTGGTTTTGGGTAGTACTGTTGGTGAAAGATAGTGGCCCAAGGATTTGTTTTTCCTATACGAACATCTTATGCTATCTTTAACACAGTCAACTAATTTATCATCGGCTATCAGAAGTTTGAAGTGTTTTTTTCACAATGTCACAAATATTGTGATACTCAGTACTGTATTCAATCACAAAATTTACTTTGTTAGTTTCTCTGTTTTTGGTATCCTGTCTGTCAATTAGAAGGCTTGAGCTATCGACAGTCTTAACCTCTCTCATTGCTCTATTGATTGTCTTTCTTGGATAGCCTCTATTTTGTAAATGACCTACAAGCTCCTTCTGATGATACTGAAAACTCTCCTCAGTGGAACAATTTAGTTTGGTTCTAACCAACTGTCCTTTAGCAATAGAGTATGAAATGTTCTTGGGATGGCAGCTATTTGCGTGCAATACAGAATTACCCGATATTGGTTTTCTGTATATACTACTCTCAATGCTGCCATCAATGTTACCTTTTAGTGTCACATCTAAAAAATGAATAGATGAAGTAGACATCTCAAAAGTGAACTGGAGGTTACAGGTATTGATGATGATAAATTCCATGAATTGTAACACTTCTTCATGTGTTCCTCGCCAAATAAGCAGGAGATTGTCAATAAAACAGCAAAAATACACAATGCAGTCTCAAAGGGGATTCACATCTCCAAAGATGTGGGACAGCTCCCACCAACCCATATAAAGGTTGGCATAGGAGGGGGGAAATTTAGCCCCCATAGCTGTCCCACACCTCTGTAGATAGAATACTCCCTCAAACTCAAAGTAATTGTGGCAGAGTAAAAAATGTGTAACCTCCACCACAAAAATGCTGAAGTCCTTCCCCAAATTGGAATATAGGGAGAGCATGGATCTCAGTGCCTCAACCCCTTGTTGTGGGGGATGGAGGAATAGAGAGCAGCAACATCCACTGTAAGCCAAATGTATGATGGATCCCAGTTTAAATCATTGAGATCCCTGAGTACATGTTTGGTGTCCCGTATATAGCTGGGCAATATCTGGACTAGGGGATAAAGGATAGCATCTAGCCATTCAGATACATGTTCTGTTAGTGACCCAATGCCACTAACAATAGGTCGTCCCTTGACTGATGTAAGGGACTTGTGCACCTTCAGAAGATGGTGGAACACTGGGGTCACAGGAGGCTGAACGCATAAATAATCAAAGGTACTGCAATCAATAAAGCCCTGTTCAAGACCATCATCTAGAAGTTGCACAAGTTCCCTTTGAAATTTTCTGACTGGGTCAGCAGGTAGTATAGAATACTGTGTGTTGTCACAAAGTTGACGTAAGGCTTCATCTCTATAGGATACCCTGTCCATGACTACCACAGAGCCTCCTTTATCGGCTGCTCTGATCACGATATTAGTATTAGATTGTAATTCAATCAATGCTTGTCTTTCCATTTTAGTCAGGTTATCGTTAGTTTTGTTGGTTCTATTAAGGGAAAGATCATGAAGGTCTCTTTCAACCCTACTATAGAACTAGAATAGGGTAGAAGGTGGAAGCTGTTTTGAACCCCCCAAATTTCTCTATATCAGTGGACACCCTTTCACTGGATGTACCCTCTGATATAGAGTCCAACAAAATTACATCACAAGTATCTGAAAAACTAGAATTAGTGTTAAGATTAATCCTTGCTACCCCATCATACATCATTCTTTTGTTCAGAGCTGCACCAGATGCAGGTACACTACCCGAGAAATGTTTTTTTAAGGGTTATGTTCCGTACTAATCGGTTTACATCCAGAATGGTTCTGAACAAATTAAAGCCAGACGATGGTACAAAACCCAATCCCAAAGTAAGAAGTCTCATCTGTGTTGTGCTTAACTCGCCTTGGGAAAGATTCCTTACACTGACGGTTTGTACTTGTTCGCTTGCTTGGTTCCCCTTAAAGGATATCTGTTGTGCTGTTCTGATGGAATCGCTCCCCCTCCCACTATGTGGGTCCTCGGGGTCACAGAAAAAACCTGATCAATTTGACTGGTGCCAGGTTGTGAGCCAACCGCTGCCCAATTATCTGTATTGAGAGCAGGGGCTGGCTGCTGTGGCTCACTTACTGATGCTATAAATTTATTTTTATCTTTAGGTCTTATGGATTGTAAACCATCTTTACCTACCAATGAGTTTTTGTTTAGTAGATTTAAGTATACCTGGCTTCCCTGGGGGGATGGACTCTGCTATTTGGGGAGCTGAATCTTCACCCGAATCTCCTTCACTATCAGAAAAAGTGACCCTGCTACCAGTAGAGGATCTAGACCCCTGATTTCTATTTTGGGACCTCCCTCTTTGTCTGTTCCTATTGGAATATCTTTATTTTGAAACCTCAGTGTTTTATTCCATACATGTACAGTATTAGAGTCATAGTCAGTCTGGTCCCTGATGTATTTTGTGTGCTTTCTCTGCATGACAATGGTTTTAATGTTAGCAACTGACTTTCTAAGAATGCCATCAAATCTGGGATAGTCAACTTCATGTTTTCGTTTGTTAAGTTATGTCTGTATAATATGTATGTCATCCCTAATAGCAGTCAATTGTTTGGTTTTATAGGTCACCAATATAGCCATTAATATAATTGAACATTCAATCAATATATCATTCCATGTGTTTTTAAACTCTAAATCATCAACTTCAAAGGTGGGATATTTAGTGATATGTAGTCCTCTGGGCACTAGCCCTAAATCTATGTATTTATTTAGAGTCCAAATATCCCATTGTAACTTGGTAGCCTTAATATATAGTTTGTCCAAGTCATCAAATAAGTCACTCAAATCAAAGTCATTTTTACTTGTAGAGAAAACCTTGGCTAGTTCAAGATCCAGTTCATCCCGAGGGATGGCAGGTATGAGTGAATAAAACTGTGTGTCCTCCATGGATTGAAAATCCCCAAATAGTAAATAACTCAGTTCCACAGTGCTGCCTGTAGCACTATATAAACCCAAAACCAAAAAAAGAACAGTGTCACTATGCGTGGCTTTCTCTGTATGATAGATGCTGTTCCCATATGTAGCAAATAAAAGGTTTCACTATTTGTTATATAAATACACTCTGCTGTGTATAGATAGTGTAGGACTTCAGTGTTCTAGTGTTCGCATGCACATGGTTAAAGATATACGTGAAACTGCAATACAATACACGTATGCTCCTGGAGTTTACCTATACCCTGCAACTTTCCTCGAACAAAGAACACTCTTGTTGAAAAGCTGTGGTCCTGACAGCTCCGAGACCGTGTGTGTACCTCCCAACCTCCTAAGATAATTATGGGCCAAAGGTATACGATACTTCGTCAAGCGGTGTTGAGCGGTAATATGTGGTAGTACAGTCAGAGTTAATGCAGTCATTCAAAGTAGATATGTGGGGTAAATACAGGAGAGGGAACAGAGTGAAGCTTTGCACTCACTTACCATCTCTCCCTGACCATCAAGACACACCGCCACCATTGAACAGAGACGCCGGCATCTTCCTGGATTCCTGCTGACGTGTACGCTACACGTGTTCTCCTCTGACGTAGCCGCAACACACACCCTTACCTTGAAGCCAATCAATAGGTAGGTTGGGACGGTACTCACCACAGACAGTCCAATAGAGAACAGGCGCCACTTTGTATGGGGTAAACTGCTGTCCAAACAGGCTTAAAGCATAAATAATCCAAAAACGAAGGTTGTGGCAGCAGTTAGTAGATAAAAAGTCTATGTTTATTTGTAATTCATTAAAAATATTTTTTTCATATTCCATGGAGGAACATAAAATGTAGAAAAACAGTGCACAGGTAGAAAACAAACAGTTTACGCGTTTCGGCATGAGCTGTAATCACTACTGATACACAGTGGCGGCTAGTGACTTTTGAAGATGGGGAGCACTAGCCCCACCCCTCAGATGGCTCTGCCCATTTTAATGTGTGTGTGTGTATATATATATATATATATATATATATAGAATACGCAGGAGAGCACTCTCACTTCCTAATTGCAGACAGCCAGGGTGCTAGTAATATGTAGAAGAATACAAATAGCAAAAAGAGACTGGCACTCACTGGTCTTATGTCAAAACACACTTTACTGTGACGTTTCGGAGATATAAAATCCCCTTCCTCAGACATAGTGTATTAACAACTCAGGCAATTTATAAAACAAACAAACCATCAATCAATAGCCCCACCCCCCAAAATGAGACAAAAAAAACACCAAACCGTAGTCATAGAAACCACATAAACATGGCCATATAAACAATAGTGACATAAATCAAAACTAACATGTTATCAATCATACAATATGTGATAATCAGCACTAAGGTGAATGAATAAAGTGACACAGTGTAAAACCTTGTACTGACCAAACAACTCAATAACTAATGAGCCATTATGACATCAAATCAGCACATGTAGAGGCAATGCAGAATACAAAATATATTGGCAACCGTTACCATAGTGATGTATAGGGTTAAGCTGAGGCTAGAGCAATCGTTATCATAGTACTGCATGTTGAATTACTATCACCTATCATTTAGTTAGCAATGCAGCACGATACTATTGTGGCATATTATAACCAGGCATACACAGTACCAACCTTATTGAGTCTGCGGTGTACTCTGAGAACCACCATAGCCCCATCCATGCCAAAACTGGAAGTGAAGGGAGCGGGAATGCCAGACCCATAGGGTGACATCACCGGGAACCATGGCAACCATTGTAAACATCCCGGTTGGGTCTCCCTGATGCAAAGTGACAGATGCCTAAAACAGGCACATACCCCTAATATAAAAGGGGAACAATGGTGAACTAAAGGCTATATGAAGTGAGTAGGATCAAACTACATGACGGACCAGAATATTTTAGGTGGGTGTGAACGCCCACGTCTACAATCAACAAACCCAAAATAAAGTATTGAAGGAACAGTCACCAGTGTAAAAAACGCAACGAAGTGAAAAAATGGCCATAACACCACAAAATCTATTTACAACATAAGGTTGGGGATAGGGGGGATGGCGGCTCCCATGAACACTAAAACAAGCCCTAACTACAGGATACATAATGTGGTAAACAATATGTTAAAGCATCACAGTCTGGTAAATGAAGCATTTTCATCAATTGGTGTTCCTACACACTATATATGCAATATGACATGGCTCTTATCACAGTGAAAAACATACTCTAATCTGACAAAAAGTAGGCACTCATACAATGAGAAGTAGGCTCTCCTCACAATGGAAAGTGGGCTCTCATCACATTGGAAAACAAAATGGAAATAAAAATGTGTAAAAAATAAAAGATAAGATATAAGATGCAAAAAAAAAAAAAAGAATATACCTTAATAATAATAATAATACCTTAATAATAATACATTTTACCTCACTTAAAAATGGGCCTGTACAGGACAGTTAGCTTCCCTGCTCTGAGTCTGAACGGCCCAAAAACACTTCAGGAGGTGAGGGGAGGAGCCTCGTGGGGGCCATCACATGCAGAGTGCCAGCGTATCAGAGAGGATCACAGAGGCTGGGGGAGGAGACAGAGCACAGGCTGAACCCAGTCGCACAGTTCAGCCTGTGCGATTATGCCTCTATAGGCATGAGGCTGGGGAGGAGCTACATTGAGATCACTGTGCAGGCATATAGGGCTCTTTACTGCACATGCGAGTGGGGGGTGGAGACTGGAGTCACTAGACGGACTCTGGAAGCAGCAGGCTCGTGGTGTGGTGTGTGTCTGTGTCTGTGACATCACGTCAGCACACTGAGCACTCAGTCGTCCACCTGGTCCTAGCTCCTGCCTCTGCCTGTTATTAATGTAAAATGTATTGTAATACAGCTCAGGCAGCAGCAGCTATACAGTAACAGGGTACATAGTGTATTTTATCACACTCACACAGTCATCCATCAATCACACACACTTGGGAAAATATAAATAAATACATTATAATAAAATATAAATATTTTTTTAATAATTATTTTTTTTTTCTCATTTTTTTTTTTTTCTCATTTTTTCCCCTCCTCTGCCCCCTGGGGGTTCACGTGACAGTGCACAAATGGAGGAGCCTCCACTGCTGATACACATTATCAATCAAAGGTGCTTTAAAAAAGGGTGTGCTATAACCCCATTGGTTAAAACAAGAAAAGAATTTAAACCAATACCCGTGCTACGATGTGTGTTATTACAAATTGCACATACATGTTATACTTAGTCTCAAAAAATACAAAAACTTTCTATTTTATACATTTCTACAAAAAACAATAAATACATATTGCAACAGTATATTCACTCATAGAAGTACCATTTCAAATACCTGTAAACCTCCAGTTCACTTTTGAGATGTCTACTTCATCTATTATTTTTTTAGATGTGACACTAAAAGGTAACATTGATGGCAGCATTGAGAGTAGTATATACAGACAACCAATATCTGCTAATTCTGTATTGCACGCAAATAGCTGCCATCCCAAGAACATTTCATACTCTATTGCTATAGGACAGTTGGTTAGAACCAAACGAAATTGTTCCACTGAGGAGAGTTTTCAGTATCATCAGAAGGAGCTTGTAGGTCGTTTACAAAATAGAGGCTATCCAAGAAAGACAATCAATAGAGCAATGAGAAAGGTTAAGACTGTCGATAAGTCAAGCCTTCTAATTGACAGACAGGATACCAAAAACAGAGAAACTAACCAAGTATATTTTGTGACCGAACACAATACTGAGTATCAGAATATTTGTGACATTGTGAAAAAACACTTCAAACTTCTGATAGCCGATGATAAATTAGTTGACTGTGTTAAAGATGGCATAAGATGTTCGTATAGGAAAAACAAATCCTTGGGCAACTATCTTTCACCCACAGTATTACCCAAAACCACAACTCATACTAGCTCATGGCTTACTAGCAAGGGCATGTTTAAATGTGGGAGCAGTAGGTGCAAGGCATGCGATTACATTGATGTCTCTGATACCTTCACATCTGCTGTCACGGGTCGTTCTTTTTAGATTAATTTCTGTCTAAATTGCACATCCACTTTTGTTATTTATCTTATCACATGTACAATTTGCAACATACAATATTTGGGACTCATGACCCGTGACATCAGATCCAGGATCAGAGAGCACCTCTCAAAAATCAATACAGGGATGTCTTTGTCTCCTATAGTACAACATTTTTCCATCTTTCATCAAAAAAACGTTACCTGCTTTAAATGGTTAGCTATAGACAAAGTAATCCCCCCTAGAAAGGGTGGAGACAGACAAAGGCTTTTGGAGAGACGGGAAATGCTATGGATATTTAAACTCTGCACCAAAGTTCCTTCTGGTCTGAATGCAGAATTCGATCTTATCAATTATTGAGAATGAATCACAACATAGGTCACTATTACATAAGGCATTAAATAATAATACTATTTCAAACATTATTTATATTTATCCTTATTTATATTTATGTTTTTCCTATGTTGTTTCCTGAAATGTAATATTCTGGATGAGTCTATATACAGTATATATATATATATATATATAATATATATATATATACCTTCAATGTGTAAATACAACTATATATATAATATCTATTACTATTCTATATCTGAGGGGCTTTCCTATGCCTCTAGCAAGACTGACTTTCTCGATTGAAACCAGAACTTAAATCAATTAATTTTACCATATTTATCATCCCATGTACACAGGATCTCAAGTTTATGAAATATACTGACATACAAAAAATTGTGTACACTTATATATATGTCTAATTTAAATTTGATTGATTTTGATTGACTTTAAACAAGTATGTCTTTTTCCAATGTTGAATATGGTGTGACCACTATTTATCTCTGTGTATCTTTTCTCACACATAATGAACCGTAATATTGGTTGATATATGTTGTCCACTCTATTTCAACATTATTATGTCAGTGGTATTTGAAATGGTACTTCTATGAGTGAATATACTGTTGCAATATGTATTTATTGTTTTTTGTAGAAATGTATAAAATAGAAAGTTTTTGTATTTTTTGAGTATAACATGTGTGTGCAAGTTGTAATAACACACATCATAGCACGGGTATTGGTTTAAATAATTTTCTTGTCTTAACCAATGGGGTTATAGCACACCCTTTTAAAAGCACCTTTGATTGATAATGTGTATCAGTAGTGATTACGGCTCACGCCGAAAAGCATATACTGTTTGTTTTCTACCTGTGCACTGTTTTTCTACATTTTATGCTCCTCCATGGAATATGATTTTTTTTTAATGGATTACAAATAAACATAGACTTTTTATCTACTAACTGCTGCCACAACCTTCGTTTTTGGATTATTTATGCTTTAAGCCTGTTTGGACAGCAGTTTACCCCATACGAAGTGGCACCTGTTCCCTATTGGACTGTCTGTGGTGAGTACCATCCCAACCTACCTACTGGTTGGCTTTGAGGTAAGGTGTGTGTTGCGGCTACGTTAGAGGAGAACACGTGTAGCGTACACGTCAGCAGGAATCCAGGAAGACGCCTGCGTCTCTGTTCAATGGTGGCGGTGTGTCTTGATGGTCGGGGAGAGATGTTAAGTGAGTGCAAAGCTTCACTCTGTTCCCTCTCCTGTATTTACCCCACATTTCTACTTTGAACAACTGCACTATCTCTGATTGTACTACCACATATTACCGCTCAACACCGCTTGATGAAGTATCGTATACCTTTGGCCCATAATTATCTTAGGAGGTTGGGAGGTACACACACGGTCTCAGAGCTGTCAGAACCACAGCTTTTCAACAAGAGTGTTCTTTGTTCGGGGAACATCGCAGGTATAGGTAAACTCCTGGAGCATACGTGTATTGTATTGCAGTTTCATGTATATCTTTAACCCTGTGCATGTGAACACTAGAACACCTGAAGTCCTACACTATCTATACACAGCAGAGTGTATTTATAATAACAGAATAGTGAAACCTCTTATTTGCTACATATGGGAACAGCATCTATCATACAGAGAAAGCCACGCATAGTGATCATTCAGAACTAGACTGTTCTTTTTTCGGTTTTGGGTTTATATAGTGCTACAGGCAGCACTGTGAAACTGAGTGATTTACTATTTGGGGATTTTCAATCCATGGAGGACACACAGTTTTATTCACTCATACCTGCCATTCCTTTGGGATGAACTGGATCTTGAACTAGCCAAGGTTTTCTCTACAAGTAAAAATGACTTTGATTTGAGTGACTTATTTGATGACTTGGACAAACTATATATTAAGGCTACCAAGTTACAATGGGATATTTGGACTCTGAATAAATACATAGATTTAGGGCTAGTGCCCAGAGGACTACTGTCAGGATAATGGCATACTTATTTCTCTGCACTGTCCCTTTAAAGCATCCTGCTCTCATTAACATCAACCTATTTAAGGCCCCTCCCAGCATTTTCACATTGCTTAGTATTGAAGTTTGTCTTAAACCTTAACCTGAGCCTGCTCTCTGTAAGATTTATCTTACTACTTCTGTTTGTTGGATTCCTCTACTCCTCCTAGCTGGATTTTTGTTGTCATCCTCTCCTTCCTGCCTGCTTCTCCCTCAAGAAGATTCAGCTATTTCAAAAGCCTCATTCATACCTTTACCTCTAACTCAGTTTCCCCTGCAGCTCACCGGCCTTGGGATTCACTTTTCACTGAGCTCCACTTCCTCATGCTGTGACGTCATCAGCCAGCTGCTACTGAGCTTCCCTGCTCCCTCTGGCAAGTCGCCATTACAACCCGGTGTTTGCAACTATCATTATAACAGTCCTGTTAGGGGTAAGCCAGTCTCTGAATTTTACTTTGCTGCTATTCTCTAAGATTAGTATCTCAGTTGCTGCTGTTATTTTTCTGTGACTTTTATTTTCATTCCCTCTTATCCTGCTGTTTTACCATAACTCTGTACACAATTGCAATTGCTTATTTTTTTCTATGACCATAGTACCATTTTTTCCTTGCTTATTTATTTTTTCCTTCATTAATGGTAAAATCTCAGGTTTATCTGAGCATATCCCTGCTGCATTTACTTTCTCACAGTGACTACCCAGACACATGTGGCAGCCATAGGGAATATGCTCAATTACTGCCTGTATATTAAAACCTTGCAATAAGGAACAAGGTTTTACATAGCTGCCTAATTCCTAAACTTTGTTTTACCTTATCACTCTGTTGCAAACAACCATACAATTTTTATTGTTTTTTTCATTCCCAGCAGTTGTGGTCCAAATAACTAAGCTGCACACATTTTTTCTTTCTTAGTTGTGCCTGACATAATACTAAGCCTAAAACTATGGACCCAGCTGGAATGAACGCACATGTGCAAAATATCACACAGAGGGTTGATTTATTAACTGAAGCTGTTAATTCTCTGAAAACAGAAAATGATACTTTAAAAGCTTATATCAGGGATGTGGTTGATAAGAGAGTACCTATATTAGAACCACAGGTTAGTACACCAGAAAAATTTAGTGGTGAGAGATCTGAGTATAGAGATTTCAAGAATGCTTGTTTGCTTATGTTCTCCCTTAAACCTCATACCTATCCCACTGATAGAGCAAGGGTACTCACAGTTATATCCTATTTGAGAGGTGAGCCCCGCACATGGGCCAACACTTACTTTGAGAATAACGATGATATACTTAATTCGTTGGAAAGTTTTTTTTCTGCTATGGGTCAGCTATATGAGGATCCATATAAACAGCTTACTGCTGAAACTGCAATGCGAGGCTTGAAACAAAAGAAAAGAGTAGTTGAAGATTACATTGCCGAATTTAAAAAATGGGCGAAAGACACTCAATGGAATGACCTTTCACTGAGAAATCAGTTTAGATTAGGCCTTTCAGAAGGAATTAAGGATGAGTTGTCTAGATCTGAACTACCACATACTCTTGAGGCTTTAATGTCACTTAGCATAACTATAGACAGAAGACTGAGAGAGAGACAGCAGGAGAGATCATTTCATGAATATCCTGCAAAGAAACAAAATACACCCAGCCCCAGCAAATCAACTGCTGAACCTATGGATATAGGTTTTATAAAGGGACCATTAACCCCTGAGGAGAAGATCCGACGAAGGGTTAATAACCTCTGCTTATACTGTGCTTCAGACAAACACACTGTCAGGGACTGTCCTTCCCTCCTGAAACAAAACAAGGGTAAGATGTATAAAGAACCTTTTTGTTGTACCACTCAGGATCATGCTCTCCCTTACCTAAATTTATCTCTTCTTTTACAGTGGGAGTCACATCGAATCAACGCTCCCGCGATTATTGACTCAGGAGCTACAGCATCTTACATAGATACTGTATTCACTAAATTCAATAAAATTCCACTTGTGCAAAAAAGGTCTCCTGTGTTATTACGTGGAATAGATGGTAATCCAATCACATCAGGTCCAGTTAAATATCAAACAATACCCTTACTTGTTGTTACCCAAGACCACCATAGGGAGTATTTGTCATTTGATGTAATATCATCCCCTATTTCACCCATAGTTCTCGGTATAAACTGGCTCCGAATTCATAATCCTGAAGTAAATTGGTCTACCTCAACAGTCACATTTAATTCTACATTCTGCTCTACTACTTGTTTCCCAGCTACTATTTTGCAAACCACTGAATCCAATGAGACAATTCAAATTCCTGAGGTTTATAAGGATTATGCAGATGTATTCAGCAAAACCCAGTGCGACAATCTTCCTCCTCACAGGAAGTATGATTGTCCTATTGAGCTCATACCTGGCTCTGAGATCCCCACGGGTCATATTTACCCACTCTCAAACCCTGAGTTAATACACCTTAAATCTTACTTAGATGAAAATCTAAAGAAAGGTTTCATCCGTCCCTCCACCTCTCCAGCTAGTGCTGGGATTTTTTTTGTTAAAAATAAGGATGGCTCATTAAGGCCAATCGTAGACTACAGACAACTAAATAAAATTACAGTAAAAAACAGATATCCTTTACCCCTCATCCCGGAGTTAATTGAAAGGTTGGAGGGAGCAAAATTTTTCACAAAATTGGACTTAAGAGGAGCCTATAATCTCATCCGAATTAGATCTGGAGATGAGTGGCTCACGGCGTTTCGAACAAGATACGGATTGTTCGAATACGTCGTGATGCCTTTTGGGCTCTGCAACGCGCCCGCAACTTTCCAGCACTTAATTAATGACATTTTTAGGGACATATTAGATGTCTTTATTGTCATCTATCTGGATGATATTTTAATTTATTCCAAGACCTATCAGGAACACATTTCCCATGTTAGACAAGTTTTATCAAGGCTCAGAGGTAACCACTTGTATGCTAAGGCTGAGAAATGCCTGTTCAATTCACAGACCATATCCTTTCTGGGATATGAAATTTCTCCTTCAGGTATCCATATGGAACAAAAAAAGGTTGATGCAGTTTTAAATTGGCCCATACCAACAACTAAACGTCAAGTTCAGTCCTTCATGGGTTTTGCGAATTTCTACCGCAAATTTATTAAAAATTTCTCCAAACTTGCTCTTCCTTTAACTGTTCTAACAAAAAATAATTCACATTTCACGTGGACTAAAGAAGCACAATCCGCTTTTGATTTGTTCAAACAAAAGTTCACTTCAGCACCAATACTCCGTTTTCCTGACCCTAATCTACAATTTGTTCTTGAGGTGGACGCCTCAAATTCTGCTATTGGCGCTGTTCTCTCCCAAAGAGAAAACTTGTCAAAACCTTTACATCCTGTGGCTTTTTACTCCAAGACTTTGAATAGTGCGGAACAAAACTATCCTATTGGTGACAAAGAACTCTTAGCCATAAAACTCTCCCTGGAACACTGGCGACACCTCCTTGAAGGTACTTCCATTCCTACACTCATCTATACAGATCATAGGAACCTGCAGTACTTGAAGGCCACTAGAACCTTGTCAGCAAGACAGGTTCGCTGGAATCTCTTTTTCTCTCGTTTTAATTTCCTCATCACATACCATCCTGCTGGAAAGAACCAAAAAGCCGACGCACTATCCCGGTTACCCACAAATCTTCCATATCAAACGACTGACCAATCCATCATACCAAAAGAAAACTTCATTTCTTTTACTCTTGAAGTCTCATCTAACCTTAAAAAGGAACAGTTGGCCGACTCTACAAAGCCATTACACCTTCTTCAACTTAATACTCAAGGACTTTATTCTCATGATTCAAAGATATATGTTCCACCTTCCCTCAGACTCATTCTCCTTCAATCTGTACATGATTCACCTCTAGCTGGTCATCCAGGTATCCATAAAACTCTGGATCTAGTAAAAAGAGATTACTGGTGGCCTCATATGGCAACTCAAGTTAAGGACTATATAAACTCTTGTCTTAATTGTACCATTTCAAAAAGGGATAAACACTCTCCCTATGGGTTGCTTTTGCCTTTGCCTACTCCAAAGAATCCATGGTCTGAGATTGCTTTAGACTTTATTGTAGATTTGCCAGTCTCTTCAAAGAATACCACCATCCTTGTCGTTGTAGATCTCTTCACGAAGATGTGCCATTTCATCCCCTTCTCCAAACTTCCTACCGCTTTGGAGACAGTACATTTGCTTCTCAAACATATTGTTAAGTATCATGGACTTCCCACTTCAATCCTCAGTGATCGTGGCAGTCAATTTTCTAGCAGACTATGGTACCATTTTTGTAAAACTTTATCTGTTGAGAGAAAGTTGACTACTGCTTACCACCCGCAATGTAATGGTCAAACTGAACGTTGTAACCAGTGGTTGGAACAATTTTTAAGACTCTTCTGTTCCTCTCAACAACATCTTTGGAGTGACTTCCTGCATTACGCTGAATTTTGTTACAACAACACTATTCATTCCACTACTGGTCAAACTCCCTTCTTCGCAAACTACGGTTTTCATCCCAAGTTTCACATCCTACCATCTTCTACCGTTCCAGTATCTAGTATATCAGATTTGTCTGATTCCATCTCTTCCAACTTTAAAACCATCGAGTCCAACATCATAGCAGCAAAACAACTCCAGAAACAGTATTATGATCGCCGCAGAACTCCGCCTCCTGTCTACACAAAAGGTGATCTAGTCTGGCTATCCACCAAACACCTAAGTTTGAAAACCCCTTCGAAAAAACTTTCTCCGTTGTTCATTGGTCCATACCCTGTTGAACTTGTCATTAATGCCAATGCTGTCCGGCTTAAATTACCCGATAATTTAAGAGTTCATCCCACATTCCATGTATCCCTTCTCAAACCCTATAAGGATCTCAGGGATTTCTCTTTACAAACGTCTCTTCCACCTATTTCTCTCGACCCTGAAATGGAGTATGAAGTTCACTCAATCCTGGATTCCCGTTTCCGTAGGGGACGTATTGAATATCTTGTTCGTTGGAAGGGTTTCTCTACAGATGATGATTCCTGGGAACCAGCTACCAACATATCCGCTCCTCGTTTGATATCTCATTTCCACCAAAGACATCCGGATCGTCCTGGGCCTTGAGCCTCTGGAGTGGCTCCTTGGAGGGGGGATTCTGTCAGGATAATGGCATACTTATTTCTCTGCACTGTCCCTTTAAAGCATCCTGCTCTCATTAACATCAACCTATTTAAGGCCCCTCCCAGCATTTTCACATTGCTTAGTATTGAAGTTTGTCTTAAACCTTAACCTGAGCCTGCTCTCTGTAAGATTTATCTTACTACTTCTGTTTGTTGGATTCCTCTACTCCTCCTAGCTGGATTTTTGTTGTCATCCTCTCCTTCCTGCCTGCTTCTCCCTCAAGAAGATTCAGCTATTTCAAAAGCCTCATTCATACCTTTACCTCTAACTCAGTTTCCCCTGCAGCTCACCGGCCTTGGGATTCACTTTTCACTGAGCTCCACTTCCTCATGCTGTGACGTCATCAGCCAGCTGCTACTGAGCTTCCCTGCTCCCTCTGGCAAGTCGCCATTACAACCCGGTGTTTGCAACTATCATTATAACAGTCCTGTTAGGGGTAAGCCAGTCTCTGAATTTTACTTTGCTGCTATTCTCTAAGATTAGTATCTCAGTTGCTGCTGTTATTTTTCTGTGACTTTTATTTTCATTCCCTCTTATCCTGCTGTTTTACCATAACTCTGTACACAATTGCAATTGCTTATTTTTTTCTATGACCATAGTACCATTTTTTCCTTGCTTATTTATTTTTTCCTTCATTAATGGTAAAATCTCAGGTTTATCTGAGCATATCCCTGCTGCATTTACTTTCTCACAGTGACTACCCAGACACATGTGGCAGCCATAGGGAATATGCTCAATTACTGCCTGTATATTAAAACCTTGCAATAAGGAACAAGGTTTTACATAGCTGCCTAATTCCTAAACTTTGTTTTACCTTATCACTCTGTTGCAAACAACCATACAATTTTTATTGTTTTTTTCATTCCCAGCAGTTGTGGTCCAAATAACTAAGCTGCACACATTTTTTCTTTCTTAGTTGTGCCTGACAACTACGTATAACTAAATATCCCACCTTTGAAGTCCATGATTTAGAGTTTAAAAACACATGGAATGATATATTGAATGAATGCTCAATGAGATTAATGGTTATATTGGTGACCTATAAAACCAAACAATTGACTGCTATTAGGGATGACATACAGATTATACAGACAGAACTTAACAAACGAAAACATGAAGTTGACTATCCCAGATTTGATGACATTCTTAGAAAGTCAGTTGCTAACATTAAAACCATTGTCATGCAGAGAAAGCACACAAAATACATCAGGGACCAGACTGACTATGACTCTAATACTGTACATGTATGGAATAAAACACAGAGGTTTCAAAATAGAAGATATTCCAATAGGAACAGACGAAGGGGGAGGTCCCAAAATAGAAATCAGGGGTCTAGATCCTCTAGTGGTAGCAGGGTCACTTTTTCTGATAGTGAAGGAGATTCGGGTGAAGATTCAGCTCCCCAAACAGCAGAGTCCATTCCCCCAGGGAAGCCAGGTATACTTAAATCTACTAACAAAAACTCATTGGTAGGTAAAGATTGTTCACAATCCATAAGACCTAAAGATAAATATAAATGTATAGCATCAGTAAGTGAGCCACAGCAGCCAGCCTCTGCTCTCGAAAAAAGATAATTGGGCAGCGGTTGGCTCACAACCTGGCACCAGTCAAATTGATCAGGTTTTTTTCTGGGACTCCGAGGACCCACATAGGGGGAGGGGGAGCGATTCCATCAGAACAGCACAACAGATATCCTTTGAGGGGAACCAAGCAAGCAAACAAGTACAAACCGTCAGTGTAAGGAATCTTTCCCAAGCCGAGTTAAGCACAACACAGATGAGACTTCTTAGTTTGGGATTGGGTTTTGTACCATCGGCTGGCTTTAATTTGTTCAGAACCATGCTGGATGTAAACCGATTAGTACGGAACATAACCCTTAAGAAACATTTCTCGGGTAGTGTACCTGCATCTGGTGCGGCTCTGAACAAAAGAAAGATGTGTGATGGGGTAGCAAGGATTAATCTTAACACTAATTCTAGTTTTTCAGATACTTGTGATGTAATTTTGTTGGACTCTATATCAGAGGGTACATCCAGTGAAAGGGTGTCCACTGATATAGAGAAATTTGGGGGGTTCAAAACAGCTTCCACCTTCTACCCTATTCATAGTCGGGGTCCCTTAGTGGTGAAGTTTTATAGTAGGGTTGAAAGAGACCTTTGAGATCTTTCCCATAATAAAACCAACAAAACTAACGATAACCTGACTAAAATGGAAAGACAAGCATTGACTGAATTACAATCTAATACTAATATCGTGATCAGAGCAGCCGATAAAGGAGGCTCTGTGGTAGTCATGGACAGGGTATCCTATAGAGATGAAGCTTTGTGACAACTCTCAGTATTCTATACTACCTGCTGACCCAGTCAGAAAATTTCAAAGGGAACTTGTGCACCTTCTAGATGGTGGTCTTGAACAGGGCTTTATTGATCACAGTACCTTTGATTATTTATGCGTTCAGCATCCTGTGACCCCAGTGTTCCACCATCTTCCGAAGGTGCACAAGGCCCTTACATCAGTCAAGGGACGACCTATTGTTAGTGGCATTGGGTCACTAACAGAACATGTATCTGAATGGCTAGATGCTATCCTTTATCCCCTAGTCCAGATATTGCCCAGCTATATACGGGACACCAAACATGTACTCAGGGATCTCAATGATTTAAACTGGGATCCATCATACATTTGCCTTACAGTGGATGTTGCTGCTCTCTATTCCTCCATCCCCCACGACAAGGGGTTGGAGGCACTGAGATCCATGCTCTCCCTATATTCCAATTTGGGGAAGGACTTCAGCATTTTTGTGGTGGAGGTTACACATTTTTTACTCTGCCACAATTAGTTTGAGTTTGAGGGAGTATTCTATCTCCAGAGGTGTGGGCTATGGGGGCTACATTTGCCCCCTCCTATGCCAACCTTTATATGGGTTGGTGGGAGCTCTCCCACATCTTTAGAGATGTGAATCCCCTTAGAGACTGCATCATGTATTATGGCCGTTTTATTCACGATCTCCTGCTTATTTGGCGAGGAACACATGAAGAAGTGTTACAATTCATGGAATTTATTAACACCAATACCTGTAACCTCCAGTTCACTTTTGAGATGTCTACTTCATCTATTCGTTTGTTAGATGTGACACTAAAAGGTAACATTGATGGCAGCATTGAGAGTAGTATATACAGAAAACCAATATCGGGTAATTCTGTATTGCACGCAAAATGCTGCCATCCCAAGAACATTTCATACTCTATTGCTAAAGGACAGTTGTTAGAACCAAATGAAATTGTTCCACTGAGGAGAGTTTTCAGTATCATCAGAAGGAGCTTGTAGGTCGGTTACAAAATAGAGGCTATCCAAGAAAGACAATCAATAGAGCAATGAGAGAGGTTAAGACTGTCAATAGGTCAAGCCTTCTAATTGACAGTCAGGATACCAAAAACAGAGAAACTAACCAAGTAAATTTTGTGACCGAATACAGTACTAAGTATCACAATATTTGTGACATTGTGATAAAACACTTCAAACTTCTGATAGCCGATGATAAATTAGTTGACTGTGTTAAAGATGGCATAAGATGTTCGTATAGGAAAAACAAATCCTTGGGCAACTATCTTTCACCCACAGTACTACCCAAAACCACAACTCATACTAGCTCATGGCTTACTAGCAAGGGTATGTTTAAATGTGGGAGCAGTAGGTGCAAGGCATGCGATTACATTGATGTCTCTGATACCTTCACATCTGCTGTCACGGGTCGTTCTTTTGAGATTAATTTCTGTCTAAATTGCACCTCCACTTTTGTGATTTATCTTATCACATGTACAATTTGCAACATACAATATGTGGGACTCACGACCCGTGACATCAGATCCAGGATCAGAGAGCACCTCTCAAAAATCAATACAGGGAAGTCTTCGTCTCCTATAGTACAACATTTTTCCATCTTTCATAAAAAAAACGTTACCAGCTTTAAATGGTTAGCTATAGACAAAGTAATCCCCCCTAGAAAGGGTGGAGACAGACAAAGGCTTTTGGAGAGATGGGAAATGCTATGGATATTCAAACTCTGCACCAAAGTTCCTTCTGGTCTGAATGCAGAATTCGATCTTATCAATTATTGGGAATGAATCACAACATAGGTCACTATTACATAAGGCTTTAAATAATAATACTATTTCAAACATTATTTATATTTATCCTTATTTATATTTATGTTTTTCCTATGTTGTTTCCTGAAATGTAATATTCTGGATGAGTCTAATATATATATATCTTCAATGTGTAAATACAACTATATATATATATAATATCTATTACTATTCTATATCTGAGGGGCTTTCCTATGCCTCTAGCAAGACTGACTTTCTCTATTGAAACCAGAACTTAAATAAATTAATTTCACCATATTTATCATCCCATGTACACAGGATCTCGAGTTTATGAAATATACTAATTTAGTTATAAAAAGACCTCTCCAGCGCAACAAATGCTACTACACAAGCTCCTAAGCGCAAGATCTCTCAACCAGATCTTTGATAAATGAACAAATTATGGACTAAAAGGAGCGCTTAGAACCCCTCAGATGGGTTCTTAGCTGAAGGTAGAGTCAACAGGGAATTTTAAAAGAATAGGACTAATTAAGAATTAGAGATGAAAACATTCCATTTATTAAACATAAAACCAAACACTAGATATGTGGCACATACATGTGTCCTAGAGGCTGAAAAATATATTTAAAAGAACTCCAATGTAGACTCTAATACAATGTCAAAAACTCCTTGAAATTCCTAAAACTCTCTAAAAAATAATAAAAAAATAATATAATGTACAAACTCTTCCAAGAAGTTTCCGGTTGGGAATATCTAGTAAATGTACTATCTGGTATCTATACAGATTGCTTTCCAGACAAATAAGATATATAATCTATGTAGACAACTATAGTCTAGTCATTCAATTGTTTTACAACAAAGTAACAACTTAATTGTGATGTTGACAAGTACACAAGTATAGTGATATATACAGAAATGTACAGAAATATATTCAAATTCCCCAGTTAATTAAAAAGTCCCGGTAGTGTCCATATGAAAAAAGTTTTTGACATGGTATTAGAGTCTACATTGGAGTTCTTTTAAATATATTTTTTAGCCTCTAGGACACATGTATGTGCCACATATCTAGTGTTTGGTTTTATGTTTAATAAATATAATGTTTTTATCTCTAATTCTTAATTAGTCCTATTCTTTTAAAATTCCCCGTTGACTCTACCTTCAGCTAAGAACCCATCTGAGGGGTTCAAAGCGCTCCTTTTAGCCCATAATTTGTTTATGAAATATACTGACATACAAAAAATTATGTACACTTATATATATATATGTCTAATTTAAATTTGATTGATTTTGATTGACTTTGAACAAGTATCTCTTTTTCCAATGTTGAATATGGTGTGACCACTATTTATCTCTGTGTGATCTTTTCTCACACATAATGAACCATAATATTGGTTGAGATATGCTGTCCACTCTATTTCAACATTATTAGGTTAGTGGTATTTGAAATGGTACTTCTATGAGTGAATATACTTTTGCGATATGTATTTATTGTTTTTTGTAGAAATTTATAAAATAGAAAGTTTTTGTATTTTTTGAGACTAAGTATAACATGTGTGTGCAATTTGTAATAACACACATCGTAGCACGGGTATTGGTTTAAATTATTTTCTTGTTTTAACCAATGGGGTTATAGCACACCCTTTTAAAAGCACCTTTGATTGATAATGTGTATCAGTAGTGATTACGGCTCACGCCAAAACGCGTATACTGTTTGTTTTCTACCTGTGCACTGTTTTTCTACATTTTATGTTCCTCCATGGAATATGATTTTTTTTTTTTTAATGGATTACAAACAAACATAGACTTTTTATCTACTAACTGCTGCCACAACCTTCGTTTTTGGATTATTCAAGAACTAAGACTATACATATATGCATTTTTGATTGGCTGATTGCTATTACATGGTACAGGGGGAGTGGAAATATACATAACTTTGAAATGTGTTAGAAAAGAATCTACTACTCATTTGAAATTCAGAGTAAATGCTATTGTATTGTCTTGATATCTTGCATTTGTTGATTATGCAAATCTATTGTGTTTACTGGTCCTTTAACACCCTAACATAAACCCCACATCTAAACACCCCTAATCTGTTGCCCCCGACATCGCCGACACCTACATAAAGTTATTAACCCCTAATCTGCCGCTCCCGATATCGCTGCCACTATAAAATATTATTAACCCCTATTCCCCCGCACCCCAACATTGCCCACACTATAATAAAGATAGTAACCCCTATTCCGCCGCTCCCCAACATTGCCGCCACTAAATAAAGTTATTACCCCCCCTAAACCTCTGGCCTCCCACTTCACTGCCACTAAATAAACCTATTAACCCCTAAACCGACAGCCCCCCACATCGCAAAACACTAAATTAAACTATTAACCCCTAAACCTAACAACCCCTTAACTTTAAATTAGAATTTCAAGATCCCTATTAAAATAAATAAAAACTTACCTGTGAAATTAAAAAAAGTTTAAACTATATATTTAACTAAAATTACTATTATTCTAAAATTAAAATTAACTATCAATTAAATAAACTAAATTACAAATTAAAAAAACCTAACCCTACTAAAAAAAATCTACAATTACCAAAAATAAAAAATACTAAATTACAAAAAATAAAAAAATATTAAAGTACAAAAAAAATAACAAACTCTAAATTACATAAAATAACAAACAAAATTATCCAAAATAAACACTTTCTAATAGACCTTTAAAAATAAAAAAGCCCCCCCAAAATAAAAAAAACCCCTAGCCTACAATAAACTACTTAAAAGGGCCTTTTGTAGACCATTGCCCTAAAAAATCAGCTCTTTTCCCTACACAAAAATACAAAGACCCCCCCAACAGTAAAACCCACTACCCAACCAACCCCCCAAAATGAAAAACCTAACTCTTAAAAAACCCTAAGCTACCCATTGCCCTGAAAAGGGCATTTATATAGGCATTTTCCTTAAAAGGTCATTCAGCTCTTTTTTATTGCCGTTAAAAGGGCATTTATATCTTTTAAGAAAGTCCAAAACCCTAATCTAAAAAGAAAACCCACCCAAAAAAAGTTTTAAAAAAACCTAACATTAACCCCCGACGATCCACTTACAGTTTTTGAAGTCCGGACATCCAGGCAGCAAAGTCTTAATCCAGGCAGCGAGGTCTACATCCATCCAGGCTGTGTCTTCTATCTTTATCTAGGTGGCATCCTCTTTATACGGTTGCTGCAGTATATTGAATCTTCAATGCAAGGAAGCCTTTTCAAAATGTAACTTGCATTCCTATTGGCTACTGAAATTCTATTGATTGATTTGAATAGCCAAAAGAATTTCAGTAGCTCTCACCCTATTAGCTGATTAGAACAGCCAATAGGATTTCAGTAGCTCTCATCCTATTGGCTGATTTGAATTTCCAAAATCAAATCAGCCAATAGGAATGCAAGGGACGCCATTTTGAAAAGGCTCCCTTGCATTGAAGATTCAGTATACGACGGCGACCGTATGAAGAGATTGCTCCATGCCGGATGTCTTCAGGATGGAGCCGCTCCACCGGGATGAAGATAGAAGAGGCCGCCTAGATGGATGAAGACCTCGCCGTCTGGATGAAGACTTCTTGCTGCCTGGATGTCCGGACTTCAAAAACTGTAAGTGGATCGTTGGGGGTTAGTGTTTTTTTAAACTTTTTTTGGGTGCTTTTTTTTTTAGATTAGGGTTCTGCGCTTTCTTAAAAAATCTAAATGCCCTTTTAAGGGCAATGCCCATACAAATGCCCTTTCAGGGCAATGGGTAGCTTAGGTTTTTTTTTAGAGTTAGTTTTTTTATTTTGGGAGGTTGGTTGGGTGGTGGGTTTTACTGTTGGGGGGGTCTTTGAATTTTTTTACAGAGAAAAGAGCTGATTTCTTTAGGGCAATTCCCTACAAAAGGCCCTTTTAAGGGCTATTGGTAGTTTATTGTAGGCTAGGGGTTTTTTTTTATTTGGGGGGGGTATTTTTTATAGAGCTATTAGATTAGGTGTAATCATTTTTATTTTGGATAATTTCGTTTGTTATTTTTCGTAATTTAGTGTTTGTTATTTTTTGTAATTTAGTATTTTTATTTTTGGTAATTGTAGATTTCATTTTTTTTAGTAGGGTTAGGTTTTTTAATGTGTTATTTAGTTTATTTCATTGATAGTTATTTTAATTTCAGCATAATAGTAATGTTAGTTTAATATTTTTTGTGATGTGGTTTATTTAGTTGTAGTGATGTGGGAGGCCAGAGGTTTAGGGGTTAATAACTTTATTTAGTGGCGGTGATGTCGAGGAGCGGCGGAATAGGGGTTAATTTCTTAATTATAGTGTGGGCGATGTTGGGGTGCGGGGGAATAGGGGTTAATAACTTTAGTATAGTGGTGACGATGTCGGGGAGCAGCGGAATAGGGGTTAATATCTTTATTATAGTGTGGGCGATGTTGGGGTGCGTGGGAATAAGGGTTAGCAACTTTAGCATAGTGGCGACGATGTCGGGAGCGGCGGAATAGGGGTTAATACATTTTATTAGTGGCGGCGATGTTGGGAGTGGCAGATTAGGGGTTAATAACTTTAAAATAGTGTTTGCGATGCGGGTGGGCCTCAATTTAGGAGTTACTAGGCAGTTTATGGGTGTTAGTATACTTTCTAACAGTTTAGTTATGAGTTTTGTGTAACAGTTTTGTTAAAACTCATAACTACTGGTCTCAGATTGCGAAATGGATCGTGTTGGTATAGGCTGTAACGCAAGCATTTTAGCCTCACCGCAAAACTCGTAATGGCAGCATTTTGGAAATCCCATGCAAACCCCATGCAAAAACGTCAACTGACATTGTGTTATAGGCTAAAAGGCTTGCAGTACAGCTATACCAACAAGACTCGTAATGGCTGCGTTGCATTTTTAACGCTAAAATGGCAATTTTTTCAGCGTTAAAACACAAAAACAAAACTTGTAATCTAGGTGATAGAAAATAAGGTACTGTACATCACTAGTCGTTAAGGGATTGTCTAGGTATAATAGAGCGGGTCTTGCCACAAGCAGCAAGACCACGCATTATTTTAGCAAGCATGCTGGCTATGTGAAGAACATTGGAATGTGAAATATGTACAGTAAATATACAGTAAAACAAATATAAACACATATATATATATATATATATACATTGGAGCCCTTTGTAATTAAGTAGCTGCAAACATGTAAAATCTTTTTTTATGCAATATTCATATTTAATAAAGTGTTTAACTGTGTTTTTACTGTAAATATTTCACATTCCAATGTTCTTCACATAGGGGAATATGTTCTAAGTATTTTCAAATATATATTCCTATACATATCTGTATATATCTATACCTATATATAATCATCTAAATATTGGTATAGATATATATTTTACCAAAAAAAAATCATATGTATTTAAGAATAAATAGAAGCGGGTGTGTCTAGGCAGCGGCCATGAACGGTCCATTTCCCAGAGCAATCATGATAATCCGTCGGTTACCCTAGAAGATTAATCTCTTCCTACCTTACAATTATAAGATCCAGCTACTTCATAACTTGCTGTTTCATGCAGTATTGAGATAGACCAAAGTCGAGCACAGTTGGCGCAAGAGCAAGAGTGATAATTAGAGCTCCACACGTAATCTAGCCCTAACGGTGAAAATTTGTCAAAATGCACTGAGAAAAGAACCGGCCTTCAATGACTTAGAAATCAGTTTATGAGCCTACCTAGATTTAACTTTTAACAATGAATACCAAGAAAACAATGCACATTTTCATGCCCTATCTGAATCATGAAAGTTTAATTTTGACTTGACTGTCTCTTTAAACTTCATGGCAGAAAGGTTAGGAAGCAACTGTCTAACAACATGAGCAAGCCTGCACAGCATGGGTTTTCAAAGCAGCATCTGCAGCTTCATAAATGGAGTCCAAAGGTTTTTCATGATGAACTTTAACGGGGACCACTCATTTAAACAGTAAAATGAAAACAAAACCAGAATAAAACTAACAACAAAACTCCCCCCTCACACACCCACTATCTAGTAATGTTATGTAGGTCCTGTTTTGCTTTAATTGAACTAAAAGTATTGTTTTCAACACTTAGTTCTATTCTATTTTTAGATAACATTTAATTAATACATAAAATAATTTTGCTGCTGTTCCTATACAAGTTATGTTTTTGTAACTCCTGCACTTTTTCTCTGTTGATATGTATTTGATAGATACTGACTTTTCTCATGAAGCAAGGGATTATTCCTGGAATGAGCACAGTGGTTATATAGTTATATTGTCATGGTATTTCTTTGATGAATAGGCCATATGGGTATGAGTGTTACTTCCCTTAAAGCCATAAAAACAGATGTTAGAAAATCAAAGCACCAACAATCTTATCAAATTTCTAAACAAATTAACCCTATTAGCTACAGCACATAGTTATGTTATATGACATTTCCTTGGATTAGACTGTATTATGCAATATGTTGCATAACTTTAAGCACAGTTGATGTAACGTTTTTAAACATAACATTGTGTAGGTTGTATAAATAACCAACAAAATAGCCTTTATTCACTAGGATGAGTTATTTAGCTATTTTGCAAGAACTTTCTGAAATCTAAATTATTCTATAGAACCTATTCACTGAAATGTGAAAGATCTCTTCATCTTAAAATGATGAAGAAAAAGCAAAAGGAGTTTGAAATATCATGGTCAATATGAAGTATATTATGAGTAATTAAAATAGACCTAGAATATTTTTTTAATAATATTTTGAAACCACTTCTCCCTGGGTAAATATAACTCCAAATATGTTGGCCCTTTAGATACACTAAGGGTCCGATATAACAATGTGGGGACGGACATGATACTCTGTATTGGATCATGTCTGCTGCACATTGAAAAATGCTAACAGCATACACTGTCGGCATTTACCATTGCACAATCATTTCTAGCGAAATGCTTGTGCAATGCTGCCCCTGCACATTTGCGGCCAATCGACCGCTAGCAGCAGGCCCAGCACTTGCATAAAGGCAAACTAGGCAATCGCCTTAGGGCACTCCAGCAGTGGGGCGCAAAATTGGAGAACAGTGATTTGATTTTTTAATTTTGTTTTCAAATTTTATCAGTGGCGGAACTTCCAGGGTCCCAAAGGTTACTTAAACCATTTGCGGCCACCGGACCCTAGAGATCCACCACTAAGGAGGACCCAGCAGCAGCACAGTTTCCCAAACTTTCCCTCTAAGGTGCCAGCAGTGTGCCGGAATAAGCTCCTCCTCCTCCGGCTCTACCCTAATGCATGCAGCGCTCTGTCACCCACCACCACTCATCCCTGCTTACAGATGATGACACTTGACACCTTTTGAGGGCTACAGCCTGGCCTGCGGCCGCCGGTATGACAGAGGTGAGTGAGCCTTTCGTTAGATAATGTATAAGGGGGTTAGAGCTCATGTATAAGGGGTCAGGGTTTTAGATGTACATTCCTCTGACTAAATCCTTTGTTCTTGCAGCATCTATGAAGCAGACAAAGCGTGCAGCAGAGCACAAACCAAGTACGAAAGAGGGCTGCAGATATGAGCGATTGTGTAAATAAACTTATTTTATTCTCTAAACAAATACCTGTTGGTGATATTTATAGAAAGTAAAAAAAAACAACTATAAATGGATGCATTTTCTCATTGCACTGCCTATTCCTATATGCGTTTAACCCCTACACATAGTTAGAGTCAGTTCCAGTCTGACAATCCACAGCTGTTCCAATGCAGAACACAGCCACTGAGCCAATCAAGGACGGCATATGTGTGTAGCCACTAATCACTGGCTTTGTTCAGGTTAGGGTTAGTAGTGCACTTAAGATATGGAGCTGACATCAGCTCTGTGTTTAATCCCTTGGTGGGAGTTAAACACATATTTGATCTTTTTATCCCTGGTAGAGCTGCAATTCACATTTTCGCAGTCTTCTTTTACCATCCAAGGACCCAGTTTTTTTTCTTTCATGATTCATATAGAAAATACAATTTTAAATAACTTTCCAATTTACTTCTATTATCAAATTTGCTTTATTCCCTTGTTATTCTTTGTTTAACCTCTTAAGGACCGGGCATTTCCGACTAAGGCCTCTAGTTATCAAGCCGTCAACCGCAAATACACTGGAATTCCGCAGCGTATTTGTGGCGAGGCTGATTCGCCATAGTTATCAAAGGCTAGAGACCGGCAAAAGTAGAATCTAGTGACGTAAGCTACGATCCGCCGGTCTCAGTCCGACACAGATCGATTCTTACGTCCCTCCAGATGTGCCGAACGCAAGTTACTACTTTTGCTAGTTATCAAATAACTAGCAGGTACATTCGGCACTATTCCGGGCCAGCGTACCTGGTTTTCAATCCGCCGCCCTGGAGGCGGCGGATCCCATAGGAATCAATGGGAGTCTGACAGCAGGGAAAGCTCATGTTCGCTGCTGCCTGATGTCCCATTGATTTCTATGGGAGATGTCTGCACCTAACACCCTAACATGTACCCCGAGTCTAAACACCCCTAATCTGCCCCCCCTACACCGCTGCCACCAATATAATAGTTATTAACCTCTAAACCGCTGCTCCCGGACCCCGCCGCCACCTACATTATATCTATTAACCCCTAATCTGCCGCTTCCTATACCGCCGTCACCTACATAAAGTTATTAACCCCTATCCTGCGGATCCCGGACCCCACCGCAATGAAATAAACTGTTTAACCCCTAAACCACAGCTCCCGGACCCAGCCGCAACTAAATTAAATGTTTATCCCCTAAACAGCCGCTCCCGGACCCCGCCGCAACTAAATTAAATGTTTAACCCCTAAACCGCCGCTCCCGGACCCCTCCACCACCTATATTAAACTTATTAACCCCTAAACCTAAGTCTAACACTAACACCCCCCTAACTTAAATATTATTTAAATACATCTAAATACATATTACAATTATTAACTAAATTATTCCTATTTAAAACTAAATACTTACCTGTAAAATAAACCCTAAGATAGCTACAATATAACTAATAATTATATTGTAGCTATTTTAGGATTTATTTTTATTTTACAGGCAACTTTGTATTTAATTTAACTAGGTACAATAGTTATTAAATAGTTATGAACTATTTAATAACAACCTAGTTAAAATAATTACAAAATTAATTGTAAAATAAAACCTAACCTAAGTTACAAATACACCTAACACTACACTATTATTAAATTAATTTAAAAAATTAACTACAATTACCTAAAATTAAATACAATTAAATAAACTAAACTATAGTACAAAACCCCCCCCCACTAAATTACAGAAAATAAAAAAAATTACAAGAAGTTTAAACTAATTACACCTAATCTAAGCCCCCTAATAAAAAAAGCCCCCCAAAATAATAAAATGCCCTACCCTATACTAAATTACAAAGTAATCAGCTCTTTTACCAGCCCTTAAAAGGGCTTTTTGCGGGGCATTGCCCCAAAGTAATCAGCTCTTTTACCTGTAAAAAAAAATACAACCCCCCTCAACATTACAACCCACCACCCACACACCCCTACTCTAAAACCTACCCAAGTCCCCCTTAAAAAAACCTAACACTAACCCCCTGAAGATCACCCAACCTTGAGCCGTGTTCACCCAGCCGGGCCGAATTCTTCATCCAAGCGGGGCAGAAGAGGTCCTCCATCCGGCCGAAGTCTTCATCCAAGCGGCGTATTCTATCTTCAATCATCCGGAGCGGAGCCATCTTCCATCCAGCGGACGCAGAGCCATCTTCTTCCAACGACATCCTAACACCGAATGCCTGGTCCTTTAAATGACATCATCCAATATGGCGTCCCTCGAATTCCGATTGGCTGATAGGATTCTATCAGCCAATCGGAATTAAGGTAGGAAAAATCCGATTGGTTGATTTAATCAGCCAATCGGATTGAAGTTCAATCTGATTGGCAGATTGGATCAGCCAATAGAATGATCCAATCAGCCAATTGGATTGAACTTCAATCCGATTGGCTGATTAAATCAACCAATCAGATTTTTCCTACCTTAATTCTGATTGGCTGATAGAATCCTATCAGCCAATTGGAATTTGAGGGACTCCATCTTGGATGACATCATTTAAAGGACCAGGCATTCAGTGTTAAGAAGTCGTTGGAAGAAGATGGCTCCATGTCGGCTGGATGGAAGATGGCTCCGCTCCACTCCGGATGATTGAAGATAGAAGACGCCGCTTGGATGAAGGCTTCGGCCGGATGGAGGACCTCTTCTGCCTTGCTTGGATGAAGAATTCGGCCCGACTGGGTGAACACGGCTCAAAATAGGGTGATCTTCAGGGGGTTAGTGTTAGGTTTTTTTAAGGGGGGTTTGGGTGGGTTTTAGAGTAGGGGTGTGTGGGTGGTGGGTTGTAATGTTGGGGGGGGTTGTATTTTTTTTACAGGTAAAAAAGCTGATTACTTTGGGGCAATGCCCCGCAAAAAGCCTTTTTAAGGGCTGGTAAAAGAGCTGATTACTTTGTAATTTAGTATAGGTTAGGGCATTTTATTATTTTGGGAACCTTTTTTATTTTATTAGGGGGCTTAGATTAGGTGTAATTAGTTTAAACTTCTTGTAATTGTTTTTTATTTTCTGTAATTTAGTGTTTGTTTGTTTTTGTACTATAGTTTAGTTTATTTAATTGTATTTAATTTTAGGTAATTGTAGTAAATTTTTTAAATTAATTTAATGATAGTGTAGTGTTAGGTGTATTTGTAACTTAGGTTAGGTTTTATTTTATAGGTACTTTTGTAGTTATTTTAACTAGGTAGCTATTAAATAGTTAATAACTATTTAATAGCTATTGTACCTAGTTAAAATAAATACAAAGTTGCCTGTAAAATAAAAATAAATCCTAAAATAGCTACAATATAATTATTAGTTATTTTGTAGCTATTTTATGGTTTATTTTACAGGTAAGTATTTAGTTTTAAATAGGAATCTTTTAGTTAAAGGGACACTGAACCCAAATTTTTTTCTTTCATGATTCAGATAGAGCATGCACTTTTAAGCAACTTTCTAATTTACTTCTATTATCAATTATTCTTCCTTCTCTTGCTATCTTTATTTGAAAAAGAAGGCATCTAAGCTAAGCAGACAGCAAATGTTTGTTTTCAGAACCATGGACAGCACTGGTTTATTGGTGTTGTCCAATCAGCAAGGACAACCCAGGTTGGTCACCAAAAATGGGCCAGCATCTAAACTTACATTCTTGCTTTTCAAATAAACATACCAAGAGAATGAAGAAAAATTGATAATAGGAGTAAATTAGAAACTTGCTTAAAATTGCATGCTCTATCTGAATCACAAAAGAAAAAATGTGGGTACAGTGTCCCTTTAATAATTGTAATATGTATTTAGATTTATTTAAATAATATTTAAGTTAGGGGGGTGTTAGTGTTAGTGTTAGACTTAGGTTTAGGGGTTAATAAGTTTAATATAGGTGGCGGCGGGGTCCGGGAGCGGAGGTTTAGGGGTTAAACATTTAATTTAGTTGCGGCGGGGTCCGGGAGCGGTGGTTTAGGGGTTAAACAATTTATTTAGTTGCGGCGGGGTCCGGGATCCACAGGATAGGGGTTAATAACTTTAATATAGGTGGCGGCGGTATAGGGGGCGGCAGATTAGGGGTTAATAGGTATAATGTAGGTGGCGGTGGGGTCCGGGAATGGCGGTTTTGGGGTTAATATATTTATTATAGTTGCGACGGGGTCCAGGAGCGGCGGTTTAGGGGTTAAAATCTTTATTTATTTGCGGAGGGGTCCGGGGGCGGCGGTATAGGGGGTAAAACAGTACAGTATAGTGTGGGTGCTTAGTGACAGGGGTATCAATAAAGCAGGGAAAAAGCCGAAGAGCAGCAAGATCGATGACTGACAAATAACACAGTCCGCTGCTCATCACTCCGTACTTGGTGCGCGGCTTTTTGACAGCTTTATTGATAAATTTGGTGAGCGTATTCATTTCCGCGGCAGCGAGGTTAGGCGAACTTAGGAGGGTGTATTAAGGCCGACGAAGGCAGGTAAGTACGGAGCTTCATAACTAGAGGCCTAAAACTTCCTCAAAAGACCAAAGCATTTTTACCATTTTTGCCATCACTACATTTAAACAGAAATAGAGCCTTTTTCTAGCACCAGCCCTGGCTAGCAGGGGGTGTCAATCGTCCCGATCTTATACAATCGGGCTGATTGCTGTCCGCCCTCTTAGAGGTGGCGGAGGAGTTAAGAAGCAGCAGTCTTACGACCACTGCTTCTTAATGTCCGCTTCAGGTGGACCTGAAGCGGAGTGGGTCGGAAGCAGCACCTGCTGCTTCAAAAATCGACCCCTAAGAATCTAAGACCACTTGGAATCAGGTAATTATCCAAATTTTAGTGAGTCAACTATATAAAATTATCTGTGTAATTCTGTTTAATCACTAAATAAGATGGCAGTCATGTTAAGATTCAATTTTTAATTGTCTTATGTCCCACAAGTAAAATGATAGGAATACACAATATCTTACTGGTTTTCTAGATGGCAGTAGTAGGTTAAGTGAATAAAAAAAATAAAGTCATTTTTTTTTATCTGCCACAGAGAATTTGACATAAATGTTTTCATTTGTAATGAGTTTAGTAAATAACATTCCATCTCAGGACATGTGTCACTGTTTATCAGTGACAGGTAATAAATCATTCAGTGCATATACTAAATTCTGCCCATCAATATTCACTACCACATTCTTAATTCCTCTTAAACAATTTTTTGTCTGTTAAAATGTATTTTTAACCCAATAATTTCAAACCTCATTGATATTGGTTGTATGCAGTTGATTATTTATATGAAAAAACAATGTATATTATATTGTCTTTTTATTGAATTAATTTCTACTTTCAAGATTGTTATAAATCTTTTAGTCAAAATATTGTTTCACTGACCTTACTTGAGGCATTTACATCACAGCACTAAGTAGCTGATGAGCACAATGTAGAAAAGACAAAACAATGATCAAGTGTATATTGTCTTGCAGTGTACAGGATGAATGGCTGTCTCCAGTACTTTCATCCTCTTCATATACTCTCTGACATGAAATACATTTAAGATGAGACAAATAATGAGAAGACACAAGGGAGGATATCCTGGAAGACATACAAAAGCAATTAAGTCTTACACAATTTGCATGTGTTATAGAGGAATTTGTTAATACTGAATATCTTCTAGAAAGTGAAGAAATAAAATCAGTAGGACACAGCATATTGTGCTATCTCACACTTACTACTAGATGGCAGCAAATTACTACTAAGTCATGGAAAAATTATTTAAGAGAGAGGTTTGTATTGCCTTACAAATAAAGTCGTTTTAAAATGCTACAAAAATATAAAATTCAGCAAATTAAAAAGAAAAAGAAACAGTGAAGTATAATAGAAAACAACAGCTTCTAATAAAGCTAAATGTTAAAAAAACATTATGCACTATTAATATATTGCTTACTGATTAAGAAGTAAAACAGATGTAGTTTCACCCCACAGGTAGGTCCTGCAATAGGTACTGGCTGTTCCCTCACACATAATTTCACCACTTACATGTTTTCATACTCATAACATCTTACGAAAAACCTTTATGCACATTTATAGCGTGTGCTGTACTGGGAAACCAATTTTATAGCAAACAGAATGTAAGAAGTGTATAGTAAACTCTAATCACCTACGTGGCCTATCTCTTCTGAAAGAAGTTGCTCCAAGGTAGCTGTTAAGGTGACCCAATTAGAAATACAACCATGGTGGTAACGTAATCTTATGGTCCAATGTAGAATTTCTAATTTGTGTTTTAGATTTAAAATAATGTTAACACTATACTTTGTTACAGTCAGACATTTATTTGTTTTATCTAGGTGATCTGAAATATGGAAGTGATAGCTGTTGATATTGGCTGTTATGCTACTATTAATATCCTAATTCTTTACTTTTAGCAACATCCTCTGCAAAATCCTTTGAGTAAAACAGATGTTGGACATATGGAGCCTATTATCCTTTCAAATACCCTTAAAATTAGTAGTAATAGGCTCATGCTTTATTATACCCCTGGAATAGTCACAAATCTGCTGATGTCTGGGATTTCTTTAATTTATTTTGTATTCTTACTTGTTAATATCTTCCTCCAGGTTCATTAGGGCAGCCTATGATAAGACAACGGTTTCTTATGGGACATTGGCATTCCGTTTTTTGGGGACAAACTTCCTTTTGCATTGGGTCTTTAGAGTTTCCTCCTTTGTAATAATGTGTACAATTGAGCATCTTAATATTGGGTGGGTGAACCATACCAATCTGAATCCTAGAAAGTTGGTTATAGGATTTTGTATTTTCACATTTCTTCAGGGTCCATTTAGCAATATGAGGATTTTTAGACAATACTACATACAGACTTCCACTATTGGGCTACATTACGAGTGGAGAGGTAGTTGGCATTCCCGCTAGTGCATTAACTTCACTAGAAGTAATCTTTTTATGTGCATTGGGTAGCGGGTGTATTACAAGTTGAAAGTAAAAAGTTTGACTGCGTTAACGTATTCCCCCATAGACATCAATAAAGCACAAAAAGTAGGGAAAAAACTAACACCCAACAAGTCAGGCAAACCCGATGGTGTTTTCTCAAGTGCGCTAATCCAACATGAAATATTATTTTTTCACATTCCAATGTTCTTCACATGGCAGAATATGCTTCCATGAACGGGCAAACTTGACTGTTTACTGGCGCACAATAACCAGCCATTACAAGTGGTTAATGCTACCTCGAGCTTGCAGTAGCAATAAGCACTACAAAAATTAACCCGAGGTCAGACTTCTGGCCTCCCCCAATTGCCCGCAAAATAATGTGTGAGTTTCTTTTTTGAATAAAAAAAAAAATCTGCACAAGCATGTTTTTAGGGGTTAAAGTGTGTGGGTGTGGGGTGTTAGAAAAAAAACAGCACTGAAAAGTGACTTAACATAGCAGCCTATGGGGAGTGTGTGTTCCCTGTAAATATATATATATATATATATATATATATATATATATATATGCCTATATACATAAATATCTGTGTGTTAATATGTGTAAATACACATATTAACAAATAAAAATGTATGTATATATTCATATACATATATATTTAACTTTGCAGCACGACTTACCCCCTTCACTACACTAGGTTCTCAGCCGTGTCTGACGGCATGAGAACGATGGTCCCATTGGAGCCTATGGAAGTACTCTCTCTCGTAAAGGCAAAGCTTCTTTGCAATTTGAACACGAGGCCGCGTTCGCATTGTGCCTAACTTGTAATAGGTATTTATGTGTAGTGTGATAGGAGCGCCTAAAGGTGGATTCCTGCTGCTAAAAAAGTTCTTCCCTCAAAGAGAACTAAATGGTGGATAAGAAGAAAAAATGGGGTTTATTTAGCAGCGCTAAAAAAAGCTAGGAAATGATGATACCAATCTAATTTATGTTTTATACAATCTATTTTATTTAAAAATTCTTATAACACATAAAAACAGCAAATGCTTATCCTAATTAATAAAGGGACGTCTCCCTTATACAACACTTATAAAAACAGACTAGAACCATATAATCCTAGAATTCCAGGTATAAAGGAATTAATTCTATAGATAACATATGGCAAGCAACAAATTTAAGATAAATGGTGAATTGAATATTTAAAAGGCACAAATGTATCAGTCCTAACAGCTTTACAGTTCTTCAGTAACAAATACAGTTATAAAGTTACACAGTTACTTTCCTTGGACACATAATTGGCTCAGGTGTGCTGGATAGTTAAAAAGGCAAAAAACAGCCAATATTCTGATTTAGGTGCCAAAGCAATCGTGGTTAATGGAAATGGTTAATTTAACAGATGAACTTGCGTGAGCTAGTATTACTGAGTGGAGAGTAGATATTGTGCTTGTGTTAGCGCAATTTTGTGCTCCACTCGTAATCTAGGCCAATAAGTCTCTCTTTGTCTCAATCGGCTGAAGCATTTCTCCATTGACTTCTATTGGGGAATACGTGAACGCATATGTGATATTCTAAGTTCAGATTTTTGTGCTTGTTGGGTTAGCGCAAGAGTGAAAACAGTTTACTTTCAACTCGTAATACCAGTGCAACCTGAGAAGAGCAAAAATCTTACTTCTATCACAATTAATGCTCAAGTGGAAACGTTAATTTGATCTCCACTCGTAATCTGGCACTAAGGGGCGGATTTATCAAGTGTCTGGCGGACATGATCCTCTGTAGCAATCATGTCTGCCAGACATCGATAAATGCTGACAGTATAAGCTGTCTGCATTTAACATTGCGCAAGCAGTTCTAGTGAACTGCTTGTGCAATGCTGCTAGCAGAGGGTGTCTATCAACCCAATTGTATGAGATCGGGCGGATTGATGTCGGCAGCCTCAGAGGCAGCAGATGAGTTAAGGAGCACCGGTCTTAAGAATATCCTTTGCTGTTTTGGACTTTATGATTGTCCCTTATGATTTGCACTGATTGTTTATTGTATTTAACTTTGCTATATTTCATGAGCACCCCTATATATATTTTATATCTGATATTATTTATCTGGTATTATATATCCTTATAAATACATAACAGTCAATGAAAAAATAACATTATTGCCTGAAAATATTGCACAAGTCACTGTAAGTGAAGCCTATTGTAAGCGCTCAGAAAATCCGTGTAACTAGTGAGAAATAGTCACAACTATATACTTTTAATAATTTATTGAATGGTGTTTTTAAACTAGTTTATTAACCTATGGAATTTGCATGTTAGTGTTTGTATATTTTATAAGCATAGAAATGAGAAAAGCTATCACTCACTTGGCTTTCTGCCGGCTCCAGATAACAGCCATTGCTTCCCTGGCTAAGGCAAGTGCAGCACCTGAAAGAGTCCCTGGTGCACACTCGTATATAAAACTGCAAAAGGTAATATCCAGAAAACAAAGGTTCAGAAGCTTGATTATAAGAAAGGCAACAATCTTAGCTTGGATCGTGGTGTAGCTAAAACTTCCCAGTTATTGGCATATACGATTAAAACTTACAATACACCAGACATGCTGAAGAGGAGTGTAAGTACAAACAGGACAGGTGCCTACGTCATCTGACGCCTTTCACAGCGTTCTGGTGCTTTTTCAAAGATATCCTGGAGGAGGTCAATTGGTCAGCATTTATGCTCAGTTGTGTGTGCCCATTCAGGTACCTTAGCCAATCAGCTAATAGATGAGCCAACACATCTACTCCAGGTTATATAGCGTAGTTCACCATTTAGGATTTTATTACGAAAACAGAAACAATTCACACAAATAAATTATATACAAAATACCTAAGTTAAAAATGACACATATAAAACTGTGTAACAAAAAAATCTTTGAATAAATACAATAGCAAGTAGCGATATGAACCACAAATAGATTCACCCAAGTGATTTGTTACTGCAAAATTGCATAGCTAGATTGCCGTAAAATCAGAGAAACACATTATAATATCTCATTTCTTGTATACTCAGATTATCATCTATACTTAAAGGGACACTGAACCCATATTTTTTATTTTGTAATTCAGAAAGAGCATTCAATTTTAAGCAACTTTCTAATTTACTCCTATTATCAATTTTTCTTCGTTCTCTTGCTATCATTATTTGAAAAAGAAGGTATCTAAGCTTTTTCTTGGTTTCAGTACTCTGGACAGCACTTTTTTATTGGTGGATGAATTTATCCACCAATCAGCAAGGAAAACCCAGGTTGTTCACCAAAAATGGGCCGGCATCTAAACTTACATTCTTGCATTTCAAATAAAGATACAAAGAGAATGAAGAAAATTTGATAATAGGAGTAAATTGGAAAGTTGCTTAAAATTTCATGCTCAATCTGAATCACGGAAGAAAAATTTTGGGTATATATTGGGGCCTACAATATATGTCTCCACATCCATATAAACACATACTTGTTCATGTGGCATAAACTGATATCAATGTTTTGCTGAAAGGTAATAAACCCGCAGTAAATTGTCAGAAATGCAGGACATGCAACTAAGGCAACAAGATGGAAAGATTAAGAAGCCCTTATAGGAACAAAAATATATTTATATATACATTCCTATTTCTACAAAGTTATAACCATATGTATATTTTATTACCCTTGGTATAGATCAATGTCCCATCTCAAATTGATACCATGAGGTTCCTTAGTGTTCAATTTAAAAATCCACTGAACTTCTTTATCTAGGAATCTTTTGAACCGGTCCCCTCCTCTTATTTGAAATGGGATAAAATCTATAGCCTGAAATTGTAAGGCTTTCTTTCCTTCCTCATGTTTAGCTAAATGTTTTGCTACAGGGGTCTTGGGGGGATCTTTTTCTATAGACAAAAGATGTTCTCTAAAGCTATCTTTCAGGTTTTGACTGGTGCAACCTGTTTATTGCTTTTTACAGACTTTGCCGGCGATCAAATATATCACGTAAATTTAGTCTATATTTGAAGGTATAGTTTTCTCCTTTGGCTGTTGAAACAAAGCTCTCACCAACAATTGCATAGGGACAAGTCATACATGGATGACTCCCACATTTGAAAAAGCCTTTTCTAGAAAGTTTCAGACCCCAGTTTTTGTGAGCTGTAGACATAGTTAACCAGTTCAGTGCCTATAGTGGGTGCTCTTTATTATACAAATTTATAACCCTTTTTTAGAATATTACCAAACTGAGAATCTAACTTCAATATATCCATACTGTTTTTAATTATGGTAGTAATCTGATGAAATTGTCTACTGAAAGCTGTGACAAAATAGATAGGTTTAGTTTTATTTTACACCATAGTATCGTATTCCCTGTAGTTTCTTTTCTATAAAGTCCAGTGGTCACGTTTTCCCCATCTGTGACTTGTATGTCTAAATACTGTATCTTTTTTTCATTTATTGTATACGTGAATTTTAGGTTAACATCTTTACTATTTAGCTGCTCGATGAAGGACTCCGCCTCCAGACAGGTGTCATCCTAGATTATGATCAAATCATCAATATATCTGGCATACAATTTGATCTTATTGGAAAAAATATTTTCATCGCCAAATATATATGAAAACTCGAACCTATGAAAAGGTTCGCATATGTGGGGGCATATTTCGCCCCCATTGCCCTGCCACAGGTTTGGAGGTAGAATCCTCCGTCGAACAGGAAATAGTTATGTGTTAGAAGAAAACGTAAAACTTCCAAAATAAATTCAATTAGCTCATTTGAAAAAGTACTCTTCAATAGAAGATGTTATTTAACTGCCTCAAATTCCTAATGTGTGTGGAATGTAATGAACTGACATCTATTGTTAACCACTTTAAGTTGTTGTGCCATTCAAACTTCTCTAATTTTAGTAGTATATCAGTTGTGTCTTTAAAAAAGCCTGGCAGGTCCTGGACATATGGCTGTAATAAATTGTCCAGACACTCTCCAAGTTGTTCACCTAGTGATCCCTCACCTGCACTATGGGGAGAAGTTATGTCTTTTAGGATTTTAGGTACCATTCTAAAATTTGCTATTTTGGGATGTGGATTATAAAGGAATTCACATAGCGATTTATTTAGTATGTCTAGATGTAAACCCCAGTCAAGTAGATTCCTAAATTCATGTTTGTACTGTGTAGTGGGATTTTTTGATAATCTATTGTATGTTTGCTCATCCTTAACCAATTATTTGCTTCGTTATAGTAGTCTGTCATATTCTGGACTACTATTGAGCCTCCCTTGTCTGCAGGGGTAATTGAAATTTATTTTCTTTGTTTCAATTCCTTTAATGCCACTCTTTGTTAATGGTTAAGGTTATATTTTATTTGTTGTTAGGTGGGGCCATTTATTTTCTCATGTAGATTTACCAAATCTGTATGTTTTTTTTCTTGAAATAACTCTATGTAGGAATTGCGTGCGTGAACCGGGTAGAGCATACTTTTATTTTTTAGATGCTCATTTACTAGTTTATGTACCTGAACATCTTCAGTATCCCTACCTGATTCATCACGCATTGCCACTAGGGAGTTAATTAACCTTTCATCAGTGTATGTTAGGGATACTTGTTGATAAAGATCTGGTGCAGGTATTAATTCATGTGGTGTTGTGTTCATATCAGTTACATTGCTTATTTCATCATTACTCAGGCATTTATTATCCACAACATCTACATTAGAAAAATGCTTTCTTAATACTAGAGTCCTCACAAATCGGGTTTTGAATAAATCAAAATTGGTGGTTGGTGAGAACCCCAAACCTTTGCATAGTACTTCTTGTTCCGCTGTAGATATGGGATACTTAGATTCACTACGGTTTGTATCTTGTCGACATCTTGTTTCTGTCTTTGTTTTTTGGCTGATCCTTTTTTTGGAGTTTGTTTCTTGTTATCCTTCTTTAATTCCAACTCACTTGAAAAATCTTGCCTCTGTTCTCAGACTTTGGGTCTTGTTCCAATTTTTTTTATCAGAATGCTCTACTTCGTTAGTGATCTTGCTTTTATCTGTGCTGTTCAATGCTCTTGTAATTGGTGTTGATGCTATGTGGCTTTTGACTGAGAAATTAGCTGATTGGCTAACGTACCTGAATGGCGTACAAAACTGAGCATAAATGCTGACCAATCGACCTCCTCCAGGCTATCTTTGAGAAAGCAACAGAATGGTGTGAAACACGTCAGATGACCTAGACACCTGTCCTGTTTGTACTTACACTCCTCTTCAGCATGTCCGGTGTATTGTAAGTTTTAATTGTATATGCTAATAAATGTGAAGTTTTATCTACACCACGATCCAAGCTAAGATTGTTGCCTTTATTACTGTCAAGCTTTTGTACCTCTGTTCTCTGGATATTACCTTTTGCAGTTTGATATGTTTAGCTGAATTTATTACAGTATAACCAATACTTCAATAGCATTTTCATTTTTTCGAGCACTGTTACTTTACACATCTGTTTCTTATTGGTATCATTAATCTATTATGATACTTACCGAATTGCCTCTTCCTCAGTAATTAAGCATTCATATTTAAAAAGTCATCTTTACAGTTTTTCAAATTGCTGTTACATGCTTAATTTATATGCATAGATGCTTACCACATAGGCATAATACATATGCATTTAATTTATATTTTAGCACTTGGCAGACCACTTTTTAATATAAGGGCTTTCCTGTAGCATCATTAAAGGGATAGGAAAGTCAAAATTAACCTTGCATGATTCAGATAGAGCGTGTAATTTTAAGACATTTTTCAATTCACTTCTATTTTTAAATGTGCTTTGTTCTCTTAGTATCCCTTGTTAAAAAAGAATATGAACATATCCTACACTAGTGGGAGCTAGCTGCTAATTGGTGCCTGCACACATTTGTCTCTTGGGTTTCAGCTAGCTAGATGTGTTCAGCTAGCTTCCAAACCAATGTTCCTTAAGCAAAGGATAACAAGAAAATTAAGCAACTTTTATAATAGAAGTAAATTGGAAAGTTTATTGAAATTGCATGTTCTATCCGAATCACTAAATAACATTTTGGGGTTTCCTATCCCTTTAGTCCAACTATCATTGCAACTCAAGCTAAGGGATTAACATTCTTCACATAGAATTATAACTTCTTTGATTTATTATGAATAAAACAACATACAAATATATGCTACAGGAAAGTTCTTCTCTGTGAAAGGCACATGTTGAGTAAAAAGAGGCTGCTTCTTGGGTGGTAACTAGCAATAGAACAAGCTATTATACTATTGTTCGTTCCCAGGTTGAGCGCTTCTCTAATGCAAATTATGACTCTTGGGGAAGTCTCCCTAAGCATGATGCGGGAATCCAGATGTGGACCCGTTGCTCAGTGTGCCTAGAGGTATATGGCTGCACCTCACTGACGAGGCCCACAATAGGCCGAAACGTATGTCTGGGGTCGCTTCTCAGGGCTTTGGCTGGGATCAAGTGCAGTTTTTTGTGTTTGGTCTTGGCTGAAAGATTTGCTGCCTGGAGACCTGCTCCTTCGGCATGTTGTCCATTCCCTTCAGGTTTAGGCTCCTGCTGCTTTTGGGGGGGTGGCTACTTCTTAGGCGTAGAGCAACTGGGTAGTAGGGCCATCCCCTTGGCCTTGTGGCATCATCCCTGGACATGCTGATTTGTTTGGGGGGGCACTCTGAAATCCAGCCTAAAGAGGCAATAGGGCAATTATGGCTACCAATGTGCCAAACGTTCCCCATAAACTTCTGGTATTGATTGCTGAGGACTTCCGAGAGAAGATTGGTTTGGCTCATGTCCAGCAGGTTGTTTTGGAGGGTGTTTTGAAGATGCCAAGAGCAAGTTTGCATTGTGTTCAGTCTTTCCCTTCAAGAGGGATTTTTGATGTGGCATTTACCAATGAGCATCATTTACAGACCTGCTATCAACGGACTATTGATATGGCTGCTGCTCCAGAGTTGGTGGCCATGAGATTTGTTGCCTGTGTACAGAGGGAGAGGAGAATCCTGGTGACAGTACATATGTACAACCCGTGGGTCACTAATGTGGAAATTCGCCTGTTTCTTTGTCGCTACTATTCAAAGAAAATAGTACAAACTCAAAATTCCATATTTATAAGGAATGTAACAAAGCATGCAAAAAAGCAATAAAATTAGCCAAAATTGAAAATTAAAAATTAATTGCAAAGGATTCTAAATATAACCCTAAAAGTACATAAATAGCAAAAAATCTAAGAAAGACAATATAGGTACATTAAAATGCGGGGAGGGTAGCATGATTAACAGTGACAGGGAGAAGGCTGAGATACTAAACCAGTTTTTTTCTTCAGTATACACAAGAGAGGAACCATTGGATGATACTTTGGAACAAAATAGAACATGCCAGCCCATACCATTAATTGGGTTATGTATAGAGGATATCAGGAACATATTGGATAATATAAGGGTGTTAAGGGAACATAGCACTGTTATAGACAAACCTCTACTCTTAATTTTTCAAGACTCATTATCCTCAGGCATGGTACCCAAGGATTGGTGTAAAGCTGATGTGGTGCCACTCTTCAAAAAGGGAAGTAGGGATGATCCAGGAAGCTATAGACCAGTTAGTCTGACATCAATAGTGGGGAAGATATTTGAAGGGATTATGTTGATGAGCATATTCGTGTAAACAAGATTATGAGTTCTAATCAGCATGGTTTTATGAGAAATAGATCATGTCAAACTAATCTAATTAGATTCTATGAGGAAGTAAGTAAAAAAATAGATAAAGGGGAATCAGTTGATGTGATATACTTAGATTTTGTAAAGGCGTTTGATACAGTGCCACATGAGAGATTAATGCACAAAATTAAGGGACTGGGAATAGCTGAAAATGTTAGTTTGTGGATAAATAACTGGATAAAAGATAGGGAGCAACGAGAAGTAGTAAATGGATCATACTCAGATTGGACAAAGGTAATCAGTGGAGTACCCCAGGGATCAGTGCTGGGCCCTATTTTTTTTAATATTTTTATAAATGACGTGGAGCTAGGATTAAATAGTGACATCTCTATTTTTGCAGATGATACTAAGTTAAAGGGACATGAAACCCAATTTTTTTTCTTTCATTATTTAGAAAGAGCATGCAATTATAAACATCTTTCTAATTTACTTCTATTATCTATTTTGATTCATTCTCTTGATATTCTTTGCTGAAAAGCATATCTAGATATGCTTAGTAGCTGCTGATTGATAGTTGCACATAGATGCCTCCTGTGATTGGTTCACTGTGTGCATTGCTATTTCTTCATTAAAATATATCTAAAGAATAAAGCAAATTAGGTAATAGAAGTAAATTGGAATGTTGTTTAAAATTGTATTCTCTACCTTAATCATGAAAGAAAATGTTTGGGTATAGTGTCCCTTTAAGTAAGGTCATTAGGTCAGAGCAGGATGAACTTTCATTACAAAGGGACCTGCAAAAATTAGAAGTATGGGCAGGTAAATGGAAAATGAGATTTAATACGGAAAAATGCAAGGTTCTACATTTTGAAAGTAAAAATAAGCAGGCAATGTATTATTTAAATGGGACAAGACTTAGCCAAACATAGGAGGAAAGGGATTTGGGGGTAGTAAAAGATAACAAGTTAAAGATGGGTGCACAATGCAGGGCAGCAGCTTCAAAGGCTAATAAGATACTAGCATGTATTAAAAGAGGCATTGACTCAAGGGAGGAAAGCATAATTCTGTCACTATATAAAGCCCTGGTAAGACCTCACCTTGAGTATGGAGTGCAGTTCTGGGGACCAATCACAAAAAAAGATATTGCAGAACTAGAAAAAGTTCAGAGAAGGGCCACAAAGCTTATAAAGGGATTGGAGAATTTAACCTATGAGGAGAGGCTAGCCAAACTGGGTCTGTTTTCTTTAGAAAAAAAAACACGCTTAAGAGGTGACATGATTGCTTTATATAAATATATTCAAGGCCCATATACAGAGATGGCAGAAGCTCTGTTTATTCCAAGAAAATTGTTTGTGACCAGAGGTCACAATTTAAGGTTGGAGGAAAGGAGATTTAATCTCCTGCAACGGAAACGTTTTTTCACTGTAAGAGCAATAAAATTGTGGAACTCATTACCAAAGGAGTTAGTGAATGCCAATACCCTAGATACATTTAAAAATTATTTGGATACATTTCTGTCTATAAACAATATTCATGGATATGATTGCTAGTATTAAATGGGTCACGTTTTAGTGGTATTACTTAAGCTTAACTGGAGCTTTTTGTATATATTTTAGATATGTTACTATGTTACTTTGATTATGTTCAAGGAGGTAGCAAGCTGAAGAATCAGTTTGGGACTTTCAATGAAAAGTGCAGGTTCTGGGTGCAGTTTGTGCCAGATGAATTAGGTATTTGTGGAAAGAAACACCCTCCCCAGACTTTCGCCATTGGTGGAAATAGAGGTTTCCTATATTATGATGACATGTCTCTTTTTACCGTAGTTGCAACCTGTTTGGTCACATTGCTGAAAATTGCCCAGGTGCCAGATGTCGAAATTGTGGTGAGGAAGATAATCTTGTTGCCCACTGTAGTAAACGCCGGGCCTTTGACCTGTGTGGTTCTTCAAGTCATCTGTGCAGGATGTGTCCTTTGATAATGTTGCAGGGGCTTGAGAGAGTGAAGCCTTCCTAAGCAGATGTTGCAAAAAAAAAACATATTTAGTTGCGTTTGAGCCATCTGTGAATGAGAAGGAGGTCTCTGATGAGGCATTGAAGTCTATATTACCTCTTTTGTGTAAGAAATCTGCCGTTGGGGTTCCTGTCAGAGAGGTTTATGATGCTCCTGTGGTGGTTTCTGTGGCTGAGAAGGTGGAGGAAGCCCAATCTAATCTTCAGGAGGTGGATCTTGCTACATCTAATGTGTTAGCTGCTTCCGATGTTCTTGAAGCCCTGTTGCCCAATTCTGTGGAGAATACTGTTGCTGTTCCTGGGACGGATAATTTTTCCTTCACTCAATCAACTTGTGATCCTGCTCCTGATGCTGTTGTTGGTGAAGGGGAGAACATTGATTGGTCTGCTGTTGTGTCCTCTGGTTCTGAGGAGGATATGGACACTGCAGGGAAAAAAATCTGCCTCCAAGCGGAAAAAGGTGCAGATTCTGATGGATGGGAGAGTCCGGAAGAGCGCAGATCCAGATATTGCAAGTGATGCTGACTCTTTAATTTCAGAGTTTCCTTCTGTCTCTACTTAAGACATTCCCTCTGACTCAAGCCAGTGTATTGGTGACTTTTCTGATGCCTCTTTTGTTGGTTATCTAGATAAAAGAGATGTGAACCCACTTGCTGAATTTACTGGTTATGAGGCTGGCAAGGCAGAGCCTAGGAGGTTGGAACATCACAGAGGCAGATTTAAAGGATCTCCTTTGAGTCCTAAGAAAAAGAAAGGAAAAAAATTAGTCCTGATGTTAATTCTTTTTTTATTTTTCTTTAATTTATTGTTGTGATGTTTCTGACCATTTCTTCCCTTAATGCCAGGTGTATGAAAACTATAGCAAGGAGTGCTGCAATTTTTAAGTTATCTGTATGTTCTGCTAATATTTTTTGTTTGCAGGAATATGGTCTCTCTGAACATCCTAAATATGCTGACTGGGAATATGATCCTAAAGTATGGTCTTGTTCTTCTGGGGGGGGGGGGGGGGGGAGTTTTGTTTAAGGGGTTTTGTTTTTCTATCTTTAATGTAGTTCATAATGTCCCAGGTTGGGTTCTTTTGGTTAGTTTTAGTTTTTCTGGGACTGTTTTTAATTTGTTTAATGTATATGCTTCTCCAAATAACGTAGAAAGTTTGCTTTATTTTGAAACATTAAAGTTTTTTCTGCCAGGTCGAGATCCAACTTTTTAGTTGGGGATTTTAATTGTATTATTAAGAATGGGGACAGAGAGGGTGGGAGTGATTGTAGGGTGGATAGCGCAAGGAATTTTTTAGTTGATCTGCTTAAATCTTTCGGTTTGAAAGATGCCTTTGGGTCTGTTTCATTTTCCGGGGAGGGTTTTACTTTCTTCAATGATAGATAAAAAAAAATCTCGAATTGATTTCAAGTATGGTAAAAGTGTTTGAAAACTGAATGTGGATTTGTTAGAAGATCAGAAGATTAAGCATCAGTTTGTTTGGATGTATGAAAGGTGGCGTGAAAGAAAGTGTGATTTTAGTAATGTGCTTATGTGGTGGGAATAGTTGAAAGTGGAAATAAAGAGTTTTTTTATTAAGAAAGGCAGTGAGAATGCTAGAATGGAAAGTGCATTGTATGATAAATGGTATCTGAGGTTGTTGTATTTGTATGAATTGAGAAATTGTGGTATTGATGGGCATGAGGAAATTGCTGAAGCAAGAAAGATAATTAAAAAGTGTATGCATAAAAAAGGAAAGAAAATTGTTTTTATGGCAAGATTGGAGAAAATGGAAAAGGATGAGTCTTGTAGTAAATATTTTTTTAAGAAAGCTTTTGAAGGAAAAACTGGTTTTGTTAGTGTTTTTGATAAGGATGAGTGTGAAATTAATGGTACAGATGATGTTTTGCGTGAAGTTCGTGAGTTTTATAGTGATCTGTATAAAGAAAAGACAAGAGACGTTTTATTGAAAAAGGAGTTGTTGGAAGACATTGAGGTTAAGTTGGAAAAATATGATAATGATTTGTTAGAAAGGGATATAAGTTTGGATGAGATTGCAGAGGTTGTTAAGAGTTGTAAGAATGGGAAGGTACCTGGTTGTGATTGTTTGTCAGTTGAATTTTATACTTGTTTTTTGAATTTGATTGGGGTGTATATGTTGGATGTTTGTAAGTTTGTTTTGAGATTGAATGTTTTGCCTGTTTCAATGAGGAAAGGTTTGATTGTTTTGTGTTTTAAAAAGGGTGATAAGAAAGATTTGAGGAACTGGATGCTGATTACATTGTTGAATGTTGACTATAAGGTTAATGCAATGGTACTGGCAAATAGAATACGTTGAGTGATTGGTAATGTTGTGGGTGAAGACCAAGTGTGTGCTGTTCCTGGTGTCAGATTTCTGAAAGTTTGTTGTTACTACGTGATGTACTGTGGTATGCGAGGGAGAGGATGAGGTCTGTTGCTGTTGCTATTGTGAATTTTATTTTGAAAAAGTGCATGATAGGGTAGTGCATGATTTTATGTTTCATGTTTTAGAACATTTAGGTTTTTCTGGTAAGATTATTGGATGGTTTGAATGTCTGTATTGTGATATTATGAGTCAAGTTCAGGTAATGTTTTTTTGACTGAGGAATTTTGTGTTAAATCTGTAGTGCGTCAAGGTTGTCTTTTGTCTCCTGTGTTATTTGTATGTGTCATTGAGCCATTGTTAACTAGTTTGAGGAAGGATAAATTAGTTAGAGGTGTGTGTTCCTTGCAGTAATGGAAGGTGTTTGAAAGTGATTGGGTATATGGATGATGTGAGTGTGGTATGTAAGACTCTGGTCTGGTTTGAGGAGGGTGAAAACTTTGGTTGAATGTTGTGGTTTCAGAGTTAATTGGAATAAGTGTAATGTTAAAGTTTTTGGTAATGATAAAATAAAATTTTTCATTGATTGGATCAGCCAATAGGATTTTTCCTACCTTAATTCCGATTGGCTGATAGAATCCTATCAGCCAATCGGAATTCAAGGGACGCCATCTTGGATGACATCATTTAAAGGAACCTTCATTCTTCGCTTGGACTTCGTTTGAAGAGGATGCTCGCGTCGGCTGGATTGAAGATGGACCCGCTCCGGATGGATGAAGATAGAAGATGCCGTCTGGATGAAGACTTCTGCAGCTTGGAGGACCTCTTCTGCCCGGATCAGATGAAGAATTCTGCCCCTCTGGAGGTCCACTTGTGCCCGGCTGGGTGAAGACGGCTCAAGGTAGGGTGATCTTCAAGGGGGTAGTGTTAGGTTTTATTAATGGGGGATTGGGTGGATTTTAGAGTAGGGTTGGGTGTGTGGGTGGTGTGTTTTAATGTTGGGGGGGTATTGTATTTTTTTTACAGGTAAAAGAGCTGATTACTTTGGGCTATTTGTAATTTAGTATAGGGTAGGGAATTTTATTATTTTGGGGGGCTTTTTTTATTTTATTAGGGGGATTAGATTAGGTGTAATTAGTTTTAAAAAATTGTAATTATTTTTTTATTTTCTGTAATTTAGTGTTTGTTTTTTTGTACTTTAGTTTATTTAATTTAATTGTAGTTAATTGTAGTTAGTTTATGTAATTAGTTTAATGATAGTGTAGTGTTAGGTGTAATTGTAACTTAGGTTAGGATTTATTTTACAGGTAAATTTGTCTTTATTTTAACTAGGTACTTATTAAATAGTTAATAACTATTTAATAACTATTGTACCTAGTTAAAATAAATACAAAGTTGCCTGTAAAATAAATATAAACCCTAAGATAGATACAAATGTAACTATTAGTTATATTGTAGCTATTTTAGGGTTTTTTTTTACAGGTATTTAGTTTTAAATAGGAATAATTTATTTAAGTGTAGTTATTTTATTTAGATTTATTTAAATTAGATTTAAGTTAGGGGGGTGTTAGACTTAGGTTTAGACTTAGGTTTAGGGGTTAATAAATTTAATATAGTAGCGGCGACGATGGGGGTAGCAGATTAGGGGTTAATAAGTGTAGTTAGGTTGTGGCGACGTTGGGGGGGCAGATTAGGGGATTAATAAATATAATGTAAGTGTCAGCGATGTTGGGGGCAGCAGATTAGGGGTTCATAGGAATAATGTAGGTGGCTGTGGTGTCCGGAGCGGCAGATTAGGGGTTAAAAATATAATGCAGGTGTCGGCGATGTCAGGGACGTAAGATTAGGGGTTAATAAGTGTAAGATTAGGGGTGTTTAGACTCGGGGTTCATGTTAGGGTGTTAGGTGTAGACATAAATGTATTTTCCCCATAGGAATCAATGGGGCTGCATTAGGAGCTTTACCTTGCTTTTTTGCAGGTGTTAGGTTTTTTTCCAGCTGAATCTGCCCCATTGTTTCCTATGGGGAAATCATGCACGAGCACGTTTAGCCAGCTTACCGCTACTGTAAGCAATGCTGGTATTGAGGTGAGATGTGGAGCTAAATTTTGCTCTACGCTCACCTTTTTGCGGCTAACGCCGGGTCTAAAAAAACCTGTAATACCAGCGTTGTCTTAAGGGAGTGGTGAAAAAAAAGGCTCGTTAGCAATGCACCCCTGTTACCGCAAAACTCGTTATCTCGTGATGGTTTGGAGAATGTTAGTAGGGAGGTGTGAAAACAGAATGGTGTTGAAAATATTGGAGAAGAAGGCACGTCTTTAGTTAATTGGGGGTTTGAATGAGAATGAATGTGTGTTGGTATAGAAAAATGTGTGTAATAAGCATTTGATGAATAGGCAGAAGGATATTAGTTGGATGAGTGTGCATAAGTGTTTGCTGACAAGGGATTTTTAGAGAGTGCGTCATTTAGTGGATTCAGAAGTGTGTCCTAGAGATCTTTGTTGTCAAAGTGAGAGTGTAATTCATTTGTTTTGGAATTGTAAATATGCTAGGAATGTTTAGAGAAGTTTGAGTAGGATGATTAATGGTCTGATTGGAGTACGTTTTTTTACTTTTAATATGATGAAGTATGGTTTGTGTGCAAGTGGTGTGGATAAGGAGAAAGCAAGATTGGTATGGTTGTTAGCATGTCTTGTGAAATAGGTGTTGTGTGATGTGCCTAATATATTGATTTTTAAGAAAGAAGTAGTTACTGTAGGTGATTGTGTGGGTATGATCCATGGTAAGTTGTTTTTGTATTTTTCTTTTGATAGGAGGCAATCTGGGGAATTAGATTCTGAAGGCATCTGGAAGACAAAGAAGTAGAAGGATTGTATTATTTAGTTTTTTTTTTTTTTTTCCCAGTTTGTTTTTGTATTTGAATTATGTTTAATTTTATTCTGTGTGATTATTTTAGTTTTATGTTTGCATTTTGAAATCTTTCTGATGACAAAAGTTTGAGTCAATATTTCAGTTGTTATGTAACAAGAGATATTTTGTTTGCATTTGTTATTATGATTTTATTTTGTATATATGCATATATGATTATTTTTCTAATAAAAGAATTACGAAAAGTAAGACTGAGGTTTTGCCATTTCTCTCAGTCAGAGAGGGATTGCCTGGTATTTCGGGGCTGGACTGCACTGTTAAGTCAGGATCAGACTGATATGCTACAGGAAAGTTCTTTTCTGTGAAAGGCACATGTTGAGCAAAAAGAGGCTGCTTCTTGGGTGGTAACTAGCTATAGAACAAGCTATTATGCTTATGTTCGTTCCCAGGTTGAGCGCTTCTCTCTTTTTATTTATGTAATTTATGACTCTTGGGGAAATCTCCCTAAGCGTGATGTGGGAATCCAGAAGTGTGACTAGAGGTATATGGCTGCACCTCACTGACCAGGCCCACACTAGGCCAAAACGTACGTCTGGGGTTTTGCCATTTCTCTCGTTCAGAGAGGGAATGCCTGGTATTTCGGGGCTGGACTACACTGTTAAGTCAGGATCAGACTGATATGCTACAGGAAAGTTCTTCTTTGTGAAAGGCACATGTTGAGCAAAAAGAGGTTGTTTCTTGGGTGGTAACTAGCTATAGAACAAGCTATTATGTTATTGTTCGTTCCCAGGTTGAGCGCTTCTCTCTTTTTTTTTATGCAAATATATGTGCATGCAATGTGAGAGCTGCAAATACATATATATTAAAGTGGCAGGGGCTAAAATCACTTACATTCTCCAGATCCTTTACCCTGCTTAAACACTATTCATGCTGTCTCATGACCCTTAATCATGCCCAATCCTACCTAAACTAGCCACACCACCACAATTAACCTTCACTGTAGCTAATAGAATCCTCAGAATTAACGCTACATGCTCTGATCTGTTTCACTCCATTTCATGTAATCCTAAACCTTGGTGACCTGGATCCCTCCTAGTACAATTAATCCTAAAAGTGATGGCCCCTGCTGCAAAACTTCCTAATCTCTAACACCCTCATATGGCTTTGCCCAGCAAACCACCCAAACTGCAAACCTCTGCCCCTAACATTATTAGCCCTAAGCATTCCCCTACAGAAAACCTTCTTCCATGCTATCATATCCACATAGGGTGGCCACCTCAGCCATGTTTTCCTGGAGTTATAAATGCTGCAATGCGTGCAGAGAGGAACGCGAATAGTGCTGTTCAGTTTGACTATTTGTGTGCTTTTGAGGGCGAAATTCATGTTCCTCTCTGAACACCTTGCAGCATGTATAACTCACAAGTGTCCAGGAAAACATGGCTGAGGTTGCAACCCTATATCCACAATTATCAACCTCACCTGAAAACAAGTTTACTTAAAAAACTGTCAGCCGTTTAGGAATCAGTCCGGGATGCAACCCAACTGCTAGCGTGAATAGAAAACACACGCTAGCACACTGAGAAATAACCAGGACGTGACCCACTCAGGAAACAGATGAGAATGGTAACAAAAATAATAATTGTTCCAGTATGCAGGGAAGCCACAAAAGAAAAAACGTCCCTTTAAGCAGGTTAGGAAAATACAAAGATAATGCTCTTATTTGCAGTTTGAAAATGTCACTTTAAGCAGGCTTGTAACAAAAAGGCAAAGTTCTCTCTTGCAGCTTGAAAAAGTAAATGACCCTTTAAGCAGGCTTATAACAAACAGAAAGACAAAGTTCTCTTTTGCAGCTTGAAAAGTAAATGTCCCTTTAAGCAGGTTTATAACAAACAGAAAGGCAAAGTTCTCTTTTGCAGCTTGTAAAAGTAAATGACCCTTTAAGCAGGTTTATAACAAACAGAAAGGCAAAGTTCTCTTTTGCAGCTTGTAAAAGTAAATGTCCCTTTAAGCAGGTAGTAATATTTATCCAAGAAAAGATTGTGGGATAAGGCATAAGCAAGGTCAGGCAGGCAGAAGTCGGTATCCAAACATCAGTAGTAGGAATAAGGCAAAAGCAAGGTCAGGCAGGCAGAAGTCGGTATCCAAACAACAGTAGCAGGGTTAAGGCAAAAGCAAGGTCAGGCAGGCAGAAGTCGGTATCCAAACATCAGTAGTAGGGTTAAGGCAAAAGGCTTGGTCAGGTAGGCAGAAGTCGGTACACAAGAATAGAAAACAGAACTTGGTATGGTACTCACAAACTCCAAGGGGAACAAACAAACGGGCCCCGAGTAAGATCTCCCGCCGTGGTTTAAAGGCAGGAGCGGCGACGTCATCAGAGGGGTGTGTCGGAGGATGCGTCACGTTGCTAAGCAACGTGACGTCATTCACTCAGAGAAGATCCGGGAGCCGCTGTGACACGGCGATGAACGGACAAAATCATGACAGCACCCCCCTCCTCAAGGACCCCTCCGGGGGACAGGACCAGGCCTATCAGGATGAGTCTTGTGGAAGGCCTTGATTAAAGTAGGAGCATTTACCTGATGAGCCGGCTCCCAAGATCGTTCCGTGACTGGATAACCTTTCCAATGAATGAGATAATACAATTTCTTGCCACGAAGCTTGGAATCCAGAATATGGCTGATCTCAAACTCAGGGTGTCCATGCACAAATAGAGGTGGAGGTTTAGAAAGAGGTTTAGAATACCTGTTAGTCATCACAGGTTTTAGAAGAGAAACGTGGAATACCGGATGGACTTTGAGAGTCTTGGGTAAAGCCACCCGATAAGCAGTGGAACACACCTGACCCAGTATTCGGAAAGGACCCACGTATAGTGGTCCCAGTTTGTTAGAAGGTTGTTTCAGGCGAAGAAAATGAGAGGAAATCCAAACTTTATCACCAGGGCGATACTTGGGAGCCTTCTTCCGTCGAAGATCTGAAAAGAACTTGTAACGTTTAGAAGCTACAGAAAGGATACAATGTATTCTCCGCCAATGTCGAGTTAATCTTTGGGCAGTAAGATCAGAAGCAGGATTCACTGTGGAATAAGTATGCAAAGGAAATGTTCTGGGCTGATATCCGTAAGCCGCATGAAAAGGAGAGGTCTGAAGGGAGGAATTATACCGGGCATTATGAGCCAATTCAGCCAAAGGAAGGTAAGAAGTCCAGTTAGAGTGATAATGATCCACATAATGTCTAAGATATGTTTCAAGACACTGGTTTACCCTTTCAGTCTGGCCGTTAGATTGTGGATGATGAGAAGTAGACAGAGATATTGTAGTTCCAAAATGTTTACAAAGTGATCTCCAAAATCGAGAAACAAACTGTACCCCTCTATCTGAAACAATATCTAGAGGAAATCCATGGATTCTTACAATATGTGAAATAAAAAGTTCAGAGAGTCTTTTGGCAGACGGTAATCCTGGTAAGGGTACAAAATGAGCAGTCTTAGTGAACCTGTCGACCACCACCCAAATAGTATTGTTTCCAGCTGACAAGGGAAGGTCGGTAATGAAGTCCATGGATACATGAGTCCAAGGCTGATGAGGTATGGGCAACGGTTGGAGCAACCCTGAAGGAAGTTGGCGAGGAGTTTTGTTCATGGCACATTGTGTGCATACTGAGACGTAATCTTTAACATCTTGAGAGAGAGTAGGCCACCAAACATGCTGTTTGAGATTTCGAGTGGTGATACTGATGCCAGGATGTCCAGAAAGGGGACTATCATGAGCCCAAAATAGAATCTTGGAACGAAGGCGTTCAGGAACAAAGAGTAAACCATCAGGAGGTTTACAGGACAAAGGAAGATTCCTTTGAGCAGACTGTAAATCTTGTAACCAAGAAGTTGTTAGCTGGGCTATGACTTCATGAGGTTGGAGAATGGTACCAGACTCAGGAATTGGGGTATCTTGAAATTGTCTGGAAAGGGCGTCGGCTTTAATATTTTTTGAACCAGGTATGTAAGACAAATTATAGTGAAACCGGGAGAAGAATAACGACCAGCGTGCTTGCCTGGAATTCAATCGTTTGGCCGTTTGAAGATAAATAAGGTTTTTATGATCAGTGAGTATGGTAAACGGCAAAGAAGTACCTTCCAGCCAATGCCTCCATTCATCCAAGGCCATTTTAATGGCAAGCAACTCTTTATTCCCTACGTCATAGTTAAATTCAGAAGGAGTGAATTTTTTAGAGAAAAAAGCAACAGGATGAATCCTTCCAGTCTCCGGTATTCGTTGAGAAAGAACAGCTCCAGCAGCAACAGAGGAAGCATCAACTTCCAGGATAAACTGAAAATCTGGATTTGGGTGACGGAGAATAGGTGCAGAAGAAAAAGCTTCTTTGAGAGACTCAAAAGCTTCTATAGCCTCAGGAGGCCATCTTTTACAATTTTGTCCCTTTCTAGTGAGAAAAGTAAGGGGAGAAGTAATAGTAGCAAAATCCTTGATGAACTTCCTGTAGTAGTTGGCGAAGCCCAGAAAACGTTGTAAAGCCTTCAGAGAATCAGGTCTAGGCCAATCCAAGATGGCAGAAAGTTTAGTAGGATCCATTTCAAATCCAGATGCCGATATTACATAACCCAGAAAGGGTATGGATTTTTGATGGAAAGAACATTTCTCCAGTTTAGCAAACAGATGGTAATCTCTTAAACGTTGAAGTACTTTCTTGACGTGGTGCACATGATCTTGGTGGTTCTGAGAAAAAATTAAGATATCGTCAAGGTATATGATGACAAAGATATTCAAAAAATCACGAAAGATCTCGTTTACAAAATATTGAAAAACCGCCGGAGCATTGCATAGCCCGAAAGGCATGACCAGATATTCGTAATGCCCAAATCGAGTGTTAAAAGCAGTCTTCCACTCATCTCCTTTGCGTATACGGATCAATTGTATGCACCACGTAGATCAAGTTTGGTGAATATGGTGGCTCCCTGAAGATAAGTAAAAAGTTCAGGAATAAGGGGTAGAGGATAACTGTTCTTGATGGTAATCTGATTTAATCCTCTGTAATCAATACAGGGTCTTAATCCGCCATCCTTTTTTCCTACAAAAAAGAAACCAGCCCCTACAGGGGAAGAGGAGGGTCGGATAAATCCTCTAGCCAAATTGTCTTTAATATATTCTTCCAAAGCCATGTTTTCAGGTTTAGAAAGTGGATATGTCTTGCCTCGAGGATAGGTAGCCCCGGGAAGGAGATCAATGGGGCAATCAAAAGGGCGGTGAGGAGGAAGACGTTCAGCTTCTTTTTTGGAGAAAACATCCACAAAGTCATGATAAGGCATAGGTAGAGAGTCCGGAGTTTCGATAGTGAGAGCAATAGTGAGTGGTAACTTGGTGATCTTTTGAAGACATTTAGTCTGGCATGTAGATCCCCAGGAGGTGAGTTCACCGAAAGTCCAAGAAAAAGTAGGATTGTGAACTTGGAGCCAGGGTAGTCCCAAGATAATGGGAAATTGAGGAGTGGGAATGACATCAAAACAAATTGTCTCGGAATGCAGTATTCCTACGGTGAGAAGTAAGGGTTGAGTAGCAAACTGAATATATCCAGAACCCAAAGGATCTCCACTGACCGTAGAGACTGAAATTGAATACTCTTTCTTTAGTAAGGGTATAGAGTGAGTAGAGACGAATGTAGAGTCAATGAACACTCCTCTAGCACCAGAATCGATAAGAGCTTGGGTATGAATCTTACTATGTCCAATTTGAAGGGTTACTGGAACAAAAAGTTTCTTGTATAGGGAATGACAACTGTTTTGGCTTAACTCAGTTCCCTGGACTAGAGTTAAGCCCTGGCTTTTACTGGCCTAGTAGGACAATCCCTTAATAAATGCCCTTTAAGGCCACAGTACAGACACAAGCCAAGAGACCGTCTTCTCAAGCGTTCAGTCTCAGTTAATTTTATACTTCCCACTTCCATGGGTTCAGCCTGATCAGGAGTAGGAGAGGCAGGAGTGACTGGATTAGAAAAACGAGGAGCCAAACGAAAAGGAGTTCGAGTTGAAGACCTCTGTGTTCTATCCTTTTCTTGTTGGCGTTCACGAAATCTGGCGTCGAGACTGATACAAAGATTTATTAAGGCTTCCAAGGATTCTGGAAGTTCCCGATACACCAATTCATCCTTGAGACGCTCAGAAAGTCCTTTACGAAAAGCGGCTCTAAGTGCTCCCTGATTCCAAGTAGTTTCAGAGGCAAGGGTGCGGAACTCAATAGCGTATTGAGAAACTGGTTGACTACCTTGACGTAAATCCAAGAGAGTAGCTTCAGCAGCGGATGACCTTCCAGGTTTATCAAATACATTTGAAAACATAGAGAGAAATGTATCAACATCCAAAAGTATAGGGTCATTCTTTTCTAGCAAAGGTGATACCCAAGCCAAAGCTTTTCCTTTCATTAAGGAAATAAGAAATGTGATTCTAGAAGAGGGAGTAGCAAAAAGAGTAGGGCTATTCCGGAAATGGAGACGGCATTGATTCAAAAAGCCTCTACATTCTTCAGGATTCCCATCATATTTATCCGGAAGAGGTATCCTGGGACTCAGTTGTACCTGAGACTGATTGTTAGGAATCGAAGGAGGTAATGCCTCAATAGGATTAGGATTGGGATTAGGATTGGGAGGTGCAGTAGCAACCAAATTTTGTAATAGAGAAGTTATTTGATCAAGTTTAGTGTCCAGAGACTGCAAGTGGGTGGCATGAGATCCCAATAGCTGTCCCTGGTGAGCCACGGCCATGGATAATTCAGTGGGGTCCATTTATGGCCCGTTTGTAATGTCAGCCGTTTAGGAATCAGTCCGGGATGCAACCCAACTGCTAGCGTGAATAGAAAACACACGCTAGCACACTGAGAAATAACCAGGACGTGACCCACTCAGGAAACAGATGAGAATGGTAACAAAAATAATAATTGTTCCAGTATGCAGGGAAGCCAAAAAAGAAAAAACGTCCCTTTAAGCAGGTTAGGAAAATACAAAGATAATGCTCTTATTTGCAGTTTGAAAATGTCCCTTTAAGCAGGCTTGTAACAAAAAGGCAAAGTTCTCTCTTGCAGCTTGAAAAAGTAAATGACCCTTTAAGCAGGCTTATAACAAACAGAAAGACAAAGTTCTCTTTTGCAGCTTGAAAAGTAAATGTCCCTTTAAGCAGGTTTATAACAAACAGAAAGGCAAAGTTCTCTTTTGCAGCTTGTAAAAGTAAATGACCCTTTAAGCAGGTTTATAACAAACAGAAAGGCAAAGTTCTCTTTTGCAGCTTGTAAAAGTAAATGTCCCTTTAAGCAGGTAGTAATATTTATCCAAGAAAAGATTGTGGGATAAGGCATAAGCAAGGTCAGGCAGGCAGAAGTCGGTATCCAAACAACAGTAGCAGGGTTAAGGCAAAAGCAAGGTCAGGCAGGCAGAAGTCGGTATCCAAACATCAGTAGTAGGGTTAAGGCAAAAGGCTTGGTCAGGTAGGCAGAAGTCGGTACACAAGAATAGAAAACAGAACTTGGTATGGTACTCACAAACTCCAAGGGGAACAAACAAACGGGCCCCGAGTAAGATCTCCCGCCGTGGTTTAAAGGCAGGAGCGGTGACGTCATCAGAGGGGTGTGTCGGAGGATGCGTCACGTTGCTAAGCAACGTGACGTCATTCACTCAGAGAAGATCCGGGAGCCGCGGTGACACAGCGATGAACGGACAAAATCATGACAAAAACATTACATTAAAACATTTGATGCTGTGAGCATAAGCCTGGAGATGCTAGGGATGGTAAGATGATTTGTTTGTTTAAATCACATGCCACATTTGAATTTTCCTAAACTCCTCCTCTATAAATATATATATTTAAACAAAACTCTGATTGGTAAATCTTTTTGAAAATGGTGAATGGGTGTTCTAATTATCATAGTTGAGCCTGTTCAATCATCCTATTGAGTAATATTACACCTTCCTCAGAAAAATTGTAAATATGCATCCTTTCCTTTCTCATTTCACAGCTTAAGTCTTATTCAGGTCCTTATCATTGCTAGTCTTCGCTACTTCCACTTGTCATATGCAGGTCTTACTACCAGGTATACAATAGTTACTACTTGAAGCCACATCAGCTGTTAGTGGAAGCAAATTATAATCCCAGGATAACTATGTCAAAGTATTTCAATTCAATTCATTACCATTTTCAAAAGGTAATAAAGGGTAACCTCGTCTTGTTCCAGTTAGTTATAGCCATATTAGGGTTGATAAAAATCATTGGATACATTTTATAGAAGATTGTGAACAGAGAATCTCTATTAAAGTCTATGGGGAGTTTTGTAGATAAATAATTTTATAAGAAAGGATTGTGATCATCCCCATTGGTCTTTTTCTCACCCCAAAGCATTCCGATTAGATGTCAAATTGTTTTATATGGTAAAATTATCCTTAAATATAATAATTTTAATCTTAAATTAAAAATGTATATTGAATACAATCTTAGTCAGCCATTTCAAAGTTAAATAAATAATTAATTATAGGAACCAACCATTTTATTTTTAGAAACATTAAATCTAACAATACTTTTCTAGTTGTTTTAAGTTCTTTGCTAACCACTTAAAAAAACCTGTCTGATGCTTAATAATTACATGATGATTTTAACCTAGTTAACCATATTTAACATTCATGTATATATCCACAAACAATAAATAAAAAAATACAGTCATGGCCAAAAATATTGGCACCCCTGCATTTCTTTCCAAGGGGTGTGCTACCAAATATTAAATTGAGGGTGCCAATAATTTTGTCCAGTCCATTTTTGGAGTTTTGCATGGAATGTGTCAGATTTGCCTTTTTTTCTCCACTTTTTGTGTCATACCAATATATATATATATATATATATATATATATATATATATATATATATATATATATATATATATATATAAAGCTACAAAGGATTTTGTAAATGAAAATAATATTAATTAAGACTTTCAGTTCTCAAACCCTGTTAATATTTGTTTAGGCAATATTATTTATTTATTTTATATTTTTCTCTAATTGCAAAATAAGTAACTATACATTCACTAACAAAATAATTTATTTTTCTGGGTGATTAAATGTAACACAGGGCTGGATAAGATAATCAGCATACAAAGACATCACCTGGTCACCTGCTGTTAAGGAATTTAGTAGTGTTTGACACAATGGTCCAGGCCCTGCCTTTATTGAAGGTTTGTCATGCTACATTACAGTTTAACTAACTGCCTAGCAGTCATAGGTATATAGCAGACAGTCTTAGCTCTCCTGTTTCCTGACTTCCCCTTCTCACTTCCCATATGCTCATATGGTCTTGGCTCTGGATCATTTTAAAAGTGCTAAAATGTTAAAAGGGGGCTGCAGGGTCTGATGTAGGAAGAATTGTTAAAGGGATATGAAACACAAACATTTTATTTCATGATTCAGATAGAGAATACAATTTTCAATAACTTTTCAGTTTACTTCAATTAGCAAATTTGCTTCATTCCTTTGGTATTCTTTGTTAAAGGAGCAGCATTGCACTGCAGAAAGTTAGCTGAACACATTGGGCGCCATGTACTAAGGCGTCAATTTTTTTGCACAGACCGTATCGAATTAACCGCCGGCATTCGCACCATGCGGATAGAACTTCGTTACATGAATGTTCTAAAAAACAAGCCGTAAAATTTCGCGTCTATTGTGTCTCGAAGACAATCGGATTATTGATAACTTTGAAGCTTCGTTCGGCGCGAAAGAGCAAAGTTACGAAGCAGTCTGCGACCTGATTGGTTTAGTTCTTTACCCACGTGACGATCTAGGTGTCATAATCGTCAGACAAGCAGCAACGTCTGGCTGCTGACATGTATAAGAATGTGCATTTTCCCAGAAATCTTGTTTATTTACTTTTTCGGTATTCACTTTGACAAGATGGCTTGCTCCGGAGATTCAGCTACTTCTAAGAAGACTATTATTTGGATACAATAGTTCCAAAGTTGTATTATTTATTGACATTCTAAAGTAATGCTAAATGTAAATGAAGTTTTATGTATATATATTTTTTGTGTAAGTTCAATATAGTTATCAATATTGTAGTTTAGGTTATTTTGTAATGTAGGAGAGTCATGTAACTATAGATCGTTATGATTATTTAGTTTATATAGTTATTGTGCAATATGTTGGTTTTAAATAAAAAGTAAAGTTTTATTAAAAATCATTCTCCAATGTGACCGTTTATTACAATTCATAAAATTATATAAATGAAAACAAATAAAAAAAATGTTCAATCACACAAGTATATGATGAAAAAACAAACTTTTTATTCAGAAATTGACACTTTAGATTTTTATTCAAACGACCAAAAAATAGAAGTCCTGTGAATACAATCTTTTGATGAAATCAATCTTTAAAATAGTTTTCAGCAACATAATTTTTGGCATTAATGGCCTGTCTTGTTGGTGCATCATTACAGATGACCTCAGAGAAGTTCTCAAATGATATTTCTTCTTCATTATCAATGTCAATTCCTCTTCTTATTGCAATGTTATGGAGAATGCAGCATACAAGAATAATTTTTGCAACCTTCTCGGGAGCATACTGCATCACACCTCCTGAATGGTCAAGACAACGAAAGCGCATTTTTAACAATCCAAATGCTCTCTCGATGATTCCTCTGGTGGATCTGTGTGCCTCTTTGAATTTCACCTCACATCTTCTTCGAGGATTGTTATAGGGTGTGAATAACCATTTTCTACTGAAATAACCAGCGTCCCCTATGAAAAAAAAAAAAGGATTAACATTTCTAATATGATAAAGATGATAATTTAACTGAGAATTAACTATGTTTTTGAGTTACATCTATCATCACAATCCATAACATAAACAAAATTTGACAATTAGAATAATACTCTATTTTACATAACATCAAAAAAATATAATTACCTAACAGCCATCCTTCAGGCATCTCTCCCTCCTCAAACTTCCAATATAACCCAGACTGACACAAGATATACGAATCATGGCAGGATCCAGGGAAGTTGGAATGGACACTGATTATTTTCATGTTATGGTCACACACCATCTGAACATTGAGTGAATGGTACTGTTTTCGGTTTCTGAAAACTTCCTCACGTTCTCGTGATGGTTTGACTGCAACATGGGTGCAATCGATGGCTCCAAGGACATTGGGCATTCCGGAAATTCTATAAAAATTGGACTTCACAGATTGCCACTCTTCTGGAGTCGATGGAAGGCACACGTACCTTGGAAAAATTACCATCAATGCATCAATAACTTTGGTTAAGTGCCTAGAAAAAGCAGACTGGCTGATGCCAATTATAACGCTAGACACAGCTTGGAATGAACCGGTGGAAAAAAAATGTAAGGCTGCTAACAGTTTTAGTAGTCCGGGTATGGCTTGTGAACACGCTGTCATAGGCTCCAGGTATTCTGCTATTTCATTGCAAAGTTCCATAATAGCTTCTCTGTCCAAACGGAATCTCTGGATAATCTCCCAATCAGAAATTACTTCCAAACCCATACGTGGAAGGAAAACTCTAGGGACTCGGATTCTTCTACCTCTCCTTCTTTGCAATCCATTGTTGTCAACCGGTGCCTGTATAGCCCTTCTTCCTCATAATTGAATCAATCGGAAAAGAAACATGTGTAAAAGTGTCTCCATCTTCATTCAGTGATCCAAAAACCAATAATGATACAATAGTAGTCTAGTCCTTTCACTTAAGTACTTCTACCTGGCGTCAGGTTAATACCCCCTATAGTTTTCTATTGTATTCGCTACCTAAATGGTTGTGAAGCAAATCACGCGAAGTTACAGTGAAAGTTGGAGTGGACGGATTAGTTGTAACATTCATAATTTCCGATTACAGCGAATTTATGTGTGATCGAACATGTAGTAAGTGGAAAAAGGCTTCGGAACGATCAGTTGAGTAAAATTACGATAGCTGATGAAAAATAGTAGTTTTTCAATTCGATCGCAGATTGGTAAATACGAGAAGCAGATCGTGAGTGAATTTTGATGCGGAAATGCAGTCGGACGGTCACTTCGAAGCTTAGTACATGGCGCCCATTGGGTGAACCAATGACAAGAGGTATATATGTGCAGCCACCAATCAGCAAACACAACCCAGATGGTGAACCAAAAATGGGCAAGCTCCTAAGCTTACATTCCTGCTTTTTCAAATAAAGATACCAAGAGAGCGAAGAAAAATTGATAAGAAGAGTAAAATAGAAAGTTGCTTAAATTGCATGAATTATTAAAGAAAAAGTAATTAATGTCTATAATCACATTCATTTTGTTGAGGCTCACTTTGTCAGAAAAATCCTAAAAATCCATCCTTATCTTGTTTCATAATAAAATTACAGTAAACAATGAACATATAATTTTGCCAATAGTCTTTTTTAAAAAAAAAAACAATAAACTTTGGGGTCAATTCCAATCTGCCTAGTTTTATATATTTATATCAGAAACATGTGAGTGGACATTATTTTTTAATTTTAACAAAGTGATTACAATCTTTTACAGATGAAATTAATATCTCACTTAATGGTGGAGCACCATTTATTCAGAAGAATCGCTAATGGATGCCAAACAAAAAAAAAAAAAAACAGAACAATACACAAAAACATAATTTATGTCAGAACTTACCTGATAAATTCAATTATTTCATATTGGCAAGAGTCCATGAGCCAGTGACGTATGGGATATACAACCCTACCAGGAGGGGCCAAGTTTCCCAAACCTCAAAATGCCTATAAATACACCCCTCACCACACCCACAATTCAGTTTAACGAATAGCCAAGTAGTGGGGTGAAAAAATAAGGAGTAAAAAAAGAGGAACTGGAAATAAAATTGTGCTTTTTATACAAAAAATCATAACCAACATAAAAAGGGTGGGCCTCATGGACTCTTGCCAATATGAAAGAAATTAATTTATCAGGTAAGTTCTTATATAAATTATGTTTTCTTTCATGCAATTGGCAAGAGTCCATGAGCTAGTGACGTATGGGATAGAAATACCCAAGATGTGGGAGACCACAGAATAGTCACTAGAAAGGGAGGGATAAAATACAAACGGCTATTTCCGCTGAGAAAATTAAATCCACAAAAAAAATAAGTCTCTCTCATAAATTTCACATAAATTTCAAGAAAAAAACTTAAATCATAAGCAGAAGAATCAAACTGAGACAGCTGCCTGAAGAACTTTTCTACCAAAGACTGCTTCAGAAGAAGCAAATACATCAAAATGGTAAAATTTAGAAAATGTATGTAAAAAAGACCAAGTTGCTGCTTTGCAAATCTGACCAAACAAAGCTTCATTCTTAAAAGCCCAAGAAGTGGTGACTGATTATCAGGGGTTTCTTAGTCTCTGGATCTCAACTGCGTGAGCCTGATAAATTTGGTGATGTGTCACTTCTGATTTTGGGCTATTGTATTAGCATAGACCGATTTTAGTAGTGAAGGGTTAATTTTATAGTTTCCAGTATGTCTTATATAATGTGATGTAATCAACACCCTGGAAAAGACTTGAGACAAGTAGTAACATTCAGCAGGAACAGTATGCAGTAATTCTTTTCTTAAATATAAATGTGCTAGTAACAACCTAGCTGACACTGTCAGAACAGCTGCGACTCAGCTCTCAGTGTAACGTCTTGCCCGATATAGATAGGAACAGCTGACAGGGGGCAGAACTAGTAGGAGGAGGATGAGTTGTGTGACTGATGTCACAGAATCTATCGTGTGCGATCCGTAAGCTTGTACTTTGACAGTTAACCGCTTTAGTTCCAGACAGAGTGCTGACACACTTCCACGTTATGTGAAATAGACTTGTACTGCAAGACAGTATAACAGTGCAGTCTGGATTGTCAAGTCTGAACAGGTAGGAGATCAGCAACACCGCTATGCTTGCAGTTCACTTTTAGGTTACCAAAGTAAACATATGGTGCTAATCGACACGGAGCCCGTCTCTAGTAGGTCAGTATGAGAAGCCTCCTGATAGGAATCCTGAAAAAGTCAGACTGCACAGGTTTAACTTTTATGTATCCTCAGATGTAGCTGTAGAACCCGCGCTGCAGTTGGGGTGTTTGTAATCCAAGTGAAATAACTTTTGGAAGAATAGTTTAAAGGTTTAGTATTAGAATATGACTAACAATGCTCATGAGCTTAGCAACCTATACTCAATAACTAAGCACTTGTTTGGGGCATGGTGATGGCTTGAATACAGGTGAATGCAGGTAAAACTGCAGCAGCAGGGAATTCATGGAAAACATGGAGTGGATTTCTCACAGACCTCCCCCCTCAAAGAAGCCATCCACGGCTTGATGCTTGGGTCTACTTGGGTACCGCCTATGGAACCGAGAAACAAGTTTCAGAGCATTTATGTGGGTATGAGGTTTCCAAGTGTCATCCTCCAGAGTAAAACATTTCCATCGTACCAGGTACTGCAACTCGCCCTTTGAATATCTGGAATCCAAAAGGTTATGGACCTCAAAAGTATCAGAGTCTAGTTGGACAGGTGCAGGTGGAAGAAGAGGTTTCATATCACGGTGGCCAGTAAAAGGTTTCAACAGGGAAACATGGAAAGTTGGGTGGATGGCCAACGAGGAGGGGAGATCGAGTCTAACTGCGTTCTCATTGATGATTTTATTGATGATAAAAGGGCCTATGAACAATCCAGCTAGTTTTTTACTTGGGAGGTGCAATTTAATGTTTTTGGTCGACAACCAAACCATATCTCCCACACTGTAAGAAGGTGATGGTCTGCGTCGTTGGTCATAGAATTTTTTCTGAGAAGCCTGAACAAGTTGAATATTCAGGCATAGATGCCAAAAGTTTTCAGCCAATTTTTTAGTAAATTCGAGCACAGAAGGGGAGTCTGGAGAACAAGAGGATTGGATAGTGAATCTTGGGTTGAAGCCATAATTGGCGAAGAAAGGCGTATATTTGGTTGAACTATTAGTGGTGTTATTATATGCAAATTCTGCCATCGTTAAGTATGATGACCAATTAGACTGATGATAGGAGCAGTAACAGCATAAATACTGCTCTAACCACTGATTTAACCTTTCAGTTTGGCCGTTTGTCTGTGGGTGGAAAGCAGTGTTTAACCTTTGATCGTTTTGTAGCGTGCTAGTGAGGGCCTTCCAAAACCTTGAGGTAAACTGGGTACCTCTCAAGATTGATAGGAGACCATGATGTTGGACAATATTGTTAAGGAACAAATGCTCTGTTTTCACGGAGGTGGGTAACTTGTGATAAGCAATAAAATGAGCCATTTTAGTAAGGTGGTCAGTGACAACTAGGATAGCATTTTGCCATGAACTTGGAGGCAAGTCGACTATAAAGTCCATTCCTAAATGTGTCCAAGGAGTCATTGGAACTTCCAGAGGAATGAGATGCCCATAGGATGGTTCTCTCCAGTTTGGAGATGATGCAGATTGTACATTGTTGGATATATTCTTTGATAGTGTTCTCCATTGAAGGCCACCAATAGTTTCTAGTGATCAATTCCTTGGTACGTTTGACACCGGGATGACCGAGAAGAGGAGGGTCATGGTGTTGTTTGATTATATGTCCTCTTAGTTGTTCAGGGACGTATAGGTTAGAACCGTGATAGTACAGGTTATCATGAAGAGTTAAGTCCTGGATGGCTGTATGTTTGTCAGATGCTAGAGCTGGGAATAGGTAACAAAGCAAGGGATCTTTCCGCGGGTATGATGCAAGTAGGACTTTGTTCCGGTACAGGTCGATGGTCTCTTCTTGAAAGGCATCAGCCTTTCCATTTCTTGAGCCAGGCCTGTATATTATTTGATAGTTGAATCAACAAAAATAGAGGCTCCATCTAACTTGCCTAGCGGATAAGGTCTTATTTTTCTGTAGGAACTCCAGATTACGGTGGTCTGTGTAGATTATGATGGGGGTGATCGTACCTTCAAGTAGGTGTCTCCAGAATTCAAAAGCGCGTTTGATAATTTTAGAGTAAAACCCTATAGTATGCAATGGATCTTGAGGACTCTTCCTTTGGGACAAAACTGCCCCTAGGGCATAATCCGATGAATCCACCTCCAGTATATATTGGAGACTGGGGTCTAGGTACTTCAGGATGGGAGCTTATGAAAAGGAATTATTTAGATGAGCAAAGGCTTCAGCTGCTTCGTTTGACCAATGGAAAGGGCAGCTAGGACTGGTAAGTTTGGTGAGGGGTTTAGCAAGTTTTGAGAAATCACGGATGAACTTCCTGTAGTAGTTGCTAAAACCAAGAAATTTTTGTAGGTCCTTCCTATTGGAGGGTTCTGGCCATGATTTTACTGCGTCTACTTTATTTTCTTGCATTTGAATACCTCTTGGGCTAATGCAATATCCCAGGAACTCTATTTCAACTGTATGGAAGATGCATTTTTCCAATTTGGCGTAGAGCCTGTGAACTTGGAGTCTTGCCAAAACCCAACTCACATGTTTGATGTGACTCTCCAGGTTCGTGGAGTAAATCAAAATGTCATCTAGATAAACGACTACACAGGTGTCTAAAAGGTCATGGAAGATATTGTTAATACAGAACTGAAAAGTCGCAGGTGAGTTAGTTAATCCAAACGGCATGACTAAGTATTCAAACAAACCGTATCTTGTTCTAAAAGCGGCGAGCCATTCATCCCCCTCTCTGATCCGTACAAGGTTGTAGGCTCCCCTCAGATCTAGTTTCGTGAAAATTTTAGCATGCCGGAGTCTTTCTATAAGTTCCAGGATGAGGGGAAGAGGCTACGTATTCTTGATGGTGATCTTGTTGTGCTGTCTGAAGTCAATGATGGGTCATAACTATTGATCCTTATTACGCACAAAGAAGATTTCTGCTCCTGCAGGAGAGACTGAAGGTCGGATGAACCCTTTCTTTAGGTTCTCATCGAGATAAGATTTCAAGTGATCCAATTCTGGTTGACAGAGAGGGTATAAATGCCCTAGAGGAGGGGTAGTACCAAGTTTTATCTCAATAGGACAATCGTATATACAATGTGGAGGGAGCGGGTCTGCTTCCTTTTTGCTGAAAACCTCTGAGAAGCATCTGTAAACGTCTGGTATGGCTGGTAGGTCCATGTCAGAGGATGTTGTAGAAAGCAGCAGCGGCGTGTTTTTATAACAGGACTGGAGGCAATGTGGTGAGTTAAGCTGTATTTGTAGAGTTTTCCAGTTGATGTATGGTTCATGGAGTTGTAACCCTAGTTGTAGCACTATAGGGAAAAGTGGGGATAAAATAACATCAAAACTAATGTATTCATGGTGTGTGTTATATGTTGTCATAGAAAGTGGTGCGGTGTGGTGTGTAATAGGTCCGGATGAAATCTCGGTACCATCAACAACTCAAAGAGAGATGGGAGACAACTTTTTCATTAGTGGTATTTTATTTTCATTCACAAGTGCATTATCAATGTAGTTTCCTTGAGCGCCGGTATCTACGATGGCCTCTATCGTCTTACGGTTATTTCCTCACTGCAAAGAGAGAATTAAGGAACAGTGAAGTGGTTTATTATGCACAATCAGGGAAGTTAAGTTAGTAATGCACTTACTGTTCTTGTTCCTTGGTAAGGAAGGGCATTCCCTGACAGAATGGGATGAGGATCCGCAGTACATGCATAACCCTCTGGACTTCCTTCTCATACGTTCCTCTGGAGTCAGAGGACCCCTAATGAAGCTTATATCCATTGCTTCGGCACTGTTTGATGTGGAAGCAGGTGATGTGAAGGCAGTCTGGGTAGGGTTGGTGACCTTCTTGTATACAGGTTTGGTCTGTTGTCGTTCAGACTTCCTCTCCCGAAGACTCCTATCGATTTGACTGCATAGCTTCATTAAAGCATCCAACGTATCAGGTAGGTCTGTGCGGGTTAGCTCATCTTTCACTGCGTCTGAAAGCCAAAGCCTAAACTGATTTTTGAGAGCTATAGCATTTCATTGAGAGTCTATGGAGAATTGTTTAAACTCTGTTTTATAGTTTTCTACAGGACGACTTCCCTGTTTGAGTTTTCTCATTTTTCTCTCTGCAGTGTATTGCAGGTTAGCATCAGAATATAGTTCATCCATAACACCTAAGAAAGAGTGAAGATTTGAAAGAATTGGATTATTGATCTTGTATAATGTGTCTGCCCAAATGTGGGGTTCACCTCTGAGGTAGGTGATCATGGTTAGAACCTTAGTGCTGTCGTTAGGATAGGTCTTAGGTTTGAGGTTGAAAGTGAGAAGGCAGGCATTTTTAAATTGGCGGTATTGACTTCTGTCTCCATGAAAGAACTCAGGAGGTGCAATATGAGGTTCAGGATTGTTGTCTGTAAGTGTCTGTTTAGTAGTAACAGTGTCTCTTATGACTTTCCTTAGAGTTTCGTTTTCCACTTGCAGCTCCCTTAAGCCTTGGCTGAGCTGGTCCACTCTCTGGGACAGATTGAAAACGATTTGAGGAAGCTCCGCTGGATCCATGTATAAAGGCTTAGTTATTATATCAGGGGTTTCTTAGTTTCTGGATCTCAATAATGTGATGTAATCAACACCCTGGAAAAGACTTGAGACAAGTAGTAACATTCAGCAGGAACAGTATGCAGTAATTCTTTTCTTAAATATAAATGTGCTAGTAACAACCTAGCTGACACTGTCAGAACAGCTGCGACTCAGCTCTCAGTGTAACATCTTGCCCGATATAGATAGGAACAGAAGACAGGGGGCGGAACTAGTAGGAGGAGGATGAGTTGTGTGACTGACATCACAGAAGCTATTGTGTGCAATCTGTAAGCTTGTACTATGACAGTTAACCCCTTCATTTCCAGACAGAGTGCTGACACACTTCCACGTTATGCAAGACAGTATAACAGTGCGGTCTGGATTGTCAAGTCTGAACAGGTAGGAGATCGGCAACACCACTAAGCTTGCAGTTCACTTTTAGGTTACCAAAGTAAACATATGGTGCTAATTGACACGGAGCCCGTCTCTAGTAGCTCAGTATGAGAAGCTTCCTGATAGGAATCCTGACAAAGTCAGACTGCACAGGTTTAACTTTTATGTATCCTCAGATGTAGCTGTAGAACCCGCGCTGCAGCTGGGGTGTTTGTAATCCAAGTGAAATAACTATTGGAAGAATAGTTTAATGGTTTACTATTAGAATATGACTAACAATGCTCATGAGCTTAGCAACCTGCACTCAATAGCTAAGTGTGGTGAAGACTTAAATACAGGTGAAAGCAGCTAAAACTGCAGAAGCAGGGAATTCATGGAAAACATGGAGTGGATTTCTCACACTGATGATGTAGAATGAGCTTTAATTCTCTGAGGCGGAGACTGTCCCGCCTCCAAATAAGCCTTGTGAATCAAAAGCTTTAACCAAGATGCCAAAGAAATGGCAGAAGCTTTCTGAACTTTCCTAGGACCAGAAAAAAACAACAAATAGACTAGAAGCTGAAGACATAGCCAAAAGAAACAACACTTTCTAAGAAAGTAGTTTAATATCCAAAGAATGCATAGGCTCAAAAGGAGGAGCCTGCAAAGCCTTCAAAACCAAATTAAGACTCCAAGGAGGAGAGATTGATTTAACAACAGGCTTGATACGAACCAAAGCCTGAACAAAACAGTGAATATCAGGAAGATTAGCAATCTTTCTATGAAATAAAACAGAAAGAGCAGATATTTGTCCCTTCAAGGTACTTGCAGACAAACTTTTATCCAAACCATCCTGAAGAAACTGTAAAATTCTAGGAATCTTAAAAGAATGTCAAGAGAATTTATGAGAAAAACACCATGAAATATAGTTTTTCCAAACCCGATAATAAATCTTCCTTGAAACATACTTATGAGCCTATAGCATAGTATTAATCACTGAGTCAGAGAAACCTCTCTGACTAAGTACTATGCATTCAATTTCCATACCTTCAAATTTAGTGATTTGAGATCCTGATGGAAAAACAGCCCTTGAGAGAGAAGGTCTGGCTTTAAAGCAAGTGGCCAATGTTGGCAACTGGACATCCTGACAAGATCCACATACCAAAACCTGTGAGGCCATGCTGGTGCTATCAGAAACACTTGCGATTGTTCCAATATGATCTTGGAGATCACCCTTGGAAGGAGAACTAGAGGCGTAAAAATGTAAGCAGGTTGGTAAAACCAAGGAACTGCTAATGCATCCACTATCTCCGCATGAGGATCCCTGGACCTGGAAAGGTACCTGGGAAGCTTCTTGTTTAGATGGGAAGCCATCAGATCTATTTCGGGGAGACCCCACATCTGTACAATCTGACAAAATACATCTGGATGGAGAGACCACCCCCCTGGTTGTAAAGACTTACGAGTGAGATAATCCACTTCCCAATTGTCTACACCTGGGATATGTATCACAGAAAATAGACAGGAGTTGGATTCTGCCCAAGAAAGTATCCAAGATACTTATTTTATAGCTAAAGGACTGCGAGTCCCCCCTTGATGATTGACATATGCCACAGTTGTGATATTGTCTGTCTGAAAACAAATGAATTATTCTTTCTTTAATATAGGCCAAGCCTGAAGAGCCCTGAAAATAGCACAGAGTTCTAAAATATTGATTGGTAACCTCGTATCTTTAGGATTCCAAACTCCTTGTGCTGTCAGAGACCTTCAGACAGCTCCCCAACCTGTGAGACTTGCATCTGTTGAAATCACAGTCCAGGAAGGATGAACAAAAGAGGCCCCTTAAATAATCCTATGATGGTCCAACCACCAGGACAGAGAGATTTGAATGTTGGGATTTAAGTATATCAACTGTGATATCTGAGTATAATCCCTACACCATTGATACAGCATGCAAAGCTGCAGAGGTCTCAAATGAAAACGTGTCCTATGCTGCAGTCATGAGACCTAAAAGATCCATGCACATAACTACTGAAGAGAATGATCGAGACTGAAGGTTTCGACAGGCAGAAACCAATTTCATTCGTCTCTTTTCTGTTAAAGACAGAGTCATGGATACTGAATCTATCTGGAGACCTAAAAAGGTGACCCTTGTCTGAGGAATCAAGGAACTCTTTGGTAAATTAATCCTCCAACCATGTCTATGAAGAAACAACACAAGTTGATTTGTGTGAGATGCTTCTAAATGAAAAGATTGAGCCAGTACCAAGATATTGTCCAAATATGGAAACACTGCAATACCCTGGTCTCTGATTACAGATAGAAGGACACCGAGAACCTTTGAAAATATTCTTGGAGCTGTTGCAAGTCCAAATAGAAGAGCAAAAAATTGGTAATGCTTGTCTAGCAAAAAGAATCTCAGAAACCGATAGTGGTCTGGATGAATCGGAATGTGAAGATACGCATCCTGTCTATTGAGGACATGTAATGATGACCTTGCTGAACAAAAGGCAGAATAGTCCTTATAGTCACCATCTTGAAAGTTGGGACCCTTACAAATTGATTAAAAAACTTCAGATCCAGAACTGGTCTGAAAGAATTTTCCTTCTTCGGGACAATGAATAGAATTGAATAAAAACCCAGACCCTGTTCCAGAATTGAAACTGGTACAATTACTCCTGAAAGCTCTAAATCTGAAACACACTTCAGAAAATCCTGAGCTTTCACAGGATTTGTTGGAACATGAGAGAGAAAAAAATCTTCTCACAGGAGGTCTTATTCTGAAACCTATTCAATACCCCTGAGAGACAATATTCTGAATCCAATGATTCTGAATGGAACCTGCCCAAACGTCTTGAAATAATTTTAATCTGTCCCCCACCAGCAGAACTGGATTGAGGGCCGCACCTTCATACAGTCTTGGGGGCTGGCTTTGGTTTCTTATAAGGCTTGGATTTATTCCAACTCGAGTATGGCTTTCAATTAGAGCCAGAGGGGGGTAGTTATCAAGCCGTCAACCTCAAATACGCTGGAATTCCGCAGCGTATTTGTGGCGAGGCTGATTCGCCTTAGTTATCAAAGGCTCGAGACCGGCAAAAGTAGAATTTTGTGACGTAAACTTCGATCCGCCGGACTCAGTCCGACACAGATCGATTCTTACATCATCCAGATGTTCCGCACACAAGTGCGGCACAATCTCACTACTTTTGCTAGTTATCAAATGACTAGCAGGTACGCTCGGCACTTTTACGGCCCAGCGTACCTGGTTTTCAAACCGCCACCCCTGGAGGCGGCGGATCCCATAGGAATCAATGGGAGTCTGACCATAGCGAAAGTACAAGTTCGCTGCTGACAGACATCCCATTGATTTCTATGGGAGCTGTCTGCACCTAACACCCTAACATGTACCCCGAGTCTAAACACCCCTAATCTGTCCCCCCTACACCGCTGCAACTAAATAAAGTTATTACCCCCTAAACCGCCGCTCCCGGAGCCCACCGCAAGCTACTCTATACATATTAACCCCTAAACCGCCGCTCCCGGAGCCCACCGCAACTATAATAAATGTATTAACCCCTAAACTGCCGGCTCCCTGAACCCGCCGCAACCTATATTAAACTTATTAACCCCTAATCTGCCCCCCCTATACCGTCGCCACCTATAATAAATTTATTAACCCCTATCCTGCCCCCCACTACGCCGCCGCCACTGTAATAAAATTATTAACCCCTAAACTTAAGTCTAACACTAACCCTAACGCCCCCCTAACTTAAATATTAATTAAATAAATCTAAATAATATTTATTTTATTAACTAAATTAATCCTATTTAAAACTAAATACTTACCTTTAAAATAAACCCTAATATAGCTACAATATAAATAATAATTATATTGTAGCTATCTTAGGATTTATTTTTATTTTACAGGCAACTTTCAATTTATTTTAACTAGGTACAATAGCTATTAAATAGTTATTAACTATTTAATAGCTTACCTAGCTAAAATAAACTGAAATTTACCTGTAAAATAAATCCTAACCTAAGTTACAATTACACCTAACACTACACTATACTTTAATAAATTATTCCTATTTAAAACTAAATACTTACCTGTAAAATAAACCCTAATATAGCTACAATATAAATAATAATTATATTGTAGCTATCTTAGGATTTATATTTATTTTACAGGTAACTTTGTATTTATTTTAGCTAGTTAGAATAGTTATTAAATAGTTATTAACTATTTAATAACTACCTAGCTAAAAGAAATACAAAATTACCTGTAAAATAAATCCTAACCTAAGTTACAATTAAACCTAATACTACACTATCATTAAATTAATTAAATAAACTACCTACAAATAACTACAATTAAATACAATTACATAAACTAACTAAAGTACAAAAAATAAAAAAGCTAAGTTACAAAAAATAAAAAAATAAGTTACAAACATTTTAAAAATATTACAACAATTGTAAGCTGCTTACACCTAATCTAAGCCCCCTAATAAAATAACAAACCCCCCAAAATAAAAAAATGCCCTACCCTATTCTAAATTAAATAAAGTTCAAAGCTCTTTTACCTTACCAGCCCTGAAAAGGGCCATTTGTGGGGGCATGCCCCAAAAAGTTCAGCTCTTTTGCCTGTAAAAGAAAAATACAACCCCCCCAACATTAAAACCCACCACCCACATACCCCTTATCTAACCCAAACCCCCCTTACAAAAACCTAACACTAATCCCCTGAAGATCATCCTACCTTGAGTCGTCTTCACTCAGCCGAGCAGCGATGGAACCGAAGTGGACATCCGGAGCGGAAGAAGTTAATCCTCCAAGCGGCGCTGAAGAAATCTTCCATCCGATGAAGTCATCATCCAGGCAGCGCTGAAGAAGTCTTCGATCCGGGCGATGTCATCTTCCAAGAGGCGCTGAAGAGGTCTTCTATCCGGGCGATGTCATCTTCCAAGCCGGGTCTTGAATCTTCCTCCCGCCGACACGGAATATCCTTCTTCACCGACGGACTACGACGAATGAAGGCTCCTTTAAGGGACGTCATCCAAGATGGCGTCCCCTCAATTCTGATTGGCTGATAGGATTCTATCAGCCAATCGGAATTAAGGTAGGAAAAATCTGATTGGCTGATGGAATCAGCCAATCAGATTCAAGTTCAATCCGATTGGCTGATCCAATCAGCCAATCAGATTGAGCTCGCATTCTATTGGCTGATCGGATCAGATTTTTCCTACCTTAATTCCGATTGGCTGATAGAATCCTATCAGCCAATCGGAATTGAGGGGACGCCATCTTGGATGACGTCCCTTAAAGGAGCCTTCATTCGTCGTAGTCCATCGGTGAAGAAGGATGTTCTGCGTCGGCGGGAGGAAGATTCAAGACCCGGCTTGGAAGATGACATCGCCCGGATAGAAGACCTCTTCAGCGCCTCTTGGAAGATGACATCGCCCGGATCGAAGACTTCTTCAGCGCCGCCTGGATGATGACTTCATCGGATGGAAGATTTCTTCAGCGCCGCTTGGAGGATTAACTTCTTCCGCTCCGGATGTCCACTTCGGTTCCATCGCTGCTCGGCTGAGTGAAGACGACTCAAGGTAGGATGATCTTCAGGGGATTAGTGTTAGGTTTTTGTAAGGGGGGTTTGGGTTAGATTAGGGGTATGTGGGTGGTGGGTTTTAATGTTGTGGGAGTTGTATTTTTCTTTTACAGGCAAAAGAGCTGAACTTTTTGGGGCATGCCCCCACAAATGGCCCTTTTAAGGGCTGGTAAGGTAAAAGAGCTTTGAACTTTATTTAATTTAGAATAGGGTAGGGCATTTTTTTATTTTGGGGGGGTTTGTTATTTTATTAGGGGGCTTAGATTAGGTGTAAGTAGCTTACAATTGTTGTAATATTTTTAAAATGTTTGCAACTTATTTTTTTATTTTTTGTAACTTAGCTTTTTTATTTTTTGTACTTTAGTTAGTTTATGTAATTGTTTTTAATTGTAGTTATTTGTAGGTAGTTTATTTAATTAATTTAATGATAGTGTGGTATTAGGTTTAATTGTAACTTAGGTTAGGATTTATTTTACAGGTAATTTTGTATTTCTTTTAGCTAGGTAGTTATTAAATAGTTAATAACTATTTAATAACTATTCTAACTAGCTAAAATAAATACAAAGTTACCTGTAAAATAAATATAAATCCTAAGATAGCTACAATATAATTATTATTTATATTGTAGCTATATTAGGGTTTATTTTACAGGTAAGTATTTAGTTTTAAATAGGAATAATTTATTAAAGTATAGTGTAGTGTTAGGTGTAATTATAACTTAGGTTAGGATTTATTTTACAGGTAAATTTCAGTTTATTTTAGCTAGGTAAGCTATTAAATAGTTAATAACTATTTAATAGCTATTGTACCTAGTTAAAATAAATTGAAAGTTGCCTGTAAAATAAAAATACTCCTAAGATAGCTACATATAATTATTATTTATATTGTAGCTATATTAGGGTTTATTTTACAGGTAAGTATTTAGTTTTAAATAGGATTAATTTAGTTAATAATAGAAATATTATTTAGATTTATTTAATTAATATTTGTTAGGGGGCGTTAGGGTTAGACTTAGGTTTAGGGGTTAATTTTATTACAGTGGCGGCGGTGTAGTGGGGGGCAGGATAGGGGTTAATAAATGTATTATAGGTGGCGACGGTGTGGGGGGGGCAGATTAGGGGTTAATAAATTTATTACAGTGGTGGCGGTGTAGTGGGGGGCAGAATAGGGGTTAATAAATTTATTATAGGTGACGACGGTGTAGGGGGGGCAGGATAGGGGTTAATAGGTTTAATATAGGTTGCGGCGGGTTCAGGGAGCGGCGGTTTAGGGGTTAAACTATTTATTTAGTTGCGGCGAGGTGCGGGATCAGCAGGATAGGGGTTAATAATTTTATTATAGAGGGCGACGGTATAGGGGGGTCAGGATAGGGGTTACTAGGTATACTGTAGGTAGCAGCGGTGTCCGGGAGCGGCGGTTTAGGGGTTAATACATTTATAAGAGTTGCAGCAGGGTCTAGGAGCGGCGGTTTAGGGGTTAATACATTTATAAGAGTTGCGGTAGGGTCTAGGAGCGGCGGTTTAGGGGTTAGTAACTTTATTGAGTTGCGGGAGGCTCCGGGGGCGCCGGTATAGGGATAGAACAGTGTAGTTTAGTGTGAGTGCTTAGTGACAGGCTAGCAATAAAGCTGGGAAAAAGACGAAGAGCAGCGAGATCGGATGAGTGATAACTCTCACAGTCCGCTGCTCATCGCCCCGCGGCTTTTTGACAGCTTTATTTGATAACTTAGGCGAACGTATTCAAGGTCCGCGGCAGTGAAGGTAGGCGAGCTTAGGCGGGCGTATTGGGCCGGCGAAGGCAGAAAAGTAGACGGCTTAATAACTACCCCCCAGAGTCTTTAGAGGAAGGAGTGGTTTTCTGTTTTCTAATTTGACGAAATGAGCGGAACTGATTAGAAGCTTTAGATTTGCCCTTACAATTTTTATCTTGAGGCAAAAAACTCCCTTCCCCCCAGTAATAGTGGAAATAATAGAATCCAACTGGGAACCAAACAAATTATTACCCTGGAATGATAGAGATAATAATCTAGATTTAGAAACCATGTCAGCATTCCATGATTTGAGCCATAAAGCTCTTCTAGCTAAAATAGCCAAAGACATAGATTTAACATTAATCTTGATGATATCAAAAAAAGCATCACAAATAAAATTATTAGCATGTTGAAGCAAACGAACAATGCTATGCAAATCAGAGTCTTTTTCCCGTTGTGTTAAGCTATCCAATCAAAAAGTTGATGCAGCCGCAACATCAGCCATAGAAATGGTAGGTCTGAGAATATAGCCAGAATGCAAATAAGTTTTCCTTAGATAAGATTCAATCTTCTGATCTAAAGGATTCTTAAAATAAGTACTATCTTCCATAGGAATAGTAGTACGTTTAGCAAGAGTAGAAATAGCCCCATCAACCTTAGGGACCTTTCCCCAAAACTTTAATTTAGCCACTGGCAAAGGATACAACTTTTTAAACCTTGAAGAAGGAAAAAAAGAAGTACCAGGCTTAGACCATTCCTTGGCAATCACATCAGAAATAGCACCAGGAACAGGAAAAACCTCAGGAGTAATCACAGGAGGTTTATAGACAGAATTTAAACATTTACTGGATTTATTATCAAGAAGATGATTTATCAGTGTCAATGTCTGAAGTAGGATCTTCTGAGTCAGAGAGATCCTTATCAGAGGATGATATATCAGTATGTTGCCGGTCATTACAAATTTAATCAGTATTATGAGAAGTTTTAAAAGACCTTCTACGTTTATTTGAAGGCGGTATAGCAGCCATAGCCTTCTGTATCACATCAGCAATATCATTTTTAATTTCAACAGAGATATCATGTACTTTAGATGTTGAAGGAACAACAGATACTGTACTAGCACTAATAGAAACCTTTTCTGCATGCAAAAGCTTATTATGACAACTGTTACACACTATAGCTGGAGATATAGAGGCCCATTTATCAAGCTCCGATTGGAGCTTAAGGGCCTGTGTTGGCTCGCCAGAAACAGCAGTTATGAAGCAGCGGTCTAAAGACTGCTGCTCCATAACCCTGTCTGCCTGCTCTGAGCAGGTGGACAGAGATTGCCACAATTCAACCCGATCGAGTATGAACAGGTTGATTGACACCGCCCTGCTGGCGGCCGATTGCCGCAAATCTGCAGGGGGCAGCATTACACCAACAGCTCACAAGAGCTGCTTGTGCAATGCTGAATACAGAGAGTGTATTACGTATATCCATAAGCTCTTACAACAGATACACTTAGCTTTGGTAGAACTGTGTTCAGGCAGCATGGTTCCTACAGCAGCTTCTGAGACAGGATCAGATTGAGACATCTTGTAAAATGTAAAAAAGAAAAAATAACATTTAAACAGAAATATTTTATTTTTCACATATAGCAGTTTCAGGAATGGCAAAATATGCAAATGCTAAAATTGGCAAAAAAAAGCAAATAGCATAGCCCTCTGAGCATAAAGAAGACAAGGAGAATATAGGAAGTGAGGTAAAATAAAATACATTTTTTTGGTGCCAACAAACATCCAGAAATGATGGAAGTCGCGTCATAACAAACACAATTTCGTGCCAAACAACCTAGCGTCAACTAAGACGCAGGAAATTACTAACTTGTGTCAATACAGATGCACATTCGAGCCAAAAAAAATTCGCAAGCCTAATTTGCCCGCAAGTTTTTCAAATAAAAAACAAGTCAAATTGAAAAAAAGACTATACTCCAGGTAAGACAAGCTTCCTAAAATATGATTCCCATAACGAAACTGCCAGACTGCAAAGGGAAATACACATAGGGGCACATTTATCAAGCTCCGGATGGAGCTTGAGGGCCCGTGTTTCTGCGAGCCTGCAGGTTCGCCAGAAACACCAGTTATGAAGCAGCGGTCTAAAGACTGCTGCTCCATTACCTGTCTGCCTGCTCTGAGCAGGCGGACAGACATTGCAGCAATTCAACCCGATCGAGTACGATTGATTGACACCCCCCTGCTGGCGGCCAATTGGCCACGAATCTGCAGGGGGCGGCGTTGCACCAGCAGCTCACAAGAGATGCTGGTGCAATGCTGAATACGGAGAGTGTATTGCTCTCAGCATTCAGCGAGGTCTGTTGGACCTGATCCGCACTGTCAGATCAGGTTCGACAGACCTTTGTTAAATAGGTTCCATAGACCTGACTCATGGCAAATATAGGTAAAATACATATATTTAAAACTTTATACATAAAGCGCCAATCCATAGCTGAGAGTGTCTTAAATAATAATACATACTTACCAAAAGACACGCAACCACAAATAGCAGATAGCCAAACCAGTACTGAAAGCTATCAGCAGAGGTAATGGTATATAAGAGTATATTGTCAATCTGAAAAGGGAGGTAGGAGATGAATCCCTACGATCGATAACAGAGAACCCTTGAAAAGATTTCCCGCGAGGGAAACCATAAAATCAAAATAGGCGATACTCTCTTCACATCCCTCTGACAAAAACTGTACTCTGAGAGGAATTGGGCTTCAGAATGCTTAGAAGCGCTTATCATAGAAGAAATCCTAAAAATCAAGCACAAACTTACTTTACCACCTCCATAGGAGGCAAAGTTTGTAAAACTGAATTGTGGGTGTGGGTGTATTTATAGGCATTTTGAGGTTTGAGAAACTTTGTCCCTCCTTGTAGGATTGTATATCCCATACATCACTAGCTCATGGACTCTTGCCAATTACATGAAAGAAAAATATTTTTTACTGATCAACAAATGATAGAAAACAAAATGGCGGATTTGTACCCTTTTCATATAACATCACATCTACATCAAACAAGATGCACAGTCTTGATTTCAGAGCAGACTGATGCTGGAGACACAGAGGGAGCAGAGGCAGGAGAGGCAGCAAAGCAGGCAAATTTAAAGAGTGATGGACAACAGAGGAAGGCAGGAGAGTCCAAAGGAGGTGTGGTAGTCCAGGTAGTGGCAGAAGGGGACAAAGGGGGAGGCAAAGGAAGACATGGAGGCAGGGGAGTGGGCAGGAAGATCTACAAAACACAAAACAAATAGAGATGTTACAGATGAAGGTAAATATGGAAATTATCAAGTATTAATTGAGGCTCTTAGGTTTAGTGCTTCTATAAAAAAAACAAAAACTGTTTTGCAGTCTTTAGATGCTGCTCATACTTAGGGGCCTATTTATCATATGTCTGTCGGACCTGATCCGACACTGCGGATCAGGTCCAACAGACATTGCTGAATGCGGAGAGCAATACGCTCTCTGTATTCAGCATTGCAGCAGCAGCTCTTGTGAGCTGCTGGTGCAACGCTGCCCCCTGCAGACTAGCAGCCAATCGGCCGCCAGCAGGGGGGTGTCAATCAACCCAATAGTAATTGATCAGGTTGATTTCCGGTGATTCCTGTCCGCCTTATCAGAGCAGGCAGACAGGTTATGGAGCAGCAGTCTTTAGACCGCTGCTCCATAACTTGTGTTTCTGGCGAGTCTGAAGACTCGCCAGAAACACGGGCCTTCAAGGTTCGTTTGGAGCTTGATAGATAGGCCCCTTAGACCCTACTGTAGACCACTTTTTAGTGAGAAACCCACACATATTATGTATCTTTTCTTCAGCTGATCAAACAGATTCAAACTATACCATCATGTACAGTATGTATATATTATGATATATAAGAAGCCTGCAACAAAAAGTGGGAAAAATGCATTTTGTAATTAAAATTTTAATAATCAAGGTTAAAAACAATAGCGTATTTGAGTTTTGGTATAGTTATGTAAGTTTGATCTGCATATACCCCTCTTAATAGACACTTATGTGTCTGTTAAGGGCATTCAAACTAGCATTTTTTTTGTTTGTTTAAAAGTGCTTATACTTGACGACACACAGGGCCAGATTATGAGTGGAGCGCTATCATTACCATGAGGAACGTAAATGTGATCACGAGATAGAGGTGCTCTTTACACTCAAATCCATATTACAAGTGGCGCACATTTTAAATTAACACAAATACGTTTATGTGAACTAGCGGTCATTTAAATTGAGAGGCAATGTCCATTCGTATTACAAGTTGAAAGTAAATGTGATCTCTCTAAAGCAATCGCATTTAACGCTCAAACTTTTGGCCGGAGTTTATTAGATTAGTGTGTTTTTTTATTGAAAAAAGAACTTAAAGGGACAGTAAAGTCATAATTAGAGATTCATGATTTAGACAAAGAATACAATTTTAAACAACTTTCCAATTTATTGTTATCGTTTGCTGAAATGTTTATCTAGGTAAGCTCAGAAGCAGGAAAGTACCTAGGTTCTAGCTGCTGATTGGTGGCTGCATATATATACCGATTGTCATTTGCTCACCCATGTGTTAAGTTAGAAACCAGTAGTGCATTGCTGCTCCTTCATCAAATGATACCAAGAGAATGAATCGAATTTGATAACAGAAGTAAACTGGAAAGTTGTTTAAAATGTTATTGCTACCTAAATCATGGAAGAATTTTTTTGGTTTCATGTCCCTTTAATTACTTTTTAAGGGATAATGTTGTAGTTTAGTGTTGGTATAGGTTTTTATTTTCGGATGGGTTTTTTTTTTTAAGTGGGATTTTAGAATAGGCATAACTGTTTTTTTATTTTTGGTAATTTATTTTTCTGTAATGGTAATTTTTTTTATTTTCTGTAATGGTAGTTTTTTTTTCTGTAATGTTAAGTTATTTTATATTTCAGGTAAGGTTAGTGAGGATAAGGTTTTTTAAGGTAAGTTTAAATGAACAGTTCACCCAAAAAATCTCTCCCCTTTAAATTGTTCCCAATGATTAATTTTACCTGCTGGAGTGTATTAAATTGTTTACAAGTAGCTCTTTTACCCCTATTTTGTCCTTTGAAATAGCTGATTTAGCCTGTGGTTTCCCAACCTATACTGAAAGTTTTGATACTGGAGTCTCAGCTATTAACAAGTCTAAGTAAACACAGCCAGCAGAAGAGATTACACTCACAGTGGGGTGCAGGCTAGTTAAGTGATAAAATTATAATTTTCCATTGTTCTCATTATGTATTAAGCTTTAGTTTTCCAGACAAATATAAAGATAAGGAAGCAAGTGTGTGTACACAAAGTGATAACATAATGAGATCTGATATTACCTGAAGCTCAACCCATTGTAATAGGCTGTGGTTTAAAAGCACAAAACCAGCTACTTCATATACACAAATAAACCTGAGAATGCAATTTCTCATACATTTTATACTCTGCTGCTGGTATAACAAGTCATTGAAAGTACATTAATATAAAAACAATTTTACAGTGTACTGTCCCTTTAAGGTTTTTATTTTTAAAGGTAAGATTATTATCTTTTACTTTTAAAGGTACTGTTAGCTTTTTTTTTTTAGGTAACTTAGGGGGTGTTAGGTTATGGAAATTTAGAGGGGTTTAGATGTTAATGGGTATTTGGCTGTGGGGTTGTGGGTTTTTTGGGGTTAATAGAGTAGTGGGGTAGTTTGAGGTGGGGGTTGTGGTGGTTTAGGGGTTAATGGTGTAGATGGGGCTTTGTGTGGGCTATGTGTCATGTTAGGGGTTAATAGTGTAGTGGGGACTTTGTGGTGGGCTATATGGTGGTTTAGAAGCTAATAGTGTAGTGGGGGCTTTGCGCTGGTCTATGAGGGGGGTTTGGGGTAATAGTGTAGTGGGGACTTTGCGGTGGGCTATGCAGCGGGTTAGGGGTTATTAGAGTAGAAGGCTTATGGCGATTCGGGTTAGTATATGAATATGGGCTTTTTTCCCACTTTTCTCTCTCCATTGAAGTCTATAAGAGAGTACATTAATGTGGTCACAATATTCTAACTTCTGCTCTTTGTGCGTGTCAGATTAGCTCACGAGTGAAAAAATATTTACTTTTAATACGCGCATTACCCGAAGCCCGCAAAGAGCAGAAGCCTAGTGGAGTTAGGGTGCGTGCAAACGAGAGCAGTAATTACTGCTCCAATTGGAATCTAGTCCACAATGTTTGAAAGAGCAGGTGGGGGTTTCCAGGGCTCAAGGGAGATGAGTTAGAGGGCTTTGAATACCAACCCCTCCATCTCACTTAAGCCCTGTTCCTGGCACTTATAGGTTTCTAGGGCTTGGTGCGTGGTGATGTCACTCGTATCTGCATATTCCCCGGGTGATGCCAGTCCCTAGACCACCAAGTATGCAGGGTAGGTGTAGAAGGGCTTTGATGACCTCCAAAAAAACCCTGTGTATATTTTAAAGGGTTAAAATACAAACTTCAAAGTTTATTCCAAGTTTATTCCAATTACCTTTACCACTTTATCATGTGACAGACATCAGCTAAACACATATTCATATACACTGTGAACTCCTGCACATGCTCATTTGGAGCTGTTGCATTAGAAAGTATGCATGTTTAGCAACTCTGCACTTTTGATAAAGGAGGTAAATATAAAATGCTATCTGTATTAAGGAACTCATTTTTATTTTATTGTCCCTTCAAACCCACATAGTAAATTACACGTAGTTTGATTTTGCTTCACAAGTTTGTAGTGATCTAGTGTGCCATTTATGGGAATAAAAAATTGAAACAGTATTCCTTTATAATATTCATGAAAAGGGGCCTATGAAAGATAGAATTGATGAAATAGAATTGTGGGTGGCATGTGCAGCAATAGAGGACAAGCAGTGTGGATCTATATAAGAAAGCGGTAGTGATTTGCTGGGCAGCAGCAGACAGAAAGCAACATGGGTAGAAGGGTCAACTGGGGTGATTCTTGTGAGTGAGCATGAGACCATGTCCATGCTAGTATGTTATTTAGCATTCATACAATTTAGTATGTAGGTGCTGGCTGAAAATGAAGACAATAAGTTGAGGGCTTGCATGCAAGTAGTGAGGGGCTGTGTAGAGCAGGTGTTAGCTTGCAGAGGCATGCAAAGATTTGTGTTTGTAAAGAAATCAGAGTCCTCATGTATGAGTTGACTTACCCAGCAAGAATCCATCAGGGATTCTCTTTCCTCAAACATTTCAAAGAAGCACAATTGACGTAGGATATATGAGTCATGAGTGCTTCCAGGGAATGATGCATTGATGATTTTACTTATTTTACTGCTATCTGGTTGGATCCTACCCCCTATTTTTCATATTCAGAAATGGTGTATTAATTTGCATTAAAATTAAAATTAAAAAAGGTGTATCAGGTGCCTAAAAAGTACAGTCGAAAGAATGTCATTATTTCTTTGTCATTATTTGAAGTGTTTATATTCAGGAAGGTAGATTAATATCTTATACCACCTAGCATTACACAACGCTTGTTTGCATCCATCAACTCACTGTCACTGACAATCATATTAAAATTTTTGTGAATTAAAATGATGACCCTGCTCTGCTGACTTTCTTTTTCCCATGAAGCAGAGTTTTAGGCAAAAATCTATTTAGTTTTACAGTATTAAACCCAATATAATTTCCAATTCATTTTAAACCTAAATTTAGAACAGTTGCTCATTCTTGAATGTTTTTGACAAACATTCACATTAGACATACTTTTAATCTCCCTCAGAATCACATTAATGAGAAAAGAATAATATTGGCAAGTGATTCTAAACATTTTATTTATCGTATGTAAACAGAGCAATTCCAGTGTCTTTTTTTATTTTGTGAAACTCTTAAAGGATAAGCACAAGTATACTCTTTAGTTATCTACAAGGTAAATTAATTTTATAGTGGGAAAAATGTCTTCATTTTTCAAGTGTGAAGCAATACTATTCTCAGCTAAACCGTTTCCTCAGACATTTCCCCATCAACCAATTTCTATCTCATATACCAGCTTCATCAATTCACACTGCTGGCACAGAAAAGATTCTATTAGTCAAGTCACACAATGTGTTAACATATCCATGAATAATCACACAAAAATGTAAATATTCATCAGCTATGTTCAGCATGTACTATGTTGCTTGCTGTGTGTGCATCAAGTGAATTGTAACATAGTACATGCTGAGCATTGATGATAAAAATAAATATACCCACTTCCAATTAGGGTTTCCAGGTGTCCAGTTTCCAAAAGGACGATCCAGTATTTAGCAGACAGTCAAGTAAAATCTATACAAAAATTCTGGACACTTAAATGTCCAGTTTTTACAAGTCATTGGATTGTCAGCTAAATTTAAAAGGCCCCTTATGCCTCTATACATTACAAACATGGCAGTGACACTATGCAGGAACTAATCAGTGTGTTACTGTCAGCCAAGAAAGGATAAAAAACATGTTACTGGCATTCATGTTGGTGTTAAAACACCATTCCACCACTGTGTATTCCTGGCCGAATCAGCACATCCCGAAAAATTCAGAAAATGTATAAATATATTTCTGAATTTTTGGATCCATTATTCCAATATTTTAAACTAATTAATAACCACATTTTGGCGACCACATGTGGTTATTAATTAGTTTAAAATATTTTTACTTTATACTAAATATAATTCTAATTTAGTACTAAATCGCTATGGTAAAACCACTAAACCAATACAAGTAAGTTGTGACAAACACTTTAAAAAGAGTCTCCATTCTTTCCAAAGAATTTATTAGGAATCAATATATGTTAATAATAAGAGAACGATTTACAGGTATATATACACATCTATTTTACAGCAAAACAGTCCAAATAATTAATACAGGGCAACTCTACTACAACCCCAATTTGTGCAGCACTGCTAAAATAATCCTAGGAAAATACTCAGCCAAATTCATCAATGTTATTAACTAAATAATACTTTTAAATTTAAATCTAAATACATAGTAACTTACCTGTGCAATAAAACCTAAGCTAGCTACATTATAGCTAAAAGTTATATTGTAGAGCTTTTTATTTCACAGGTAAGTTTGTATTTATTTTAACTTGGTAGACTAGTTAGTAAATAGTTATTATTTACTAACTACCTAGTTAAAATAAATACAAACTTACCTGTGAAATAAAACCTAAACTACCTTACACTAAAACCTGAAAAAAAAATTACAAAAAAAACAAAAATGAAATTATCCAAAAAAATAAAATAATGACTATTATTATACCCTTTAAAAAAAAAAAAAAAAAAAAAACACACCAAAATAAAAAAGCCTTATCTAAAATAAACTACCAAGGACCATTAAAAGGGCATTTTGTAGGGCATTGTCCTAAGTTAAACAGCTCTTTTGCTACAAAAAACAAATACCCCCTAACAGTACACAAACCCCCACCCCCCAAACTACCAAGGGCCCTTATAAGGGCCTCTTGGGGGGCCCTTTAAAGGGCCTTTTGTAGGGCATTGCCCTAAGTCAAACAGCTCTTTTGCTACAAAAAAACCAAACACCCCCTAACAGTATACAACCCCCACCCCCCAAACTACTAAGGGCCCTTAAAAGGACCTTTTGGGGGGCCCTTAAAAGAACATTTTGTAGGGCATTACCCTAAGTTAAACAACTCTTTTGCTACAAAAAAAACCCAAACACCCCCTAAAAAAATACATTACACAAAATAACAAACAAATTATCAAAAATAATACAAATTATTCCTATTCTAATATCCACTTAAAAAAAAAACACCCCAAAATACAAATCTAGAATAAACTACCAATGGCCTTTAAAAAGGCCTTTTGTAGGACATAGCCCATAAGAAATCAACTCTGTTTATGAATTAAAAATAAAAATGCCCACTAACATTACAAACCCCCACCCCCCAAACCCCACAAAATAAACAGCTAAAAACCTAAGCTACCCACTGCCCTGAAAAGGGCATTTGGATGGGCATTGCCCTTAAAAGGGCATTTAGCTCTTTTACTGCCCAAACCCTAATCTAACAATAAAACCCACCCAAAAAAACCCTAAAAAAACCTAACACTAACTAAGACGATCCACTTACAGTTTTTAAAATCCTGCTTGAACGATCGTCATCCCAGCAGAGAAGTCCTCTTCCAGGCAGCAAGAAGTCTTCATCCAGGTGGTCTCTTCAATCTTTATCCAGACAGCATCTTCTTTCTTGATATCGGTATATCAGTGGCGCGGAGCATCCTCTTTACCAGTTGCCGCCGTACACTGAATCTTCAATGCAAGGTATGCGATCCAAGATGGAGTCCCTTGCATTCCTATTAGCCGAACAATTTGAATTAGCCAATAGAAATTAGAGCTGCTAAAATCCTATTGGCTGTTCAAATCAACCAATAGGATTTAAGCAGCTCTAATTCTATTGGTGTCAGGGTGCCAGGAATCAGACTGAGACGAGAAGTGCAAAAATAATCACACCTTTATTAATAGCAAAAATTAATAAAAAGTTCACAAAACAAATAACAAGCCAGGAATCAAAACCAGAGCTGGTAGTCAGACGAGCCGGAATCAGGAACAAGGAGAACAGCAGAGTCAGGAACAAGCCAGGGATCAGGAACCAGGAGGGACGTCAGACAGCCAGGTAATACACAGGAGATCTCACAAACAGGTCTGAGACAATGCAAGGGCAAAGCATACTGAACAGACACCCTTTAAATAATAAGTGATGACATCACAATTCTGAGACTGCATCCTGTCTCACACTGATGATGACCACCAGTCTTGCCATAAAAGGAATTGCAGGAAATGAGCAGCATCGCACAGTATGCACCAGAGTCAGCAAGAGAGGTGAGTAAAATGGCTGCCAGCAGCACATGGCAAACAAAGCAGGGAAAAAACCCTGACAGTACCATCCCCTCAATGACCACTCCCCCATGGGAGGACAAAAGACTTATTGGGGAAACGGGCATGGAAGGTACGGAGGAGGGCGGGAGCATGAACATCAGAGGAGGGAATCCATGAACGCTCCTCTGGATCGTAGCCGCTCCAGTGAACCAAATACTGTATGTGGCCCCTGGACATATGAGAGTCAATAATGCTGCTGACCTCATACTCCTCATGGTTGTCAACAAAGATAGGATGGGGACGAGGCAACACAGTGGTAAACTGAATGCAAACCAATGGTTTCAAGAGGGAGATATGAAAAGCATTGGAGATGCGCATTGCAGGAGGAAGGTCAAGAGCGTAGGCCACAGGATTGACCCGTCTGAGTATTCAAAATGGACCAACATAACGGGGAGCCAGTTTATTGGAAGGCACATGAAGGTTCAAGTTGCGGGAGGACAGCCAAATTCTCTCACCAACCTGGTAGGAAGGCGTGGGCAGATGCCTACGATCGGCCTGGAACTTTTGGCGCTGCATAGAACAATGAAGGCAATCCTGAATCTACACCCACGTGGAACGGAGTTGCTGGAGATGCTAATCCAAAGCCAGAATACCCTGAGACATGAATGAATCTGGCAACAAGGATGGTTGAAACCCATAATTCACCATGAACAGGGATAACTTGGAGGAAGCATTAATAGTACTATGACGAGCAAACTCTGCCCAAGGTCACAGTTCAGACCAATTATTGTGGTGATCTGAGACATAGCAATGGAGGAACTGTTCCAGAGCTGGATTAGACCATTCCGCAGCTCCATTGTATTGAGGGTGATATGCCGAGGAGAAGGAAAGCTGGATCCCCATTTGAGCACAAAAGGAATGCCAAAATCTGGAGGCAAATTGGCTACCCCGGTCCAACACTATCTCCTTGGGTGACCCATGTAAATGGAAGACCTCCCGGGCAAAAATTGAAGCAAGCTCCTGAGCAGTAGGCCACTTCTTCAAGGGAATGCAATGTGACATTTTAGAAAAAACGGTCAACCACTATAAGGATAACAGTATATTGCCATTGGAAACAGGGAGCTCGACAATAAAGTCCATGGAAAGATGTGTCCAAGGACGCTCACCATTAGCAATAGGTTGAAGATGACCCACAGGAAGACGTCGAGGAGTCTTATTCTGTGCACAAACTGAGCAGGAGGCAACATATGTAGCAACATCAGAATGAAGACCTGGCCACCAGAATTGTCGAGTGACAGACCAAATCATTTGGTTCTTGCCTTGGTGACCTGCGGCTTTAGGATAGTGGTAAGTGTGCAAAAGTTTAGTTCAAAGATTCTCAGGAACAAAACACTTACCACTAGGTTTCTCAGGAGGTGCATTGGTTTGTGCAGCCAGGATATCCTCCCCCAAGGGAGAAGTCAAATTAGTATGTATGGTAGCCAAAATATGGTCAGGAGGTATAACTGGAGTAGGTACAGACTCCTCCTTGGAGAGAGGTGAAAATTGTCAAGAGAGGGCATTGGCCCTAACATTCTTACTACCAGGCAGGTAGGAGACCACATAATTAAACCGAGACAAAAATAGCGCCCATCTGGCCTGTCGGGGCGACAAACGTTTTGCTTCAGATAGATAAGTTAAAGATAAGTTAAATTCTTGTGGTCAGTAAGAATGAGCACTGGCACGCTAGTACCCTCGAGAAGATATCTCCATTCCTTGAGTGCCAAAATTATGGCCAGTAATTCCCTGTCACCAATCTCATAATTGCACTCAGCTGGAGACAATTTCTTAGAAAAGAAACCACACATATTCAAGGAACGGTCAGGCGTAGGACGTTGAGACAAGAGGGCACCTACTCCAGTCTCAGACGCATCAACCTCAAGAACGAAAGGCAGGACAGGGTTAGGATGCGCCAGAACTGGGGCAGCAGCAAAGGCAGTCTTAAGACTATCAAAGGCCATAATGGCAGTAGGTGACCAATGGAGTGGATCATTCTCTTCACGGGTCATGTCTGTGATAGGTTTGACCAAGGAAGAAAAGTTTTTAATAAACTTTCTAAAGTAATTGGCGAACCACAAAAAACTTTGAATAGACCGAAGACCAACTGAGCGAGGCCACTGCAGAACTGCAGATAACTTGTCAGGATCCATGGAGCACCCTGCAATGGAGAAAACATAACCTAGGAAGGTTACTTGAGTCTGATGGAACTCACATTTCTCGAGTTTACAAAACAGGCTGTTCTCACATAGTCTCTGTAGAACCTGTGTAACATAAGAACGATGAGCCTCAAGTGTGGGTGAGTGTATGAGGATGTCGCCTAAGTACACCACAACACACTGTTGCAACATATCTCGTAGGACATCATTAATAAATTCCTGGAAAACAGCACGAGCATTACATAGGCCAAAGGGCATTACAAGATACTCATAATGCCCGCTCATGGTGTTAAATGCTGTTTTCCATTCGTGGTCCTCCTTGATCCTAGCAAGATTATACGCTCCTCTCAAATCAAGTTTAGTAAAAACCGGGGCTCCCTTGAGGCAGTCAAAGAGTTCTGTAATGAGCGGAATAGGGTAAGCATTCTTAATGGTAAGATGATTAAGACCCCTATAATCAATGCATGGTCTTAACTCGCGACCCTTTTTCTTCAAAAAGAAGAAGCCAGCCCCTGTAGGAGAGCAGGATTTGCAGATGATCCCCCACGACAGAGCATCGGCAACATACTCCTCCATAGCACAATTCTCTGCAACAGACAGAGGGTAAACCCGGCCCGAGGAGGAATGGCTCCGGGTTGCAAGTCTATGGCACAATCGTAGGACCGGGGAGGAGGCAACATACCGGCACGCACCTTGTCAAAAACGTCTAGGAACTCTCGGTACTCCTCTGGCAATTGAGATACTGAAGAAGTGCACAAGACTTTAACTGGTTTCCAAAGACAAGTGGAAATACATTGCGGAGACCAAAACAAAATTTTGCGCCAGTCGAGACTGGGATTGTGCTTTTGGAGCCAGGGATATCTCAGAACAACCTGAAAATATGGAGAGTTTATCACCTGGAACTGGAGGGTTTCAAAATGGAGAGCCCCAACAGCCATGGATAACGGAGCAGTTTCACGAGTAACGAGTGTGGGCTGAAGGGGCCTGCCATCAATGGCCTCAATAGCAAGCAGAACGGACCAAGGCAAAATAGGAATGGAGTGCTTTGATACAAAAGCACTGTCAATGAAATAGCCCGCAGCACCGGAGTCAACATGAGCCTGGGTGACTATGGAGGAGTCCACCCAGGAAAGTACTGCCATGATCAAAGGTTTCTCCTTTAGCGGTTCCGGGAACAAGGATAAACCACCCAAGGTCTGCCCCTGACAGGACCTTAGGTGTGAGCATTTCCTGGCTGTGTAGGACAAGACTTCAGAAGGTGGCCCTGTAACCAAAAATAGAGACAGAGCCCCTCCCTCCTCCTATAGGCCCTCTCCACCATGGAGAGACGAGTGAATCCCAACTGCATCGGCTCAGCAGTACCTGGTGACTCAGAACCAGGAGGCATGGGAGGAGAGGGAGGCATGGGTGGGAATGAACATGTAGGAGACAATGGAACAGGAGGCTTCCGCAAGCGCTCCTTGAAAGAGGGCCTCTCACTTAGTCTGATGTCAATTAGGATAAAAAAAGACACCAATGCCTTGAGATCTTCTGGTAAATCTCTGGCAGAAACTTTGTCTTTAATCGCATCAGAGTGCTCATGAAAGAAGGCGGCAACAAGGGTTTCATTGCTCCAACCTAGCTCAATGGCATACTGAGCAACAGATCTTGTACCTTGCTGAATGGACATGAGTCGTTTAGCAGCAGAGGAGGAGCAAGCCGGAATATTAAATACCCTTCGAAAGGAGGCCTCAAATTCAGGGTAATTTGAAATCCCAGGTTTATTAGTCTCCCACAAGGGATTAGCCCAGTCAAGAGCTGTGTCAGAGTAACGAGATGAGAAATCCCACCTTAGCTCTGTCAGAGGGAAACGCCTGAGGTAACATCTCAAAGTAAATGCCCACCTGGTTCAAAAACCCTCTGCACTGATTAGGATCGCCTCCATATCCAGGAATCAGACTGACACGAGAAGTGCAAAAATAATCACACCTTTATTAATAGCAAAAAATAGTAAAAAGTCCACAAAACACATAACAAGCCAGGAATCAAAACCAGAGCTGGTAGTCAGACAAGCTGAGTCAGGCACCAAAGCGAATAGTCAGATGAGCCAGAATCAGGAACAAGGAGAGCAGCAGAGTCAGGAACAAGCCAGGGATCAGGAACCAGGAGGGACATCAGACAGCCAGGTAATACACAGGAGATCTCACAAACAGGTCTGAGACAACGCAAGGGCAAAGTGTACTGAACAGACACCCTTAAATAATAAGTGATGACATCACAATTCTGAGACTGCATCCTGTCTCACACTGATGATGTACACCAGTCTGGCCATAAAAGGAAGTGCAGGAAATGAGCAGCATCACATAGTATGCATCAGAGTCAGCAAGAGAGGTGAGTAAAATGGCTGCCAGCAGCACATAGCAAACAAAGCAGGGAAGAAACCCTGACAATTGGATGATAAATCAGCAAATAGAATGAGAGCTGCTTAAAACCTATTGGATGATTTATACAGCCGATAGGATTTAAGCAGCTCTCATTCTATTGGCTTATTTATCTTGGATCTCGTACCTTGCATTGAAGATTCAATGTACGGTGGCGACCGTATGAAGAGGATGCTCCGCACCAGATGTCTTCAGGATGGATCCGCTCTGCACCACATGGATCAAGATAGAAGATGCTGCCTGGATGAAGACTTCTCGCCGCTTGGATGAGGACTTCGCTGCCGGGATGAAGATTGAAGAGTCCCCCTGGATGAACACTTTTTGCCGCTTGGATGAGGACTTCTCCACCGGGATGAAGATCGTTCAAGCGGGACAAAAACTGTAAGTGGATCATCTTGGGGTTAGTGTTAGGATTTTTTAAGGTTTTTTTTTGGGTGGGTTTAATTTTTAGATTAGGGTTTGGGTAGTAAAAGAGTTAAATTCCCTTTTAAGGGCAATGCCCATCCAAATGCCCTTTTCAGGGAGATGGGTACCTTAGGATTTTTAGATAGTTCTTTTTATTTTGTGGGTTTGGGGGGTTGCAATGTTAGTGGGTATTTGTATTTTTATTTCATAAACAGAGTTGATTTATTTAGGGAAATGCCCTACAAAAGCCCTTTTAAGGGCCATTGGTAGTTTATTCTAGATTAGGTTTTTTATTTTGGGGTATTTTTTTTTAAATGGGTATTAGAATAGGAATAATTTTTATTATTTTTGATAATTTGTTTGTTATTTTGTGTACTGTGTTTTTTAGGGGGTTGTTTGTTTTTTTGTAGCAAAAAAGCTTTTTAACTTAGGGCAATGCATTACAAATGGCCCTTTTAAGGGCTCTTGAGAGTTTGGGGGGTGGGGGTTTGTATACTGTTAGGGGGTGTTTGGTTTTTTCGTAGCAAAATTGCTGTTTAAAGGGCCACTGTAAGTAAATATTTTCTATGCCTGTTACTAACTAACTACCCCAAATATGCTTTTTCTCAATAGCATTTCATTAACATATCTCTACCGTATATATCAGAAATCTTGTCTGCAAATTTAATTGTTTTCCACACCCACACAGTGGGTATCCTTTGCTCTGTACCAATCCGTTTACAATACCTAGGTTCCAAAATGGCGCTTTAAACACAAAGTTATTGGTTTAAGTATTTTGAACACTCAGTGCTGAAAATAGTGGGCAGGATAACGTGACATCATCGGCGAATAAAAGATATAACTTTTAGAACGTTATGAAACTTTGTTTTGGAGAAAATATAGGTCAGTAGGTTTTAATTAATGTTTATTAACTTTAATATGTTAGTTGTTTAGCTTAAAAATTATAACAGAAAGTAATCCTTTAACTTAGGGCAATGCCCTACAAAAGGCCCTTTTAAGGGTCCTTGGTAGTTTATTTTAGATTAGGCTTTTTTATTTTGGGGTGGGTTTTTTTTTTCTAAAGGGTATTAGAATAGGAATAATTTTCATTTTTTGCATAATTTCATTTTTTTTATTTTTTGTAATGGTAGTTTTTTTTATATTTTTTGTAATTTTAGGTTTTAGTGTAAGGCCAGTTAGGTTTTATTTCACAGGTAGGTTTGTATTTATTTTAGCTAGGTAGTTAGTAAATAGTTAATAACTATTAACTAACTAGTCTACCTAGTTAAAATAAATACAAACTTACCTGTTAAATAAAAATAAAACCTAACGGCTAGATTTAGAGTTTTGTCGGTAACGACCCGTGTAGCTAACGCTGGCATTTTTCTGGCCGCACCTTAAAAATAACTCTGGTATTGAGAGTCCACAGAATGGCTGCGTTAGGCTCCAAAAAGGGAGCGTACAGGCATATTTAATGCCACTGCAACTCTCGATACCAGAGTTGCTTACAGACGCGGCCAGCCTCAAAAACGTGCTTGTGCACAATTCCCCCATAGGAAACAATGGGGCTGTTTGAGCTGAAAAAAACCTAACACCTGCAAAAAAGCCGCGTTCAGCTCCTAACGCAGCCCCATTGTTGTCTATGGGGAAACACTTCCTACCTCTGCACCTAACACTCTAACATGTACCCCGAGTCTAAACACCCCTAACCTTACACTTATTAACCCCTAATCTGCCGCCCCCGCTATCGCTGACCCCTGCATATTATTTTTAACCCCTAATCTGCCGCTCCGTAAACCGCCGCTACTTACATTATCCCTATGTACCCCTAATCTGCTGCCCCTAACACCGCCGACCCCTATATTATATTTATTAACCCCTAATCTGCCCCCCACAACGTCGCCTCCACCTAACTACACTTATTAACCCCTAATCTGCGAAGCGGACCGCACCGCTATTATAATAAAATTATTAACCCCTAATCCGCCTCACTAACCCTATAATAAATAGTATTAACCCCTAATCTGCCCTCCCTAACATCGCCGACACCTAACTTAAAACATTAACCCCTAATCTGCCGACTGGAGCTCACCGCTATTCTAATAAATTTATTAACCCCTAAAGCTAAGTCTAACCCTAACACTAACACCCCCCTAAATTAAATATAATTTAAATCTAACTAAATTAATTAACTCTTATTAAATAAATTATTCCTATTTAAAGCTAAATACTTACCTGTAAAATAAACCCTAATATAGCTACAATATAAATTATAATTATATTATAGCTATTTTAGGATTTATATTTATTTTACAGGTAACTTTGTATTTATTTTAACCAGGTACAATAGCTAAAATAGTTAAAATAATTACAAAATTACCTGTAAAATAAATCCTAACCTAAGTTACAATTAAACCTAACACTACACTATCAATAAATTAATTAAATAAAATGCCTACAATTACCTACAATTAAACCTAACACTACACTATCAATACATTAATTAAATACAATATATACAAATAAATACAATTAAATAAACTAACTAAAGTACAAAAAATAAAAAAGAACTAAGTTACAAAAAATAAAAAAATATTTACAAACATCAGAAAAATATTAAAACATTTTTAAACTAATTACACCTACTCTAAGCCCCCTAATAAAATAACAAAGACCCCCAAAATAAAAAAATGCCCTACCCTATTCTAAATTACTAAAGTTCAAAGCTCTTTTACCTTACCAGCCCTGAACAGGGCCCTTTGCGGGGCATGCCCCAAAGAATTCAGCTCTTTTGCCTGTAAAAAAACACATACAATACCCCCCCCAACATTACAACCCACCACCCACATACCCCTAATCTAACCCAAACCCCCCTTAAATAAACCTAACACTAAGCCCCTGAAGATCTTTCTACCTTATCTTCACCATACCAGGTTCACCGATCGATCCAGAAGAGCTCCTCCGATGTCCTGATCCAAGCCCAAGCAGGGGGCTGAAGATATCCATGATCCGGCTGAAGTCATCATCCAAGCGGGAGCTGAAGAGGTCCATGATCCGGCTGAAGTCATCATCCAAGCGGGAGCTGAAGAGGTCCATGATCCGGCTGAAGTCTTCTATCAACGGCATCTTCAATCTTCTTTCTTCCGGATCCATCTTGAAGACCTCCGACGCGGAACATCCTGCTGGCCCGACGGACTACCGACGAATGAAGTCTCCTTTTAGGGACGTCATCCAAGATGGCGTCCCTCGAATTCCGATTGGCTGATAGGATTCTATCAGCCAATCGGAATTAAGGTAGGAAAATTCTGATTGGCTGATGGAATCAGCCAATCAGAATCAAGTTCAATCCGATTGGCTGATCCGATCAGCCAATCAGATTGAGCTCACATTCTATTGGCTGTTCTGATGGATCCGGAAGAAAGAAGATTGAAGATGCCATTGATAGAAGACTTCAGCCGGATCATGGACCTCTTCAGCTCCCGCTTGGATGATGACTTCAGCCGGATCATGGACCTCTTCAGCTCCCGCTTGGATGATGACTTCAGCCGGATCATGGACATCTTCAGCCCCCTGCTTGGGCTTGGATCAGGACATCGGAGGAGCTCTTCTGGATCGATCGGTGAACCTGGTATGGTGAAGATAAGGTAGGAAGATCTTCAGGGGCTTAGTGTTAGGTTTATTTAAGGGGGGTTTGGGTTAGATTAGGGGTATGTGGGTGGTGGGTTGTAATGTTGGGGGGGGTATTTTATGTGTTTTTTTACAGGCAAAAGAGCTGAATTCTTTGGGGCATGCCCCTCAAAGGGCCCTATTCAGGGCTGGTAAGGTAAAAGAGCTTTGAACTTTAGTAATTTAGAATAGGGTAGGGCATTTTTTTATTTTGGGGGTCTTTGTTATTTTATTAGGGGGCTTAGAGTAGGTGTAATTAGTTTAAAATTGTTGTAATATTTTTCTGATGTTTGTAAAAAAAAATTATTTTTTGTAACTTAGTTCTTTTTTATTTTTTGTACTTTAGTTAGTTTATTTAATTGTATTTATTTGTAGATATTGTATTTAATTAATGTATTGATAGTGTAGTGTTAGGTTTAATTGTAGGTAAATGTAGATATTTTATTTAATTAATTTATTGATAGTGTAGTGTTAGGTTTAATTGTAACTTAGGTTAGGATTTATTTTACAGGTAATTTTGTAATTATTTTAACTATTTTAGCTATTAAATAGTTCTTAACTATTTAATAGCTATTGTACCTGGTTAAAATAAATACAAAGTTGCCTGTAAAATAAATATAAATCCTAAAATAGCTATAATATAATTATAATTTATGTTGTAGCTATATTAGGGTTTATTTTACAGGTAAGTATTTAGCTTTAAATAGGAATAATTTATTTAATAAGAGTTAATTTATTTCGTTAGAATAAAATTATATTTAACTTAGGGGGGTGTTAGGGTTAGGGTTAAAATTAGCTTTAGGGGTTAAAAAATTTATTAGAGTAGCAGTGAGCTCCGATCGGCAGATTAGGGGTTAATACTTGAAGTTAGGTGTCGGCGATGTTAGGGAAGGAAGATTAGGGGTTAATACTATTTATTATAGGGTTATTGAGGCGGGAGTGAGGCGGATTAGGGGTTAATAACTTTATTATAGTAGCGGTGAGATCCGCTCGGCAGATTAGGGGTTAATAAGTGTAGGCAGGTGGAGGCGACGATGAGGGGGGCAGGTTAAGGGTTAATAAATATAATATAGGGGTCGGCGGTGTTAGGGACAGCAGATTAGGGGTACATAGCTATAATGTAGCTGGCGGCGGCGTGCGGACGGCAGATTAGGGGTTAATAAGTGTAGGTAGCTGGCGGCGACGTTGTGGGGGGCAGATTAGGGGTTAATAAATATAATATAGGGGTCGGCGGTGTTAGGGGCAGCAGATTAGGGGTACATAAGGATAACGTAGGTGACAGTCGGCAGATTAGGGGTTAAAAAAATGTAATCGAGTGTCTGCGATGTGGGGGGGGCTCGGTTTAGGGGTACATAGGTAGTTTATGGGTGTTAGTAAACTTTAGAGCACAGTAGTTAAGAGCTTTATGAACCGGCGTTAGCCCAAAAAGCTCTTAACTACTGACTTTTTTCTGCGGCTGGAGTTTTGTCGTTAGAATTCTAACGCTCACTTCAGACACGACTCTAAATACCGGAGTTAGGAAGATCCCATTGAAAAGATAGGATACGCAATTGACGTAAGGGGATCTGCGGTATGGAAAAGTCGCGGCTGGAAAGTGAGCGTTAGACCCTTTCCTGACTGACTCCAAATACCGGCGGTAGCCTAAAACCAGCGTTAGGAGCCTCTAACGCTGGTTTTCACGGCTACCGCCAAACTCCAAATCTAGACCTAAGCTAGCTACAATATAACAATTAGTTTTATTGTAGCTAGCTTAGGTTTTATTGCACAGGTAAGTTACTTTGTATTTAGATTTAAATAGTTAGTATTTAGTTAATAATTGTAACTTTAATTTAGCTATATTTAAATTATGTTAAAGTTAAGGGTTGTTAGGTTTAGGGTTAGGTTTAGGGTTAGGGGTGTTAGGTTTAGGGGTTAATATAGTTTAATTTAGGTTGTTGCGATCTGGGGGCTGGTGGTTTAGGGGTTAATAGGTTTAGTTAGTATTGGCGATGTTTGTGAATGTCGGTTTAGAGGTTAATAGCTTTAGTTAGTGTCGGTGATGTTTAGGGGTTAACATAGTTTAATTTAGGTTGTTGTGATTTGGGGGCCGGCGGTTTAGGGGTTAATAGGTTTAGTTAGTATTGGCGATTTTTGTGAATGGCGGTTTAGGGGTTAATAGGTTTAGTTAGTGTTGGTGATGTGGGGGGTTGTGGTTTAGAGGTTAATAGGTTTAGTTTATGTCGGCGATTTGGGAAGGGTGCAGTTTAGGGGTTAATAGGTTTAGTTTGTGTCTGCAATGTAGGGAGGGGTACGGTTTAGGGATTAATAGGTGTAGTTAGTGTTGGCGATGTTGAAGGGTGCGGTTTAGGGGTTTATAGGTTTAGTTCGTCTCTGCGATGTGGGGGGTGCAGTTAAGGGGTTAATAGGTTTAGTTTGTGTCGGTGATGTTTTGGATCGGCGGTTTAGGGGTTAATAGGTTTATTTTATGTCAGCGATGTTTCAGAATGGCGGTCTAGGGGTTAAGAGGTTTAGTTAGTGTTGGCGATGTGGGGGGGGGTGCAGTTTAGGGGTTAATAGGTTTAGTTTGTGTCGACAATGTGTGGGGGGGTGCAGTTTAGGGGTTAATAGGTTTAATTTGTGTCGGCAATGTTTTGGAACAGCGGTTTAGGGGTTAATAGGTTTAGTTAGTGTTGGCGATGTGGGGGAGGGTGCGGTTTAGGGGTTAATAGGTTTAGGTAGTGTTAGTGATGTGGGGGGATGGTGATTTAGTGGTTAATAGCTTTATTTAGTGGTGGCATGGGTGGCGGCGGTTTAACATAATTTTGTTTCAGCAATCGCTGGAACATTAGCTAGAAATAACGATTTGATCCATAATAAAGATCCAGTCCGACATTAATAATAACTCGGTAACGGTTTCGAATGCATCCAAATTACAAAATTCGTAACGGCCCAAATACATTCCGAAACCGAATTACTGACACATACCAAATTATTGCGAATGTCTTGAACCAAATTTTTTTACGGCCCAAAGCTAAACGAAGCGAAACCGAATTTTTCGATAGTGCACAAGTCTACTTTTTTGGACTAAATATAGCCCTTTCTTGTGGGGACCCATTGTGTGACCCATCTCCAACCAATACCCAGCTACCTACAGCTTGTCCACTATTTTTGTGGAGGGTAGCTGACAAACCTAACTCCATTACATATGCAGCGTCGAAAATCCTCCGCCACCAGTTTTTACGCGTAGTTACACGCGTATATTTCCTCCTTCGGGCATATTTTTTTACCCATAGACTAACATAGAACAGACGCGCAATTTGGTATCCAATATACAGTGTAAGGACTTACGCGCGCAGAATTCAGAAAATCTACTCCATTCTCATTTCGCCACATATTGCAGGCGCAGCAACCCTTGCACTGACTAGAAAAGCAACGTAACTCCCTGAAGGCCTAACAAATGCATGCGTAATCACATAGATATCATCCGCAAATATCAAACAGTTAAGCCTCTTCTAAGCATTTATTATTCCTGCCCCTACAAGTGTGTCAAACCAATCGCAAACAGCACAACCTCTCAACCGGAAGCCTTAAAACACCTGCCAATGCACACCCTCATTAGCCACCATGTTTCCCCTGCTTTACATAAAGAGACAGCATCATGGAGCACAAGGGGTGCTGGAAGCCCCACAAGACCCTGTTGTTCATGATATACCCGCTGATACTCTAGTTGCTGCTGAGGTCCCTGGTCATGGTGCTGTAGCTGTCCCTGCTCCTGCTGCTGCTGTCCCTGCTCTTCACGCTGCTGTCCCTGTTCCTGATGCTGTCCCTGCTGCTGTTGTTGTTGCAGCTGGTCATAGAATTACATACTGCGTATTTCCACTGCATGTAACTGAAACTACTACATTCTACCCCCCTTCCCTTAACCACCCTAATTACTGAAATATCTCATTAGTTTAAATCATGTTTAGGTCACTATGATTTATTGACTATCATTAAGAAGAATGAAAATGGATGTTTATACCTTATGTTCACACCTTCTGTAAATACATTATTATTTATATATATATATATACACTGTGTGCAGAATTATTAGGCAAATGAGTATTTTGACCACATCATCCTCTTTATGCATGTTGTCTTACTCCAAGCTGTATAGGCTCGAAAGCCTACTACCAATTAAGCATATTATTACTGAAATATCTCATTAGTTTAAATCATGTTTAGGTCACTATGATTTATTGACTATCATTAAGAAGAATGAAAATGGATGTTTATACCTTATGTTCACACCTTCTGTAAATACATTATTATTTATATATATATATATACACTGTGTGCAGAATTATTAGGCAAATGAGTATTTTGACCACATCATCCTCTTTATGCATGTTGTCTTACTCCAAGCTGTATAGGCTCGAAAGCATACTACCAATTAAGCATATTAGGTGATGTGCATCTCTGTAATGAGAAGGGGTGTGGTCTAAAGACATCAACACCCTATATCAGGTGTGCATAATTATTAGGCAACTTCCTTTCCTTTGGCAAAATGGGTCAAAAGAAGGACTTGACAGGCTCAGAAAAGTCAAAAATAGTGAGATATCTTGCAGAGGGATGCAGCACTCTTAAAATTGCAAAGCTTCTGAAGCGTGATCATCAAACAATCAAGCGTTTCATTCAAAATAGTCAACAGGGTCGCAAGAAGCGTGTGGAAAAACCAAGGCGCAAAATAACTGCCCATGAACTGAGAAAAGTCAAGCGTGCAGCTGCCAAGATGCCACTTGCCACCAGTTTGGCCATATTTCAGAGCTGCAACATCACTGGAGTGCCCAAAAGCACAAGGTGTGCAATACTCAGAGACATGGCCAAGGTAAGAAAGGCTGAAAGACGACCACTACTGAACAAGACACACAAGCTGAAATGTCAAGACTGATTTTTCTAAGGTTTTATGGACTGATGAAATGAGAGTGAGTCTTGATTGGCCAGATGGATGGGCCCGTGGCTGGATTGGTAAAGGGCAGAGAGCTCCAGTCCGACTCAGACGCCAGCAAGGTGGAGGTGGAGTACTGGTTTGGGCTGGTATCATCAAAGATGAGCTTGTGGGGCCTTTTCGGGTTGAGGATGGAGTCAAGCTCAACTCCCAGTCCTACTGCCAGTTTCTGGAAGACACCTTCTTCAAGCAGTGGTACAGGAAGAAGTCTGCATCCTTCAAGAAAAACATGATTTTCATGCAGGACAATGCTCCATCACACGCGTCCAAGTACTCCACAGCGTGGCTGGCAAGAAAGGGTATAAAAGAAGAAAATCTAATGACATGGCCTCCTTGTTCACCTGATCTGAACCCCATTGAGAACCTGTAGTCCATCATCAAATGTGAGATTTACAAGGAGGGAAAACAGTACACCTCTCTGAACAGTGTCTGGGAGGCTGTGGTTGCTGCTGCACGCAATGTTGATGGTGAACAGATCAAAACACTGACAGAATCCATGGATGGCAGGCTTTTGAGTGTCCTTGCAAAGAAAGGTGGCTATATTGGTCACTGATTTGTTTTTGTTTTGTTTTTGAATGTCAGAAATGTATATTTGTGAATGTTGAGATGTTATATTGGTTTCACTGGTAAAAATAAATAATTGAAATGGGTATATATTTGTTTTTTGTTAAGTTGCCTAATAATTATGCACAGTAATAGTCACCTGCACACACAGATATCCCCCTAAAATAGCTATAACTAAAAACAAACTAAAAACTACTTCCAAAACTATTCAGCTTTGATATTAATGAGTTTTATGGGTTCATTGAGAACATATATATATACCCATGTGTCAATTTATATTGGATGTGAGAAACCTTGATTTACATCTTATATTACTATATGTACCCTTCATACACAACTATGTGATGTGGTTTATAGAACATGAATATGTCATAAACATGATAATATTACCTTTTTTGGGCCATTTCCACACAGGTCTTATTATATGTTTTAACAATATTACTGTACTAAAACACACCTCACATGGATGTATATGACAATTATATGGTAAATAACAGAGGACAAGATTTATGGTGAACTATAAGAATATTTATTTCTTTTTAGGCTTCTTGGATGAGGGAGCTGAGGTGACTGTAGTGGATTTCCTTGTTCTCCTGGTTTGAGAAGATTCTGATGTTTCTGCTGTTTGTGCTGGCCACAGATGATAGGCTGGAGGCAGTGTCCTGCTGGTGTGTAAAGTGCTCAACCAACACACCCAAGAGTTGATTTGTTTTGGCTATCTATTGTCCAACTGCATCTGCATATCAGACAGAATTTGCATCATCTGTGACTGGTTTTGAACACTTCCACTTAATGATGCTGCCATGTCCCTCTGCAGCTCTATGCTACATTTGTGTAACCTCTCTTGGCTCCTGAAGAACTTCTCTTGGCTCCTGTGGAACCTCTCTTGGCCTCTTTGTCTGCTCTCGGAGCTTGTTATGAGCCTCCTCTGGAGTGCAATGTATTCCTCACCCAGGGGAGAATACAATGCATCCACAGGCTCTTGAGCAGCAGGGCTTCTAGTTGCTTGAGGTGCAGGTTCAGCTGCATCTGCTGGTTCTGGTTGGACAGGTTCAGCTGCATCTGCTGGTTCTGGTTGGACAGATTCAGCTGCATCTGCTGGGACAGGTTCAGCTGCATCTGCTGGTGCTCGAGTACTTTCAGCTATATTTTCATCTGCAGATGGTGGAGCTCTCCAAAGTGATGGGGATGGTGGAGCTCTACCAAGTGATGAGGATGGTGGAGCTCTCCCAAGTGATGAGGATGGTGGAGCTCTCCCAAGTGATGAGGATGGTGGAGCTCTCAGGGTGGATTGATAGTCCCACTGATGACCAGTGTGTGACCACTCAGCCTGTCCAGTTGGCACTTCTTGTGACATAGTCTGTGGGTAAAAGCCATGAGTGCCCTGAGATTGTGTTGGGGGGTAAATACATGGACCCTTTGTTGCTGTCTTGGCTCCCCCTCAAAGCCAAAAGAAGAATGTTCCCCTGGCCAGGAATCTTGCCAGGGGTCATATGGCAATGGTGGTGGCATCACTCCCGGGTCCTCAACTGAAGCCATCCAACCTTGCTCATGCCTGGGAGCATACTGTTCATATGGTTGCCTGAAGACTAGTGGTGGTGGTGGCTGCATGCCTGTGACTGGTGGTGGTGGTGGCATGCCTGTTTGTATCCTTGTGACAGGAGGTTCTGTGGCGGAGTCAAATGATGAGAGGGATTAGTACAGTCATATATATGTCCATGTGGGCATACAATGTACATTGATACATGCTAGGGCCTATACTGATTCTCATGTCAAACTCTATAACATGCATGTGCACATTGTGATTTGTGATATGAGGGATTTTAATATGCGCAGTATACAGGTATGTGTTTCATACAATAGTTATGTACAAAAAATGTGTTCTTTAAGTGACACTATGGTCACACAATTTACTTTAGCCTTATGTAGGCACAGAACCTACTTTCTTGAGCTAAAATTATTGTGATGGCTATAGTGTCCATTTACTGAAAACTCTACATGTGGCTTGTTGCCTGTGTTACTCTAAGACATGTTAGTATTGCACTATTCCACCTCATATCACGAATTGCATTGTGCTAAGTAGCATTAATGTCAAATATAATTGTAGATGTTTTTGTTAGTAGACCAAATACCATGCTCCTCATTGTGTACATGAATATGTGATATTAAAGGATGTTATATCTCAAATACATATAATACTGGTGTGTGGGATGTTACTCACTAGCATGATGTGCTGTGGTTGCAGCCCCTGAGTCACGAGCCCCTGGAAGTCCACGGACTGCTGTGATACTCAGGGACCTGCGTATCATCTCCTGCCAGGTGTTATATTCTATGTCCAGGGATGGACCACAGCCTGTTCCCCTCTGGTGCATAGCTTCCTGCCCCATCTTTTCTTTCACCCGCCTCTTGCAGTCATTCCACCACTTTTTAAGGCCCTCAACAGTCCTCCTCAGCGGGGCCACACTGTTGACGGCATCCTCTACCGTCAACCATACTGTTTTTCACCTTTTGGCACTGCCTTTGCCCTTCTCCTACCCAAAGAGGGCACTGTAATTGTCCATGATGGCCTGGACTAGGGCAACATTTTCATCAAAGGAGAAGTTGGGACATCTATCAGCCTCTCATCCTCCATGGACAACTGGCCTGCTCCCTGTGATGTCCCTGGTGTGGGTTCCTCCCTATCCTCCCCCCTTCTGTCCCCATGTGCACAATCAGCCTATCACACTGTAAAATTGAAATAAAATGTGTGAGGTGTTAGAAAAAAAGTGTGGTGTATTTGCATATGTATGTATGCAAAATGTGTGCAATATGTAAGAATATGTGTAAGTGTACAAGCTTAATCAAACAACAATGCGACCTAACTAACTCCTCTGTTTGCCCCTCTCTCTCTACTCTGACTAATCCTCCACTCCACTGTAGTGTGCTGTAGCTCAACGAACCATCCAAACACACTGAAGAAAATGGAGGCTGCACATGGGTTTATATATGAATTTTGAATAGCGTAATTACGTGTCCCATTTTTATATGAAGTCACGGTTCATTTTTACGAGAGTTAGCCTAATTTGCATAAAACTACTCTTTATTGAGACTTTCCGTGGACAAAATACTGGTGTAAGTTACTTGCGACGACTAAAATGTGTATTAGCGCACATTTCGGAATATCGCCAGTTTGTCCTACTTACGCCAGATAAGCATCTAACGGCGCAGTATATGGAATACCCCAATGTGCAAGGTGAAATTACGGACGGCACAGGTTCCCACACTTGCGCCGAAACCTGCGCCGTATATTTGATCGTGCCCATGGTCTGAACTATTACTCTATTGTAATTCATTGAGTAATTTAGATTTTTTTTGTGAACCACAAAAGCAAGCTATAAAAGAGAGCATGTAGCCCTCTCAGGTTCTCTCTTGACCCTTTTGGACTAAATATAGCCCTGTCTGTTTTTTAAAAAACACAAATATTCAATGTCATAAAACAGTAAACAGATTTTGCAGAGTATTTTTTTTAATTACAAAAAAAAATGTTTATCCTTCTGAAAGTTTTGCTCACATACTTTAACCACAAATGTACTCTTTTTCATACTCTATTGCTTCACTTATAACATCTCATTTTATTTCTATGATTATTATTCTTCTGACCTTAAACATGCTTCCATGAGTTTACTAAAAGTAAAGTAAAGAATACATTGTATTGATAAAGAACTAAATGTCCAGCTCATGAGAGTCTTTGGGTATTATGCCAGACTTATTAAAGTGGTGCTATTTTGGTATCTTTTATCTCCTCGTATGGAAGCCACCACCTGGAGACATTTTCTTGATCACAGCTCTAGTCCTAATTTTACATCTTTCTCTTTAACAGACAGTGTACTGTTAAATATGTTTATCTTAATGTGTTTCCAATGACTCTTTATATCAGCTGCAGAGTTATACGGTAAATAAACAATTGATGTATATTTTTGTATATGACATAGCTGTTTCTGCTAATTGAATGCACAACCCAATGAAATGGGCTGATATTATATAAGCTTATCTGTCTAATTATTTTATTTCTCACCCTCTATTAAAAAATGAATACAGAGAGAGAACAATTATATTATTTCTGTGTCACAGTCCCACTGGGAGCATGAATTCATTTAAACTTTCTAGTTTTTCTATAACCAATAATTAAGCTACTGAAATTTCAGTATAGGTGGGGATACAGCAGGCAAAATAAATCTCAATTGACAAAATAAATGTAAAAGAGATATGTGTAAACAATTTAATACATTCTATCAGATACGATAGATCGTTGGGAACCAATTAAACGAGAGAAAAAAATTACAGTACACTGCCCCTTTAAGATTTCCTTTATTGACCCTCCACTTTCCAACTGTTCATGGGTGTATAGAACACAGCTGATTGAGTTACTGCATCATAGTGGATGATTGATATTGTAACCATGCTCATACTCCAACCAACTGGGCATTTAGAATAATTATAATGCTCTGCACTGTAATAATAACAAGAATATTAATACTAGAAAATGCTAAAAATAAATGTTTGAAAATTTAAGATAAATTAACAATATAAAATAATAATTTAATACACCAAACAAGAACATATTAAATTATAGCTTATTAAAATGTACAAGTGAAACTAATTCTTAATCTTAGGTTTCCTTATTGCACCAGAGATAACTGGAGACTGAACTTTTTGATTATGGACTAATGCACAGAATTGATTCCAGTTCCTAATACAGACCTTGATATCAAACTGGCAGAACAAAACTTTAAGGCTGATAACTGATAATTGCAACCGTATGTGCACTTGCTAACAATTCACTCATCTTTTGGTCAGCAGATCTGCTCACAATTATTTCTCAGAATGAACAATAATCTGCTATGAGTTTCAGGCTTCCAAGAATGTTCCATTAGGCAGTGATAATAAAATCCATGGATATACTTATACACTTCCTAAATTACCTCAGCCTAAGTTTGCCTTAATATGCAGGCTTTTAACCTAAAGGATTTGTCAAGCAGTGGTGAATTGATTGGGGCCATTTACATTAATTCCAATCATATTATACTTTCACTTTAATGATTATTATTCCAAGAAAGAGAATAATAATTCAGAACTATGTATATCGATACATAAATATTATGCATAATGGTATCCTTTATGACTGTCACCCTACATAAAACTGAGCAAAAAAGTAAAGAATGCAATGATTTATATTCTAGGCTCATGCATAATGCAATAATTGCTAAAAAAATATAAAAAAAATATTTTATTCAGTTGTATGATTTTTATCTGTAAAACAAAGTTTTTGTTCCCGTAAAATCTGACAAAGTTAGTGCACACTTTTGGATCTGGGACCACTCTGGCATGAAACCCTATGTCTTGGGGTCACATTTGACTCAGACCTTTCTTTGACTCCTCACATTCAGTCCTTAGCTAAAGCCTTCCGCTTCCACCTTAAAAACATCTCTAAAATTAGACATTTCCTTACACCTCGATTACTGCAATTCTGTCCGATCTGGTCTCCCCAGCTGCCGCCTAGCTCCTTTACAATCCATAATGAATGCCTCTGCCAGGCTCATCTTCCTTACACGTTGCTCTTCAGCTCCTGCACCTCTCTGCCAATCCCTTCACTGGCTTCCTCTTGCCTCTAGGATTAAACCCAAAATTCTCACTCTGACATACAAAGCCCTCAACTGCACTGCTCCCCCCTATATCTCAGACCTTTTCTCCAGATACTCTCCCTCCCGTCCCCTTCACTCTGCTCATGACCTCCTCCTCTCCTTCTCTTCTCTTTTCCTCCTCTCTTGTTACCTCCTCACACTCCCGTTTACAGGACTTCTCCCGACTGGTTCCCATCTTGTGGAACTCTCTGCCTCGCTCCACAAGACTCTCCCCTAGTTTTGAAAGTTTCAAGCGCTCCCTAAAGACTCTACTGTTCATGGACGCATACAACCTATGCTAACCTTACTTTATAACAGTTCCTCTCCTCCATTGCTATCCCCTGAACCCCCTTAGCATGTAAGCCTAAGAGTACAGCTGTTTGTAGATCACCTTCTTAAGAGCTGACTACAACAGTGTGACTTTTGGCAGGGCCCTCTACCCGTTTGATCCCTATAATGTTTTGTTGTACTCCGCCTTTTGTTTATAGCGCTGTGGAATCTGTTGGCGCTCTACAAAGTACCGATAATAATAATAATAATAAAGATCCTTAGCAGTCAAAAGTTCATGCTTGTGGACTGCCTTCTTCCATTCAGACCACAGGCTTAATACAAACATCTTGTAATTACAACTTTTGTGTATTGTTTCTATAGATTAGCATACATGATGTGTGTGAAACCTTTCTTGAGCGATTAACTTTTTTTTTTTTTTTTTGCTGCATTGGCTTTTTAATAGCAAAACTCCTTCACCGTTTGCCATATTTGGAGAAGCCACTTCAGATGTGCTCATGGTGTAGGCAAGGCTAAACACTGAAATTTTGTCAGCAAAACTTGCATTGTTTTAAAGTATCTTATTTAATCCCCCTGCTGACGTCTTAAGGTGCACTTCTAATTCTTAGAAATGGAAATCCCACAATTTATAGAGTTAAATTAGAGCAAAAGGGGATAGAAAATAAAAGAAATGCTTAATATGCTTAAAATGCATAGTAATACATTCTTTGCAATATACTTTTCATATTACAAACTCAAAGTGTTAATGCCCCTTTAAGTCTGGAACCTGATCCATGGCAAAACATTGGTTCTAAGTCTTTCGATTTTGATTTATATATGCGGTCATTGACTTGCTGAAAGCGTGTTGATATAGAAATGGCTAGACTTTACTTAGTACTACCAATATTTTTATACTATCTGAAGTTGGCATCTAACAGTTCTTTCTGACACTTGACAGACTCCTGATTCTACTAGACTATACATTTTTTGAAATGTTGGATCTTTAATTCTTCTTTCACCTCATCCTCATCACCACTCATTGGGACAGCATTGACATACTCTCTCTTAATAACATATTTGCAGCTGTTCCAAACTATAGTCTTTGGTTATTGTTGTAACTGTCGGCTAGATTACGAGTTGTGCATTAGGCTTAAAAAGCAGAGTTGGCCGGTCCCAATGCTGCTTTTTAATGCCCGCTGGTATTACGAGTCTTGAAATGACAGACTCACCGCTCACTTTTTTGGCCAGACTCGGAAATACCGCAAATCCACTTATGTCAATTGCGTATCCTATATTTTCAATGGGACTTGCATAGCGCCAGTATTACGAGTCTGACCAAAAGTGAGCGGTACACCCTCTCCTGTCAAGACTGGTACCGCATTTTAAAGTCAGTAGTTAAGAGTTTTACACTACAACGCTGTAGCATAAAACTCTTAACTAAAGTGCTAAAAAGTACACCGACACCCATAAATTACCTATTAACCCCTAAACCGAGGCCCCCCGCAAACACTAAAATATTTTTTTTAACCCCTAATCTGCCGAACCGGACATCACCGACACTATAATAAATATATTAACCCCTAAACCGCCGCACTCCTGCATCGCAAACACTAGTTAAATATTATTAACCCCTAATCTGCCATCCCTAACATCGCCGACACCTACCTACATTTATTAACCCCTAATCTGCTGCCCACAACGTCGCCGCCACTATATTAAATGTATTAACCCCTAAACCTAAGTCTAACCCTAACCCCCTAACTTAAATATAATTACAATAAATCTAAATAAAATTACTACAATTACCTAAATAATTCCTATTTAAAACTAAATACTTACCTATAAAATAAACCCTAAACAAGCTACAATATAACTAATAGTTACATTGTAGCTATCTTAGGGTTTATTTTTATTTTACAGGCAACTTTGTATTTATTTTAACTAGGTAGAATAGTTATTAAATAGTTATTAACTATTTAATAACTACCCAGTTAAAATAAAGACAAATTTACCTGTAAAATAAAACCTAACATGTTACACTAACACCTAACACTACACTATAATTAAATAAATTAACTAAATTAAATACAATTAATTACAATTAAATAAAATTATCTAAAGTACGGAAAAACAAACAAACACTAAATTACAGAAAATAATAAAATAATTACAAGATTTTTAAACTAATTACACCTACTCTAATCCCCCTAACAAAATAAAAAGCCCCCCAAAATAAAAAAAGCCCTACCCTACACTAAATTACAAATAGCCCTTAAAAAGGCCTTTTACAGGGCATTGCCCCAAAGTAATCAGCTCTTTTACCTGTAAAACAAAAGTACAAATACCCCCCCAACATTAAAACCTACCACCCACACAACCAACCCTACTCTAAAACCCACCCAATCCCCCCTTAAAAAAATCTAACACTAACCCCTTGAAGATCACTCTACCGTGAGACGTCTTCACCCAACAGGGCAGAAGTGATCCCCCAGACGGGCAGAAGTCTTCATCCAAGCCGGGCAGAAGAGGTCCTACAGACGGGCAGAAGTCTTCATCCAGACAGCATCTTCTATCTTCATCCATCCGGCGCGGAGCAGATCCAACTTCAAGACATCCGACACGGAGCATCCTCTTCATCCGGAGTCTTCTTACTAAATGACGGTACCTTTAAGTGACGTCATCCAAGATGGCGTCCCTTCAATTCCGATTGGCTGATTTCTATCAAACGGGTGAAATGCGTAGATTAAGTCTGAGTTGTTTCCCTGTCAAGGACACTTTCTTTGAATCTAGGTACCTAGCTTTCAGCCTTCAGTTGCCCGCGCGTGTTCCACGCTAAGTGCGGGTCTTTGAACTTTCTTCTTCCTCCTGAGCTGGGATTTTACTTACATACCACGGACTCCGGAGGAACGTGCAGTCTCCATTGATGCTGACCGGGTTCAGCCGACGCTGAAAGAAGCGTGCAGTGCTGGGAGACTTTGCCTACTTTTGTGAAACCTCCAACAGTGTGAGCTAAAGATCGTTATAAAACTGCTTCAAATGAGGTGTGAGTAAGAATAGTATATATTTTTTCCGGCAATAAGGTGTATAATACCTACTTTGTAAGGTGGCTTCACTAGTGTTATACGAAAATCTCACTAATCATATTACGCTGAAATCTATCTGTTACACTTGCAGTGCCTGTCGGATCTGTTACTAACAGGAACTTTGCAGCGGCTTAATCAGTGATTGGGACAGTTTTATCCTGACTGGAGACTTTATGTACACTTTGTATCTACAATTTTCTCTACTGGATTTTAATTTATTTATGTGCCTAACATTTTTTTGAGCATCATTTTTAATTTTGTAGGGTGGTATTCCAGTCTTATTTTCTATTTTTAAAAATATTTTTTCTTTAAATTATTTAAGGGAGACGTCCCTTAATTTGTTTTTTTATTATTGTATTGTATTTTATTCTTCAGTAAAGTCTTTTATACAACATTATCCTTTTGTGCCTCCTATTTATACATATTAGTGTATTTGACTAGGTGTGGTGGTAAACAGCTATTTAGCGCCCTCTTTTATCTTTCTTTAATAAGTGTAAGATTAGGGTTGTTTTGACTCGGGGTTCATGTTAGGGTGTTAGGTGTAGACATAAAAAGTATTTCCCCATAGGAATCAATGGGGCTGCGTTAGGAGCTTTACGCTTTTTTGCAGGTGTTAGTTTTTTTTTGCAGCCGGCTCTCCCCATTGATTCCTATGGGGAAATTGTGCACGAGCACGTTTTACCAGCTCACTGCTAACATAAGCAGCGCTGGTATTGAGGTGAGATGTGGAGCTAAATGTTGCTCTTCGCTCACATTTTTGCGGTTAACGCCGGGTTTCTAAAAAAACGTAATACCAGCGCTGTCTGTAGGTGAGCGGTGAGGGAAAACTGCTCATTAGCACTGCACAGCCTCTAAGGCAAAACTCGTAATCTAGGTGTGTGTTTGCTAATATTTTAAACTGTTGTATGATCTTTGTAGGTAAACTATTTCTCCTCTTTAAGCTAAAAATTCTCTTTTTTTGCTCATGGATATAGATGACAAAGGGATTTTATTCAAGTACAAGTCTAATTTATACTCCAGGGGAACAACAATAGGTGAAAGGCATTAACACATATCCTGGAGTCTGAAAACAACTAAAACACATAGGCCTAGATTTGGAGTTCGGCGGTAAAAGGGCTGTTAACGCTCCGCGGGCTTTTTTCTGGCCGCACCATAAATTTAACTCTGGTATCGAGAGTTCAAACAAATGCTGCGTTAGGCTCCAAAAAAGGAGCGTAGAGCATTTTTACCGCAAATGCAACTCTCGATACCAGAGTTGCTTACGGACGCGGCCGGCCTCAAAAACGTGCTCGTGCACGATTCTCCCATAGGAAACAATGGGGCTGTTTGAGCTGAAAAAAAACCTAACACCTGCAAAAAAGCAGCGTTCAGCTCCTAACGCAGCCCCATTGTTTCCTATGGGGAAACACTTCCTACGTCTGCACCTAACACTCTAACATGTACCCCGAGTCTAAACACCCCTACCCTTACACGTATTAACCCCTAATCTGCCGCCCCCGCTATCGCTGACCCCTGCATATTTTTTTTAACCCCTAATCTGCCGCTCCGTAAACCGCCGCAACCTACGTTATCCCTATGTACCCCTAATCTGCTGCCCTAACATCGCCGACCCCTATATTATATTTATTAACCCCTAATCTGCCCCCCTCAACGTCGCCGACACCTGCCTACACTTATTAACCCCTAATCTGCCGAGCGGACCTGAGCGCTACTATAATAAAGTTATTAACCCCTAATCCGCCTCACTAACCCTATCATAAATAGTATTAACCCCTAATCTGCCCTCCCTAACATCGCCGACAGCTACCTTCAATTATTAACCCCTAATCTGCCGAGCGGACCTCACCGCTATTCTAATAAATGGATTAACCCCTAAAGCTAAGTCTAACCCTAACACTAACACCCCCCTAACTTAAATATAATTTAAATCTAACGAAATTAATTAACTCTTATTAAATAAATTATTCCTATTTAAAGCTAAATACTTACCTGTAAAATACATCCTAATATAGCTACAATATAAATTATAATTATATTGTAGCTATTTTAGGATTAATATTTATTTTACAGGCAACTTGGTATTTATTTTAACCAGGTACAATAGCTATTAAATAGTTAAGAACTATTTAATAGTTACCTAGTTAAAATAATTACAAAATTACCTGTAAAATAAATCCTAACCTAAGATATAATTAAACCTAACACTACCCTATCAATAAAATAATTAAATAAACTACCTACAATTACCTACAATTAACCTAACACTACACTATCAATAAATTAATTAAACACAATTGCTACAAATAAATACAATTAAATAAACTAGCTAAAGTACAAAAAATAAAAAAGAACTAAGTTACAAAAAATAAAAAAATATTTACAAACATAAGAAATATATTTCAACAATTTTAAACTAATTACACCTACTCTAAGCCCCCTAATAAAATAACAAAGCCCCCCAAAATAAAAAATTCCCTACCCTATTCTAAATTAAAAAAGTTACAAGCTCTTTTACCTTACCAGCCCTGAACAGGGCCCTTTGCGGGGCATGCCCCAAGAATTTCAGCTCTTTTGCCTGTAAAAGAATAAATACAATACCCCCCCCCAACATTACAACCCACCACCCACATACCCCTAATCTAACCCAAACCCCCCTTAAATAAACCTAACACTAAGCCCCTGAAGATCTTCCTACCTTGTCTTCACCTCACCGGGTATCACCGATCGGTCCTGGCTCCGATATCTTCATCCAACCCAAGCGGGGGCTAGACATCCACTGAAGAAGTCCAGAAGAGGGTCCAAAGTCTTCCTCCTATCCGGCAAGAAGAGGACATCCGGACCGGCAAACATCTTCTCCAAGCGGCATCTTCGATCTTCTTCCATCCGGTTCGATGTTCCGATCAGCCAATAGAATGCGAGCTCAATCTGATTGGCTGATTGGATCGGCCAATCGGATTGAACTAGATTCTGATTGGCTGATTCCATCAGCCAATCAGAAAATTCCTACCTTAATTCCGATTGGCTAATAGAATCCTATCAGCCAATCGGAATTCGAGGGACGCCATCTTGGATGACGTCCCTTAAAGGAACAGTCATTCGTCGTTCAGTCGTCGGTCCGGATGGATGTTCCGCGCTGGAGGTCTTCAGGATCCTGCCGCTTCGCTCCGGATGGAAGAAGATCGAAGATGCCGCTTGGAGAAGATGTTTGCCGGTCCGGATGTCCTCTTCTTGCCGGATAGGAGGAAGACTTTGGACCCTCTTCTGGACTTCTTCAGTGGATGTCTAGCCCCCGCTTGGGTTGGATGAAGATATCGGAGCCAGGACCGATCGGTGATACCCGGTGAGGTGAAGACAAGGTAGGAAGATCTTCAGGGGCTTAGTGTTAGGTTTATTTAAGGGGGGTTTGGGTTAGATTAGGGGTATGTGGGTGGTGGGTTGTAATGTTGGGGGGGGGTATTGTATTTATTCTTTTACAGGCAAAAGAGCTGAAATTCTTGGGGCATGCCCCGCAAAGGGCCCTGTTCAGGGCTGGTAAGGTAAAAGAGCTTGTAACTTTTTTAATTTAGAATAGGGTAGGGAATTTTTTATTTTGGGGGGCTTTGTTATTTTATTAGGGGGCTTAGAGTAGGTGTAATTAGTTTAAAATTGTTGAAATATATTTCTTATGTTTGTAAATATTTTTTTATTTTTTGTAACTTAGTTCTTTTTTATTTTTTGTACTTTAGCTAGTTTATTTAATTGTATTTATTTGTAGCAATTGTGTTTAATTAATTTATTGATAGTGTAGTGTTAGGTTAATTGTAGGTAATTGTAGGTAGTTTATTTAATTATTTTATTGATAGTCTAGTGTTAGGTTTATTTGTAACTTAGGTTAGGATTTATTTTACAGGTAAATTTGTTATTATTTTAACTATTTTAGCTATTAAATAGTTCTTAACTATTTAATAGCTATTGTACCTGGTTAAAATAAATACCAAGTTGCCTGTAAAATATATATTAATCCTAAAATAGCTATAATATAATTATAATTTATGTTGTAGCTATATTAGGATTTATTTTACAGGTAAGTATTTAGCTTTAAATAGGAATAATTTATTTAATAAGAGTTAATTAATTTCGTTAGATGTAAATTATATTTAAGTTAGGGGGGTGTTAGTGTTAGGGTTAGACTTAGCTTTAGGGGTTAATCCATTTATTAGAATAGCGGTGAGCTCCGGTCGTCAGATTAGGGGCTAATAATTGAAGTTAGGTGTCGGCGATGTTAGGGAGGGCAGATTAGGGGGTTAATACTATTTATGATAGGGTTAGTGAGGCGGGTTAGGGGTTAATAACTTTATTATAGTAGCGCTCAGGTCCGCTCGGCAGATTAGGGGTTAATAAGTGTAGGCAGGTGTCGGCGACGTTGAGGGGGGCAGATTAGGGGTTAATAAATATAATATAGGGGTCGGCGGTGTTAGGGGCAGCAGATTAGGGGTACATAAGTATAACGTAGGTGGCGGTCGGCAGATTAGGGGTTAAAACATTTTAATCGAGTGGCGGCGATGTGGGGGGACCTCGGTTTAGGGGTACATAGGTAGTTTATGGGTGTTAGTGTACTTTAGGGTACAGTAGTTAAGAGCTTTATGAACCGGCGTTAGCCCAGAAAGCTCTTAACTCCTGCTATTTTCAGGCGGCTGGAATTTTGTCGTTAGAGCTCTAACGCTCACTTCAGAAACGACTCTAAATACCGGCGTTAGAAAGATCCCATTGAAAATATAGGCTACGCAAATGGCGTAGGGGGATCTGCGGTATGGAAAAGTCGCGGCTGAAAAGTGAGCGTTAGACCCTTTAATCACTGACTCCAAATACCAGCGGGCGGCCAAAACCAGCGTTAGGAGCCTCTAACGCTGGTTTTGACGGCTACCGCCGAACTCCAAATCTAGGCCATAGAATGTCAGATACCACTTTGATTTTATTATTAAAATTCTTTAGGATTGCTAGTTGTTTTGAAATCTGACCTTTGCAAAACACACAGGCAAACAAACAAACAATACTACTCAATAAAATGTTTTGTGTGTTAGAACGTTTTATGCTAGAATTATACTACTCACACTTATGTTTGTAACCAAAATATGACTGATGGTGGTGTATCTATTCCTCAATTTAAACCTATGAAATGGTTATGTCTCACATGCTAATGCTTTCTTTCTTTCTTTCTTTCTTTCTTTCTTTCCCTCCCCTTCTTTTATTTCTAAAGGTGAACAAATTATCCCTTCTTACTTTAAACACTACCATGAGTTCCATTTTCCATCACCATTGTAAAATCAGTATATATAATATATTTATATATCTGTCTTTATTTTTCTTCTTATGTGAATACCTTAGATGATCTTTAAAGGGACAGTCTACTCAAGAATTGTTATTGTTTAAAAAGATGGATAATCCCTTTATTACCCATTCCCCTGTTTTGCACAACCAACACGGTTATATTAATATACTTTTTACCTCTGTGATTACCTTGTATCTAGGCCTTTACAGACAGCCTCCCTATTTCAGTTCTTTGACAGACTTGCATTTAGCCAATCAATGCCCTTTCACTTGTAAATCCACGGGTGTGGTCACAATGTTATCTATATGAAACACATGAACATACGCCCTCTAGCTGTGAAAAACTGCCAAATGCATTGAAATAAGGGACGGCCTTCAAGGTTTTAGAGATTAGCATATGAGCCTAACTAGGTTTAGCATTCAACAAAGAATACCAAGAGAACAAAGCAAATTTGATGATAAAAGTGAATTGTAAAGTTGTTTAAAATTGCATTCTCTATCTGAATCTTGAAAGTTTAAGTTTTACTAGACTGTCCCTTTAAGTGTTCTAGGAGGTTATTAAAAATGAAAGGCACAGATGCCCTTAACTCACCACTCTATAGCTCTGTCCTTTGTTTTAATATTTGTATTCATATTGGGTAGTGGTATTTAGAGCACCAGCTCAAGTTTAAACACATCTAGAAGTAATCTTTTTGCACATGTGGGTTAGTGTGCATTTTACAAGTTGAAAGTAAAGCTTTTGCACGAGAGCAAAACCCGACGCAGACAAACTTCCCACTATATATATGATTTTTTTTTTTATAAAAATATTTCTATAGCTATTTTTTATATGAATATATACAGATATATATATATACATAGATGTATACTGTATATATATATATATATATATATATATATATATATATATATATATATATAATTAAAAGGAAAAATCATTTTGTCTTCAAAAGGAAGAACATTGCAATTTGAAGTGTTTATATTCAAAACTTACACATTACAGAAGCTATTTAGTTATAATAGCTATATCACAGCTATTTGGTTATAGCTGTGCACGCCATCAAAAGCATATTGGTGTATGTTGCTAAACAGCAATATATGTTCCTGCAAACATAGGCCTAGTTTCCATTGATGTAGTAAAATGTGGAAGAGTCTATGGAGATTTTTTTATGTTCCCACCAGTTTCCAAACTTTACCACCTCAATGGAAACTAGGTCATATATGGATAATGAAAGGATATTACAAAAAAGAAAATTATTAAAATGTGAAAAGCATATGTGCACATATCATTTTAACTATTAATAATATAACTTAATAAAAATAATACATTATTTACTAAATCGTATCACTTTAAAATAAGGTGTGCATACAAGTAATGAGACTTTTATGCTCTTAATAAGTGTTCAATTGCACATTGTTTGCAAGCAATAATTTTTAACCCATATATGGTGATAAATAATGGGGGAATTCAATGATTGAATCATTACATCTCAATAATTGTTCACTGCCATATATGGTGGATAAGGAGTTTATAACCATATATAGTATTATACAAGTTTTAATTTCTGATTCAATTATTGTATTAACCATTTATTAAAACCATATATGGTAATCAACATATTCTTCAACAGATATCTTATTAAATAATTCTTAAGATGTAATAATTCAATTAGATTTACAACCTTTATTTATAAACATAGAACTAGATTAAAAGTGGAGCGCTAATTTATTGCGCACCAGTAAACGGACAAATTCGCCCCATTTATGAGCATGCGACAAATAACCAGCAATTACAAGTGGCTGGTTATTGCTACCTCAATTTTGTGGTAGCAATTAGCATTCTGAAAATTAACCAGAGACCAGATCTCTGGTTAATTTTCTAAATGTCCCCAAATTGCTTCCAAAACAGTGGTGTGTTCTTTATTAAAAAAAAAAAAAAAATAGTAGCATCTTTATTTTTAATAAAGTAATTGCACAAAGCATTTATAAGGGATTAAAGTTGGTGGGTGTGTGGTGTTAGAAAAAAAAACGGCACTGAGAAGTGCCTTTACATTGCAGTTTATGGGGAACTGTGTGTTCTCTATAAATATATATGTATATGCTTATATACATATATATTTTAATATATGTATATACACAGATAAAAAAATATGTATATAAGTATTTACATATATATTTAAAATTGCTGCCTATCACTGTGCGACTTACCCCCTTCACTGCGCTAGGTTCTCATGCTGTGTCTGACGGCATGAGAACAAGGCTCCCATTGGAACCTATGTAAGCATGCTCTCGTGAGCACAATGCTTCTGTGCAATGCGAACGTGAGATCGCATTCTCATTGCACCTAACTTGTAATACCAGCACACATTTGCGTGCGCTGGCATTACAAAGTGGAGTGCAAATATTTGTACTCCACTTGCAAAATGCCCATATATGCCTGTTTTGTTTTATTTAAAAAAATCTATTTCATTGAACACTTGTTAAGAGCAAACACATAGTATTACTTGTATGCAAGCCTTTTTTTTTAACTCATAACTTACCAGGCAACCACAACATATTTGAAACATTAGTTAAAAAAGAAGGCCTTTAATCAAAGGAAGAAAAGTGTTAGGACTATTATTGTTCAAAATGTACATGTAATGTATGTAAAGAAAATTAAATAAAACATATGTAAAAATAAAACACAAGAATTATGTCAAATATTTTTATTATATTTATTTATATTTTATGACATGTAGATGAAAAATATCACTTCACCAAAATACTGTCAACTTGTTTAGTTAAGATATTTAAAGGGACAGTTTACTCAAAAAATTTCTCCACTTTAATTTGTTCCCAATGATCCACTTTACCTGCTGGAGTGTATTAATTCTTTTACAAGTAGCTCCTTTACCCTTATATTGGCATTTTAAATAGCTGATTTAGCATGTGGTATCCCCACCTATTCTGAAAGTTTGTGGCCGCAGGTCCAAGCTATAGATAAGCTTTGTAAACACAGCCAGCAGAAGAAATTACACTCCCAGTGGGATATAGCAGAGATAAGGTAATAAAATGTTGATTTTCAATTGTTCTCTCCAAGTACTGGTGATTTTTTTATGGACAGATATAAGATACAGAAGCATTCATATGTACACAATGTGATACAGTAATGAGATCTGATTATACCTGCAAGCTCAAGCTGTTTTATTAGGTTGTGGCTTCGAAACACAAAATTAGAGCTTTAATATACACAAATAAACCTTAAAAATCTAATTTTCATACATTTTGTTACTGTGCAGTTGGTAAAAAAAAGCAATTGTAAACACATTAAGGGAAACACTATTTTACAGTATACTGTTCCTTTAAATAAGATGACAACATAAGTTTAATGTCTTTTTTTTTCCTTTTAAATAAGGAAGAAGACAACACCAGATTCATGTCAAATTTGTATATTCAAATGATCTAAGAATTCCTGAGATTAATATTTTTAAAGAGACATTATGGTGAATAATTAGTTGTGGTACATGAATTATTAACATGTTAACATAATCGCAAAGAATTTATCCTGACAATGTAGTAAATCAGGTAAAATTATATTCATTTAAATAAATATAGCAAGTGCATGTTAAAGCACAAAGTATACCTTTGTATGCAAGTATTATTTACCTAATAATCAAATAAGAACTAAGTTTAAAGGACCATTAAACACTTTGAGATGGTAATATAAATTAATAAATTGTGTATATAAAAAAACTTTGCAGTATATTTTCATTATTTATTCTGTCCCCTTTTCCTGTAATTCCATTCTGAAACTGTGAGCTTTTCAGTTCCTTTTAGAAATGGAAGTGCAGAACACAGTCATATTCCGCATGGCCATTGGCTGCACACTCTAGTGACCTATTTATACAGTATCCCAGTAGTGAGTGTACAGCCTGTATAACAGTGTAAATTTGTTGTCCCCTCAAAATAACTCAACACACAGCCATTAATGTCTAAACCTTTGGCAACAAGAGTACACTGCATGGAGTTCACCAGAGCTTCACAGGTTGCCACGGAAGTCCTCTTCCACTCCTCCATGATGACCTTGCGCTTCCCCCACCTTCTGTTTGAGGATGCTCCACAAATGCTCAATAGGGTTTAGGTCTGGAGACATGCTTGGCCAGTCCATCACCTTTACCCCCAGCTTCTTTAGCAAGGCAGTGGTCGTCTTGGAGGTGTGTTTGGGGTTGTTATCATGTTGGAATACTGCACTTTGGCCCAGTCTCCGAAGGGAGGGGATCATGCTCTGCTTCAGTATGTCACAGTACATGTACAGTACATACAATATATTATTATATTTAAATACATATAGTAAGTGCATGTTAAAGCACAAAGTATACCTTTGTATGCATGTATTATTTGCCTAATAATCAAATAAGAACAACATTTAAAGGGACATTAAACACTTTGAGATGGTAATATAAATTAATAAATTGTGTATATAAAAAAAACTTTGCAATATACATTTATTATTTATTCTGTCCCCTTGTCCTGTAATTCCATTCTGAAATTGTGAGCTTTTCAGTTTTTTTTTTAAATGGAAGTGCAGAACACAGTCATATTCCGCATGACCATTGGCTGCACACTCTAGTGACCTATTTATACAGTATCCCAGTAGTAAGTGTACAGCCTCTATACCAGTGTAAATTTGCTTTCCCTCAAAGTACCTCAACACACAGCCATTACTGTCTAAACCATTGGCAACAAAAGTGAGTACACCCCTAAGTGGAAATGTCCAAACTGGGCATATATGATACTACCCCATCTACAATTAATATTGTAATTTATTAATGCAATAAATTAGTATATGTTTAAAATAATCATTATATGGGTTAGCAAACATGAATGTTAGAAATGATTAAATGTATTGCTGTGTTGTTCATCTGCTGCCCCCGATGGCCAGAATCCAGTATAACAGTCAAGGGACTTAACTGTTAAGGGTGCGTATCCATAGTGACAATACATACAGAGCCAATGGGGGAGCATTCCCCAAAGTATCCAATGAGAAGGGAAAAGCACCGTGAGTGTGAACAAATAAGATCATCAATAATTAGATATAAGGATTGGCAATGCAAACAAGGAGACAGTTTTTTTGTGACTTGCTGAGACTAGTGATTTGATATCTGGCGGCCATACTTGGGAACACATTTCACTTAAGTAAGAAACTGAAAACTTACCTTGATCTATGCGATAACTTTCCTTCAAATGAGATGATCTAAAGACCACTACAAATTGGTGAAGTATAATTGTTCTAATTTTTAATATCTGAAACAAAGGTTATTGGGAAGAACATAGTCAATTTATAATTAAGAAATTTAAAGGAGCATTCAGTATTTTAACTGTGTTCACAGTCCTGTATAAGGTTAAGTTTGTATCTTGTATGCTAAGTAATTCATATATATATATATATATATATATATATATATATATATCTTAGAATTGGTTTTAATTATAAGTAACTAAGAATTTGTTCCAGTTTAAATAGACATTTAAAGTAACTGTTTACATTAAGAATATATGTATTTTTAGTATTCTAATTAGATTAAATATCTTGGAATATCATTGTGTTAACTGAATGAAATTCTATTGTGAATAAGGTAAACTTGCATGAATTCTGCATAGCATATTTTAATAGTTTTTAAACGCGTATAATATTGATTCATATTCTGATTCCTACAAAAATATTTCAATGTGTTCATAGATATTTACTAATAATAAAGAATTCAGGTATTTGTATTAATTTTATTGTCTTAGTATATGCATATTTGATTGCGGGTTTAGTTTATAGAAAGATTGTTAAATATATTAAGTTATAACCCTGCCATATACTCACATATTATTTGGAGAGTACTGCTAAGATTCTTATAAATATACTGACAACCCCTTAGTAACCAGAGCACTTTTCAATTTTCTGACCATTTAGGACCAGGGCTGTTTTTACATTTTTGCGGTGTTTGTGTTTAGCTGTAAGTTTCCTCTTACTCATTTACTGTACCCACACATATTATATACCATTTTTCTCGCCATTAAATTGACTTTCTGAAAATACCATTATTTTCATCATATCTTACAATTTACTATAATTTGTTTTTATAAAATATGATGAAAAAATGGGAAAAAACACACTTTTTCTAACTTTGACCCCCAAAATCTGTTATACATCTACAACCATCAAAAAACACCCATGCTAAATAGTTTCTAAATTTTGTCCTAAGTTTAGAAATACCCAATGTTTACATGTTCTTTGCTTGTTTTGCAAGTTATAGGGCAATAAGTACAATTAGAACGTTGCTATTACCAAACCATTTTTTTCTCAAAATTAGCGATAGTTACATTGTAACGCTGAAATCTGTCAGGAATCCCTGAATAATCCTTCACATGCATATATTTTGTTTTCAGTAGACAACCCAAAGTATTGATCTAGGACCATTTTGCTATATTTCATGCCACCATTCCACCGCCAAATGCAATCAAATAAAAAAAAATTGTTCACTTTTTCACTAACTTTTTCACAAACTTTAGGTTTCTCACTAAAATTATTTACAAACAGCTTGTGCAATTATGGCACAAATGGTTGTAAATGCTTCTCTGGGACCCCTTTTGTTTAGAAATAGCAGACATATATGGCTTTGACATTACTTTTTGGTAATTAGAAGGCTGCTAAATGCCACTGCGCACCACACTTGTATTATGCCCAGCAGTTAAGGGGTTAATTAGGTAGCTTTTAGGGAGCTTATAGAGTTAATTTTAGCTTTAGTATAGTGTAGTAAATATCCCAAAGTATTGATATAGGCCTGTTTTGGTATATTTCATGCCAGCATTTCACCGCCAAATGCGATCAAATAAAAAAATCCTTAACTTTTTAACTAACTTTAGGTTCCTTACTGAAAACAGCTTGTGCAATTATGGCACAAATAGTTGCAAATGCTTCTCTGGGATCCTCTTTGTTCAGAAATAGCAGACATATATGGCTTTGTTGTGCACCACACTTGTATTATGTCCTGCAGTTAAGGGGTTAATTAAGTAGCGTGTAGGGTTAATTTTAGCTTTAGTGTAGAGATCAGCCTCCCACATGACACATCCCACCCACTGATCCCTCTCTGACCCCCTCAAACAGCTCTCTTCTCTCCCCAACCTCACAATTGTCACCCCCATCTTAAGTAGTGGCAGAAAGTGTGGCATTACTAAAATAAAAAGCATTTTTATATTGATTCTGCAGTGTTAGATCCCCCCTTACCCCCAACCTCCCGGATCCCCCTATACAGCTTTCTAACCCTCCCCCATCTACCTATTTGCCACCATCTTGGTTACTAGCAGCTCTCTGCCAGTACCCAGTTTGCCCCCCCCCTATTTTTTTTTATTTTTTATGCAAAATAAAATATTTTCTGTAGTGTAGCTGCCCCCCCTCATTACCCTACCCACCCTCCCCCTCCCAGATCCCTTGCCCAACACTTATTATTCCACCCTCTCTCTCCCTCCTTCCCATATTTTCATAATATAGTAATGTAAATGTGGGACGCGCATGCACACACGCGCGCAAATGCCCCAACATCCGCCCCAGCTGCAGTCCTGAGCGCACACATCGGTGTGACAGGAACCAGAACTAAGCATCAATGGCCACTCACCCACCTCCCTGCTGCTGCTCCCACCCACCAACGATCATCTCTCTCTGCATCAGTGGGTTAAAAAGGGTATTGCAGTGATGCCTCAATATTGAGACATCACTGCAATACCCTGCAATACCCTGAAAGCGTCTGGAAGCGATCACCATCACTTCCAGTGCTTGAAACCCAGAGGATGTGTCAGGTGCGTCATTGGTCACTAACTGTATTTTTTTTGTAGGACATGCCTGACACGTCCTTGGTCATTAAGGGGTTAAAAACAATAATAGGAATAATTTGCATGGGAAAGCTCATTTGACATCTAAAGCCTGTGTCTACAGTGCACCATTCTACCAAACTAAACTTCACACTTAGGGAGCCATTTAGGAAGCCTGGAACTTCAAGTTAAGAAGCAGTGTTTTTTCATCTGACTGGGGGGATTGAAATCCTCTGGTTGCATTGGCAAGATGGGATAGGAGCAGCCTATGCTGTCCTAACTTCTTACAGCTATGCTTGCTGTTTAACCTGAGGGGAGGGAGTCCCTATCACGGCCGGTTTGGGTTAGATTGACAAGTGAAAGATCCACATTACACACAAAAACAATATTTTAAATAAAAATACACTTTTAATCATAAATGTATGAATATTTACATATTCAAGTACATGGATAATAGTAAAAAAAAATCCACCAAATATTAAATCTTGAGAAAATGAAGAAGAACAGAGGGGCGCCTCATGTGTGGTATCGTCAAGTACACAACAAACAAATGACACAACTCAGGCCAAATGAGTACTCACATATTCACAAAGCACACTCACGTGCTGGTAGAGACAGGCTGCAGAATTATAGAGGTGTGACAGCTCACCCACTTATAAGCACTCTTAGTGAGAGGTGTAGGTACTAAAATGGAGACATAAAATACAGGCACTACATGTGCAGACTATTAATGGTATAACCAATAATATTTTCTTAGTACAGAGGGTACTCACATACTCACGGAGCACACCAATGTGCTTGTGGAAGCAGGCTGCAGATTGATGCAGGTGTGGCAGCTCACCAAAACAAGTGGTATCTTAGTAGTGATGACGCAGGTATATAGAAATCCCAATTGGCTCACTCAGGTATTGAGCTGATCTCTTGTATGTGGGTATAGGCAGATGGTGGGTAGAATAAAATCCACTCAAGGAGTAAAAAATATCCAAATTTATTAAAAATACAAAGTCTTAAAAACAACAACAACACAATAGTTGCTGATATAAGTGGATAATGGGGTGTCAAGTGATCCCCCAATGCTGCAACACGTTTATCGGTTCACAGACCGTTTCATCAGGCATAAAAAACATATGTACCCATCACTGCCTTATATACCCTACTACTAAACATTTAACCTCCCTGTAGTGAGTTGTAATTCTCAATTAGCTGATGTGGTACACCTGTCTAGATTATACCAAATCTCTGAATTGTAGGTGAACTGTTGCTCTCCTGTGTATATATGTAAATAAATATTATGCCTACAATTTCAAATGTATGCTATGCATTCTAATCAATTCCAATATATAATAAATATAATATCTATATACATATATATATCCGCCCGAAGTTACTGGCGTGTGTGCAAATTCCCTAAATGGTGTAAGCAATGAACTGGTGAAACCCCCCCCTTCCTTTTCCCTTTTGTATTGATGGGAAGTTCTGCCTTTTGTTTATCTATTAAAGGTGTGCATGTGCCCTGCGTAATGGATAATTTTACAAGTCAATGAATACAAATTTTAGTGTGTACGTTCATTTGTTCCATCAGATCGACTACTAACATCACGATCTATTTAACTCTTATTTAGTTTTTGGTCCTATTCAAATCAGATCATAAACAAATCTATGTCATGTGTTGATGTTTGCAGAAGCGTAAATACTCCCATCCTATTGGTTCCTGTTAACACCATTCTATTGGTTATAGTCGCATGACGTGGGGATCAAATTTTCAACACCCCCCTTCCCCATCCAATAATTGTAAGAAGCGTTGTCTTGCAAATTAGCATATCGGATTGGCCCCCTCTGAATATGAATGAAGTTATGACAGTTGTGGAATGTGTGTGAGCCACCTAAACAATACGAGTGTAACCAACAATGACGGTCTGAGACGCGGACTATTAGTAATGTTATATTTTAAAATTGGATCTTTCATTATTATTGGCCAGTGTTTCCTAAGAGTTTTCTTAATAAAAATATGTTCAGAATTAAATTGAGTAATGAAAAGTGGTTCTTTAGGGCCATTGTTGGCTGATGTAGTCGGATCTAGATGTTTTGGAGTTAAGATATTGTGTCTGTTGTCATTTCTTGCCTTTAAAAAGCTATCTTCTATTAATTTATCAGGATAGCCTTTCTCTTTAAATCTATTGCATAGTATTTTTGACTGTTGGTCATAAAGGGTTAGGATACTAAAGTTCCTTCTAATACGCCTGAATTGACTGTAAGGGATGTTGGTCTTCCAACCTTTAAGATGATTACTGGAGAAGTGTAAGAAATTATTACTATCCACTTCTTTAAAAAAGGTGGAAGACACAACATCCCCCCCATCACTCCATTCAAGACAAACATCTAAGAACTCTATTTTTTCTTTCTGCAGATTGTGTGTGAAAGAAAGGCCCATATCATTTGAGTTTAAATGGTTGATAAATGAAGTTGCTTCTCCTATGGTGCCCTCCCAAATGAAAATGAGGTCATCAATGAAGCGGCCATAGAATACCAGGTTTGCCTCCCAGTTGGTGTTATAAATGTACTGATCTTCAAATACGCCCATAAAAAGGTTGGCAAAACTGGGGGCAAACCTGGTACCCATGGCCGTACCCTTGATTTGTAGATAGAAGTCATCCAAAAATTGGAAATAATTATGTGATAGAATATATTGAATACAAGTTATAATGAATTCTTGTTGGATAGAAGGAAGATAGATATCATTTTCAAGATGGTGTCTAATGGCATTTAACCCCAACGTATGGTCTATATTAGAGTAGAGTGCCCCTACATCGCAAGTAAGCCAGAGAGTGCAACTTTTTCTTTTAACATTCTGTAACTTATTTAATAGATCTGTGGTGTCTCTGATATAAGACGGTAGCTTCATGACATATTTTTGTAATAATAAATCTATGTATTCAGAAACTCGATCGATAGGGCTATTGATCCCTGAAATTATAGGTCTTCCTGGTGGTTTTAATCGATTTTTGTGTATTTTTGGTAAATGATAGTAAAATGGAATGCTAGGATGATCTGGTAGGAGGTATTGTTTTTCTTTTTTGTTTAGTATCCCTTTATGGAAGCCATCTAATATTAGATTTTTGAGAATTTTACAAAAGTGTAATGTGGGGTCACTGTCTAATTTCTTATAGTATTCCGTGTCGAGTACTATACGTTTGGCCTCTGTGATATAGTCGGGGTAGTCCTGTAGGACTATGCCTCCGCCCTTATCCGCTTGACGTATTATTAGATTTTTATTAGCTATTAAATTATTCAGTGCTTTCTGTTCATTGGGCCAAATTTTCCCAAATTTCACTTTTTGTTTTTTTGATTCTATTTTGTGCTGTTTGTGAGCTAGTTTGTTAAGGTCATCTAACACCAATTGCTGGAAGAGATCAATATAAGATCCTTCCTCTCTAGGGGGGTTAAATGTAGATTGTGGTGCAAGATTAGTATGCACAATCTGTTCAAATAGATCATTGATTAAATTTGGGGTGTCTTTGTAGACTATCTGTGTGAGGTTCCTAGGTTCCATTACATCTGTTAGTATTGGTGTGGCATCTAGTTTATGTTTTCTTAATTGTTTAGCTGCAAAATACCTCTGTAATGAGAGTTTCCTAGTGAAAGAGTTGATATCAACGAATAGATCAAATAGATTGGGTTGATTAGGGGGGCAATAGGACAGGCCTCGACCTAGAATTCTGATCTCGTCATCTGACAGAGTGTGGGAAGATAGATTAAATATACCATCTTTTAATCTCTGAAGCTTTGTTTTTTTTGATGGTGTGCCCTCTCCCTCTCCTACCTCGTTTGGAAAAGATCTTTTTTTGTGGTTTAATGCTGCTTTCGTTTTGTCCCATAAGGGGGCCAATGGTCTCTCCCCTAAAAAATGATTTCCAACAGAGGTGGAGGGTCTTTCTTGTGGTATGTTGTGTTGTTCCATCACTATATTAATGGAATTATCATCGTTATTCGGTAAAGCATCAAATCTATTGTGTGTTGGAATTGTATAATAGTTGTTAGATGAATTGATACGTGTATTGTTATGTTCTCTTTGATTTCTGTGATCTTGATTCCTATTGTCTCATCCATAATAGGTCATCTCAGTTGATCTATTATAATGTCCTAAATGATGGAAGTAATTTGATCTGTAATGTTGTATGTGAGAAGCCGTATTGTTGTGATTGGTATTATATGTAGTTCTATTCTCATAGTGATGAGTTTGTGGTATCGAAGACTGCTGTGGTCTTTGTCGATTGTGTTGTGAATTATTCACCGAGTTCTCCTGTGCACCCCGGCTATTGGTATTATTATCAGTAAAGAAATTGTTGTTCTCGTTATAATTCTGAGGTGTACGTGGTGCATGTTGATTTTGCCTATCAGAATAATGGTTATTGGAATTAGACTTCCTTCAATAATTGGGAGTCCAATTGTGACTATTGTTAAATCTGTTACTCCTCCTGTTTCTATTTTGTACTACTTTCCAGTTCTCACTTTGATTGTCATTGACTTCGGTTTCCTCTTTCTTATTATATGTATATACAATCCCTTTATTGTAGTCTTCCTCATCTCTTGCTAACTTAGAATTCTTCCTTATAATCAATTATTTTTGATACTCATCTGATGATTGAATTGTGTGATTGTTAAGTCTAGTGTAATCTGTATGTCCTTTCAATTTATCAAGTTCTAATTGAATTTTTTCAATTTCTTTAGCAGTGTCATCTACCAGTTGTTGTCTATGGTTAATTAGAAGGTCAATAAGTTGAAAGGAGCAATTATCCAGAATTGAAAACCATTTTTCCAGAAGGGTGGTATCATTTTTAAATGAGCAGTTCTTAAATACCCTTAGGCCTCTCGGGATTTGCTTTTTGTCTCTATATTTTTTAAGCGTATCTAAATCCCACCAGTGTCTATTTTCAGTTTTTAGTAATCCCTCTAGGGTGGAAAATAAACCTTCTATGGACGTATCCATTGACAATTGTATTGAACCTTGATTGAGACTATTCTCTTGGGCAACCCTTCTGGAGGATCTTTCTATTACAGATAGCATATTGAAATATAATGTATTAAATTAAAATATAATGTTATAAAATAAAATAAAATAAAATAAAATGCAATACAATAAAATAAAAGATAAATAATAAAATCCCAGACCTCTAACCGTTGCGGAAGGGCAGGAATACAAGGCCCAAACTGTTGTGATCACCTCCTCTGGTATGCCAAACTGAGACAACGTGAACCACAGGTAGTCCCATCTGACCCTGTCAAATGCTTTTTCCGCATCAAGCGACAGGGCCAGCATGGGTTGTTTCAATCTGGAGGCTTCCGTGAGGATGCCAAGTACTTTTCAAGTGTTGTCTGGGCCCTCCCTGCCAAAGGTAAACCCGACCTGGTCTGAGTGAACTACCTTCAGGAGCAAATGATTCAGGCAGTTAGCCCAGAACTTGGCATACAGCTTTACATCGCCGTTGATCAGCGAGATCGGTCTATAGCTGGTGCACTCGGAGGGATCCTTATTCGGCTTAGGGATAGGAAGGATGATTGCCTGCCGAAATTCCTTTCTGAACAGCCCTGATTCTCGGGCCTCTGAGAAGACCTTGAGGAGGATCTTATTTTTTCTGTCTTAAAAAGTTTATAAAAGGCCGCCGGATAACCGCCAGGGCCTGGTGCCTTGTTGTTTTGAGTATGTTTGATGGCTAAGTTCAGTTAAAGAGAATGGGGCTTTTAGCACCTCTTTATCAACCTCCGTCAGGGTTGGCAATTTCAGATTTTGTAGGAATTCAGTTATGTTTTGTATAGAGGACTCACTGTCGGCAATAGAAGGCTGCAGATGATACAATTGTGAATAATATGTCGCAAAGGTTTCACCGATGTCTTTTGGCGAAGAGACTAGCTGCCGCCATTCTACCTCGCAATTTATCTGCTAGGAGTGTTGAGGCCTTATTGCCTTGACAATACATTAGCTTTTTAAATCGAGAGAAGGGTTCCCTAACTCTTTCCAACTCTCTGTCAGCCAGCTGTGTTCTAAGTTTTTTAATTTGATCTGCTAAAAAACGATGATGGGGAGCTTTTATTCTCTAATTCTACTGACCGCAGCTCAGCCATAAGAAGGCCTAAAGAAGCACCACTTTGGTGCCTAAGCTTTGCCTGTCTCCTGATACATATTCCCCTCACATATGCTTTTAGTGAAGCCCACACCGTTTGGGATGACATGTCAGGGGTTTCATTTATACTGAGGAACTCAGTTATCGAATTTTGGAGGGAGGTCCTAAAAGCTTTGTCTTGGAGCACCTGTTTTGACAGTTTCCAGCTAGGTCTGGACATTTTAGTTAAGTCAGTGGATAGGGTGAATGTGAGTATATCATGATCTGACCATGCACAGACTCTAATACTCGAAGATAAGACTCTATCTAGCGACCAAGAGTCTGTGAAAAAATGGTCCAGTCTCGAGTAGGAATTATGAGGTCTAGAGAAATAAGTATAGTCTCTGTCATTGTGGTGATGCGCCCTCCAGACGTCATATAAGTTATACTGGGTTATATGCTGACGAAATTTACTGGCAGTATTTTTTGTGTATGTGTCAATTTTTTTCCCCTTCTGAACTTTCTTGTCAACTAGGGGGTCCCATACCATATTAAAGTCTCTCCCTAGGACTGTAGTTCCAACTTTGTAGCGTTCAACTTTGGACAGTACCCCTTTCAGAAAACTGGGTTGGGATTGGTTCGGGACATAAATATTAGCCAAGATAAATAAGATACCATTTAATTTACAGGTAAGCAACAGGAACCTCCCTTGACTATCTTTCTCTTCGTGTATGAGTTCAAATTGTATAGACTTATGTATGGCAAACGCTACTCCTCTAGATTTTTCAGAATGTGAGGCTGTGAGGACTACAGGGTAGTCTGGGGATTGTAAATGGTTTCATGGATGAGGCTAACCAATGGGTCTCTTGTACAAATATAACCTGAATCTTTAAAGCTTCATAGAGTTAGTAAGCATGCTTCTCTTTTCCTGTGAATTAAGTCCCTTAGCATTTAGGGTTGCAAAGGAGATATTATTGGGAATTGCCTGCATCATAGGGCTGGGGAGGGGAAAAGAGAAAAGGGGGTAAGATAAAGGAGAGGAAAGGGGTTTAGTGAGTCGACTTACCCCGTCCGGATCTGTGCACCAGGATACAGCTCCAAATGACCGCAGGGTGTATAGAGTCAAATCCGTGGTCAAAGAAACCACAGGGAGTCAAATCTTGATTGACCTAGAACTTTATACAGAAAAAGTATGAGGTTATCACAAACGTATACTATACTATAAATATGAAAGAAAAAAAAAAAGAAAAAGGTATGGTGAACCAGGGGTTCACCGAAAGGAGAAGTTTATCTAAAAGTTAGACTGACCTCTCCAGTCCACGTAAGAGGGGATAACACAAATAGAATTTGCGTATGGAAGGGGGGGGGGCGGTACAAGTAAACAACTTGTAGAAAAAAAAGATTGACTACCTAAGGGGGAATGTGAACTATAAAATAATCATAATATTTCTCAAATGAACTTGTAAAATAGAAACAATTTTGCAGTCAGTGTAATGGTTATAACCTATGTCTTATAAATACAATCAACTCCTGGGCATCTCTAAAAACAGTTCTAAACAATTGTCAGGAGTGTGTCTATTAGAGTTTGTTAAGCTAAAGCTAATTGGGGGAGTGGTAGGCGATCGAGAGTCCCAGTCCCTAAGGAAGGGATAGCTAGTAGGTAGAGGCAAAGTGGTTTAAATAAATCTAAGACCTCATGCTAGGTATCTCGAGCACCTCCACTCCTTACATTTACCAAATGTCTAGACATAGAATAGAAACAGTAAACAAAACATTTAGAAAAATATACACTGCGTGAATCAGTACCCATATACCACATTCAGACCAATAGGGGAAAAAAAAAAAAAAAGGGGGGGGGTGGTATCTCTCATGTCATGGGCCGGTGTGGTCTAGGGGTGAAATCTGGAGCTCCAGCTCAAATTTTTGTGGCTGGAGGAGCATCTACTATATCAGGTCGGTTCAGTTGTGGGGTCAAACGAGATGCTTCAGAATGATTCTTAGGATGTATAGAGTCCGTTGTTGTTTGGGTCTCAGCCGGGACTAGACCCCATTCTTTTAGCAGATCAAACCCTTCTTGGGGGGCTATGATTGTATGTGTTTCTCCATTTTTTGAAACTATTAGCTTTGTCGGATAGCCCCATCTGTATCTAATATTTTCCGTTCTCAAAATTTGGGTGATGTTTCTGAAGGTTCTTCTTCTTTGTAAGGTGTAGCTGGAAATTTCGGGGAAGACAGAAATTTGTTGGAATTTTTCTGGCAGTTGAGGCTTGTTAGTCAGCTCTCTCATTATTTTTTCTTTATGGGTGAAGAAATGAATCCTAGCTAGGACATCTCTTGGTTTGTCTTGCGAGACAGATCTAGGGCACGCCACTCTGTGAACTCTGTCGAGTAGAAGACCCGGCGGGTCTATCGAAGGTATCAAGAGAGTGCAGAATTCCAAAACATAGGACTCAAGATCTTGGGAACAAATCTCTTCGGATATCCCCCGAAACCTCAAATTATTCCATCTGGACCGATCCTCCATGTCCGCTAGTTTTAATTCTAGGTCAGATATCTGGATCGCCAAACTCTGTGAATAGGTTAGTAGATGGGCTTGATCAACGGCTAGGTCTTCTTGCTTGCGTTCTAAGGTTTCAGTGCATTCTCCTAACGCTGTAATATCTCTATGAAGCTCTGCTGTGGAACCTTTAATTTCTTTGGTTAACGTGTCCTGAAGGAGGTTCATACGTCTGGTTATAACATCTACAATATTCGTAGATAGAGCATCTGACGTAGGAGACTGGAAATCCATACGGCTTTCAGATTCACTGCCTTCCAATGCAGAAGTAGAATCTCTATACGACTGAGTTTTGTCAGTAGGTTTGCTTTTGAAATGATCCACCACTGTTATCTTGGGTGGTTGAGGCGATTTTGGCTTTCTTTTGGTATTTTGAGACATGCTCAGTGTTGTATTTTTGGTCAAGCCAGTGAATATGGTATATGTTTAATGATAAATCACGCTTGAATACAAAATGTTAGTAGGAAAAAACAAAGGTAATGTGAGTTATAACATAGTCCCCCTGGCGTCAATCTTGGTTTAGACAGCCATGCTTAACATACTGCCTGCATACACGGAAAAAAATACCAGTATGATCCCTGCTAGTATTTTATCCTAAACAACCCTCAGCAAAGACAAATAGAGTGATAAGCCGTGTGTGCACCCTCTCCAGGGAAATTGCCCTCACTGGGCCAAGACGGAAAAAGGAATGGGGATATGACCTGCTGCACTTGCATACAGCAGGAAAGGGGTGGAGAGAGTGCCCAGGGATGCGGGGTATATGGCTTTCAGTTGCTGGTACCCAATATATAATGGGATATCAGGGTCTAGTATCCTGCGGAAAAAAGTACAGGTTAGGAAATAAACACTACACTCTGTAATTGTATAATTACAGAGACACCTGAGCTGACGCAGCAGCTGAAAGAATGCATTAAGTAATAAGCACACTGTGTCCCCTGAGCCTATTGGGGTCAGTCCCCAAGTTGTACTGTCAATAGATGTTGAAAATGGAGATATGAGGGACTGATCAGAAGTCCACAGATGGCAGTTAATATGAGGAATGTAGGCAGTTTATAAAAGTTGAGTGAGGGGATCCTTGATCTGTAACCAGTTAGTGAGCAGATATTACAGCTCCCTCATACAGTAATGTGCTGTTGTCTAAGGTGTGTACAGGCTTATATACTCCTACAGGGCAGAGCTTGTAGTGATGTAGTGTATAGGGCCACAAGTGGAAGGGAAGAAAAAGGGCCTGATTAATTTTTTGAGTCCAGTGGAAATCTCAAATGTGGTTAAGATGCTGGACTAAGGGACAAAACTGTCAGGTTAACAAAGGCCCACACTCTTTTCCTCTCCCCCAGTATATGTGCTACCAGGCTGAGCAATAAACGTTGCAGAGTTATGCCTTATGACAGGTTTCAGGGCACCTGAGGCATAAAGCTAGGGGCACAAGTCTTATGCAGAAGAATGTATCAGCACTTTACCTCTTCTAGGTTATACTGGGGCTCAGGTTCAGTCAGTTTGAGGTAAAGGCTCAAGTTAATATGCGTTATGTGGTGTGACGCACTTTAAATTTAGGGCCCCTGGCCCACTTCAGGGCAATATGTATAATGTAGAATGGAGAATTTTAGTGTAGCCCCCACAAAGTATCCCTATAACAAGGGTCCCGGTGCTAAAGGCAAGTCCTGCAGTATCTAAAGGGCTCCAGGAGCGGTAAGATGTTATTTTCAGATGGCCTGGTGATTGAGACTTGGGCCTTAGAATGGTGGCTAAAAATGATCCGCGGCACTCAGGAAAGGTACACAGCCTCCTATGAATTGCACTTACCGAAGGTGCTGAGCCCAAGTGCTAGCAGTCCAGAAGTCTCTCGTGGCCTGAACTCCGCTGCCTTGGCCTCTCGCCACGTGGGTCCGACCATAACTTGTGCGGTAGCCCTGTCAATGATTTCTCCTGCGAGATCGGTCTGGTCTTGTATGTAAAAGCTAGCTCCGGAGCGGATCCCCGACCCTCAGGAGCTCAGGTAGGCAGAGTAGATCCCAGATGAAGTGGCTGGCCTCGGTCTGCTAGTGTCTAGCGCACCCACGTACTCCTCTCATAATTTAACTCCTCAGTCCAGACGGACTGAAAAGGGGCTTGGACAGTGGCTTGTCAGTAACACCAGGGAGATGTTTTGGCATTAATATAGCACTTGTCTAACCCCCAAATATCACTTAAATTCTATATATCGCACAGAGCTCCAAGTTAGTGCGACTGTCCTGTACGGCAGCTGGCTCCGCCCCCTCATTTTGTCTATCTTTACTAGTAATTTTTTTTTACTTTCTGATTTGTGAGCAATAGTTATAATTTTCAAGTATTCATAATACCTTTTATTCCTTACACAAATACTCACAGGAGTAAGATTTTGGTTAGCAGGACTATATTTTATGATGACTTCCATTTAAGGCTTAAACATTCTACTAACTTGTCTTCAGTGAAATCATTTTTAAATTAATGTAAATTTAAATTATATGTTACATTTTCTTAACCTGAAAACATTTTGATTTGTACAGTGTTCTTAAAAAAAAAAAGAAAAGAAGAAAAAAAAAGGTTTTGTTGCTTTAGAAAAAGCAAAATAAATGTTCTTTGTGTACAATATATATATATATATATATATATATATATATATATATATATATATATATATATACAGTATTATTAGCTACATTTGCAAATACAGTTTCAAAATCAAGATAACTGTATTATGAAACTGCAAACTATTATTTAACAGTCAGCAATAACTTTCAATTCATTTCACTAATGACGGTAAGTGCAATAAGCACAACCTCTCAGTTGCATGCATGTTTCCGCTTGAAATAGCTTGGCCCAAACTCTTCAAAGGTTCTTTTATTACCTTTTTTTTTTAAGACAGTCTAAGCATGGAAAATCTATAAATTCCAATAAGCCCTCATAAAATTGTTTCTAAGTAACTGAACAAAGGGGTAGATTTTGCTAAACTATGCAGGTAAATAAATTACACTTCAACATGTATTAGTTCTTATGCACTTCTGTTAGGCTTTACTATTGTAAGAATACAAGAACACAAGTTGTGAAAAAAGAATTCAGAATTCTCAATTTATAAATGATCGTATAATTATCTCAAAGGAGTTATGTTTGTCTATTCAACAAAATATATAATAAAAGACACACTGAACATTGTTTGATCATATATTTAGATAAGCATTACGGTTTTAGCTATTTTATTTTGCCAATACATTATATATATATATATATATATATATATATATATATATATATATATATATATATATAAACCAAATTATGGGGGGAGATAAAAAACTGAATTTAAAATCCTCCATGTCTCAAAATTAAATCAATGTAAATATTTGCATAGGAAATTAGTACATCTAGGCAAGTATCCCGGCTTCCTTTTCCCCAGAAATTCTTAATATACAATGTTTCCAATGCACAAGAGAATTGTGGGTAAGATATGCAAATTAGATATGCAAATTAGATATAAAAAACTGAGAATTTGCATATCTAATTTGCGTATCTTACCCACAATTCTCTTGTACATTGGAAACGTATATTAAGAATTTCTGAGGAAAAGCAAGCGGGGATACTTGCCTAGATGTACTAATTTCCTATGCAAATATTTACATTGATTTATATATATATATATATATATATATATATATATATATATATATATATATATATATTTACATAGTTTTATTTTATTTCAATATTAGCATCAAGCACATTATGGGCATTTCCTTATGTTCTTTAAGACTGGTCAGACAAGACTAGATAAAAATTTTGATCAACAAAGATATTTTTTTATTAACTGATATGGATTTTTGTTTAGAAAATATGATAAATGCAAGTTTAATTTACAAATACCTGACAAGTCCTATAACTCACAAACATTCCTCCTTAAGCCTTTCCACTTACTCAGCTTTTATGGCATGAAATACTTTTTGCCAAATTCTCACTGAACTCCTGGAAACATTAAAAAACTCATGCCATTAAAACTGTTTCATCAGATGCCTAATTCACAGCTAAAGTTAAAGTTTAAAAAGATATCTTAGTGAATATGCATTCAAGCATACATCTCTGTATATATATATGTTACCAATAATGTGTGTGCTATAATTTAGTGGTATGTTTTTGCTATGCCAGCTCATTTATTGAAAACAATATTTTATCAGTATGTTTAAGAAATATTAAAGGGACAGTAAAGTAAAAATGTAACTATTAGGGTTTAGATAGAGCATGCAATTTTAAACAACTGTATAACATTGCTACAAACATTTCAAACACTCGCCTAGATTACAAGTTTTGTCGGTAAGGCTGTGCGGTGCTAACGAGCAGTTTTCCCTCACTGCTCACCTACAGTAACGCTGGTATTACGGGTTTTTAGAAACCCGGCGTTAGCCGCAAAAAAGTGAGCGTAGAGCAAAATTTAGCTCCACATCTCACCTCAATACCAGCGCTGCTTACGTTAGCGGTGAGCAGGTAAAACGTGCTCGTGCACGATTTCCCCATAGGAATCACTGGGGGAGAGCCGGCTGGAAAAAAAAACCTGCAAGAAAGCAGCGTAAAGCTACTAACGCAGCCTCATTGATTCCTATGGGGAAATAAACGTTATATCTACACCTAACACCCTAACATGAACCCCGAGTCTAAACACCCCTAATATGCCGCCCCCGACATCGCCGACACCTGCATTATATTATTAACCCCTAATCTGCCGCTCCGGACACAGCCGCCACCTACATTATACTTATGAACCCCTAATCTGCTGCCCCCAACATTGCTAATCCCTACATTATATTTATTAACCCCTAATCTGTCACCCCCAATGTCACTGCAACCTACCTACACTTATTAACCCCTAATCTGCCGCCCCCAAAGTCGCCGCCACTATATTAAATTTATTAACTCCTAAATCTAAGTCTAACCCTAACACCCCCCTAACTTAAATATAATTTAAATAAATCTAAATAAAATAACTATCATTAACTAAATTATTCCTATTTAAAACTAAATACTTACCTATAAAATAAACCCTAAGATAGCTACAATATAACTAATAGTTATATCTATCTTAGTTTTTTTTTTTTTTTTACAGGCAACTTTGTATTTATTTTAACTAGGTACAATAGTTATTAAATAGTTATTAACTATTTAATAGCTACCCAGTTAAAATAAATTAAAATTTACCTGTAAAATAAATCCTAACCTAAGTTACAATTACACCTAAACTAACTACAATTAAATAAAATTGAAAAAAAATGATCTAAAGTACAACCCCCCCCCACTAAATGACAGAAAATAATAAAATAATTACAAGCTTTTTTAAACTAATTACACCTAATCTAAACCCCATAATAAAATTAAAAAAGCCCCCCAAAATATTAAAAAGCCCTACCCTATACTAAATTACAAATAGCCCTTAAAAGTGCCTTTTGCGGGGCATTGCCTCAAAGTAATCAGCTCTTTTACCTGTAAAAAAAAGTACAATACCCCCCCAACATTAAAACCCACCACCCACACACCCAACCCTACTCTAAAACCCACCCAATCCCCCCTTAATAAAACCTAACACTAACCACTTGAAGATCACCCTACCTTGAGAAGTCTTCACCCAGCCGGGCCGAAGTCCTCAACGAAGCCGGGTGAAGTGGTCCTCCAGACGGGCAGAAGTCTTCATCGAAGCCAGCCAGAAGAGGTCCTCCAGATGGGCAGAAGTCTTCATCCAGGCTGCATCTTCTATTTTCATCCATCCGGCGCGGAGTGGGTCCATCTTCAAGACATCCGACGCGGAGCATCCTCTTCCAACGAAGTCCAACTGAAGAATGAAGGTTCCTTTAAATGACATCATCCAAGATGGCATCCCTTGAATTCTGATTGGCTGATAGAATTCTATCAGCCAATCGGAATTAAGGTTGAAAAAATCCTATTGGCTGATCCAATCAGCCAATAGAATGCCAGCTCAATCCTATTGGCTAATTGGATCAATCCTATTGGCTAATTGGGTGTTAGGGTTAGGGTTAGACTTAGATTTAGGGGTTAATAAATTTAATATAGTGGCGGCGACGTTGTGGGTGGCAGATTAGAGGTTAATAAGTGTAGGTAGGTGGCGGCAACATTGAGGGCAGCAGATTAGGGGTTAATAAATATAATGTAGGGTTTGGCGATGTTGGGGGCAGCAGGGGTTCATAAGTATAATGTAGGTGTCGAAGATGTCAGGGGCGGCAGATTAGGGGTTAATAAGTGTAAGATTAGGGGTGTTTAGACTCAGGGTTCATGTTAGGGTGTTAGGTTTAGACATAACTTTTATTTCCCCATAGGAATCAATAAGGCTGCGTTAGGAGCTATACGCTGCTTTTTTTCAGATTTTTTTTTTCAGCCGGCTCTCCCCCATTGATTCCTATGGGGAAATTGTGCACAAGCACGTTTTACCTGCTCACCACTAACATAAACAGCGCTGGTATTGAGGTGAGATGTGGAGCTAAATTTTGCTCTACGCTCACTTTTGTGCGGCTAACGCAGGGTTTCTAAAATCCCGTAATACCAGTGCTGTCTGTAAGTGAGCGGTGAGGGAAAACTGCTCGTTAACACCGCACAGCCTTACCGACAAAACTTGTAATCTATGCGAGAGTTACTATAGCCAAAAAAACCTAAATTTACAATAACTATACCTTATCTGGAAACACTTTGTTGTTTGTTAATAAGTGATTGTGGATAACTGTGCCAAGCATGTTAAATGTTTTAAGGAGCTGTGCAAGGGAAAATAAAGTTCAATTTAGTGTTTTAAACCAAATTGATCTGTCTTATTTTTGAGCCAATGGAATTTTATTTTGAACAGACTCATATGTTGATGCCAACAATAAATCCAATTGTTTACAAACTGGCATTTCCTTTCAACTTGACAAGTCTTTTATATATGAAATATTGGTAGGTTAAGTAACTGGCAGTTTTTTGAGTAATTCATATCATGTAAAGTTTTCTCCAAGAGTGCAGTACTTGCTAAAATGTATTCCAATATTTTGACTACAGATGTGCCAATCTACACAAATGTAATTTGACTAGTCTGTGAGGCATAGTATTCATTGGGGTGTGCAAAGATCACAGACACTTTGACTTTTTGTTCTATCTGGTGCCAGAAACACAATCTAAGAATATACATGATCTAAGAATAAAATTCCCATGCTGTCGATACCATTTTGGAAGAAAAAAAATGGAATAAAGTAATTAATTAAGCTCAGTTTTGCCACTGGATATCTTAATCTTCCTAAATATAAGTTAACATTTCACAAGGCATTTATGAACATATGTAAGTATGGCTGTTCATCAGACATTTTCAAAAATTGCAAAAACATTATTTTGACATCTCTGCAAATGTTATTTTATTTTAATAAGACTTAATGAAGAAATAATTTACTCAATACTTTGAAACTAACCACAGATATGATGAAAAACATAAATTGTTGATTAATAAGTAAATAAAAGAGATGCAAAACACAGACAGTAAATTGGATTTAAAAACAGTAACAGAGCACAAACAAAGCTTGCGTTAGACCGCACAAGTGCAAATTAAATGTGTGCTTGGCAGGTTAGACCGGCTGAAGTCCTTGTGTAAAGGGTTAGGGCTAAATAAAAAGTTGTACCAAACACAATATAAATACATTAAAATAAGCTGTTACACTCATATATACACTATCTAATGAAAAATATTCACATAGATATTAAATATTACTGTATAATGGTTAAAAGGCATATGGTTTTATGACAAGGTGTTTGAATTGAAAGGGTTATAATGTATATATACATAAATATACATACCTCAATATGTGTATACATGTGTATTTATGTTTATATGTGTATATATGTATATATGTACATATATACACATTTAAACACATATATACAGATGGATACATATACAGTATATATATATATATATATATATATATAAATATATATACATGTATGTATATATACTTTGGAGCCCTTTCCAGTCAAATACCTGAAAACTTACTTTATCAGTTTTTGCCCAAGAGCTAAACCGCTAAATAGCGCCCACTTGTAATAGGCCTTCTGTATGTATTTTTTCAAAGCTGATGCCATATAGTGCTTACAGACATGTACAGGCTTCTCAGCTTACCTCCCTACATTTCAACAGAGGATACCTAAAGAACAAAGACAATTTGATAATGGAAGTAAATAGGAAAGTGATTCATAATCACATTCTCTGAATCATGAAAGAAACATTTTGAGATTTATGTCCCTTTAAGGGTTTTTTAATATACATGTCAAACCATGTGCTTGCAGAGAGCTATTAGAGTCTAAATTCAGTATTTAAATTGATTATCTAACTCTCTGTTTATACAAATCAATAAAAGAACTAACATCTCTGTTAAAGAGACATTAAACACTTTGAGCTGGTAATATAAAATGATAAATGTTATACAGTATATAAAAAACTCTGCAAAATACTTTCATTATTTCTTTTGTCCCCTTTTCCTGTAATCCCATTCTAAAATTGTGAGCATTTCAGTTCCTATTAGAAATGGAAGTGCAGAACACTGTTATTTTCCACACAGCCTTTGGCTGCACACTCTAGTCACGTATTTATAACTGTCCGTAATTGGCCACAGCAGAAAAGGTAACTTAAGTTACAACATGTCTGCTTCCATTGTTTTATAGACACAATGGGCCCGATTCATCAAGCTCTGAATGGAGCTTGATGCAACTGTTTCCGCGCGAGCCTTCAGGCTCGCCGGAAACGGGAGATAAGAAGCAGCGGTCTTAAGACCACTGCTTTTTTACTCGTCCACCTGCTCTGAGGCTGCGGATATCAATCAGCCTGATCGCATACGATCGGGTTGATTGACACCTCCTGCTAGCGTCCGATTGGCACAAATCTGCAGGGGACAGCACTGCACAAGCAGTTCACTAGAACTGCTTGTGCAATGTTAAATGCCAATAGCGTATGCTGTCTACTTTCAGCGATGTCGGACAGACTTTGCAACAGCTAAGCATGTCCACCAGCCATTTGACATAAGTTAAACTTCAATTTACTGATAAAGGCTTTACTGAATATTAGGGAAACATATGCACACATTTTAATAGTGCTTGAATTCTAAAAAACAGTTGGGTCAACTGAATTCGTGATGCAACAATACTCTATTAAACTGTACTTAATTTGCACCTTCAAGAAGTAAAACTTATAAAGAATGAGGTTAAAAATACAAAGAGTATATAAAAGGATTATAAAAAATGCATTTAAACTAAAATTCAACAATCTGTGCAACAGCAATGTTCACTTTAACTATGACAAAAAAATACATCATGAAATGCCTCTATCTTTCATTCACATTCCCAAATTTTGGGAACATCCCATGGCAAGTTATACAGGTATTGTGAAGGTAATGTAGTCCGTAATGTAGCCCAATATTAGCAATATATAACTAATAAAAACCTGAAAAACAAATGAAATATACAAGCAACAGGTATATTGCAAGGATAGCTTCATGGAAGAGCAAGTAATGTAAACATATTAAAAATAAAATATGTCAGCTAATCTAAACTTATGATGCATGAATAATACTGTATGTCTGAAAATTAGTTTTTTACACTTATCCTTCATGAAAAGTGTGCAATTAAAACATATATATAATTTCAAGTAATTTTCCAAATTATCATGTTTTAATTTTAAAACAATGACTTGCAATCATAAATAAACATTTAGATGATGATATCAATATCATATAGATGTAAACGCTAATACATCATATTAGTGTAAACATCAGATTTGAACTATATATTTAATGTTTTTATTAAACTATTGCATTTAAAAACTATTGGCCAGATTGCGAGTTTTGCATTAGAGGCTATGCGGTGCTAACGAGCAGTTTTCTCTCACCGCTCACTTACCTGCATCGCTGGTATTACGGATTTTTACAAACCCGGCGTTAAAAGGCAAGAAGTGAGCATTGAGCAAAATTGTGCTCCTTACCGCACTTCAATACCAGCGCTGCTTAACTCAGCGGTGAGCTGGTCGTACGTGCTCGTGCATGATTTCCCCATAGGAATCAATGGGGGAGAGCCGGCTGAGAAAATGTCTAACACCTGCCAAAAAGCAGCATAAAACTCAGTAACGCAGCCCCATTGATTCCTATGGGGAAATAAAAGTTATGTTTACACCTAACACCCTAACATGAACCCCGAGTCTAAACACCCGTAATCTTACACTTATTAAACCCTAATTTGCCGCCCCCAACGTCGCCACCACTATACTAAATGTATTAACCCCTAAACCTTAGTCTAACCCTAACCCTAACACCCCCTAACTTAAATATAATTACAATAAATCTAAATAAAAATTAATATTATTACATAAATAATTCCTATTTAAAACGAAATACTTACCTATAAAATAAACCCTAAGCTAGCTACAATATAACTAGCTTAGGGTTTATTTTTATTTTACAGGCAAGTTTGTATTTATTTTAACTAGGTAGAATAGTTACTAAATAGTTATTAACTATTTAATAACTACCTAGCTAAAATAAATACAAATTTACCTGTAAAATAAAACCTAACCTAAGTTACAATAACACCTAACACTACACTACAATTAAATAAATTAACTAAATTAAAAACAATTAAATAAATTAAATCAAATTAGCTAAATCACAAAAAACACTAAATTACAGAAGAAATCAGCTCTTTTACCTGTAAAAAAAAATACAAACAACCCACCAACAGTAAAACCCACCACCTTCACAGCCAACCCCCCAAATAAAATACTAACTAAAAAAAAACTAAGCTCCCCATTGCCCTGAAAAGGGCATTTGGGTGGGCATTGCCCTTAAAAGGGCAGTTAGCTCTTTTGCGGCCCAAAGTCCCAACCTAAAAATAAAACCAACCCACTACACCCTTAAAAAAACCTAACACTAACCCCCTGAAAATCGACTTACTGTTCTGAAGACAGGACATCCATCCTCATGGAAGCGGCAGAAGTTTTCATCCAACCGGGCCGAAGTCCTCAATGAACAGCCAATTGGAACAGCCAATAGAATGCAAGCTCAATCCTATTGGCTGATTGGATTTTTTCTACCTTAATTTCGATTGGCTGATAGAATTCTATCAGCCAATCGGAATCTAAGGAAAGCCATCTTGGATGACGTCACTTAAAGGAACCGTCATTCAGTATGAAGACTCCAGATGAAGAGGATGCTCCACGTCGGATGTCTTGAAGATGGAGCCGCTCCGCGTCGAATGGAAGAAGATGCCGTCTGGATGAAGACTTCTGCCCGTCTGGAGGACCACTTCACCCGGCTTGGATGAAGACTTCTACCGGCTTTGTTGAGGACTTTGGCCCGGTTGGATGAAGACTTCTGTCGCTTCCTTGAGGATGGATGTCCGGTCTTCAGAACAGTAAGTCGATATTCAGGAGGTTAGTGTTAGGTCTTTTTAAGGGTGTATTGAGTGGGTTTATTTTTAGGTTAGGGCTTTGGGCCGCAAAAGAGCTAACTGCCCTTTTAAGGGCAATGCCCATCCAAATGCCCTTTTCAGGGCAATGGGGAGCTTAGGTTTTTTTAGTTAGTATTTTACTAGGGGGTTGGTTGTGTGGGTGGTGGGTTTTACTGTTAGAGGGGTTGTTTGTATTTTTTTACAGGTAAAAGAGCTAATTTCGTTTGGGGCAAAATAGATTTTATTTTAAAGGTAAATTTGTATTTATTTTAGCTAGGTAGTTATTAAATAGTTAATAACTATTTAGTAACTATTCTACCTAGGTAAAATAAACACAAACTTGCCTGTAAAATAAAAATAAACCTTAAGCTAGCTACAATGTAACTATTAGTTATATTGTAGCTAGCTTAGGGTTTATTTTATAGGTATTTAGTTTTAAATAGGAATAATTTAGTTAATTATAGTAATTTTATTTAGATTTATTTAAATTATATTTAAGTCAGGGGGTGTTAGGGTTAGGGTTAGACTTAGGTTTAGGGGCTAATAAATTTAGAATAGTGGCTGCAAGGTTGGGGGCGGCAGATTAGGGGTTAATAAGTATAATGTAGGTGGCGGCGATGTTAGGGACGGCAGATTAGGGGTTAATAATATTTAACTAGTGTTTGCGAGTCGGGAGTGCGGCGGTTTAGGGGTTAGTATGTTTATTCTAGTGGCGGCGATGTTCGGAGCAGCAGATTAGGGGTTAAAAATTGTATTTTAGTGTTTGCGATGCGGGAGGGGCCTTGGTTTAGGGATTAATATGTAATTTATGGGTGTTAGTGTACTTTTTAGCACTTTAGTTATGAGTTTTATGTTACGGCGTTGTACCATAAAACTCTTAACTACTGACTTTAACTGCATTACAGATCTTGGAGGTAGTGGGTGTACCGCTCACTTTTTGGCCTCCCAGGACAGACTCGTAATACCGGTGCTATGGAAGTCCCATAGAAAAAAGACTTTACGAAGTTTACGTAAATCGGTTTGCGGTAAGGCCAAAGAAGTGTGCGGTGCCCCTAAACCTGCAAGATTTGTAATACCAGCGGTAGTGAAAAAGCAATTATGGGTTATTATAGGATTTTTAAATGGGGACCCAGCTTAAAAAAAAAAAAAATTGTTTAATAAAAAATGTTGACCTGCCACTGCCTGGACTGATATCATGTGAGTGTGACATGATGCTTCACTAGTGTCTCTGACTACAGGGGTTAGTCTTTCTGTTTTACCCATTGGTGTTTATGTGTGTGTGTATGTATGTGACTGTGCGTGTATTTATGCATGTATGTATGTGTGTATGTTTGTGGAACCAGCAAATTACAGACCTTGTTACTACAGCATGGGGGGAGGGGGTAAACAGTGTCACTATACAGTACCACTATATACAGTACAGGGGGGATGGACTATGTCACAGGTTACTGTGGTCACTTTATAAAGTACTGGGGCGGGTAAGGTCAGGCCAGCTATCTCACCGGCAGATTACAGACTGTGTCACTGACTCACTATATACAGTACTGGTGGGTTAAACAGTGTCACTATTTACAGTAATAGGGGGTAAGACCATCTCACAGACTGTGGGCACCGGATACCTCCTTTTGCAGACGTAATCTGATTCACATTTCTTTTCTGTGTTAAATGTTTTTTTTAAAAAAAGATATGTATCAAATTCACTTTTTTTGGGGGTGGGTGCCCTTCTTAGATTCTTGTTACGCCTCTGATGTACGACTGTGGAGCTCCTTGCACAGTTGAAAATGGTAATCAACATATCCTGGAGCTGATGAAAACCATGCTAACTAGTAAGGATATATATATATATATATATATATATATAAATGTAGAAAGAAAAAAGCCATATGCGGTCTTAAATAAAACGTCCAGTTTGTTGGTCAATCTTAAAAGTATTGACAGTACTCAAACGAAAAAGTCTAACATGTTTCGGCACACGGCCTTACTCATAGACGTAATTCTCTTAGTGAAAACCGCCAGTATTTAAAAGCAGTAGTGAGTATCTATTGGTTGTCATTAATTGCTAACAGGTAACAAGTGTTAATTTATTTAAACACAGTGGAGAACCTAACTGGCAATACTGTTGAATAAACACATAATTGCTGCAAGCCCATATGGTATTAACATAAATAAATTGCATGTAAATTTCAGACAAAATAATAAATGAGTAAATACACCATATATAGCAGCTAGTTTAAATTAAATTGAATTAAACACAGACAGAATGCAATGTTACACCGATGAAACATAAAAGGCATATTTTCATTAATAGACTCTGGCAATATGTAATCCAAAACTCTAATGATCCTATATGTGAATACATCAGCCTGAAATAATTGCTTGTGATCACTGTTACATGTAACAAAAATAAAGATCACCTCAGTTTTATAGACTGATATTTCTAAATGAAAGAATACATATTAACAAAAATAATAATGATCACCTCTGTTTAGTAACACAGATCTTCCTGTTAGTGTTAGAAACAAATACAAGGGGAGTTTAGTCATCTAAAGCTTAATATATATAGGTTGTTTTAATAGTTTAATACTAAAAAAGACTTGTGACAATTAAAGGATATGTCATAGTGACACAGATCATACTTATGGTATATGAAGCAAATACAAGGGAAAAATGCAATCAGAGTGATCAACCTATATGTGTTAAAAATTGTACTTTAAACTAGATTAATTAATTACTTTGCTCAAAAAGAGACATTTTAGGTTGTCCAAACATATGGGGTGGGGCAAAAGCTATATTGTGTAGTGGGCATAGAGAAACCCATCTTGTATGAATAATAATAACTGTTCCAAAACAAATGATTGGATAGATATATGTTCATATAATACTTTGATGAATTATTCCCAAAAGTTGATAATGTCATTAATGGAATTATATCCATCAGGGATGCGTGATTTCAAAGTAAAGATCCAAAAGGCCTCTTTTTTCAAAAGGGCTTTGTTGCGATCACATCCCCTATTTTGTACTTGTATATGGTCAATAACCATCCATCTAAAGGTTGTGTTGTTACTGGCATGTTTCTGAATGAAATGTTTAGCCATATCAGACACTGGCTCCGATCGTTTGATATCGGATAGATGTTGTCGTATGCGTTCTCTAACCTCCCTTGAGGTGCATCTCACATATTGTTTAGGGGTACATGTGCACCAAATCATATATACTGCAAATTTTGTGCGGCAATTGATGCAACTTTGCACCGTGTATGATTTGTTCGTAGTGGTGGAAGAAAAGACGTTTCCCTTGTGGATAAAGCTGCAAGGAATACACGCACTGTATCCACATTTGTACATGCCCCTAGATTGTAACCACGAGCTTGTAGGTGCTTTTTCCTTTGGTAAAGCACTTGGGGAAATAATATTTCCTATAGTGCATCCTTTTCTGTAGGAAAATCTACATCCTTTGTCAATAAAAGGAACCAATCCCTCATCTGCCTTGAGCATAGGTAAATGTTTACGAACGATCTTACAAATATTATTGTAGTCAGATGAATATTGGATAACAAAGGTAACTCGGTCACTAGTGGATTCATTCCTTTTTGGTTTGTTAACCAGCAGAGTTTTCCTATCTAGACAATCCACTTCATTTTTGGCCTTTTGGATGGCAGTGTTGTGATAACCCCTACTTATGAGTCTGTGGGTGAGGTCTTCACTTTGTGCAACACAATCTTGTTTTTCAGAACAGTTCCTTTTTATTCTGATATACTGTCCCTTTGCTATGGCATAAGGAACATTTAAGGGATGGTTACTCCTACCATGTAGGAGTGTATTGCCTGATATAGGCTTCCTGAAAATTTGTGTTTTTATGTTGTTAGTACTAGCCGAATTACTTAGCTGGACATCTAAAAAATTAATAGATGTTTTGTTTGTTTCAAAAGTGAACTTCAAACCCCATTCATTCTCATTTAGATATCTAATGAACTCTTCAATGAGTGAGGGCTGGCCAATCCAAATCAACAGTAAATCGTCAATAAAACAATGGTAGCTTTTAATATGCTGGAGAAAGGGGTTCTGATCCCCATATATCATGCTGAGTTCAAACCAACCCATTACTAGATTAGCATATGAGGGCGCAAATTTCGCCCCCATTGCCGTACCTTGCAATTGGAGATAAAAAGAGTCATCAAACTTAAAATAGTTGTGTGTCAATAAAAATTGTAACACATCTAGAACAAATTGGATAAATTCTTTGGTGTAATTTGTTTTATTCTCCAGATAGAATTTAACAGCAAGGATTCCCATAGTGTGGGGGATAGATGAGTATAATGCTACAACGTCTACTGTTAGCCAAGAAAAATCTTCTTGCCATGTAAAAACATCAAAAATTTGGAGTACATGTTTAGTGTCTTTCAGAAAACTCGGTAAGGTAATAACAAGTGGCTGCAGTATGCTGTCCAGCCATTCTGATAGGGGTTCGCAAAGCGAACCGATACCAGACACAATTGGTCTGCCTTTCACGTTCACAATGCTCTTATGCACTTTAGGCAAGACATGTATAATGGGGGTAATGGGGTTGTCTACAGACAAAAAGTCAAATGTTTTGTCATCAATGTGGCCAAACATAAGGCCATCATCTAAAAGGGAAATGAGGTCTTTTTTAAATTTGTGTACAGGATCACAAGGTAAAACCTTGTAATCAGTAGGATTATTGAGTTGCCTCATAATCTCTCCTTTATAGGATTTTAGGTCCCAGATGACAACACTCCCACCTTTGTCTGCATTCTTTATCACCAAGTTTGAATTTGACTTTAATGAAGTCAAAGCAATTCTCTCCTGTTTGGTGAGATTGGGTCTGCCTTTCAAAGGTTTTTTTGCCAGATCAACCAGGTCTTTCTCAATTCTTTTTTGGAAAGAAACCAAGGTGTCCCCCCTTGTCTGTAAAGGGTAAAAAACAGATTTTGGTTTAAATCCAATATGGGCATTGCATGTACTCAAATTTGGATTGACATACTCTTCATTCAGTGAAGCAAGAGTTTGGATGTCCCTGACTTCAGAGAAATCAAAACTTAAAGCGTTTGAAGAATTTTCAGACAAGCTGCCATAATGGTCAATTCTGTTATAAATCTGTTCACCACTCTCTCCTGTCAAATAAAAGTGTTTTTTCAAAGTAAGTGCTCGAATAAATTTGTTTATATCTACCAAAGTTTGAAACAAATTGAACCTAGTGGTAGGGACAAAACCTAGTCCATAGCCGAGTACTTTGATTTCATCTTTATTTAATTTGTAATCAGTGAGATTAATAACGTCATAGGTTGAGTCAATAGACTCATCCATTAGATTCAATGTTTTATCATATGAAGTATATGTATCATCCATCAAATTTGATATTTGTTTTGACCCCTCCCTCTCCTTAGTGTATACCTGGGTTGTTGTCTTAAATTTGGATTTCCCCTTGCATTTGCCCCTCGCCCTCGATTTGTTTGGTTCATTGGGGTAATCTGAAAAACCTGATCAAGTATGTTACTATCGGTTTGGTCTTTCTGAGAGCCTGTCTGTTCTAATGCAACTTGGTATTTATTTGACATTGGGTGCTGGTCAACTTCTTTTGAAATAAAGGATACAGTTTTTGATATCTGATCTTTTGGGTTTTTGAGTATAGATTTTGGTTGTGCCCCTTGGGCCTGGTAGGCTTCATTATCTGTATTACTGTGATCTGAGTTGCTAGCCTCACCTGAATCTGAACCACTCCAAGTTTCTTTTTTATTTTGATTTACTCTGTTAGACCTCCATCTACGTTTACGATCTCTAGATCGATTTCTATTTTGTCTTTGCCAAATATAGACTTTATTTTGACTATAATCCATTTGGTCTCTCATATACTTTTCGTGTTTAGATTGAATTAGCTCTTTTTTTAATTGTGCTATACTGTCATTCAAAATGTTGTCTAATTCTTTATAGTTTTTTCTAAAGTATTTAGGTCCAATTCTTGTTGTAAAAGAGTGATTTGATCTCTGACTGCGCGAAGCTGGGCATCTTTGTATTCAATGATAAGTCCCATCAATTTAAAAGAGCAGTCAGAGAGATAATCATTTCATTTCTTGATAAATTCCTGATCCTCTACGGAAAAAGTGGGAAATTTCTTAATTCTAAGGCCTCTGGGGACCATTTGTAGCCTAATATAACGGTCAAGGGTCCACTTATCCCATTTCAATCTCAATTCCTTTTTCATTAAATTTTCCATAGACTGGAATTTGTCACTTAAAGGGTTTGTGCTATAATTTTCACAAAAAATATTTTCAAAATCTTTTTCTAATTGATCTAAACTGTCAATAGTAGTGAGCGAATAAAATTGTTGTTCCGTATTGAAACCTGTTGCTGTTTCCATATTTGAAAGCTGGAAATAACACCTCACAAAAAATGATTGTATGTGTCAAAAAGATGGTAACAACAATTAAACATATACTAATGGAAATTATTGCTGTATATGTGTGTATACCATTATATATAAGTTCAACTGTGCACTGAATATTCAGACAGGAGTGGTTAATTTAATAGTGCAATTATTTGCATGCCGTCTGAATGTCTGTAACTGCACGTCAGTAAACAACTATTCAAGCACTTAATTGTTCACACGTTTGTAAGCAATTATTCACGTATATATAAAATGCACTTATATTTCTTATTTGCACATATAAACAATTTGATACCCATGACAATCTTGAAAGTGACAAAAAAGAAATGTATATGTATATACTTGTGGAAAAGCTATGACAGAAAATATCAAATGCTATGACAGAAAATATCACAACAATATTATTGTTATTGGATCTAATGTAGTATAATAAGAGAGACCTGAAAAAGAAAGGGGTTAGTTGTAAAAAACAAAACTAGATGATGTCAAAAAAATTAATTAAATACCCATGTTGATTCATGAAACAGTACATGGTTAAATGTTCTCCTCTGTGAATGTAGACCTCTGGACTGAAAACTGTATATAGAAACGAACTATGAATCCAAAAGTCCCAGCTGCTAGGAAAGAAATGCTAGAAAACGACACAAAAAACAGTCATAGATGCAAACAAGCTTCCCTTCCGCTTGTAGTGGTAAAGAACATGAGAGAGAACATCAAGGCTGAATTGCGGTTTCCTGCCGTGACAAACAGTCACTCTGAAGACCTCTTTAAAGTATGCCTGAGCTCGGTGGGGAAATGGAATGACAATGTGGATCAATAGGGGTTACTACTCACAGGATTCTTTGCAGAAAATAAATGGAGGGTTTAACTGGTGAATCTCCGGTAACTATAACCATATGGCACAGCCACCGCTGCACCTCTGGAAGACCGGAGAATTCTTAGAACATCCACTCCTTGCGTCCGCTCTCCGGCGTGGCTGCACTTCCTGTCACACCCCTTTGTCGATACCGGCCAATCCGTGCTCGTCTATGACGTAGCTCCACCGCTCGGCCAATCCTTTCTGAGGAAACTTCAAAATCCAAGTCTGGGGAACAAATGGAAAATTCCAGATAATTATCAGGACTCAAAAGTTCGTTGTAAGACCTGGCTTGGTGAAAGGGATATTGAATAAATGTAGAAAGAAAAAAGCCATGTGCGGTCTTAAATAAAACGTCCAGTTTATTGGTCAATCTTAAAAGTATTGACAGTACTCAAACGAAAAAGTCTAACATGTTTCGGCACACGGCCTTACTCATAGACATAATTCTCTTAGTGAAAACCGCCAGTATTTAAAAGCAGTAGTGAGTATCTATTGGTTGTCATTAATTACTAACAGGTAACAAGTGTTAATTTATTTAAACACAGTGGAGAACCTAACTGGCAATACTGTTGAATAAACACATAATTGCTGCAAGCCCATATGGTATTAACATAAATAAATTGCATGAAAATTTCAGACAAAATAATAAATGAGTAAATACACCATATATAGCAGCTAGTTTAAATTAAATTGAATTAAACACAGACAGAATGCAATGTTACACCGATGAAACATAAATGGCATATTTTCATTAATAGACTCTGGCAATATGTAATCCAAAACACTAATGATCCTATATGTGAATACATCAGCCTGAAATAATTGCTTGTGATCACTGTTACATGTAACAAAAATAAAGATCACCTCAGTTTTATAGACTGATATTTCTAAATGAAAGAATACATATTAACAAAAATAATAATGATCACCTCTGTTTAGTAACACAGATCTTCCTGTTAGTGTTAGAAACAAATACAAGGGGAGTTTAGTCATCTAAAGCTTAATATTTATTATTTTCTGCAAAGAATCCTGTGAGTAGTAACCCCTATTGATCCACATTGTCATTCTATTTCCCCACCGAGCTCAGGCATACTTTAAAGAGGTCTTCAGAGTGACTGTTTGTCACGGCAGGAAACCGCAATTCAGCCTTGATGTTCTCTCTCATGTTCTATATATATATATATATATATATATATATATATATATATATATATATATATATATATATAAAATATATATATAAGATATTATCCCATTTTTATGTTATGTTTTTGTGTATATTAAATATTTTTATGCACCATAATATATGTAGGCCTCTAGATCTTTGATTAAGGAATCTATAAAGATTTATATAGAGTGATCACGATTATATGCATGGTTAATTTAACTTTTATATATTGCTTTACTCTCCTAATTTGGTATTAGCCGTGGAGCGCTCCTTTCCCCTACTTGTATTTGAAAAGCATGCTAACCCATTATTTAGTCTGAACATTATTATGTTTGTGACTGTTATACCGTAGTAGAAAACTCAACTCTAATAAAAAAAATTCTACTACTGTTTTCTACAATTGTTTTTATTAGCACTGCGGAATCTGTTGGCGCTCTACAAATAACCGATAATAGTAATAATAATTAAACTGTAAGATAATGGAAGTTTCTACCCATTTTTCTCTTTCTGTTAAGTGACCCATTAAAGAGTTGTCTTGAAACCCTGAGATCAAACAGGAATGACCTGCATACGAAGGAAGCTCCTGCTTGTTAAATGTCAGAGCTGGCTGTTGGCATGGTTGGTGGTCTACATATTTTATAAAGTTGGCAATAAATTAGTACAAAGAGGAAAACTTTCCCTACACAATATATGTTAAATAGCTTATTGTTTTAACAATGGCCAGATTCCTGACCCCCGCCAGTTTTTCCCACTTCACCAGTTTTTATATTATTCTATGCATTCTTTATTAAATCAACTCTATAAAATAACATTAGAACTGGTGTTTGAAATTCCAGAAAAATAACTCCTTAATGAATTTTGTTTACAGTGAAAATCAATGGAATCCAGTAATGAGATGTCTCGTTCTATGACTATGGATGTAAGTGGTCAAAATGCAACCAGACTCACACACCCTTATGAAGTGATATGTATGGCTGGTTAGGTCTATATATAAAATGATAGACTCGTACATTACATTATTTTCACTGTATACCATAAACAGATTGAGTTAAATTGATATTATTTTTTAATTAATATACACTAATAAGCATTAAGGGAATTGCCTTATATTTAAAATTAATGTATATTTAGGAACTTAAAGAATTGATTTACTTGTTATTAACTTGATAATAAAGGTTGTGACAAATAAATAGTAATACATACTGTATATTGGGACAATATAAGGAATAATAACTATTTTCTACTTATTTAGAATCCACATTTTTTATACCTCCCAAATAAAATGTAATTTCATTATTATTTTTTTTTACTGTTTTCTAATAATCTTGTAGAAAGAAACTGATATTAAAATGAATCTGATGATAAAAGCTCAAAAAGCAGTTTATATTTTCTAACTCATTTTTTATTTATTGTTTGTATCTGTGTGTTGGCTCTTTGCTTGTATTTGCTAATATAGACCAAACTATTTAATGACTAGATAAACAAAAGCTTATTATGTTTACTTAGTCATATTTCTTTCTTGCATTATCCATTCTGCGTTCATCATTGGCTCATCTATTCTCTGAAGCAGCAAAGCCTCTCCCTTGTATATCAGGAGATGCCAATGGCACATGATCAACACTGTAATTCAAAGAGGGATTAATATGGGAGTATTTGAAAAAAAGACGCAAATGTTAATAAAGTCAATCTGCAAATGTAAGGGCTGAACTCATCTATTTCATAAATTCAGATGCAGTTTGGAGGTTATGTTCAGCCATACCATAATATGCTGCCATTACTTTAATAAATAGGAACACCCAGATAGAATTTCACATGAAAATCAGGTCATTTTTCATTATTACTGATGAAAAAATTACACACATTTTACTTTTTTTTATTTTTATATAATTTGACAAATTTTCATTTTGTCAAAGTATTTGGAAAATACTATTTTATTTTTTTATTCTATATTTGTAGGTCTTCAAATTATGATTATGCACATCAAGCAGCATTATATGTACATAAAAGTAAACAGTATTTTATTCGGTAAATAATAATGCAAAAAAACATGGATAAGTGTATACATCTGAACACTTATATATATATATATACCTGAAACATCTTTTTTATATATATATATATATATATATATATATATATATATATATATATATATATATATATATATATATATATATTTATATATATATATATATATACTGTATATATAGCGCAGGTCACGATAAGCAATATCACGCCCACTCTAACTTATGCGTGTATAGCAAATTGAAAGTAAATGTGCTTGAGTGCAAACAAATTTACCGTGCGTCGGGTTTGTGCGAATGGATACTTATGATAAATCTACCCCTTAGCATAAAGTGTAAGAGATAAAAAAAAAATTACACCAATCACAACATAAATACATTAAAATGTACGCTATCTGTTAAAAAATATGTATATAAATATGAATAAAAAGGGTTAAAATACATATGGTATATGACAAGGTATTCGAATAGAAAGGGCAATACTATATATATATATATATATATATATATATATAGAGAGATAGAGAGAGAGAGAGAGAGAGAGAGAGAGAATAACTTATTGTGTAGTTCATTAACAAATCCAGACAGGCCAGAAGGCTTGTTTTTCCCACAGAAAACCTCTGAATTACATTGTTTCCAATGCTGCAAAGGATTCTGGGTAATATATGTAAATTAGGTTCACAATGACACACCTTTTTACTTCAAGTCAAATCATCGCTGTTCACACAGCTTATAAGATTAGCTAGGGTTAGTGCAGTGATTCATAACCATCCCAGGACAGACTGTTTTGTGGGTTTTGACAATCATCAGCTGGGAGCAGGTTTGAATCACTGCTGGGTGAAGTTAATTTTCGGGGCAAAATAAAATATTTAAAATTAGGGAGAGGAAAAAGGTGAGTTAAAAAACTTCCACTGCGCACAAAATGTATAGAAAATAACACATTGTGTAATTCATTAACAAATCTAGGCAGGCCAGAAGACTTGTTGTTCACACAGAAAACCTCTGAATTACATTGTTTCCAATGCAGCAAAGGATTCTGGGTAAAATATGCAAATTTGGTTCACGACACACCTTTTTACTTCAAGTCTGCTTTTCAGCAGATTCCCTTTATGCCAAAGCATCACTGTTCATACAGCTTATAAGCTTAGCTAGGGTTAGTGCAGTGATTCATAACCATCCCAGGACAGACTGTTTCGTGTTTTTTGCCACTCATCAGTTGGGAGAAAGTTTGGATGTAATTCAGAGGTTTTCTGTGGGAAAAACAAGCCTTCTGGCCTGTCTAGATTTGTTAATGAATTACACAATGAGTTATTTTCTCTATATTTTGTGCGTAGTGGAGAATTTTAAACTCACCTTTTACCTCCCCCTAATTTTAAATGTTGAATTTTGCCCCGAAATTAACTTCATCCAGCAGTGATTCAAACCTTCTCCCAGCTGATGAGTGGCAAAAAAATGAAACAGTCTGTCATGGGATGGTTATGAATCACTGCACTAACCCTAGCTAAGCTTATAAGCTGTGTGAACAGCGATGCTTTGGCGTAAAGGGAATCTGCTGAAAAGCAGACTTGAAGTAAAAAGGTGTGTCATTGTGGACCTAATTTGCATATCTTACCCAGAAACCTTTGCTGCATTGGAAACAATATAATTCATAGGTTTTCTGTGGGAAAAACAAGCCTTCTGGCCTGTCTAGATTTGTTAATGAATTACACAATGAGTTATTTTCTCTATATTTTGTGCGTAGTGGAGGATTTTAAACTCACCTTTTACCTCCCCCTAATTTTAAATGTTGTATTTTGCCCCAAAATTAACTTCTCCCAGCAGTGATTCAAACCTTCTCCCAGCTGATGAGTGGCAAAAACCATGAAACAGTCTGTCCTGGGATAGTTATGAATCACTGCACTAACCCTAGCTAAGCTTATAAGCTATGTGAACAGCAATGCTTTGGCGTAAAGGGAATCTGCTGAAAAGCAGACTTGAAGTAAAAAGGTGTGTCATTGTGAACCTAATTTGCATATCGTACCCAGAATCCTTTGCTGCATTGGAAACAATCTAATTCAGAGGTTTTCTGTGGGAAAAACAAGCCTTCTGGCCTGTCTAGATATGTTAATGAATTACACAATGAGTTATTTTTTCTATATTTTGTGTGCAGTGTAAGTTTTTTAACTCACCTTTTACCTCCCCCTAATTTTAAATGTTGTTTTATGTGTTTTTTTATGTGTGAAACATAGAAACATAGAAACATAGAAACGTGTATTTATTTATGTGTGTGTGTTTATGTGGGTATATATGTGCACATATGTGTATATACATCTGTACTAAGAGATTTGGCCCATGCAGTGGTGTATTTTTTGCATGTACTACTCCACCTTTCAAATTATCTTCTTTAGTGAAAGAAGGCAACCCTATTAGAGTAAATCATATGGGGGTCAACACTTCTCTACCTTTTAGTATTAAGCAGGCTTAATTTTAAAGACAGTCGCCTAGATTACGAGTCTTGCATTAGCCTTAAAAAGCAGCGTTGAGAGGTCCCAACGCTTCTTTTTAACCCCCGCTGGTATTACGAGTCTTGAAGGTACAGGTGTACCGCTCACTTTTTTGGCCAGACTCGAAAATACCGCAAATCCACTTACGTCAATTGCGTATCCTATATTTTCAATGGGACTTGCATAGCACCGGTATTACAAGTCTTACAAAAAGTGAGCGGTAGACCCTCTCCTGTCAAGACTGATACCGCATTTAAAAGTCAGTAGTTAAGAGTTTTATGTATGGTCTAACGCCGTAGTATAAAACTCTTAACTAAAGTGCTAAAAAGTACACTAACACCCACAAACTACCTATTAACCCCTAAACCGAGGCCCCCCACATCGCAAACACTATAATAAATATTTTAACCCCTAATTTGCTGAACCGGACATCACCGCAACTATAATAAATATATTAACCCCTAAAAAGCCGCACTCCCGCCTCGCAAACATTAGTTAAATTTTATTAACCCCTAATCTGCCGTCCCTAACATCGCCGCCACCTACCTACATTTATTAACCCCTAATCTGCCGCCCCCAACGCCGCCGCCATTATATTAAATGTATTAACCCCTAAACCTAAGTCTAACCCTAACCCTAACACCCCCTAACTTAAATATAATTTAAATAAATCTAAATAAAATTACTACAATTAACTAAATTATTCCTATTTAAAACTAAATACTTACCTATAAAATAAACCCTAAGATAGCTACAATATAACTAATAGTTACATTGTAGCTAGCTTAGGATTTATTTTTATTTTACAGGCAATTTTGTATTTATTTTAACTAGGTAGAATAGTTATTAAATAGTTATTAACTATTCAATAACTTCCTAGTTAAAATAAAGACAAATTTACCTGTAAAATAAAACCTAACCTAAGTTACAATTACACCTAACACTACACTATAATTAAATTAATTCCCTAAATTAACTACAATTAAATACAATTAAATACAATTATCTAAAGTACAAAAAAACCAAAACACTAAATTACAGAAAATAATAAAATAATTACATGTTTTTAAAACTAATTACACCTTATCTAATACCCCTAATAAAATAAAAAAGCCCCCCAAAATAATAAAAAGCCCTACCCTATACTAAATTACACTTCAATCCTATTGGCTGATTGAAACAGCCAATAGAATGCGAGCTCAATCCTATTGGCTGTTCTAATCAGTTTTATTAAGGGGGGATTGGGTGGGTTTTAGAGTAGGGTTGGCTGTGTGGGTGGTGGGTTTTAATGTTGGGGGGGTATTGTACTATTTTTTACAGGTAAAAGAGCTGATTACTATGGGGCAATGCCCCGCAAAAGGCCCTTTTAAGGGCTATTTGTAATTTAGTATATATATATATATATATATTTATATATATATATGACCTTTCAACTCAAATACCTTAAAACATGAAAAATAATTTGCATTTAATTTTAATATTTTAAAAAGCTTTTAACATGTATTTACTTACTTAAATATTTTCCATTCCAATGTTCTTTACACAGTAGAAAATGTTCTTAGTGTTTTAAAATATATATTCCTATATTTTTCTGTATATATCTATACCTAAATATATTCATATAGATAAATAGGTAATAAATATTCATATATATATAGAAATATATATTTAAAAATAAAAATAAAATTTTCTTCCATGTGAAGAACATTGGAATGGAAAATATGCATAACTACCTTCGGGTTCAGTGCTGTAGATCTATTGTGGTGTCGAGTTAGCTCCATTAAAATCAAAGGGGAGAAGAGGTTAGCATGGTTGTGTTTCCCGAAGTCCTGAATTTAGCTTGCATTCGGTTTCACTAACGCTCAAACATTTTACTTTCATCCTGTAATACATGTGCTATGCCACCCGCATTTAAAAGTTTACTTCAGCTGTGTTTGCGCATAAGCCTTAAATGTCTTAAAGGGACAGTCTACACTAGAATTTTTATTGTTTAAAAAGATAGATAATCCCTTTATTACCCATTCCCTAGTTTTGCACAACCAACACAGTTATATAAATACACTTTTTACCTCGGTGATTACCTTGTATCTAAGCCTCTGCAAACTAGCCCCTTATTTCATTTCTTTTGACAGACATTAAGTATCTAAGAAGATACTTAATTATTGATTTATAAAGGGGCATACAAATTTCCCAATTTCTGTTGCATATACAAGCATCCTCCTGATCGTACCTGCTATGCTACTGCATTGTTTAAGTTTTTTTTGCTGTTTTATAAATATTTTTTTTTATTGAGGCTTGAAATAAAAGTGTGACACATACAAATAAACAGTGGTATCTATGCTGTTCAGTCATACATTCACATAAGCGAATAAGTATAAACAGAGAAATAATGTCAGTTTCAACAACTCCCATAAGTGTATTATTTAGCATTACAAAAATCAATATATATCAAAACTTTCAAACCTCAAGTTTTTCTTTTTTGTTTATAAAGATATATAAAATTAACAAAACAAAAGTAAAAGTCCGGCACTCCAACTAAAATTGCAAAACCTTTATTGCATAGGATCTCCTTCAATGGGGCAAATAAAAACACAGATCTTACGCATTTCGGCTTTATGCCTTAGTCATAGATGTTCATGCACTATTACAAGCACAGGTGTATTTAAAAGCATAATCTGCTGACCATTGGTTAAACACATATCACATGATTAATTAATTAATTTAACAGCCTGTCACTACATAATGAACCTCTCAAAATATGAGAGGTTCATTATGTAGTAAATATGAATAATATACTGTATATCTATGTGACATAAAACGATCTAAGAAACATAATGGTAAGAAGCTTGGCTAAACATTTTCTTAGTTATCGCGAGAACGCAGTATACAGGAAAACATATATAAATATACTGAACCCAGTGCTTCTTGTTATATAAATAAATGTTTCAATAACGCTAAAATAAATCTATTAGGCTATGTACAAATACTGTATATATTAGATTCAATACATAATGTAACAGTGTTTATACTTTTAGGAGATAACTTAATCAATAGCCCAACCTATTATAGTATTACAGTATGTTGAATGTACAACAACGGAATCACGTGACAGGATTAGGGAACATCTCAGACAGAAAAAATTAGTTGTTTCATCATTCCTAATAAAACATTTTTTAGAGGTGCACCATGGAGATGTCAGTTCTCTGGGATGGAAAATCATTGAGAAGATTACAACTCCAGAACAGGGTGGGAATTGCAGCAGGCTGCTCCTTAAGAGAGAGACCTTCTGGATTTTCACCCTGGACACTAGGTCACCAAAAGGGTTTAACTCCACGTTTGACCTAATTAACTATTGGGAGTAAACTTAAGATATGAACGTCCCTTTCCCATACAGCCAGTCCCTCTTTTCCCACTCCCCCTCTTCCTTCCTCCTCCTCTACCCCCTCTCCCCCCACATACATATCTACATATTTACATACGTTTATGCAGAGCAGATTTATCTGCAGAAATGCATTCAAAATTAACGTGATATTCATGAGTCCAAAATAGAGAAAGTTACGTTTTAATATACATAGTGGTTTAAGAATATGTACATATGTCACTCATATCCAAAATGAAGGTACTTCTCTTGTGGTCAGCAATGTAAATATAAGCAATGGTGATCTCCGATCATGTACGATATTAATAACTAATAATCAATATAGATCTGTGTCAGTTCTTCAGTGGGCTCTTTATTCACTTATTCTGTAATAGACTATAATAGGTTGGGATATTGATTAAGTTATCTCCTAAAAGTATAAACACTGTAACATTATGTATTTAATCTAATATATATTTCTACATAGCCTAATAGATTTATTTTAGCCTCATTGAAACATTTATTTATATAACAAGAAGTGCTGGGTTCAATATATTTATATATGTTTTCCTGTATACTGCGTTGTCGCATATAACTAAGAAAATGACAAGGCATTTGTGATAAAATACAAAACATAACAAAACTAAATAAATCTAGTAAAGGAGGAAGAGGGCCCTGCTCCGGAAAGCTCACAGTCTACAGGTTTAGGGTGCAGAGACATAAGGTTGGGGGTAGCTTGTCACATCGGTTGTAGTTGCAGCAGTGAGTCAGGCAATTCATGTATTAGTTTGGTTAGGATGAGAGATGGAGGAGAGATGGTAAGCCTCTCTGAATAGGTGGGTTTTCAAGGAGCATCTCAATCTATAAAAGGTTGGAGACAGGAGCATCATGTGCGAAGTCCTGGAGTCGAGAGTGGGACGTAGAGATAACAGAAGTGGAGAGACATTTTATACGTTAGATATATTATTCACGCATATTTTGAGAGGTTCATTATGTAGTGACAGGCTGCTCAATTAATTAATTAATCATGTGATATGTGTTTAACCAATGGTCAGCAGATTATGCTTTTAAATACACCTGTGTTGAGTGCATGAGCATCTATGACCAAGGAATAAAGCTGAAACACGTAAGCTGCAAGTTTTTATTTGCCCCATTGAAGGAAATTCTATAAAAAAAAAAGGTTTCAGAATTTTACTTGGAGTGCCGGACTTTTTCTTTTGTTCACTCCATAGCATCTGCCTAGTTTTGATTCCAGCCTGCTTCACTCGTACCAAGGGGTGCTTCAACAAATGTGAGTGTAAAATATCTTTGACACTCTCTCACAAGAATATATACAGTGCTATTCAATGTGGTGTTTCTGTCTCCTTGTATTTTCTACAGATTGCTGAATTTGGATCCTGATCTTGGATCCTACTACAGATAGCAGCCTGAACCTGGAATTATCTCATTATATAGAATAATTTAAGCAACACCTTCTTATCCTGTTATATGGGACTTGGACTTTTTATCATTATTATTATTTTCTATTATATCACCACTTTTATTATTTGTGATATGTTTTGATGATTGCTTATTGAAAGGGTTGAGTTGTGATTTAGATACGTTGTATCACAGTATATTATATAGCTATATAGCACTAACTATACCAAGGTTTGTTATACAGTACTTATTTATCCAAAGGTGCCCCCTATATATATTTTTCCATTACTCTACTGGTTAGAGACTCAAATACCTATACTATATAATAGAGACCCCAAAGAGCATAATAAATGAAAATGCCTTGAGACTCTTTGTGCAGCTGGTTCTAGAACTGATGTAGATTTTAACCATTAGGTATAATGACACTATTTTTATACTAATCAGGTACATCTAAGGTGGAAATATAAATCAAGAAAATTTAAAAGGGTTTGGGAAATCCTAATCCCTTTTAAGTGTCTAATTAACACCAAATTTATAATAAATTCACATTCACATTTTCTGCTGCAAGTGTCCGAATTACATAATTATTCTGCTTCACATGTATCAAAAACTTAGGAAAATACTGTATTAGCAACAAGTTAACTTTCCAGCATTCAGTCGATACACAGCTCCACATAAGCCCCGCCCACCAACACTTGCAGCAGCAAATGTGAATGTACAGTCCCCACCTCCTGTTTCTCACCCTCCTACCTTTCTAGTTTGTAAGTTCCCATGGGAATAGGGCCCTCAATTCCTCCTGCATTTGCTTGATACATTATTTCCTATATCTTAAAAATATTGTATCGTCCTTTTACTTTTATCTTTTGTACCCATGGACAGTGCTGCAGAATTTGTTGGCGCTTTATAAATAAAGTATAATAATAATATTATAATAATAATTCAGGGTCTTCAGCCAGAAATTGGCGAGCAAGGGGAAACCCTGGGGCTTGCAGGAAGGAGGCTGCCATTGAGCACCTAGGTATGAATGTTTTGTATTAACAGAAATTCCCTGTACCCTTAAACGCTTAAGGAATGAATTGGTGACCTTAGCTGCTGCTATATTTAAACAATGGCTCCCACAAGTCTCATAGTGTTTTTCAAACCTTTTTATGTTGCTGGTGGTCAATAAGGTAAAATGATTTAAAGAGATAGTGACAAGATTTAAACTGGCTCTAAAACATTAGACACTAGCAATATCTTTTTTTCTACTAAATTTTTAAAATTGTTTCCAATAAAGGGATTTTTATATTTTTTTTTAATTTTTGTTATAAATCGCTTACTTTCCCTACATTGTTACATCTAAGGTAGAAGGCAGTATTATACTAAATATGGGAAGATGGCAGTAAGGTGTAGATGGAGTCATAACAGCAAGTAATGGAACAAAAACTCTTCATTAAATTATGTGAGCATAACAACACCAAACTTATAGACACAATAGAACACTCTGGATATAGTTAGCAAGAAACTTACAGCATATTCGGTTTCCCACCTTCCTGTTACAATACTAGAAAGAGTAGTACAAATGAAAGGTAAAAATGTAACTGCTTGTAATGAAATCTTTTCTGAGAGCCATATCTTAAGAAAATGATATTGTACTGGAGAGATCCTATTAATAATCTTGCATCTTACTAATAGGATGCAACTTTCTGCAACACAGTTTAATAAACAATGTTCAATATAAAAAAAACAATAGCATAGATTCCCCTGTCATTACATATAAGAGGTGAGTATAAGAAATCCCATTAGCAGACTGAACAAGAGAAAGTATATAAAAATATAAACCTAAGTGTTGTTGAAGTCAGCACACAGTGCACCATAGGCATGATATCTCTAAGTCGCACACACGACACATGGAGCAAGGAGTCTTGAAAACACCCTGTGTGTGAATGCAGAATAAGTAGAAATCACCTAACCCACACCAATTTGATTTATACTGGGATCTTTAAGTGTATTTGTGCAACATCTGAAGTGTTTCCTATGTTGTTGTCTCTATCGATCCAGGTGACTGATGGTAATGGACAACAAGAAGCTTGTAGTACTCCAAGTGTCAAAATATCATTTTCTGAAGGATAGATCTCCAAATAGAACCATATAATAAGTGTTCTCTTCCATAAAATCCCATCACTGAGTAAGAACGGTAGAACCTAGGCTCCCGTGAGTGTCCCATGACTTTCCTTCTAGCGCTTGCGGAAATCCCTATAGATTAATCTCTAGCCAGTTCATCTGGACTCAGACAGGTAAAGTCAGGTTAATAGTTTAATGTTATGGTTGTCATTGCAGGAAGGTGCACAGCAGAAAGTGCTTCTTCCTGAGGTGGGATATATTCGCTCCTAGTTGCTATTCCCTCAGTGCCGGATCAGTCTGAAATCGCCTCTGGGGTCACATCAAAAGAATCTGTAGATAAATGTGGCATCTGTAATAGTGGGCTCAGTGCAGCTGTAAGCTTCACTCCAAATTCTAAAAGTATTGATCAATTACAGTCGTATACTCCATTCCCATGCGTCCACTGACTCAGTGCTAGTGGCTTTAAGCACAACCCCAGTCTCCAAACACACCACAGTATCCTCTTTGAAATCTCAACATGAAGCTTTAAAAAGTACATAGCTGATAGTAGGTAAGCTATGACTGCTTTACCTGGATAACAAGGGGGAGAGGTGTTAGAGAAGCTAATGTGTAGCTGCCAGATTCTATAATTGTCCAGACTAGGGTTCTCTACAAAGCAAATCCGTCAATAATAATATCAACCAGTAGAGCTTTTAATCCTGTGGAATAAGATAAGGATTTCTGAAGAGGATGGGCATTTTGGCCTTTGATAATCAGCAGATTATCCAGCTGTTACTTGGAGTTCCTAGTTGTGCATCCTTTTATGGCTGCCACCTAACTCTTTAATTATAACTCTCTGGGTTTTTACAGCCTAATTCATTTTTATCTGATGCGCATATTGTATGTTTTTTTATCTGATGCGCATATTGTGTGTTAATAAACCTACCTTGAATCAAGTTTTGGCTCCTTGGTCTCCTGTTCTTTTTACTAATCCATTGTCAGCTAATTTATTTAATATGGTTAATAATATAACTTATATAGGCCTAGATTATAAGTGGGGCACGAAATGTTTTGACTATTGTGCATTAACATTGATTGAGCGAAATCAAAAACGCCTTTATTTTTACTCTAATATTATAATCCGAAAGTTATTTTGTTTCATTTCAATGGTAGCCCATGGCAACTTCTCTTTTCATTTGTCTGGAGTGTTTGCAGCAACCCTTCTTTTATCAGTTTGCCCTGATATATTTTATGGGATAGTAATTTCTTAATGATATATATGATGAATGAGCAATATGCTTGGAGATACAGTTTAAAAGTGCAATTGTTGTATGTTCTTGCATGTGCAATAAAGACAAAACAACAAAACTGATCTTGCTCAGGAGGCAGAGATGTCATTTTTCAAAGCAAATTTTTTATCAAATTTTTTTTCATTACCAGTAAAAAAAAAACAAAAAAAAAAACTTTAATATCAAATTATTTTATAGAGGGGTGCTGTGGACATGAATTTTGTTACTATGAGTAGAGGGGATTAAGCAGAGCCCCTGTCTGCATCAGCATTTGGCTTCCTAAAGAGCTGCTATGGTGAGACTTATTGTCCCACAGTATTCTTATATCAGGAAAATTATTTGTACGTTGTATAATTAATAAAATATAATTAATGTCCACTAGAAATATTTTTATAATACAGCAAATGTGAAGTACCTTTTCAACAAAGAAATCATGGTCTAGAGCCCACAAAAAGTAATATAGGCCCAGATTACAAATGGAGTGTTAATGGTAGCACAGATTACGGTTTAGCACTGCTGACTTCCCTTTAGTGTGCCCTATGCTTTCAATGGAGATTGCAATTGCTCTAAATGTCACTTATATTACAAGTTGAAAGTTAGGACTTGTGCTCATGCAAAAGCCAAAATAGTGCCTAGGAGAATTAGCATAAACTGAGACCTGAGGTTGGGGGTCATATCTATCAAGGTCCATATGAATCTTGAAGCCCCATGTTTCTGGCGAGCCTTCAGGCTCCCAGAAACACCAGTTATGAAGCAGCGGTCTAAAGACCACTGCTCCATAACCTGTACGCCTGCTCTGAGGAGCCGGACAGAGATCACCGCAATTTAACCCGATCGAATACGATCGGGTTGATTGGCACCCTCCTGCTAAAGTGTTACACTCACAAATGTTCATATTTAACCCCTTAAGGACCAGCGACGTACCCTGTATGTCGCTGGCCTTTTTTTGGGACTTGATTGTTTTATAGCGCGGTCTTGCCACCAGCATTGAGACTGCTCTATTCCACAAAGCCTGTTGGAGGGAGGGCATTAATAGCGTGTTCTTGCTAGACTTGTGCTATTATGTCCTGAAAAAACCCTTAACGACCAGTGACATACAGGGTACATTGTGGTCATTAAGGGGTTAATACAAAATAATCAGATGTTAGTCTGTCAAGTCTTTAGTTTGCGTGCTAAATGTTTTAACTTGTAATTACCATGCTACCATAGGTGCACTATTGATTTACCTTGACCACAGTTAGCACCAAAGAGCGATAAAAAAATGATCGCTCCACTTGTAATCTAGGCAATAATGAGGCAGATCTCCTATAGCAGCTCCATTTTAGCGACCTGATAAAATGCACATTGAAACACAGAAACATATATTTTGATGTCACACAAGAATCATAGGCCCATGCGGGTGGATGTTAGGCATGTCTTGGCATTAGTGAGCATGGCTCAGGTAATTCCGTAAAACAGAAACACAATATAGATGCAGGTGACTAGTGGGTCAGACCTCCCAATCTGTGGCAATCCATAAGGATGCAGGGCAATTGGGATGCAGTTTATCTCAGGCATTCTTGAAGTCTTCCATATTTGTCTTTACCACCTTTAAGAAAACGTTTTTCCATTAATTACCCAACATTTCTGTAAGGAATTGCTTCCCAAAAATACTTCTGAATCCACTACCCTTCAACATGAGATCATGATCCCTTGTTCTTGTGTTGCTCTTTAGAAAAAGAATGCTGGTCAATAAATATTATCAGATTCTGATGGTAGGACACTATGACCAGCTACAAGGGAGTTTCTGACCACAAACACTATAAAACTGGAATCTAATTACACAGGTTTTTAGCCTAAGGACCCAATGGCACTCCCCCCAAGCTTTAAGAACTCTATCTGCCACTTGTGTCAGTTCTCCGACTGTAATTAACCATTACTGCTCCTGCTCGGCCCCAGACTGCACTTAGCCTTTATCATAATAATCATTCATTGTCCCAGCTGTGAAATTATAATTAAATCTTACAGCTATTGTCCAGGTCCCAGGACCACATTTAACCTTATCCATGATCCTGTTCCAGGACTAATAACTCTGTAAGTGAATCTTGGAGTATCAGATAGTAACCTCTTAAGTGAAGTCTGGCAGATATGTTGTAGTACAACTTGTACTTTGAATCTAACCCATTACTTTTTTTGTGGTAGAATATTAAAAATGTTAAATTATCTGTAATTTTTCACGAATTTCCAAAACAATGGTATTTATGCTAGACTTGTTATAGTTGCAAGGTCAAAAAACATTTAACTCTTAGTTAATTATCTTCATTGATTCTTAGTTTACTGTTACCTGTGATGAATGGTGATTATTTTGCATGATGTTGTAAGTTTAGGCTTGTGTACTGGGAATCATTGCTCTATTTGTACGTTTAGCCAAATTCAGAAAACAACCTAAAACTTCTGCTTAAACTGTTTTTCATTTGTCTGTCATAAATAAATGTTGGTTTAAATAATAGGTTAAAAAATATGAAATATAATTTTTCTTCATGAGATCACGTAGTCCATTTTTACCTTAAACATAGTAACATACATTATGTGCAGCATTAGACAGAACAAGATCTCTAACCGCTAATATAAGTGTATTCAGCACTTTCTCACATAATTAATAACAGCATATGAGAGCTCATTCTTTCACTCTGTTGAAGTCCAAATATTTTCACTTTCATGTGAGTTCAGCAGTATGGTCCAGACGCTATTATTTCTCAGCAAGGAGATGTTTAAATATCCATATACTGAAGAGTATATAAACAGTACATTTATTTCTTTTTGATTTTATGGTCAGTTGATATTCTTGATTCAGAGGAGTATATTATTGCATTTTTTTTTACTGTTGACATTAATTCTTTACAACAAAGTCAGCTTTTGCTGCATTTCTAAAAATGAATGTAAAACGTGTGAACACCTTAATAAAATCCCCTTTCCTGTGATTAAATTACTGTTGATCTTTATAGTGAACATGTACTCTTTAGTCTTCTATAACACAAAATGTTACAAAACAACATAATCATTGTGAAGGGAAGAGTTAAACAGTTGGATGTTTTATATTTTTTATTTTATTTTATCACACTATTGATAAGCAAAGAAAATTTCATGAAGATTTTTGTTGGCAAACTCATATGAAAAGATGTTTTTAAAAACATAAGTCATGTTTACACAAGTGGTAAATTACACAAGGGAAATAAGTTTAAAATATAAAAACTTGAAAAAACACATCATGAATTTGACACTCTAAAGCACACATTTAAAGCTCTTTTTAATTTAACTAAGGCACCTTAACTACCAATAACATGTTACAGGGAAATATGGCTTTAATATACTTAGACTAGGTAAACACTTAGAAACCTATTACAAAATAAAAGTATTTGAAAATTATTAATTATGGGCTAGATTACAAGTGGCAAGCAAACTGTTGTGTGCAAGTGATATAGTTATTGTTGCGCACATCGGAAATTGTGTGCTTATTACAAAATTAAAAGTAATTACAATCTCGAGAGAGAAATTGCATTTTACGCTCTTCAGGTTAGTGTGACTGAAACCGTCCCTTAAAGGATAGTGTATTAAAATGTTTTTGCACTAAACACAACATAAATACATTAGCCTCTATTTACCAAAGTCTGGCGGACCTGATCCGACATTGCGGATCAGGTCCGCCAGACTTCGCTGAATACGGAGAGCAATACGCTCTCCGTATTCAGAATTGCACCAACGCCGCCCCCTGCAGACTCCCTGCCAATCAGCCGCCAGCAGGGGGTGCCAATCAACCCGATTGTACTCGATTGGGTTGAATTCCGGCGATGTCTGTCCGCCTGCTCAGAGCATGAAAGTGAAAATATTTGGAGCTTGATAGATAGGCCTCATTGTATACTGTATATGTATAGATATGTGTACATATGTATTTAAGTATTTATGTGTTTTACTGTTCCAGTGTTCATTACTTACAGTATAATGCATTTTTTATTGTAAATATGTGTATATATATATATATATATTCCTATTTCTATATATCTATTTTACATTAACATTATCAGATATACTGTATATATATAGAAATATATATTTAAAGAAAAATAAAAAAAAAATTCTATATGAGGTACATAGGAATGTAAATTATGTGTAATTTATATATTCTATGGATTATTTAGAATTTTTATTATTAAATATATATTTCTATATATATCTGATAATGTTAATGTAAAATAGATATCTATACCTATATATCTATAGGAATATATATACAGGTATAGGGATATACAGACTGTTTATAGAAATATGTAGTTACAATAAAAATGACATTGCTCTGTATGTAAAGAACATTGGAATGTGAAATATTCTTAACTCCTGTTGGGTTAACGTGCACGTGATAGGTATTAGGTTTTTTCGTCTGTGCGCAAAAAGCTTACTCCTAGCAAAGTTTCTAGCAATGTTTACACTTGTGTAAAATCACTAAATAGCACGCCATTTGTATTCATTTTTCTGATTCATTACTAATTCAAAACTTAACAAAAATATTTTATGATACAAAACCTCTTTTATAAGATATAAAATTGCATTAGCTGCAGTTCTGTAGCTATTAGAGATGTATATTCTTTTTTGGACTAATGCACATTTGTCCCGAAAATTGGATTGACGTTTTCATAAACAAAAAACGAAAAGTGCAGGCAACAAATATTTAGGGAAACTGATACCTAGATTACGAGTTTTGCGTTAGAGGCTGTGCGGTGCTAACGAGCAGTTTATGCTCACAGCTCACTTACAGACAGCGCTGGTATTACAGGTTTTTACAAACCCGGTGTTAACAGACAAAAAGTGAGCGTTTAACAAAATTTTGCTCCACATCTCACTCCAATACCAGCGCTGCTTACGTTAGCGGTGAGCTGGTGTAACATGCTTGTGCACGATTTCCCCATACGAATCAATGGGGAGAGCCGACTGAAAATAAGTCTAACACCTGCAAAAAAGCAGTGTTTAGCTCCTACCGCAGCCCCATTGATTCCTATGGGGAAAAAAAAAATTATGTTTACACCTAACACCCTAACATGAACCCCAAGCCTAAACACCCCTAATCTTACACTTATTAACCCCTAATCTGCCGCCACCTACATTATATTTATTAACCCCTAATCTGTCGCCCCCAACTTCACCGCCACTATTCTAACTTTATTAACCCCTAAACCTATGTCTAACCCTAACCCCCCCAACTTAAATATAATTTAAATAAATCTAAATAAAATTCCTAATCTGCCCCCCACAATGTCGCCGCCAGCTACCTACAATAATTAACCCCTAATCTGCCGACCGCCACCTACGTTATACTTATGTACCCCTAATCTGCTGCCCCTAACACCGCCGACCCCTATATTATATTTATTAACCCCTAATCTGCCCACCTCAACTTCGCCTCCACCTGCCTACACTTATTAACCCCTAATCTGCCGAGCGGACCGCACCGCTACTATAATAAAGTTATTAACCCCTAATCCGCCTCACTCCCGCCTCAATAACCCTATAATAAATAGTATTAACCCCTAATCTGCCCTCCCTAACATCGCTGACACCTAACTTCAATTATTAACAGCTAATCTGCCGACTGGAGCTCACCGCTATTCTAATAAATGTATTAACCCCTAAAGCTAAGTCTAACCCTAACACTCCCCTAAATTAAATATAATTTTAATCTAACAAAATTAATTAACTCTTCTTAAATAAATTATTCCTATTTAAAACTAAATACTTACCTGTAAAATAAATCCTAATATAGCTACAATATAAATTATATTTATATTATAGCTATTTTAGGATTTATATTTATTTTACAGGTAACTTTGTGTTTATTTTAACTAGGTACAATAGCTATTAAATAGTTAATAACGATTTAATAGCTAAAATAGTTAAAATAATTACAAATTTACCTGTAAAATAAATCCTAACCTAAGTTACAATTAAACCTAACACTACACTATCAATAAATTAATTAAATAAAATACCTATAATAATCTACAATTAAACCTAACACTACACTATCAATAAATAAATTAAATACAATTCCTACAAATAAATACAATGAAATAAACTAACTAAAGTACAAAAAATAAAAAAGAACTAAGTTACAAAAAATATCCAATCAGATTGAGCTCGCATTCTATTGGCTGTTCCGATCAGCCAATAGAATGCGAGCTCAATCTGATTGGCTGATCGGATCAGCCAATCGGATTGAACTTGATTCTGATTGGCTGACTCCATCAGCCAATCAGAATATTCCTACCTTAATTCCGATTGGCTGATAGAATCCTATCAGCCAATCGGAATTCGAGGGACGCCATCTTGGATGACGTCATTTAAAGGAACCGTCATTCGTCGTTCAGTCGTCGGCCAGGATGGATATTCCGCGTCGGAGGTCTTCAGGATGCTGCCGCTCCGCTCCGGATGGATGCCGCTTGGATGAAGAATTCAATCGGATGGAAGACCTCTTCTGCCCCGCTTGGATGAAGACTTCTACCGGATGGAACACCTCTTCTGCCCCGCTTGGATGAAGACTTCTACCGGATGGAGGACCTCTTCTTGCCCCGCTTGGATGAAGACTTCTACCGGATGGAGGACCTCTTCTTGCTCCGCTTGGATGAAGAATTTGGCTCGGCTGGGTGAAGACGAATCAAGGTAGGAAGATCAGGGGCTTAATGTTAGGTTTATTTAAGGGGGGTTTGGGTTAGATTAGGGGTATGTGGGTGGTGGGTTGTAATGTTGGGGGGGGGTATTGTATGTTTTTTTTTATAGGCAAAAGAGCTGAACTTCTTGGGGCATGCCCCGCAAAGGGCCCTGTTCAGGGCTGGTAAGGTAAAAGAGCTTTGAACTTTAGTAATTTAGAATAGGGTAGGGCATTTTTTTATTTTGGGGGTCTTTGTTATTTTATTAGGGGGCTTAGTGTAGGTGTAATTAGTTTAAAATTGTTGTAATATTTTTCTAATGTTTGTAAATATTTTTTTATTTTTTGTAACTTAGTTCTTTTTTATTTTTTGTACTTTAGTTAGTTTATTTCATTGTATTTATTTGTAGGAATTGTATTTAATTAATTTATTGATAGTGTAGTGTTAGGTTTAATTGTAGATAATTATAGGTATTTTGTTTAATTAATTTATTGATAGTGTAGTGTTAGGTTTAATTGTAACTGAGGTTAGGATTTATTTTACAGGTAAATTTGTAATTATTTTAACTATTTTAGCTATTAAATAGTTCTTAACTATTTAATAGCTATTGTACCTGGTTAAAATAAATACAAAGTTGCCTGTAAAATAAATATTAATCCTAAAATAGCTACAATATAATTATAATTTATATTGTAGCTATATTAGGGTTTATTTTACAGGTAAGTATTTAGCTTTAAATAGGAATAATTTATTTAATAAGAGTTAATTAATTTCGTTAGATGTAAATTATATTTAACTTAGGCGGGTGTTAGTGTTAGGGTTAGACTTAGCTTTAGGGGTAAATACATTTATTAGAATAGCAGTGAGCTCTAGTCAGCAGATTAGGGGTTAATGTTTGAAGTTAGGTGTCGGCGATGTTAGGGAGGGCAGATTAGGGGTTAATACTATTTATTATAGGGTTAGTGAGGCGGATTAGGGGTTAATAACTTTATTATAATAGCGGTGCGGTCCGGTCGGCAGATTAGGGGTTAATAAGTGTAGGCAGGTGGAGGCGACGTTGTGGGGGGCAGATTAGGGGTTAATAAATATAATATAGGGGTCGGCGGTGTTAGGGGCAGCAGATTAGGGGTACATAGGGATAATGTAAGTAGCGGCGGTTTACGGAGCGGCAGATTAGGGGTTAATAATAATATGCAGGGGTCAGCGATAGCGGGGGCGGCAGAATAGGGGTTAATAAGTGTAAGGTTAGGGGTGTTTAGACTCGGGGTACATGTTAGAGTGTTAGGTGCAGACGTAGGAAGTGTTTCCCCATAGGAAACAATGGGGCTGCGTTAGGAGCTGAACGCGGCTTTTTTGCAGGTGTTAGGTTTTTTTTCAGCTCAAACTGCCCCATTGTTTCCTATGGGGATATCGTGCACGAGCACGTTTTTGAAGCTGGCCGCTTCCGTAAGCAACTCTGGTATTGAGAGTTGCAGTGGCGTTAAATATGCTGTACGCTCCTTTTTTGGAGCCTAACGCAGCCATTCTGTGGACTCTCAATACCAGAGTTATTTTAAAGGTGCAGCCAGAAAAAAGCACGCGTAGCTAACGCACCCCTTTGGCCGCAGAACTCTAAATCTAGCCGTTAGGGTTTATTTTTATTTTACAGGCAAGTTTGTATTTATTTTAACTAGGTAGAATAGTTACTAAATAGTTATTAACTATTTAATAACTACCTAGCTAAAATAAATACCAATTGACCTGTAAAATAAAATCTAACCTAAGTTACACTAACACTTAACCTTACACTACAATTAAATTTTTTCCCTAAATTAAATACAATTAAATACAATTAAATTAAATTATCTAAAGTACAAAAAAACAAACACTAAATTACAGAAAATAATAAACAAATTACATGATTTTTAAACTAATTACACCTAATCTAATTCCCCTAACAAAATAAAAAAGCCCCCCCAAAAGAAAAAAAGCCCTACCCTACACTTAATTACAAATAGCCCTTAAAAAGGCCTTTTGCGGGGCATTGCCCCAAAGTAATCAGCTCTTTTACCTGTAAAAAAAAATTACAAATCTTCCCCCAACATTAAAACCCACCACCCACACAACCAACCCTACTCTAAAACCAACCCAATACCCCCTTAAAAAAACCTAACACTAACCCCTTGAAGATCACCTTAAAGGGAGAAGTCTTCATCCAACCGTGCTGAAGTCCTCAACGAAGCCGGGAGAAGTCTTCATCCAAGCCGGGCAAAGTGGTCCTCCAGACTGGCAGAAGTCTTCATCCAGATTGCATCTTCTATCTTCATTCATCCGGCGCGGAGCGGGTCCATCTTCAAGACATCCTCTTCTTCTGACGACTAACACTGAATGAAGGTTCATTTAAATGACGTCATCCAAGATGGCGTCCCTTCAATTCCGATTGGCTGATTGATGATGAATTCTATCAGCCAATCGGAATTAAGGTAGAAAAAATCCTATTGGCTGATGCAATGCGATCCAATCAGCCATTAGGATTGAGCTGACATTCAGCCAATCGGAATTGAAGGGATGCCATCTTGGATGATGTCATGTAAAGGAACCTTCATTCAGTGTTAGTCATCAGAAGAAGAGGATGCTCCGCGTCGGATGTCTTGAAGATGGACCCGCTCCCCGCCGGATGGATGAAGATAGAAGATGCCATCTGGATGAAGACTTCTGCCTGTCTGGAGGACCACTTCGCCCGGCTTGGATGAAGACTTCTCCCGGATTTGTTGAGGACTTCGGCCCGGTTGGATGAAGACTTCTCCTGGTAAAGTGATCTTCAAGGGGTTAGTGTTAGGTTTTTTTAAGGGGTATTGGGTGGGTTTTAGAGTAGGGTTGGTTGTGTGGGTGGTGGGTTTTAATGTTGGGGGGGGGGATTTGTAATTTTTTTACAGGTAAAAGAGCTGATTACTTTCGGGCAATGCCCTGCAAATGACCCTTTTAAGGGCTGTTTGTAATTTAGTGTAGGGTAGGGCTTTTTTATTTTGGGGGGGCTTTTTTATTTTGCTATGGGGATTAGATTAGGTGTAATTAGTTTAAAAATCTTGTAATTTGTTTATTATTTTCTGTAATTTAGTGTTTGTTTGTTTTTGTACTTTAGATAATTTAATTTAATTGTTTTAAATTGTATTTAATTTAGGGAAATAATTTAATTGTAGTGTAAGGTTAGGTGTTAGTGTAACTTAGGTTAGGTTTTATTTTACAGGTCAATTTGTCTTTATTTTAGCTAGGTAGTTTATTAAATAGTTAATAACTATTTAGTAACTATTCTACCTAGTTAAAATAAATACAAACTTGCCTGTAAAATAAAAATAAACCCTAAGCTAGCTACAATGTAACTATTAGACTCGTAATACCAGCGGGCGTTAAAAAGCAGCGTTAGGACCGTCCACAACTCATAATCTAGCCGTGATTTCCTTAAATATTTGGAATTAAAAATTCATCTGAAATTAAATTTTCTTCCCTGCACATCTCTAGTAGCTATCTTACTTCTCCTATAATCTGCTGCAGAAAATAAGTTTGATTTGTCCTTCTTCTGTTCCATTCATGAAATTGGTTATCATGCTTTTTTTTTTAACTTCTTAGTTGCAGCAACAGTAGCAGTTTCTAAACCTTGAAATTAAATGTCTCTTTTTCTTCTTAAACTGGAAGAGTCCACAGCTGCATTCATTACTTTAGGGAAATAAGAACCTGGCCTCTTTGGAATGGGACTGAAGTTTTAAGTAATCCTATCAGCCTCCCAGTGAGAGCATGGATGAAGGTTAGAGTCCGGAGATGCAGGGAGTGTCGTTTCTCCGAAACTATCCCGACTCATGTTAACAACTCCTTGGTAATCAACGTTGACGAGTTTCGCTGCCTGCCTCTATTCTCTCAAGTCCATGTCAGAAGCAATGCTACTATCAGTCCCACTTGAAGGGCCGTGTTCCTGTTCCACGGAGTAGATTTCGGTAAGATCGTTTAATTTTATTTCAATATGGGAATGTAATGTTAACAAAAGGAGTCAGGGTCCCAGTTGGACTCCTTTTATGTTATGGAATGAAGGGTTAATATATCCTGCAGGGGGTTATTGAACAGGGGGCGTTAATCATGTTTGTTATGTGATTCTGTCTGCTAAATGTGTAGTGATACTTGGGCTCAGGGCTATTCGGAACATAACGGCCTATCATCAGATTGTGCGGTCCTTTTGAGGCGGCGCACTTTTTTTTTTACTAAACTTACACAGTGCACTGCATGACTGGGTGTGGTCACACTGTAATTATATTTCCCTGTACTTTGACCAAGTGATGACGGAGCGAGTCTGCTCGTTGGTAGTCTGGTTCACAGGAGGTGGTGAGTGCCCCAGACATTGGGGGTGTAAGGTGCCATTTAGCTTTTCTCCATATTTGCATTCTCCAAATTTAATTTGCAATCTTCAAGTTATGGAGGATTCTGATTTTTTAGAGACAGACATCTCTGACTCGGAGTATACGTCCATGTCCAGTGAGGCGCGTGCCCCAGAATATTCTTTTGCTAGCAGGTGTCCCTAGAACCGTTACTCCTTCTCCAGAAGGTGGCTTGTTTCCTCCAGAGGTTACGGCACGGTTTCGTATGTCCATATCTATGGCCCTGGCGCATTTATATCTGCCAAGAAAAGTATTTCTTAGAGTACTGTTTGTGTTATGTTAACCAGGGTCTGTCGAGCGTGAGATCACCTGAGTTAGTTCGACCTTCTGGGGAAGCGATGGCCTCTGAAGCTTCAGGGGTCCCTCCCTCAGGGCCTGGGTCGTCCATTGATCTGGTGAGGGAACATTTTGCCTTCCGTTATAGACTGGCATGCCTTAGTGTTCTACTGAGGCATGTTTTGGTGGTGCTGGAGGATTCAGGTCTTACTGGGCCGAGGAATCCTTAGTCTTCTGTGCCGAAGTGCAAACTAGGTTAGACATTGAGGGATGAAGTCAATCTCCTTCATGTCGCCTTCTTCTTCCTTTATTGTATATGTTCCAGTTCTGAGCTTAGTAGATTGGGGCCTCTAATCAGCTGGTTCTGTTGGCGTGCCCTTTCTTCTTGAGTGTTCACCAGCGGGTGCTGCCTTTATTTTATTTGATCCGGTTAGGATGTGTTTCCATTGTTTTACGAAGCTCATGTTTGTTAAAGTTCCGGTTTATAACCTTTCTTTCTCTGGAACTGATACTTGGGATTTTGTGGTCGCCTGAGCACTTCTTCAGACATTGCGCAGCACTATATAATGTATAGTTATGTTTATTGTTCATGTTATCGATCCCATCTGGGTTTTTTCTTAGACTGGGGACAGTTTCGGAATGTTCTCGTGCCAGGTGGGTCCTGGTCAGTCGATAGATACTGTTCCTTTATGGTTCATGTCATCCACGCGGTGCCGGTATACTGGTTACCCTGTCGGGTGCTGAGATGTTTACTTTGATAAGTGTTCATATTTTCTGGTTGCCTCCTTGTTAGAAGACGGAGGACTACTTAGCAGGAATAAGTGGCCTAAGGGATATCCACTATGCCTAGCAGGGTCCACCTTCCAGTTTTATACCTTTGAGGGGGTTTTTATGGGTAGCATGTATGCTTTTTAAGTCCAAGATAGGATACTCTTTAGGGGGTTCCAGGATCGGAACCTGCTGAGACTCATTGTGAGAAGGCCTTTGGCATGAGGAAGAAGTTTTTCTCCATTCCCATTGATGTCCAAGCTATGATGTCCACTTCTATTTATTCTCCTTTATAATTACCTGGCTGTTTTTTGTAACAATCAACTCATTGTCACTTTCGAGTCAGTTGGTCTAATTTTGAGGACTTTACCAATTCGGAATGTTGATACCTGGGTTACCCATAACAGATATAAGCCTTCAAGTGTGAGTGGAATCAAATTTCCCACATAACAGAAAGATAGCGCTGCGGAACCTGTTGGCGCTTGACAAATAACTGATAATAATAATCATAATAATAGATTCACTGAGTTATTTTCAGTACAATTATCAAGAAGCTAGGATTGCAACTAATCTGTAGATGTTTGTAATTGTTGTGCAGAAGCTACTCAATGAACATTTGCTAAGGTTTTGTCTGCAACTGGGAAAGAGTTTCAGGAGAAACATGTTAGAGAACATGATTTGCCATTGCATTAAATGCAGTAGAAAATATGTCTGACAGGAGTGAATTTATGTTGAACTAGATAGTATGAGACTTCCTTACCAGCTAATGTTGATCTAGTACTATCCATGTTCAAGACTCATGAGATAGCGTTGAATTTGTGACTGTCATCTTGGCCCTGGTTTGCATTTATGTAGGTTTAGTTTGTTTTACATTCTGTCATTTTTTTTTATTAGGGTCAATATTATTGTGAGAGCTATTTCCAGCCTTAATTTGTGTGATGAATAACATTTTATTTGCTTTTATGTCTTTAGGTTCACAGTCGGCTAGATTACGAGTTTTTGTCGGTAAGGCTGTGCGGTGCTAACAAGCCTTTTTTTCTTACTGCTCACATAAGACAATGCTGGTATTATGTTTTTTTTTAAACCCGGCGTTAGCCTCAGAAAAGTGAGTGTTGAGCAAAATTTAGCTCCACATCTCACCTCAATACCAGCGTTGCTTACGGTAGCGGTAAGCTGGCTGAACGTGCTCATGCACGATTTCCCCATAGGAAACAATGGGGCTGAGCTGGCTGAAAAAAACCTACCACCTGCAAAAGAGCAGCGTTCAGCTCCTAACGCAGCCCCATTGTTTCCTATGGGGAAAGAAAAGTTATGTCTACACTTAACACCCTAACATGAACCTCCGAGTCTAAACACCCCTAATCTTACACTTATTAACCCCTAATCTGCTGACCTCGACATCGTCGCCACCTGCATTTTATTATTAACCCCTAATCTGCCGCTCCGGACACCGCCGCCACATACATTATACTTATGAACCCCTAATCTGCTGCCCCCAACATCGCCGAACCCTACATTATATTTATTAACCCCTAATCTGGCCCCCCAACGTCGCCGCAACTATATTAAATTTATTAACCCCTAATCTGCCGCCACCAACGTCGCCGCCACTATATTAAATTTATTAACCCCCTAACAGCCCCTAATTTAAATATAATTTAAATACATCTAAATAAAATTACTACTATTAAATAAATTAATCTTATTTAAAACTAAATATTACCGATAAAATAAACCCTAAGATAGCTACAATATAATTAATAGTTACATTGTAGCTAGCTTAGGATTTATTTTTATTTTACAGGAAACTTTGTATTTATTTTAACTAGGTAGAATAGTTATTAAATAGTTATTAACTATTTAATAATTTCCTAGTTAAAATAAGTACAAATTTACCTGTAAAATAAATCCTAACCTAAATTACAATTACACCTAACACTATACTATAATTAAATTAATTACCTAAACTACCTACAATTAAATACAATTAAATTAAATAAACTAAAGTACAAAACCCCCCCACTAAATTACAGAAAATAAAAAAGAAATTACAAATTTTTAAACTAATTACACCTAATCTAATCCCCCTAATAAAATAAAAAAGCCCCCCAAAATAAAAAAAATAACTACCCTATACTAAATTACAAATAGCCCTTAAAAGGGCTTTTTTGCGGGGCATTGCCCCAAAGTAATCAGCTCTTTTACCTGTAAAAAAAAAATACAATACCCCCGCAACATTAAAACCCAGCACCCACACACCCAACCCTACTCTAAAACCCACCCAATCCCCCCTTAAAGGGACAGTCAAGTCCAAAAAAACCTTTGATTTAAATAGGGCATGCAATTTTAAACAACTTCCCAATTTACTTGTATCACCAATTTTGCTTTGTTCTCTTGGTATTCTTAGTTGAAAGCTAAAGCTAGGAGGTTCATAAGCTAATTTCTTAGACCTTGAAGACTGCCTCTAATCTGAATACATTTTGACCACTAGAGGGCATTAGTTCACATGCTTCATATAGATAACATTGAGCTCATGCACATAAAGTGACCTAGGAGTGAGCACTGATTGGCTAAACTGCATGTCTGTCAAAAGAACTGAAATAAGGGGGCAGTCAGCAGAGGCTTAGATACAAGATAATTACAGAGGTAAAACGTGTATTATTATAACTGTGTTGGATATGAAAAACTGGGGAATGGGTAATAAAGGGATTATCTTTCTTTTCAAACAACAAAAATTCTGGTGTTGACTGTTCCTTTAAAAAAAAACTAACACTACCCCCTTGAAGATCACCCTAACTTGAGCTGTCTTTAATCAGCCGAGCACAAGTGGACCTCCAGATCGGCAGAAGTTTTCATCCAATCCGGCCAGAAGAGGACCTCCAGACGGGCAGAAGGCTTCATCCAGACAGCATCTTCTATCTTCTTCCATCCGGAGCGGAGCGGGTCCATCTTGAAGACATCTGACGTGGAGCATCCTCTTCCATCCGACGGCGACTGAAGAATGAAGGTTCCTTTAAGTGACGTCATCCAAGATCGCGTCCCTTCAATTCCGATTGGCTGATAGAATTCTATCAGCCAATCGGAATTAAGGTAGGAAAAATCCTATTGGCTGATGCAATCAGCCAATAGGGTTGATCTTGCATTCTACTGGCTGTTCCAATCAGCCAATAGAATGCGAGCTCAGTCCTATTGGCTGATTGGATTTTTGCCATGCTGACTATTTTTATTACTAAGGTTCTGAAGTGTATTTCTTTTCCTTTCAGTTTCCAGCCATGTTTCTTTCGGTCCCCGAGAATGTTCTTATGTTTTAGGTACCTTGTACTTTGGGGAACACATGGTTAATTGGCTGTAACATGGTTCTTATAACAGATCATTTTCAATGCAAAAATGATGTGCTATTGTGTGTTAACATCGCTCCATCAATACAGCGTCTATTTTTTATTCATATTAGAAGTCTAAGGGCTAGATAACGAGTGGAGTGCTATTTATTGCTCACGTGCTAACTGTGCTCAACTTCGGCTTTTTGCGTGCTTTGTATATTGCACATATTGCAATTTGAAAGTAAAATGTTTTTGCTTGCGTTCTAACCTGAGGTGCGGAAAATCTGGCGTCTAAATATTGCAATCGTGTTAACATATTCCCCCATAGACTTCAATGGAGTGGGAAACCCATACTCGCGCCCTAATAACCCCTAAACTGCCACATCCCCCATCGCAAAGTTTTTTTAAATATTTTTTATTAGACAGTGTTATTATAAGTGTAAGTCTACTTTGTAATGTATTTTTTATTTGTTTTGTCACAGTTTTTTTTTTTGCCAAACAGTTAACCACAGCTCTGAAATTGCAGTAATGATTTTAGCGTAGTGCACTCAACTTGTAATATCCACGCAAATTAAACAGAACGCAAACAATCATGAAAACCCTTGCAAAATCATTTGCGCACAACACTTGTAATCTAGCCCACAATGTTTAGCTTTTTAACTTTTATTATTAAAGCCTGATATTATCTTTTCTTAGTGGGACATTTTGCACTGACAATATTAATTCATAAATTCAATCTGAATTGTTATTCTATCTCTGCCATGTCTCATTTAAATGTTTCCTTCTCTCTACATTTTTTCAACCACCACCTAATTCATTTTCTAGACCTTTTGGATCAGCTGTTCTGAATTTTTCCCATGAGTTTTCTGTCTCATTTATCCTTTTCTGGAATCTTACTCCAGTAACCACCTTCACAGAACAGCAGCCAAGGTGTAAAGGCAAAACACGTATGAACCTGAGGAGCAGGAATATGGTTGTAGTTAGTGGTTAGGATAATAGCAATAGGAAGTACAGACATTTTTATACTACATGTGGGTGTAAATATTACATCTTGTATTTTGCCATGTAGTGTTGCTTTGAAGACACATATGCACAATTACATTTTTTAGGTTATTGCCGAAAGAGAAAAAATAATTGTAATTCATTTCTAAGTGAGAAACAAACTTTTGGCTTCATATACTGCAAAAAATAGGCAGACTTCCGTTCACCAAACATTTATCACATAGTTAATTCAGACTCGATTTTGATATTGTGTTGGCTCAAAATTTCAAATTTTATTAAAGCTCTGTAAACAGATAGCGTGAATAGACTCTGTGGTTGAATTAGGAATTTGTTTTAATGGTTATGCCAGTAAAAGAAAATAATTGACTGGGTTTGTAGAATGTGTCAGTGAATTTCATATGGAGGAAAATAATCTTTTTAACATTTTGAACTTTATTTTGAATTATGTTGTTTTTTTATTTTTTTTATTTTCTTATGCAGTTTTCCCCAGTTAAATTATTTTATAAAACTTAGTATCATTTACACAATTGTTTTAGAATGTTGGCTTCGTTTGATGCGTTCCTCAAGTATGTTGGTTATTGTGAAATAAGCTAGAGATCCGCATGAAAGTTAAACTTTGATGTACATTTTATTTATTTTATAAATTGTGTAGACCACTCACAGATAGGTAGAACTGACACTTCACCACCCTTACCTCATAGTTATATTAGAGGTTTATAGCTAGATTACTGATGGAACACAATAGTTTGTGCAAGAAGCACAATGGCGATTGCGAGATTGCAGTATTTTGTGTGCTCAACTCTGTAATACAAGTGCTGCAGTGTTTAAATTACTGCAAACTTACATTAATTTACATTTGCCATACTTTCTATGGGCGGCATTGAGTGTCAATGTGTGCTCGATTTACAAGTTGAAAATAAATGAGATCATTCGAATGCAATCTATTTTTTTTTTATTCAAACTTTTATGCAAACTCAAAGCTCACCTAAAGGTTTGGGCTGAGAAAAAAGTTGCACTAAGCACCAAACACTATCCACCCTTCACTATTAACCCCTAAATTGCCACATGCCCACTGCAAATTAACCCACTACACTATTAACCCCTAAATTGTCACATCACTCACTGCAAATTTACTGTTTCACTATTAACCCCTAAACTGCCACATAGCCCACTGCAAATTACCTTGTTACATTATTAACCCCTAAACCGACACATAGCCCACCACTATAAACTCCCTTTATCAGTTACCCCTAAACCACCAATTGTCCTTCGCAAACTACCCCCTAACCTATTAACCCCCTAACCCCCACAACCTCCATCCTAACAACTAATCCCCCAAGACCCCTAACCTAAGACCCCCTAAGTAAAAAAACAAAAAAATACCATTTCAAAAAATAAAAAACACTAGCATTACAAAAAAAAAAAAAAAATACATTGCCAAAAATAAGAAAACACAACCAGTCTTGCCTATCCTAGCTAACGTCCCCTTAAAAAAAGTCTACCCCTAAAAAACACCCTAAACTAACACTAAAACCTAATAAAAAAATTGTCCTGAAAAGGGCATTTGCTTGGAAGTGCCCTAGTTTATGTGATTAGTACTTTTGCATAACAAACATCACTATACTAAAACCAAATCTTAAAAAAAACTTATTCTAAAAAAAAAACCTAACTGGCAAAGAAAGTATACCTTGAAAAGGGAATAAGTGATTTAGCTCTTTTGCCAGGGAAAAAAAATATTCTTAAAAAACGTACACTAACAAAACCTAACTGGCAAAAAAAAGTATGCCCTGAAAGTGATCTAGCTATTTTGCTAGTCTAAAAAAACCTTTACTAAAAATAAAATAAAAGGGAAAACAAGGGAAAATATCATGCCATTGATAGACTATAGTGGGGAACCTGTCAGCAACTCCCATTTAATTATAGTACTACAGTATGCTTTTCATTAAAGGGATATAAAAGTGCAAAAAGGAAAGTCAAGTATTAGAGTATTTAATTACTGCACTATTGTTTCCAAATAACTATCACCTAGATTACAAATTGTGCCTTATGGCTGAATTTGTAGCGTTATGGCCCATAATGCATCAATTTCCATAACGCAGCCATTACAAGTTTTTAAAAACTCCATAGCGCAACAAAAATCCCCATTTACGTACAAATCCATAACGCTATCCAAGACCAGTAGTTATTGATATATCGCAACCAAAAACCTTCACTAATCACATCAAAAATATATTACAAAGTACACTTAGACTCATAGAAACACTGTACAATAAATTAAATTTTAATAAAATATTTTAAAAAAATTTATAACGGATAAAAAATACGAGATCTCGGGTGTTAAAAAAAAAATGCACACAAAGCCATTTTATATTGACTCACATAGAAATACATGAACATACAGTCATTTAAATTCCTGCAAAAGCTATCCTGTATATTGACTATGTTTACAGCGCTGCAGAATCTGTTGGCACTCTACAAATACCTGATAATAATAATAATACATTTAAATAGATCTCCGTACAAATATCATCACATACATACAAACAATATACAGCAGACTATGTGTTGTAATTATTATTTTTTTCTATTTATCTCCTCCATTGACTTATATGGGGGATACATGCTCGTGCACGCGACTGGCCTCTTTCCGTAATGCACACAATTTTCTATTTTAAACTTGTAATACGGGCAGCCTATGGTTTGCGCTAATTTATAAATTCTTGCGTAGGTGCCGCAATTACAAATATATACTATTTGGCACTGTAGTTATGTGTTTTACATGTGTGAACATCAGTAGAAGGTCAAAATCATTTAGGAAATTACATTACATCAAGTATAAATCCCGATCAATTGACAAATAGGAAATCATTTTCAAGAATTAACACGTATTTAAAGGGACCTAGAACCCCATTTTTAAATTTCATGATTTAGAAAGAGTATGCAAATTTAAACAGTTTTCTACTTTACTTCTATTATATAATTTGCTTTATTCACTTCATATCCTTTGCTGAAAAGCATATCTAGATAGGCTCAGTAGATGATGATTAGTGGCTGCACATAGATACCTTCTGTGATTGGCTCACCCATGTGCATTGCTCTTTCTTCAACAAAGGATATATAAAGAATGAAGCTATTTAGATCATAGAAGTACATTGGAATGTTGTTTAAAATTGAATTCTCTGTCTGAATCATGAAAGATAAATTATGGGTTTCGTGTCCCTTTAAGATAAGGATTTAAACATAATATACCATTAGGAATTTCGTCAAATTAAAATATATCACTAGAATATATTTTTTAAGGAACATCAATGCTATACTGCTTTATATAAATGAACATATGTGGAAGAGAATCACAATACATACATATATATACATAACATACATCACACAACAACAAAACACACATTTATTTTTTTAATCATCACTTAATAATAATGTTGCAAACTAGAACAAGAGAATGAAGATTTGGAAAGTAGACAGACATGTAGCTAATATGACAATATAATTCTAAGCTTGAACCATAGGGATTCTATCATTAGGACTTTACTACTCCTTTAATCAGTTTCTCACTCAATATTACATATACGTAGACAAGAGGTTTGTAATATCTTTATTAATATTGCAATTTCAATGGAACACGTAAAATATTGAAAGCTCGCCAATCACTTATACATGTCAGCCGTTACTTTATCATTTTGGAACAATAGTGCAGCAACACTGCTCAATCAGATTCTATGCCATGTCTATGCACCCATTATAGACAAGTATGCACTTTGAATCATGTTATCGTCGACTTGTGTTTTTTAATATAACATTGCGTTTACTAAGTATTTGTTACACATATAAACAAACATTAGGAAGATACACTGTATATGTTATATTTTACATTTTAAAACTTTCACATTACTATTTATTGGGGAAAAACAAAATTTCAACAAACAGACCAAAAAAACCCTGCCCACTTTCATGCCGCTCAGATACAATAAAGTGTATACAATCAGCAATCATTACGAACACGCTACCATTGGGTATTTTGCACTATAAATCACCAAAACACCATGGCCAATATGTCCCTTATGACCGACATTGTATCAGATCGCTTTTGTGTGTTTGAATACCTTGTTACTTATTGCGTGTTTGCTCTGCTATTTGGCTTGTGCTGCTTGGCTCTGCAAATATGGACAACCCCCAGTTAGATTGTGTTGGTGCTGTTGGACAAGTAATGTACAACAGACTCAGGCGTGCCCAGTGCCTTGAAGAGGAGCATGTGGACAGCCTAAGTATTAGGGCTCCTCCTGTTCACAGGGTGAGGCTCACCTTGGATAACATGGGCGATGCAGAGGTTTTTGACAAGTGTCGGCTCAATAGACACCAGCTATTGAGCCTTTATGATTTACTAAAGCCTTATCTGGAGCCACACAGGCGTATGCACACTGCATTCCCTTGGAATGTTCAAGATGCTTTGCTGCATCCATGTTCTGGCCTCCGAAGGCTTTCAATCCAAAGAGGGTAACTTGTCCGGTATGTCTCGAGGCACCTGTGGTTTTTTAAAGGTTTCTGAATGGCATAAAGAGAATTTGTAGGCTTTTCGTAGGATTCCCTCAAAATGAGGACGATTGGAGACACCTCAATAGGGAATTCTATCAAGTAACTGAAATGCTGAATGTTTTGGGAGCAATAAATTGCACTCATGTTCCTCTGTGGGCTCCAGCAGAAGAGGGTCCTTTCGAAAATTGCAAACTCTTTCATCGTATGAACGTGCAGTTCATTTGCGATGGATGGATGTGAATTATGAACGTGTTTGTGAATTTTGGGGGCACCAGTCACAATGCCCGTATCCTGAGGCAGTCCTCACTCTGGCAACAGTTTGAGGACAGACAGTTTTTCCCACAGGTGACTCGTTGGTGAGTACTTGTGCACAGCATGGTTAAGAAGTTAGACAATTGCCACTGTAATGTTTGCAAACAGTTGTGTTTGTGTAATGTGCAAAATGTGCAGATATAGAATGATTTTTAACTCAAAACAGATATGTAGCAGGTCATAGCTAAAATGTGCAGATATAGGGGCCGAATTATCATTGTGCCAGCGGACATGATCAGATATTGCGGATCATGTCCGCTGCACATCGATAAATGCCGACAGCATACACTCTCAGCATTTATCATTGCACCAGCAGTTCTTGTGAACTGCTGGTGCAATGCCGCCCCCTACAGATTCACGCCCCCCTGCAGATGACGCCCCCTGCAGATGCTGCCCCCTGCAGATTTGCGGCCCCCTGCAGATTGGCCGCTAGCAGGGGTTGTCGATCAACCCGATCATATTGGATCGGGTTGATTTCTGGCGATGTCTGTCGGCCGTCTCTTTAGACCGCTGCTTCATAACTTGTGTTTCCAGTGAGCCTGAAGGCTCCCCAGAAACACAGGGCATCAAGCTCCGTATGGAGCTTGATAAATATGCCCCATAGAATGTGGTTTAACCATTTACTTTCAACAAATGTCTAGGTTTAGCTCAAAACAGATATGTAGCAGGTCATAGCTAAAATGTGTAGATACAGGGGCATATCTATCAAGCTCCATATGGAGCTTGAAGCCCCGTGTTTCTGGCAAGCATTCAGACTCGCCAGAAACACTAGTTATGAAGCAGCGGTCTAAAAACAGCAATTCAACCAAATCGAGTATGATTGGGTTGATTGACACCCCCCTGCTGGCAGCCAATTTGCAGCGAATCTGCAGGGGGCGGTGTTGCACCAGCAGCTCACAAGAGCTGCTGGTGCAATGCTGAATACGGAGAGCGTATTGCTCTCCGCATTCAGCGAGGTCTGTCGGACCTGATCCGCACTGTCGGATCAGTTACGACAGATCTTTGTTAAATAGGCCCCATAGAATGTGGTTTAACAATTTACTTGTCTCTTTCAGTAAATGTCTAGGTTTATATAAACAGATATGTAGCAGGTCATAGCCTTGATAATACTTTTAAAGGGACGGTGTAGCTAACTGACATCGACAACAGTTTCGCAGTTTTTAAATATAGACATTTTAGCTATGTTATGTAAATGTTTAACCTTAATTTTAATTTAATTGATTTTATGCGATTTTCTTATACACAAATGCATTGTATATATTTTTTTCTTTTAATGTTTATTTTATTCTTATTATTTATCATATATTTATAATATTGACATTTCGTAATATTAATTATTTATAGGTGATTCGGGTTACATGAGGTCGGAATTGGCTCATTACGCCTCTATGTAACCTCACCGACGAGGCACATGAGCGCTATAATCAGGTGCACAGGTGAACAAGGACTGTAGTTGAACGAATGTTTAGGCTCCTCAAAATGCACTTTTGATGTCTGGATAGGTCTGGAGAAGCCCTCCAATACAGCCCTAGGAAGGTGGCGAAGATCATTATAGCCTGCAGCGTCCTTCATGACATAGCTCAACAGGCAGGGATGCTACAGGACGTCCAGGTGCCGCTAGCCCTCCAAAGAGATGATGAGGATGATAAAGCTGTAGAGGGGCTGAGGGCATCAGTGTCAGAGACAACATCATTAACAATCACTTCAGAAGGTAAATACTATGTTATATAGGAGCATTGCGAAAATGTGACACTTAGTAAAATGAAAGTAGAATCATGCAAATATGTTAGGATTGTTCAAGAAATTATTATATAAAAATCTAAAATATATTTTATAATCATAGGTAAATTATACATCATATGTCATAAGTAAACACAAAGGCCTAGATTTAGAGTTCGGCGGTAAAAGGGCTGTTAACGCTCCGCGGGTTTTTTTCTGGCCGCACCATAAATTTAACTCTGGTATCGAGAGTTCAAACAAATGCTGCGTTAGGCTCCAAAAAAGGAGCGTAGAGCATTTTTACCGCAAATGCAACTCTCGATACCAGAGTTGCTTACGGACGCGGCCGGCATCAAAAACGTGCTCGTGCACGATTCTCCCATAGGAAACAATGGGGCTGTTTGAGCTGAAAAAAAACCTAACACCTGCAAAAAAGCAGCGTTCAGCTCCTAACGCAGCCCCATTGTTTCCTATGGGGAAACACCTCCTAAGTCTGCACCTAACACCCTAACATGTACCCCGAGTCTAAACACCCCTAACCTTACACTTATTAACCCCTAATCTGCCGCCCCCGCTATCGCTGACCCCTGCATTACACTTTTAACCCCTAATCTGCCGCTCCGTAAACCGCCGCCACCTACGTTATCCCTATGTACCCCTAATCTGCTGCCCTAACATCGCCGACCCCTATGTTATATTTATTAACCCCTAATCTGCCCCCCACAACGTCGCCGACACCTACCTACACTTATTAACCCCTAATCTGCCGAGCGGACCTGAGCGCTACTATAATAAAGTTATTAACCCCTAATCCGCCTCACTAACCCTATCATAAATAGTATTAACCCCTAATCTGCCCTCCCTAACATCGCCGACACCTACCTTCAATTATTAACCCCTAATCTGCCGACCGGAGCTCACCGCTATTCTAATAAATGTATTAACCCCTAAAGCTAAGTCTAACCCTAACACTAACACCCCCCTAAGTTAAATATAATTTTTATCTAACGAAATAAATTAACTCTTATTAAATAAATAATTCCTATTTAAAGCTAAATACTTACCTGTAAAATACATCCTAATATAGCTACAATATAAATTATAATTATATTATAGCTATTTTAGGATTAATATTTATTTTACAGGCAACTTTGTAATTATTTTAACCAGGTACAATAGCTATTAAATAGTTAAGAACTATTTAATAGTTACCTAGTTAAAATAATTACAAATTTACCTGTAAAATAAATCCTAACCTAAGATATAATTAAACCTAACACTACCCTATCAATAAAATAATTAAATAAACTACCTACAATTACCTACAATTAACCTAACACTACACTATCAATAAATTAATTAAACACAATTGCTACAAATAAATAAAATTAAATAAACTATCTAAAGTACAAAAAATAAAAAAGAACTAAGTTACAGAAAATAATAAAATATTTACAAACATAAGAAAAATATTACAACAATTTTAAACTAATTACACCTACTCTAAGCCCCCTAATAAAATAACAAAGCCCCCCAAAATAAAAAATTCCCTACCCTATTCTAAAATACAAATATTACAAGCTCTTTTACCTTACCAGCCCTGAACAGGGCCCTTTGCGGGGCATGCCCCAAGAATTTCAGCTCTTTTGCCTGTAAAAAAAAACATACAATACCCCCCCCCCAACATTACAACCCACCACCCACATACCCCTAATCTAACCCAAACCCCCCTTAAATAAACCTAACACTACCCCCCTGATGATCTTCCTACCTTGTCTTCACCTCACCAGGTATCACCGATCTGTCCTGGCATCCGGTGCTGAAGAGGTCCAGAAGAGGCTCCAAAGTCTTCCTCCTATCCGGCAAGAAGAGGACATCCGGACCGGCAAACATCTTCTCCAAGCGGCATCTTCTATCTTCTTCCATCCGATGACGACCGGCTCCATCTTGAAGACCTCCAGCGCGGATCCATCCTCTTCTTCCGACGACTAGACGACGAATGACGGTTCCTTTAAGGGACGTCATCCAAGATGGCGTCCCTCGAATTCCGATTGGCTGATAGGATTCTATCAGCCAATCGGAATTAAGGTAGGAATTTTCTGATTGGCTGATGGAATCAGCCAATCAGAATATAGTTCAATCCGATTGGCTGATCCAATCAGCCAATCAGATTGAGCTCGCATTCTATTGGCTGATCGGAACAGCCAATAGAATGCGAGCTCAATCTGATTGGCTGATTGGATCAGCCAATCGGATTGAACTATATTCTGATTGGCTGATTCCATCAGCCAATCAGAAAATTCCTACCTTAATTCCGATTGGCTGATAGAATCCTATCAGCCAATCGGAATTCGAGGGACGCCATCTTGGATGACGTCCCTTAAAGGAACCGTCATTCGTCGTCTAGTCGTCGGAAGAAGAGGATGGATCCGCGCTGGAGGTCTTCAAGATGGAGCCGGTCGTCATCGGATGGAAGAAGATAGAAGATGCCGCTTGGAGAAGATGTTTGCCGGTCCGGATGTCCTCTTCTTGCCGGATAGGAGGAAGACTTTGGAGCCTCTTCTGGACCTCTTCAGCACCGGATGCCAGGACAGATCGGTGATACCTGGTGAGGTGAAGACAAGGTAGGAAGATCATCAGGGGGGTAGTGTTAGGTTTATTTAAGGGGGGTTTGGGTTAGATTAGGGGTATGTGGGTGGTGGGTTGTAATGTTGGGGGGGGGGTATTGTATGTTTTTTTTTACAGGCAAAAGAGCTGAAATTCTTGGGGCATGCCCCGCAAAGGGCCCTGTTCAGGGCTGGTAAGGTAAAAGAGCTTGTAATATTTGTATTTTAGAATAGGGTAGGGAATTTTTTATTTTGGGGGGCTTTGTTATTTTATTAGGGGGCTTAGAGTAGGTGTAATTAGTTTAAAATTGTTGTAATATTTTTCTTATGTTTGTAAATATTTTATTATTTTCTGTAACTTAGTTCTTTTTTATTTTTTGTACTTTAGATAGTTTATTTAATTTTATTTATTTGTAGCAATTGTGTTTAATTAATTTATTGATAGTGTAGTGTTAGGTTAATTGTAGGTAATTGTAGGTAGTTTATTTAATTATTTTATTGATAGGGTAGTGTTAGGTTTAATTATATCTTAGGTTAGGATTTATTTTACAGGTAAATTTGTAATTATTTTAACTAGGTAACTATTAAATAGTTCTTAACTATTTAATAGCTATTGTACCTGGTTAAAATAATTACAAAGTTGCCTGTAAAATAAATATTAATCCTAAAATAGCTATAATATAATTATAATTTATATTGTAGCTATATTAGGATGTATTTTACAGGTAAGTATTTAGCTTTAAATAGGAATTATTTATTTAATAAGAGTTAATTTATTTCGTTAGATAAAAATTATATTTAACTTAGGGGGGTGTTAGTGTTAGGGTTAGACTTAGCTTTAGGGGTTAATACATTTATTAGAATAGCGGTGAGCTCCGGTCGGCAGATTAGGGGTTAATAATTGAAGGTAGGTGTCGGCGATGTTAGGGAGGGCAGATTAGGGGTTAATACTATTTATGATAGGGTTAGTGAGGCGGATTAGGGGTTAATAACTTTATTATAGTAGCGCTCAGGTCCGCTCGGCAGATTAGGGGTTAATAAGTGTAGGTAGGTGTCGGCGACGTTGTGGGGGGCAGATTAGGGGTTAATAAATATAACATAGGGGTCGGCGATGTTAGGGGTAGCAGATTAGGGGTACATAGGGATAACGTAGGTGGCGGCGATTTGCGGTCGGAAGATTAGGGGTTAATTATTTTAAGTAGCTTGCGGCGACGTTGTGGGGGGCAAGTTAGGGGTTAATAGATATAATACAGGGGTCGGCGGTGTTAGGGGCAGCAGATTAGGGGTACATAAGTATAACGTAGGTGGCGGTCGGCAGATTAGGGGTTAAAAATTTTAATCGAGTGGCGGCGATGTGGGGGGACCTCGGTTTAGGGGTACATAGGTAGTTTATGGGTGTTAGTGTACTTTAGGGTACAGTAGTTAAGAGCTTTATAAACCGGCGTTAGCCAGAAAGCTCTTAACTCCTGCTATTTTCAGGCGGCTGGAATCTTGTCGTTAGAGCTCTAACGCTCACTGCAGAAACGACTCTAAATACCAGCGTTAGAAAGATCCCATTGAAAAGATAGGCTACGCAAATGGCGTAGGGGGATCTGCGGTATGGAAAAGTCGCGGCTGAAAAGTGAGCGTTAGACCCTTTAATCACTGACTCCAAATACCAGCGGGCGCCCAAAACCAGCGTTAGGAGCCTCTAACGCTGGTTTTGACGGCTACCGCCGAACTCTAAATCTAGGCCAAAGTATGGACAAAGACGGGGGGGGGGGGATTTGGGCCATTGGTCCATCATATGGCACACAATTAGTTTACATGTATTATTCATTTTAGACATTATTCGATTTTAGATAGTCTGAAAGGGATGAATGTGACAGATAGCAGATAAAGGGATACTCTGAAGCCATCAAATTGTCAAAGTCGTACATCAGATGTTGAGTATGCACATTGTATGTGACTCAGCTTCACACTTGTTTGTTATAATAACATAACACAAAAGAGGCTACATATGCTTATTAAAGGGACAGTCTACACCAGAATTTTTATTGTTTAAAAAGATACTGTAGATAATCCCTTTATTACCTATTCCCTAGTTTTGCACAACCAACACAGTTATATAAATACACTGTTTACCTCTGTGATTACCTTGTATCTAAGCCTCTGAAAACTTCCCCCTTATTTCAGTTCTTTTGACAGACATAATTTTTAGCCAATCAGAGCTGGCTCACCTGAACTCCACGTGCGTGAGCACAGTATTATTTATATGACACACATGAACTAACACCCTCTAGTGGTGAAAAACTGTCAAATGCCCTGAGAGAAAAGGCGGCCTTCAAAGGCTCAGCAATTAGCATATGAACCTCCTAGGTTTAGCTTTCAACTAAGAATACCAAGAGAACAAAGCAAAATTTGTGATAAAAGTAAACTGGAAAATTGTTTAAAATTACATTCTATATTTGGATCATGAAAGTTTATTTTGGACTAGACTGTCCCTTTAAGCTATTGCTAAGAAAGATTTAGGAAATAGTGTTAGGGGGAGGGATGCAGAACTATATACCACTTTTAGATATTTGATTTACACTTTATTTCCTATTAGGGAGATTTACTTCATCTACATACTTTAAGTGAAGAATACCAATGTGATCATGTCTGTGGCATTGTCTTTCAACTGTGCTGACTTCTATAACATCAAAAAACATCTTCACATTGTAAGTATGGACCAAGACTGGGGGTGGCAGATTTTGGCCACTGATCCATCATATGGCACACAATTAGTTTACATGTATTTATTTTAGACTCCATTCGATTTTAGATAGTCTGAAAGGGATGAATGTGACAGATAGCAGATAAAGGGATACTCTGAAGCACATCAAATTGACAAACTCATACATTAGAGGTTGAGTATGCACAATGTATGTGACTCAGCTTCACACTTGATTGTTATACCATAACACAAAACAGGCTACATATGCTTATTAAGCTATTGCAAAGAAACATTTAGGAAATAATGTTAGGGGGATGGATGCAGAACTATGTTCCACTTTTAGATAATTGATTTACACTTTATTTTCTATTAGGGAAATTTACTTAATCTACAGACATAAATGTGAAGAATTCCAATATGATCAAGTCTGTGGCATTGTCTTGTAACTGTGCTGACTTCTAAAACATCAAAAGACACCTTCACATGGTAAGTGTACACAATGGGGTAGAGTTATCAAAGCTTCAACTGAAAATAGGCTGGAGTACCGCGTCAAATTCGATGCGAGATTGATCCGCCGTAGTTAACAAAGCGTCAAGATCGTCAAATGTTTAAATGTGTTATGTAATATATGCTCCCGCGATCTCAATCCAACGTAGATCGATGCTTGCATCATTCCAGATGTTTCAAATTCACATTCAACTCTATTTTACCCTCTTCCCAATTTATCAAACATTCACCAGTTACGCTCGCGTCAATTCCTATAGTTCAAACCGCCACCCTTGAGACCACGAATGCCATAGAAATTAATGGGAGCCTAAAAACACAGAAAGGTTATGTTCGATGCTGCATAGACAATGAAGCATATTAGATAATAAAAGTAAATTAGAAGCCTTATTAAAATTGTATACTCTTTCTAAAGCAAACAATATTATTTCTCCAAATTTGGTGTGAAGTATTGCTCCAAATTTGGTGCACTAGTAGATATAGGGATAACAATGAAATACATTACTACTTATGGATTATGTTATATCTTTTCTCTCATTACAAAGCAAGGGGACAGTATTATTGCTCCAAATTTGGTGCACTAGTAGATATATGGATAAAAATGAAATAAATACATTACTACTTATGGACTATGTTAGATAGGCATATTATGATTTATAGAAAAACAAATACACATTCATTTATGTGGAAATATCATATATTAGTTTTTTGTATAACAAATACATAGAAAATTGCTTTTTATGATATATTATTGTTTGTTCAGGTATAAATCTAGCTATTTCTTGGACATTGAAAAATGAAAAATAAGATTAACTCTCTAAAGCTAAAGATTAGCTTTAGAGAAATGTGCTTGTTCATGGACACTAATTAAATGGTATAAATAAAGTTGGAAACAACAGAATATCCGCAGCATTGATGACTCTTATTTATCAATAGTCCGATGCTCATTGATCCGTACTTGATGCACGTGTTTTTTACAGACTTTTTAATAAATAAGGGAGTCCTATGTAGATTCACAGTAGCGATGTCTGGCGAGCGTATTGACTCCAGCGAATGCGTTAAGATTGACACAATGGTAAATAGGCCCCAATGTCTGCAATAAGACTGAGGGAGGCAGGTTACATCCTATGGGAAACACATGTTTTCTTTTCTAATATAGATTGCTCCGCTCCGCTCCAGATGATTGAAGATAGAAGACGCCGCTTGGATGAAGACTTCGGCCGGATGGAGGGGTAGTGTTAGGTTTTTTTTTTCAGGGGGGTAGTGTTAGTTTTTTTTAAGGGGGGCTTGGGTGAGTTTTAGAGTAGGGGTGTGTGGGTGGTTGGTTGTAATGTTGGGGGGGTTGTATTTTTTTTTACAGGTAAAAGAGCTGATTACTTTGGGGCAATGCCCCGCAAAAAGCCCTTTTAAGGGCTGGTAAAAGAGCTGATTACTTTGTAATTTAGTAGAGGGTAGGGCATTTTATTATTTTGGGGGGCTTTTTATTTTATTAGGGGGCTTAGATTAGGTGTAATTAGTTTAAAGTTCTTGTAATTTTTTTTATTTTCTGTAATTTAGTGTTTGTTTTTTTTGTACTATAGTTTAGTTTATTTAATTGTATTTAATTTTAGGTAATTGTAGCTAATGAAATACATTACTACTTATGGATTATGTTATATCTTTTCTCTCATTACAAAGCAAGGGGACAGTATTATTGCTCCAAATTTGGTGCACTAGTAGATATATGGATAAAAATGAAATAAATACATTACTACTTATGGACTATGTTAGATAGGCATATTATGATTTATAGAAAAACAAATACACATTCATTTATGTGGAAATATCATATATCAGTTTTTTGTATAACAAATACATAGAAAATTGCTTTTTATGATATATTATTGTTTGTTCAGGTATAAATCTAGCTATTTCTTGGACATTGACAAATGAAAAATAAGATTAACTCTCTAAAGCTAAAGATTAGCTTTAGAGAAATGTGCTTGTTCATGCACAGTAATTAAATGGTATAAATAAAGTTGGAAACAACATAATATCTGCAGCATTGATGACTCTTATTTATCAACAGTCCGATGCTCATTGATCCGTACTTGATGCACGTGTTTTTTACAGACTTTTTAATAAATAAGGGATTCCATGTAGATTCACAGTAGCGATGTCTGGCGAGCGTATTGACTCCAGCGAATGCGTTAAGATTGACACAATGGTAAATAGGCCCCAATGTCTGGAACAAGACTGAGGGAGGCAGGTTACATCCTATGGGAAACACATGTTTTCTTTTCTAATATAGATGACTCCGCTCCAGATGATTGAAGATAGAAGACGCCGCTTGGATGAAGACTTCAGCCGGATGGAGGGGTAGTGTTAGGTTTTTTTTTTCAGGGGGGTAGTGTTAGGTTTTTTAAGGGGGGCTTGGGTGAGTTTTAGAGTAGGGGTGTGTGGGTGGTGGGTTGTAATGTTGGGGGGGTTGTATTTTTTTTTACAGGTAAAAGAGCTGATTACTTTGGGGCAATGCCCCGCAAAAAGCCCTTTTAAGGGCTGGTAAAAGAGCTGATTACTTTGTAATTTAGTAGAGGGTAGGGCATTTTATTATTTTGGGGGGCTTTTTATTTTATTAGGGGGCTTATAATCTTTAAGTCAGGGGGGTGTTAGTGTTAGTGTTAGACTTAGGTTTAAGGGTTAATAAGTTTAATATAGGTGGCGGTAGGGTCTGGGAGCGGCGGTTTAGGGGTTAAACATTTAATTTAGTTGCGGTGGGGTCCAGGAGCTGCGGTTTAGGGGTTAAACATATAATTTAGTTGCGGCGGGGTCCGGGAGCAGCGGATTAGCGGTTAAACATTTAATTTAGTTGCGGCGGGGTCCGGGAGCGGCGGTTTAGGGGTTAAACAATTTATTTAGTTGCGGCGGGGTCCAGGATCTGCAGGATAGGGGTTAATAACTTTAATATAGGTGGCGGCGGTATAGGGGGCGGCAGATTAGGAGGGGTTAATAGGTGTAATGTAGGTAGCGGCGGGGTCCGGGAGTGGCGGTTTAGGGAGTAATAACTTTATTTAGGTGGCGGCGGTGTAGGGGGGCAAATTAGGGGTGTTTAGACTCGGGGTACATGTTAGGGTGTTAGGTGCAGACATCTCCCATAGAAATCAATGGGATATCGGGCAGCAGCGAACATGAGCTTTTGCTGCTGTCAGACTCCCATTGATTACTATAGGATCCGCCGCCTGCAGGCGGCGGATTGAAAACCAGGTACGCTGGGCCGGAATAGTGCCGAGCGTACCTGCTAGTTCTTTAATAACTAGCAAAAGTAGTCAGATTGTGCCGAACTTGCGTTCGGAACATCTGGAGTGAGGTAAGAATCGATCTGTGTCGGACTGAGACTGGCGGATCGTAGCTTACGTCACTATATTCTACTTTTGCCGGTCTCTAGCCTTTGATAACTAAGGCAAATCAGCCTCACCACAAATACGCTGCGGAATTCCAGCGTATTTGTGGTTTACGGCTTGATAACTAGAGGCCAATATATGTACATATTATTATATGTTGTCTACATAACAACTTTTGTTATGTCCCTTTTAAGAAATGCGTAGGGTGAACTTGCTATATTAAAGTGACAGTCTAGCTTAATTTGCTATTTTCATTTTAATATATATCATTCATGTTTGAAGAAAATTGTAATATATTTTTAAAATAAATATAGCTTAGTTATGTTATTGTTAGTTGCAAGATAATATAGCTAAATTAAATTATCTTTAAAGAAAACATTATAGCTAAGTTTATTTTCACATTTAGGCAGAACTAGTTTTGTATGCCATATTGATGACAGTGTTAACTCTAGTGGAGTCATTTAAAGGGACAGTTAACTCAATATTTTTCTCAACTTCAATTTGTTCACAATTATTCACTTTACCTGCTGAAGTGTATTAAATTGTTTACAAGTATCTCCATTACCCTGTTTTTTGCATTTAAAATAGTTGATTTAGCCTGTGGTATTCTCCACCTATTCAGAAAGTTTTTGGCCTTAAGACCAAGCTGTGTAAACACAGCCATCATAAGAAATGACACTCCCAGTGGGGTATATAAGAGATAAAGCAATACAATGTTAATTGTCAAGTATTGGTGATTATTTTACAGACAGATAAGATAAATAAGCATGTATATGTACACAATGTGATAAAGTAATTGAGATCAGATTATATCTACAAGCTCAGATCATTATATTTGGTTGTGGCTTTAAAACACAAAATCAGCTAATTCATATACACAAATAAACCTTAAAAAGCATATCTCATACATTTTATACTCTGCTGCTGTTAAAAAAAAGGAATTTGAAACACATTAAGAGACAAAATTATTACAGTATACTAGTATACTGTCTCTTTAAGAGTCTGTACTGATTCATTAAAAAGCTTGGTCAAAGGAGGGAGATAAGTGGCCAGTTAACATAGGCTTACATACAAGGTCCTCACACAGGTCAAATGTATATTCATATAACAGGGTCAAGTATGCCAAAATGTGGAATGGCTAATAAAGTAAATATCTATTTGGTGGAGACTGTCCCTTTAAATGCATATAACCTTTGACAGAGTCTAGACTAATATATTTAAATGTATTCTTAGATTTAGACATGACTGCATCTAAATCTTATTTTCTTAAAACATTACCATTGTATATTTACTTATAGAATAGTGTGTATTACATGCGTTCATCAATGATAAGAACAATATTCTAAAAGTAAATATGTTAACTATTTAGTTGTTGTTGTTAATAGCTTGTGATGGCTATTTCATTTGTAGTGAAAGGGACATGCAACCCAAAGTTAATCTTCCATGATTCCGACAGAGCGAATTTTAATAAAACAAACATTTACCTTCGATAATCACATTTGGTTTATTCTCTTGGGCCTAGATTTAGAGTTTGGCGGTAGCCGTCAAAACCAGCGTTAGAGGCTCCTAACGTTTGTTTTTTACGGACTCCGGTATTTAGAGTTTAGTTACCGACACTCAAAAATCACCCAACGCACAAATCTCTACCGACAGCTCAGACCCAGTAGTTAACATCTACCGACAAAATAAACATCCACGAATCACAAAAACAAATATTACACAAAGTACAGTAACACTCATACAAACACTACACTATATTTATTTTTCAGATTTAATAATTTTTCATCCAAATAGAAAGGATCAAAGTTGCGAGATCTCGGGTGTTAGAAAAAAAACAACACAAATCCATTTTGCCATTGACTTACATTGACACACGGGAAAAGACCCTCATATAGCTACATCTAACTAATAAGATTATCACAAACATACACTCATCGATGCATACAAAAAATATACACCACATTACATACACAAACAAGTTATTTATTACAAAATGAACACGATTTAGCTACTTTTTCACATAAGCTCATGACATCACTCACTTTACGAGGAAAACCAGTCTTTGAAAAAAAAACACCAAAATTTGGAGCCTCCATTGACTTCTATGGGGAAGACGTGCTCGTGCACGCGACAGACAGATTTCCCTAACGCACGCAAATAGCGTAGACAAAAAAACTCCAAATACCAGCGCTAGAAATAGGAAAAAAATACATGCTTTTCTGCGTTACACCCAGCTATGACAAATACTGTAGATCAAGAAATGCCTATTTCCCTATGGTGGACTTATGGATTTTACTTATTGAATATTCACAACAGCATTAAATTGTTTCATACTTTTACATTACATCAACTACAAATCAACATCACTAGTAACAAACATTTTTACAAATAAAATCACATTTAAACGGACACAAAAATAATTACAACATTTCAGGATTCACAAACAGTACACAATGGAAAACACCTCTCATATACCTTTATTATTGCATTTCATTTATTCAACTCATATGCTTGCAGCAACAGCATATCTACATAGGCTTAACACATGATCAGTCATGGATGCACATACATTACTTTTAACATTCACTCATACATGTGCATTCAAATGATGGGGGAAAAACACATTACATTCTCTCTAGGAATCACAAAACAGAACATATGGATTTTACTGTACTTTTAACATCATGATTCCATCACAATAAACCATTAGGAATTACGTACAAGAAGAACATCATTACACCAGATTACAGATGTCACTTTATGGGAAGGAACAACAATGCCAGACCGCTATATAGAAGTCAGCATATGTGGGACACAATCACAATATATACGTATATGTACATAACACGCATCAACCATCACGCAACCACAAAGCACACATTTATATTTTATTCAGCACACAATAACAATGTAGTCAAATACAACAACACAATGAGGATTTCAGAACTACATAGGCAGGTTAATAATATGATGACGTCATTAGAAGATTCAACCATACACATTACAGATTCATGACTGTACCGCCCCTATCAGAAATTTACCACTCAATACTACAATACAACATATACGTAAACAACAGTTTGGAACAGCATTATTAGGGCGATTTGAATGGGACAATTAATAAATATTGTCAGATCGCAAATCACTTATATATATAATACTACAGATGACAGCCGGAAGTTATTCAGTATTAGTGCCATTTTAATGGGACGCATACAATATTGACATCTCGGCAATCACTTATATATACAATACTACAGATGACAGCCGGAAGTTATTCAGTATTAGTGAGATTTGAATGGGACGCATACAATATTGACAGCTCGGCAATCACTTATATATACAATACTACAGATGACAGCCGGAAGTTATTCAGTATTAGTGCGATTTGAATGGGACGCATACAATATTGACAGCTCGGCAATCACTTATATATACAATACTACAGATGACAGCCGGAAGTTATTCAGTATTAGTGCGATTTGAATGGGACGCATACAATATTTACATCTCGGCAATCACTTATATATACAATACTACAGATGACAGCCGGAAGTTCTTCAGTATTAGTGCCATTTTAATGGGACACATACAATATTTACATCTCGGCAATCACTTATATATACAATACTACAGATGACAGCCGGAAGTTCTTCAGCATTAGTGCGATTTTAAAGGGACGCATACAATATTGACAGCTCGGCAATCACTTATATATACAATACTACAGATGACAGCCGGAAGTTCTGAATTATTATTGCGATTTTAAAGGGACGCATACAATATTGACAGCTCGACAATCACTTATATATACAATACTACAGATGACAGACGGGAAGTTCAGAATTATTATTGCGATTTTAAAGGGACGCATACAATATTGACATCTCGGCAATCACTTATATATACAATACTACAGATGGCAGATGTTACTTTATCCTTTTTAAACAATGTTGCAGCAACATTGATCGATCACATTCAATGCACATTATACACAACTATGCACTTTCAAGTTATTCAGTATTATTGAGATTTGAATGGGACGCATACAATATTGACAGCTCGGCAATCACTTATATATACAATACTACAGATGGCAGACGGGAAGTTCAGAATTATTATTGCGATTTTAAAGGGACGCATACAATATTGACATCTCGGCAATCACTTATATATACAATACTACAGATGGCAGACGGGAAGTTCTGAATTATTATTGCGATTTGAAAGGGACGCGTACAATATTGACAGCTCGGCAATCACTTATATATACAATACTACAGATGGCAGATGTTACTTTATCGTTTTCAAACAATGTTGCAGCAACATTGATCGATCACATTCGATGCACATTATACACAACTATGCACTTTCATTCATGTTTGCCTGGACGTGTGCTTTTTACTATAAGATCGCGTTTAATAAATATTGATTACCCATATTATCAAACATTACAAACATGCACTGTATGTGTGATATTTGACACTTTCACATTGAGATTCATTGGGGGAAAACAACATTTCAGCAAACAACAAAAAAACGCCCACTGTGAAAGCATTCGCGCCGCTCACATACAAACAAGTGTATACAATCAGCAATGATTACAAACTCACTACCATTGGACTAATTGTACTATAAATCCCCCAAACAACATGGCCAAAGCATCACTTGTGATCCACATCAGATCAATTTGCATACCTTGTTACGCCTTGCTCTGCTGTTTTGAAAGATGGATGACGATGACATGGTAGACGCTGCTGGTGCTGCTATTGGCGAACTAGCGGTTGATAGAATCAGGCAGCCTCGGCGGCTCAGACTGAGACGAAGGGCTCATCTGGTTCACGGTCCTCGTGTCTACAGGGTGAGACCCACCTTGGAAAACATGAGCGACTTTGAGGTTTATGATAAGTATCGGCTCAATCGCGAACAGCTCATTGGCCTTTACGATCTTCTTAAACCTCATTTGGAGCCACGTATACAAATAAGGACTGCTGTTCCCGGCATGAGTAAGATGCTAAGCTGTCTATACGTCCTGGCCTCCGGGAGTTTTCAATGCGGAGAAATGTACATGCATGGCCTGTCTCAAGGTACATTCTCTGTGGTGTTTGATAACTTTCTGGACGCCATGGTACGTATCAGTAAGCAATACATAGGATTCCCACAGAATGATGGTGATTGGAGGTGCCTGAAGCGGGAATTCTTTGCTATTGCTCAATTGCCCAATGTCTTGGGAGCCATAGATTGTACCCACATTGCGCTGCGTGCTCCAATTGATGACTTGCCTTTCAGAAATCGCAAACATTTTCATAGCCTCAACGTGCAGTATGTTTGTGACACACAGATGAGGATTATGCATGTGTGTGCAAATTTTGGAGGAGCTTGTCATGATGCTCGCATCCTCTCTCAGTCGTCCCTGTGGAGACCGTTTGAGGAAAGACAAATGCCCCCTGGTTATCTCGTTGGTGAGTATTTGTGCACAACATGGTTAATTAGTTTGACAATTGCCACTGTAGTTTTAAAATGTTAGCGTAATGTTCAGCTATAGGATGCAATTTAACCATTTATTTTTATTTCCGCAAATGTCTAGTTTTAGTTCAATGCAGATATGTAGCATGTCTTACCTTAAATGCTCAGATAGAGAATGCAATGTAACCATTTAGTTGCCATTTTACACAAGGTCTGGTTTAGGAGAAATACGCATATGTAGCATGTCTTAGCTGAAATGGGAAGATATTAGCTAATGCAATTTAACCATGTCATTGTCTCTTTCCACTAATGTCTAGTTTTAGTTCAATGCAGATATGTAGCATGTCTTACTTTAAATGCTCAGATAGAGAATGCAATGTAACCATTTAGTTTGCATTTTACACAAGGTCTGGTTTAGGAGAAATACGCATATGTAGCATGTCTTAGCTGAAATGGGAAGATATTAGCTAATGCAATTTAACCATGTCATTGTCTCTTTCCGCTAATGTCTAGTTTTAGTTCAATGCAGATATGTAGCATGTCTTACCTTAAATGCTCAGATAGAGAATGCAATGCAACCATTTAGTTTGCATTTTACACAAGGTCTGGTTTAGGAGAAATACGCATATGTAGCATGTCTTAGCTGAAATGGGAAGATATTAGCTAATGCAATTTAACCATGTCATTGTCTCTTTCCGCTAATGTCTAGTTTTAGTTCAATGCAGATATGTAGCATGTCTTACCTTAAATGCTCAGATAGAGAATGCAATGCAACCATTTAGTTTGCATTTTACACAAGGTCTGGTTTAGGAGAAATATGCATATGTAGCATGTCTTAGCTGAAATGGGAAGATATTAGCTAATGCAATTTAACCATGTCATTGTCTCTTTCCGCTAATGTCTAGTTTTAGTTCAATGCAGATATGTAGCATGTCTTACCTTAAATGCTCAGATAGAGAATGCAATGCAACCATTTAGTTTGCATTTTACACAAGGTCTGGTTTAGGAGAAATACGCATATGTAGCATGTCTTAGCTGAAATGGGAAGATATTAGCTAATGCAATTTAACCATGTCATTGTCTCTTTCCGCTAATGTCTAGTTTTAGTTCAATGCAGATATGTAGCATGTCTTACCTTAAATGCTCAGATAGACAATGCAATGTAACCATTTAGTTTGCATTTTACACAAGGTCTGGTTTAGGAGAAATACGCATATGTAGCATGTCTTAGCTGAAATGGGAAGATATTAGCTAATGCAATTTAACCATGTCATTGTCTCTTTCTGCTAATGTCTAGTTTTAGTTCAATGCAGATATGTAGCATGTCTTACCTTAAATGCTCAGATAGAGAATGCAATGTAACCATTTAGTTTGCATTTTACACAAGGTCTGGTTTAGGAGAAATACGCATATGTAGCATGTCTTAGCTGAAATGGGAAGATATTAGCTAATGCAATTTAACCATGTCATTGTCTCTTTCCGCTAATGTCTAGTTGTAGTTCAATGCAGATATGTAGCATGTCTTACCTTAAATGCTCAGATAGAGAATGCAATGTAACCATTTAGTTTGCATTTTACACAAGGTCTGGTTTAGGAGAAATACGCATATGCAGCATGTCTTAGCTGAAATGGGAAGATAGAGAATAATATTGAACTAGATTATTCTTTTAAAAAATAAACATTTGTTAGTGGATTATCATGTACACAAACTTTTATTGGACTCAAAATACTATTTTGAGGATTCAGTTTGAATTATGTTCTGTTCATAATTTATAGGTGATTCTGGTTACATGAGCCGCCCTTGGCTTATTACCCCCTTGCGTAGCCCGACTGATGTGTCTGAGGAGCGCTACAATAGGGCTCATAAGAGAACCAGGGCGGTGGTTGAACGAATGTTCGGGCTCCTGAAGATGAGGTTCAGGTGCCTTGACAGGTCGGGAGGAGCCCTCCAGTACAACCCAAAGAAGGTGGCTAAGATCGTTATAGCCTGTAGTGTCCTGCATAATATTGCACAGTGGGCTGGGATGCTGCAGGGCGTCCAGGCACACCGAAACCTCCTCAGAGATGAGGAGGATGATCCTGTTCTAGAGGGGCCATTCCGGGACGAGGGGCTCAATGTCAGAGCAGACATCATCAACCGCCACTTTAGACGGTAAATAATAGAAGTTAGACTGGAGTATTGTCAATAGATGTGAACTCTAGGGAAATGACAAGTAGAGAATTGTGCAAACATGTTATGATTGTTCATCAAATGCTAAACATGTGTTTCATTTATTAATATAGGTGATGCTCTGGTCATTGGGTCCTTTAGCGAGTCTTTGCCACCTGGTTTTTAAAGAGGACATCAGCTGGTAAGTATAAATGTATGGACTGTTGCTGGCATGAATTGTACACAAATACATCATATGGCATACATTTTCTAAACTAGTATTTAGTTTACACATTACTTAAAATGTACATACTCAGAAAGGGATCATCTAGCATAACTATCCTCTAGCATGACTATGGTTCAATGTCACACATTAGAGGTTCGTTCTGCTCAATATGACTCATCTTCACACTTGATAGAACATAACACAAGATGCTACACACGCTTAGTAAGCTAGTGACAGAAATTTATTCAGAAATGGGGGGTGGGAGAGGGGTACAGAACTGATTCACACACTTGTATTAGTAATTTTAAAAAACAATTTTATGCCATTAGGGAGATGACTTCATGTAAAGACTGAAAGGGAAGAATTCGAAGAATGACAGTGAAGAATTCCCAGACTGACAGTGGAAAAAGACAAGATTGAAATTGAAGAATACCAATGGGATCATGTCTGGCATTATCTTTCAAATCTGCTGACCTTGAAAACCATACAAAGACATGTTCACATGGTAAGTGCCAACTATTTGATAGAATAAGGCTGTGGAGGCATCCTATTGGAGACACTTAGATTATTTTCTAATTTTTAGATGGTATTTCACAGTCCTCTATTTTTGAAATGATGAATAAGACACCTATTGAAGATCAACTGTTTACCCCTGAATTGACTTTCAAAGACCATGCATTATCCAGGTTGGTTTACCAATGCATGCTAGTTAAGAATCACAGGAAGAATGTTGAATATTAGTAGCTTACATACATTAGTCATACTTAGTTCATAATTAGATATTTAGGTATCACAATCAGACACTTAGATTATTTTCTAATTTTTAGATTGGTTTTTCAGTCCTCTATTTATGAAATGATGAATAAGACACCTATTGAAGATCAACTGTTTACCCCTGAATTGACTTTCAAAGACCATGCATTATCCAGGTTGGTTTACCAATGCATGCTAGTTAAGAATCACAGGAAGAATGTCGAATATTGGTAGCTTACATACATTAGTCATACTTAGTTCATAATTAGATATTTAGGTATCACAATCAGACACTTAGATTATTTTCTAATTTTTAGATTGGTTTTTCAGTCCTCTATTTATGAAATGATGAATAAGACACCTATTGAAGATCAACTGTTTACCCCTGAATTGACTTTCAAAGACCATGCATTATCCAGGTTGGTTTACCAATGCATGCTAGTTAAGAATCACAGGAAGAATGTCGAATATTAGTAGCTTACATACATTAGTCATACTTAGTTCATAATTAGATATTTAGGTATCACAATCAGAAAAAGGAATACATATTATAGTTGATATAGAGGTATTTGAATGGACATGAAATATTACATTTATGTTCAGCATACATATATATTTATTATTGAAATGTGATATACATTATTATGTATAATTAGAAATTCTGATATTTAAATTTAATTTTTATTACACAATATAATGGTGTATGGTTTGTTTGGTTTTTAATCCAAAAATGTAATTCATAAATATCTTGATAAAATTATGCACAAAGTTAGAGCATAGACACAAGATGATTGTAAATGTATTTTATGAATATTTTACAATGTGTGTATTAACTTTGTAAAATTTTGTTTTTTAATTTCAGATTGTCATCTGATGACTTCCAGGAATATTTTTTTGTTTTTGTTAAAAAAACTTTTTATTTTTAAATGGTAATAATCAACATTTTATTATTAAATACCCTCTTTTGAACAGATTATAATAAATATCCATATAATCTGTCAATAAAAAACAATTTGACTCCCATGACTGGTAGTTGTCTATTTGACAAGCACATGCATAAGATCAAATTAGGCATTAATTTGAGAAAATCCACTGATTCAGAGAATATTAAATTAAACTATCTTTTTTAAATTAATTGGGGAGTGAGATCCATCGATGCTTTTCTTGTGTAATTCTTAGATGTTAAAATAATTTCGGATATGTAGTCAGAATTTGACATACATTTTTTTGTTTCACTTTTAAGAAGGGGAAGTGGTTCACTTACATTAAAGTGACAGTGTTGTTGAATGTAAAATTAATTTTATAAGATCTTGTATCTTCCTTAGGTATCTAAAAACATTATTTTAATAAATTTATAAATTTTAAATTTAAAAATGGTAGGTCATTCATATTTTGCACAAGCTAGTTATTGGATGCCATGTTAATAGATTTTATTTTCTAGTGGAGTCATTTAAAGGGACATTTAACTATAGTTATTAATATTATGTAGTTTTTAAAATCTTACCTCTTGGGTTAGACATCACATATCTATATATAATTTTCATTCCCCTTTAGTTTCTTTCGACAATGTTAAATCAACATTCCGAATGTTTTGGTCCTTAAAGGGACATTCACAAAATATATTGTGTATTGAATTTTAAAACATCATAAAAGAATTTAAACATATTTAGAAAGTACTATAGAATTACATTCAATCTTTAAATATACTTTGAAAAAGATACATCAATGCACATATCTTAGTCAATTACATAAGGCATCTATGTGCAACCAACAATCAGCATCAAAATAGCCTATGTAGATATGTATTTAATCCAAGAATATATATAATTACAATCTAATGATTGAATAACAAAACATATTAAGTTGTTCAAATATTATAATCTTATCCAAAATGCATAAATAACATATAGCCTAATGTCCCTCTAAGCTGAAGATTGCGAAATACATCCATTACAATACAGGGAGTGCAGAATTATTAGGTAAGTTGTATTTTTGAGGATTAATTTTATTATTGAACAGCAACCATGTTCTCAATGAACCCAAAAAAACTCATTAATATCAAAGCTGAATAGTTTTAGAAGTAGTTTTTAGTTTGTTTTTAGTTATAGCTATTTTAGGGGGATATCTGTGTGTGCAGGTGACTATTACTGTGCATAATTATTAGGCAACTTAACAAAAAACAAATATATACCCATTTCAATTATTTATTTTTACCAGTGAAACCAATATAACATCTCAACATTCACAAATATACATTTCTGACATTCAAAAACAAAACAAAAACAAATCAGTGACCAATATAGCCACCTTTCTTTGCAAGGACACTCAAAAGCCTGCCATCCATGGATTCTGTCAGTGTTTTGATCTGTTCACCATCAACATTGCGAGCAGCAGCAACCACAGCCTCCCAGACACTGTTCAGAGAGGTGTACTGTTTTCCCTCCTTGTAAATCTCACATTTGATGATGGACCACAGGTTCTCAATGGGGTTCAGATCAGGTGAACAAGGAGGCCATGTCATTAGATTTTCTTCTTTTATACCCTTTCTTGCCAGCCACGCTGTGGAGTACTTGGACGCGTGTGATGGAGCATTGTCCTGCATGAAAATCATGTTTTTCTTGAAGGATGCAGACTTCTTCCTGTACCACTGCTTGAAGAAGGTGTCTTCCAGAAACTGGCAGTAGGACTGGGAGTTGAGCTTGACTCCATCCTCAACCCGAAAAGGCCCCACAAGCTCATCTTTGATGATACCAGCCCAAACCAGTACTCCACCTCCACCTTGCTGGCGTCTGAGTCGGACTGGAGCTCTCTGCCCTTTTAGTATACTGTCCCTTTAATGCAAATGTTGATTTTTGTATCATGTATGAGTTCCACATTGGTTAATCTCCAAATATATTATTGTTAGCATATTTTTTCCCCCACTCCTAAAAGGACTTTAAACCATATTCATTGTTAAAACAAATGTCTTTCTAAAAAAAAATTAACACAATAATGTCTCTTTAAGAAAATAGACATTATTTAACACGTCAATATAAATCTGTTTTCAATATTTATTGTTTGAACAAGTACATGTAGATATACCAAAAATCTGCAAATATTATATGTTAGCATATGTAATTTTGTTAAAGGGACAGTTTAGAAAACAAATAATGTTTTGCATTATTAAAAAAGTCAATTTTGTAATATCAATGATATCAAAGGTTTCTCACCAATTAATCATTTGTCTGTGTTTATTTTAATTTGCTAGCTAAACCTATGAGGTTCGTGTGCTCATTTCTTAGAGCTTGAAGAGTGCATGTAATCATTATGCAATTTGACCACTAGAGGGCATTTGGATAGCATTTGTATATCTAAAACCTTGAGCTCATACAGCATATTTACCATGTATTGATCATTGATGTCTAAAATGTTGTTATGTCAGAACAACAAATAAGTGGTCATTTTTCATAGGCATAGATACAAGGGTAAGCACATAAGTCACACGTATTTCTCCATGTTTTGTTGTTTCCAACTTGATAATGCGTAATACAGCGTTTTCTTTGTAATCAATAATGTTCTGACTGTCCCTTTAAGCTGTGTTATTGGCATTCAAACAGTAATATGCCATCATGGATAATTGTAATGCTAATTTTGTTTGCGATTCGGGAAACAGTTTGGACATCACATCACAGAAACCAATCAATATCATGAACAAGGATAGGTATGTGATGATATGGTTTTCACACACTTATAACCCACACTCTGCAAACAATCTGCCTCCATGGACTCGGTCCCATAGAAGTAGATTATATACAGAGTGTGGTCCACAAGTGTATGAAAACAACATCATCACATACCTATCCATTACACATTAAATAAAAAAAACATTAAACATGAAAACAAATACTTACTTCCTCTTCCTTCCCCTCTTCCCACTGGGCTGAGGCTCTGGGAGGGTCAACTGCCGACTCTGACGAGTTCTCCTTGGAGATGTTGTGGGAAGAATGGAAGGAAGAGTACTGGGACGACCAAGGTGAGGAAGAGGAGATGGGCCGGCAGGAGGAGATGGCCCGGCAGGAGAAGATGGCCCGGCAGGAGAAGATGGGCCGGCAGCAGGAGGCCCAGCAGCAGGAGGCCCAGCAGCAGGAGGCCCAGGAGCAGGAGGCCCAGCAGATGGCGGCCCAGGAGCAGGAGGCCCAGGAGCAGGAGGCCCAGGAGCAGGGGGCCAAGGAGCAGGAGGCCCAGGAGCAGGAAGCCCAGGAGCAGGAGGCAGACCAGCAGATGGCGGACCAGGAGGCAGACCAGCAGGAGGCAGACCAGCATGCGCCTCCCGGAAGAAATTAAACATCTCTTGTTGGAGTCTAAAGGTTCTGTTTTGGGCTTCTTCTATTCGAGTAAGGAGGTGTATGATTTGGGTTTGGCCTTCAATGATTTTGTTTTGTCCTTCAATAATTCTAGTTCTGCCTTCTATATTTTGTATCCGGGAGTTACGCATCTGGTCAATGTAGTCTAGTAGAACCCGCACCTCCGCTATTTCCTCTTGTTGTGCACGGCGGGGTGCCCGTGCACGGCGGCCTGCTGGTGCACGGCGGCCTGCTGGTCCTTGAGGGGCCTCTGCTTCTGCGGCCTCTTCCTCTGCTTCCGGGGCCTCTTCGTCAAGGGGGTCCTCTTCGTCAAGGGGGGCCTCTTCGCCAAGGGGGGCCTCTTCGTCAAGGGGGGCCTCTTCCCTCCGAGGTGGAGATTCATCCCCACCACTCTCATCCCGGGGAAAAGGAGGAGCCTGTAGTTGCTGTGCTGCCTCCTCCCCAGACTCTGTATATTAGAAAAATAAATAAATGTATATATTAGCATATTTCAAAATAAAGCTTTAAATTACTTAGCTTACGATACAATTACAAATGCAGCCTCATTAATCCACTTGAAATCTAACCTTCAAAATACGATTTTCGCATTTTCTAAACCGTGTTTGTGATATCTCTGGTCAATCTGAATGTTTTAGCGTTTGTTTTCAGTCTGTTTAAATGCACACCTAACCTATAGCCTAGATACTGATGTAACCGCAAAGTAATTGTGAATGCGTTTACGTAATAATGTGTTAAACAGCGTATTAGCATTAATCTGATCCTTAAAGAGACATGAAACCCAATGTTTTATCTTTCATGATTTAGAAGCATACAATTATAATCAACTTTCTAATGTACCTTTCTTATCTAATTTGCTTCATTCTCTGTATATTCTTTGCTGAAAAGCATATCTAGATATGCTTAGAAGCTGCTGATTGGTAGCTGAATATAGCTGCCTCCTGTGATTGGTTTAGCGTGTGCATGGCTATTTCTTTATTAAAGTATATCTAAAGAATGAATCAAATTAGGTAATATAAGTAAATTGGAATGCTGTTTAAAATTGTATTCTCTACCTTAATCATGAAAGGAAAGGTTTGCGTATAGTGTCCCTTGAAATACATTCGTATGTTAATTTATTCTTAAATGAGCTTACCGTCAGATGAGAATGGCAGGTTCCCGGTATCAATTCCTCTGATACCGACTATATCCACCTCGGAGATGCTGGGACGCAACATTTCCTCCCATCGGCAGTAATCGATTTCCAGTGCAGGGCCGCCACCGGTTCCTGCGGCATGTCGGGCCTTCCGGCTTAACTTTTTCTTAAGATCCATCTTGCAGTCCCGGTAGCGATGTTTAATAGAGTCCATATCTCTGTTCCGGCCACCCACTGCATTGACTGCATTCCTTATCTCATGCCAGAGCTTCCTCTTCTCAGTCGGGGTGGTCTTCTGATGCTGCAGCCTCCTATACCTGGCCATATAGGCTTCTACGAGGGCCTCCTTCTCCTCCATCGAAAACCTCGCCTCCCTAGTCGCCTTGGCCTTCCCCTGTGATGATGCCCTCTGTTTCCCGGACTGTGAAGCCCTACTCTGTCCGCCACTGGGCCCAGCCACTTGTTCATCTTGAACCAAGTGGCTGGGTCCACCCACCGCTTCCACCCCCGCTTCCTGTCCCCCTTCCTGTCCTGTTCCTCTCCCCCTCCCTCTCCTCCCCCCTCTACCTCTCCCCTGCCTGCCCTCCATCTCTTCCCTAAACTAAACCCCAAATAAGCAAACAAAAAGTGAGTGTGATCAAATGAAAGGGGGTCAAAATAAAGAACTAAAAATACCAAAATAAGTGCAGAAAGTGTGAAAGGGATGTAAATAAAAGAGGGTAAGGAGTATTTAAATGAACAAAATGAAGAAGAAGACTAAAAGGAGGACATGTAAACTAAATGTAACTAGGGGATGGTGATGGGATGGGGATGGGGTATGGGATAAGAGTAAATGGGATTACAGGGAATGGGACTACAGGGAATGGGGTATGGAGTGTAGTATGAGAGGGTATGGGGTATGGAGTGTATGTAAGTGTTATTGATAAGTGTATGTATGTATTGAATGTGTTTGCGTGTAAATGTGTTAAGTGTACAGAAAAAGCACTCGCACACTCACCCAAACCAACTGTCGTTCACTAACTCACACTAGCACTAACTCTCTAACTCACACTAGCACTAACTCTCTAACTCACACTAGCACTAGCTCTCTAACTCACACTAGAACTACCTCTCTAACTCACACTACCACTAACTCTCTAACTCCCACTACCACTAACTCTCTAACTCACACTACCACTAACTCTCTAACTCACACTACCACTAACTCTCTAACTCACACTACCACTAACTCTCTAACTCCCACTACCACTAACTGACTCACAATAATGCACAAAATCTCTAAGCTCCAATCTCCAAAAACCCACCAGCAACACAGTGAGAGAAGCCATTCTTGTGTGGTGCTTATATACCCTGTGTAAATGTTTAATGATGTACCGGTTTGCGTTGTAAATTGTGTTCAGGTGTGCTTTATTCTTACTTATTATTTGTGCAATGTGTATTAGGTGTGTGAATTTGCGCATGCTCATTTGGAGTTAGTATTTGTGGAATGTGTAGAATGCGATGATGTCATAGTGCTCGTTTTCTATAACATTGTCCAATAGTATTATGTTTAAATGTTAATTTGCGATGGTGTGGTATTAGTGAAGTGTTGTATATGTATGTTTGTCCTAATATATAGTAATATTGAATGCGAGTATTTTGCTAGTGTATGATTTTAATTTTTTTCCTTGTTGTTATTTACCGTATTTCCGCTTCTTACAGTATATGCGTATTTCCTGTATTTTATTTAATTAAAATTCCCCCCGCTTCTGAATGTGTAATGCTTATGTGCTTTGTTTAGTGATTGTTGTTGTGACATTTGCGGCGTGTTATTGTTGTGCATGATGTGGTATGCGTCATATGACCGAGCTGTGCGTATTTCTCGCGAGATCGAGTGTTAGATGAAAAAAGCGTGTTTGTTTGCATTTCCATTGATCTCTATGGGAGACTGTCTAACGCGGGCAGGATTCCACGTGTGAAATACACGCGTTAGGAGTATCGTTAGAAGTTTTTTTTTTAACTCTAAATACCGGCGTTAAACAATGCCGTGCGTTAGACATAAACCACGCGTAGCTATCGCACCCCATCTACCGCCAAACTCCAAATCTAGCCGTTGGTATCCTAAGTTGAAAAACCGATCTACACTGGCTCATGAGCAGCAAAGCATTACTGGGAGCTATCTGCTTATTTGTGGGTGGCCAACAATGCATAGTTGCAATGGTTAGCCAGGTGTCTTCAGATACTTCACAGTATTGCATATCTGCTCCTAAAAATAAATACACCATGAGAATGAATTTTAAAATTAAGTATATGTGAATATTTAATAGAAATACATGCTCTATTTGATTTTTGGTAAATAATGACATTTATTTTGAAAAATGTCCCTTTAGTTTATCAAAGTAATGTCTATTTTAAATACATATAACACATTTCACCATTAGTGAAATATAGTGTGGCAAACATATCTTTTAACACGAGATTCGCATTTCTTAAAAGTCAAATATAATTTCACACACTGTCTATCACTTAGCACACAATCGGTGAGCATTGTTGGGATTGTAAATAAATTAAAAAAAGAAGCACTGTCAATACTTGACAATGAGTCACAATATTTATTTAAAAACAAAGGAATACATATATTCTGGATTCTAAGAAATTATCAACAAGTTAAAAATACATTGAACAATGTTACACATCTATTGATCAATATTAAACTTTAAAATGTTTCAATAAACATTAACTAATGTGACTAGATAATATTTACTTTCTGAATATTAAATAAAATATATTTCAACTGTCAAATGTAAAAAAAATAGCTTAATATTTAATGGATGACATATATTATATATGGGTCACATACGCATTACATTCACATAAATTCTAAAGAAAAGTCTACATGCCAAATGCAGTCATAGCACCCCTAGGAGGTATGTGTATGTAAGTCACAAAGATATGAATCCATGAACCATTAAGTAATGGCCAATCAGAGTTCATCACACAAACATGACTTGAGTCAGTATTATATTATTTTATCCAATCAGATGTACAGATACAATAGTGTATCTCATGTTTACTTCCCCATTTAAAAGTTCATTTCAGATAGCCATTTTTGTCAGTTCTCTAAAGCCTGTTTGGCAATGGCAACATGGTGCTTCCCAGGTTCACCAGCGAGGAGAGTGCGGCACTGGTCTACGCCGTTGAGGAGTTTTATCCACAGCTTTATGGGGCTCGGAGGAGGACAATGACTCGGGCAGTAAAAGATGCCATCGGGCAGTCACTCTATCAGTTAATGGGGTGTCAGACATCCAGAGGACACCCTTGCAAATGTGTAGGAGATTTGGAGATATAAGGTTGCGTCTGTGGAAGAAAGTCCGCTTCATGAGGGATTGGACTCGTGCCCCTCAGAGAAGTGAGGAACTGGGCCAACCCCCATGGAAACTAATCCTTCTTGAACATGAGGAGACTTTATGCGCGCTCCTCAATCTCCTTTTTCCCTCCGCATTTGCAAGTGCACTATCCTTGTCCCCCTCCCAGCCACCAGCTGATGCCAATAATACTCCCAACCCAGAGGCCAGTGCCCCTCAAATTGGTGACCTGGGAGCAAGCGGGACAGAGCCTGAACCAGGTAAAGATCAGACTTCATATAATATTTTAATATTTGAGTATACATTTAAGCAATGTGTATACATTCATATCTCCAACATATCTCAAATATACAACAGACTAGGATGATATACATATGAATTTAGATTCGTCAAACATCATATAGGAAGAATGCTATTGATTGCGCAATGACGAATATGCGTCACAAAGATTAAACGGAAGTGCGCATCCGTGAACTCCCTATCCTCCACCATTTTATCAATTGCATATTGATTACTACATAACTTTAAAATATTATTTAGCATCATTAAATATTCAAAACAATTATATTAGAATATCGTTATAAACACTTTTTTTAAGATATTAAAAACAGATCTAAAAAATAATCATCACACTACTAGATCCAAATAAATTAATAATACATTATGCTTTCAATTATTGTGCAATGCTTGTCGATAAAATAATTGCGCAGATACGTGAACACGAGTTTGCTGTTACAGTGATATTACTTTAGTCAAGTTGGTCAAATATATACATTAATTTGTATAAATGTTAAAAATACAGTATAATGAGTTTCAAGATTAAAAATACAATTATCAATACTGTGAATCTAAAGATAAATGTCTAACAATTGATATCAATGCAAGAATACATAAAATTAGACATGTGCGATTCGGTTCGGTTCGGAAATTCGGAAAATTCTGCAAATTCGGTGATTCGGATCGAACCGAATTTCCGAATTAAAATTCTGCCGAATTTTCCGAATCGAACCGAATCGATTCGTAAATTCGGATGACCATTGGGATTACACTAGTATTGTACAGTATGTTAGGTTAACACCTAATATACAGTATAATACTAGTCTAATCCCACCTAACACTTACCAAAATGCCGAATTTACGAACCGAACCGAATCGAACCGAATCCGGACGGATTTCTTCGAATCCAAATGAATCCAAAACGAATCCGAAACAAATCAATTCAGAATTTTCCGAATTCGAATCGATCCGAACCGAACTTCGAAAAATTCTGAATCGATCCGAACAGAACCGAATTTTTTCGCTATGCACATGTCTACATAAAATGACTAAAAGGGACATTCAACAACAGAAATTAAGTTTTTAATTAAATAAACATGATCCCTTTATTTCTAAATCCATTTGATTGAAAATATAACATTTATTAAAAAATAATTTTAAACTCTGTGATTAGCTTGTATCTAAGCCATTGCAGACTGACCCCTCATTCATTTATTTTTGACAGGCTTGCATTCAGCCAATCAGGGCCCTCTCCCTTGTAAATCCATGGGCATGGTCACAATGTTATCTGAATGGCACGCATGAACTTACGCCCTCTAGATTTTTTGTAAACTGCAAAATGCATTTAACTAATCTTGCCATTTCAAAGATATTGATAATTGCATATTACCAGAATTAGTTTTAGATTTAAATAAAGAATACCAAGAGAACAAACACAATTTGATGTTACAAGCGAAGTTTCGATATTGTAACAATTGCATTCCCGATGTAATTAATGAAGATTGGATTCCGAATAAAATGTCCCTTTAACATAAGAGGCACACTTCATATTATAAGAAAATAACATGTGAGACTACTTAGGATTATGATAAAAGTCATGATAGCAACATAAATACAAAATTAAATTAAATCTAAATATATTTCAAATTAAATATATAAATCAAAATAAGGATTGGAATAAAAAGATTCTATTTTTTGATTCACTGGCCATTTAACACATGAAGTCATTGATTCAACCATATAGTTTGACAGTGCCTTGATAAATGGATAAAACAGAGTTTTAAAAACCTTGAATTTAATAGAAATTATAAATCATTCAGAAACATAAATACAATTTTCCGAATAGTTGTTATTAAGTTATCACTTTATGGCAAATACAAACTAGGAACTCATCTCTGCTCATTTATACATACATTTTGCAAAACAATCAACTCACATGCATATTTAAGAATATGTTTTATATTGTCAAAATTAAAAAAATATGTCTGATTGATCGTGTCAAAGTTATGATTCCTACTAATGAGATCCAATCTTGATTTAATATTTTACAGATATGGATGTTGGTGCTGGACCCTCAACCTCGGGTTTGTCCCAGTCTGGTATGTCTCATTATACTTTACTTTTGGCTTACACATTTGAACATAACATTGCCAAATACATTCACATTGATCTATATGAACATGGATCCTATAATTAAATGTAAAGTGTATTTAAAATGGAAAAAAATCATGATTCAGATTTATAATTCCATATTAAGCAAAATCTGAATTTTCTTGTATTATAAGATATTCTTCATAATCCTGCTATCTTTATTTGAATGTAATATTAGGGTCTGGGCCATTTTTGACTCAGCACATGGGTAGTGCTTGATGGTTGTTGGCTACATTTAGACAACAATCTTAAATTGGTACACAGGTGCTGAATATAAAATTACACATCTCATATGCTTATATTCTTTAATCTTATAATTAAGATAGCAAGAGAATAACAAGTGTTCAAAGTGTTAATTGTCTGTCTGGATTTATTAGTAAACAGGGACAAATCTATATTTGGAAATGTTCTATAGATGAATATGATACGAATCGTATGTATAATCTTTTAAAAAATAGTACATCTGTGAAAGACATAACTTTCTTCTCTATCACCTTAATGAAATATTAAATTTGATTTTCATATTAGTAGTCTAGTCTTCACATTTCGATTAATTTGATTTAGAATTGTTTAATATAAATGATTTTTAATGCTAAATATGTATTTTTAATGCATATGTACACATTGTGTTACATAATTTATATTTATATCATTAATCATTGAAGTTAGTTTGGCAATCCCTGAGGGATCCAGACCCAATACAGACCTGCCTGAGCAGGATGATGGTAAGTCCATTTATTCATTCATACATCATTAATGGTATCTTAACCAAAATATTTGATGATTATGATTATGATGGGCCATTTAATTTGAATAAACATTTTAATGTACTTGTCTAATAATATATATTTATTTTAGTATTTTAAAGGGACATAATACTCATATGCTAAATCACTTGAAACTGATGCAGTATAACTGTTAAAAGCTGACAGGAAAATATCACCTGAGCATCTCTATATAAAAAAGGAAGATATTTTACCTCACAATCTCCTCAGCTCAGCAGAGTTAGTTCTATGTAAAAAGTTATACTTCACCTGCGCCCAGCTGCAGGTAAAAATAAAAAGAAAATGAAGAAATGAACAGCAGCCAATCAGCATCAGCAGTGCTGAGGTCATGAACTCTTACTGTGATCTCATGAGATTTGACTTAACTCTCATGAGATTTCATAGTAAGCTTCCTTTACCTGATTGATGAAATAATATGAGAGTTCACGATGCTCATCCTTTCAGCTGTCCCAGGACAGACACACTGAAATGCTGCTTAGAAATCCTTTACAATGGGAGGTGGCTACTGAGGAACTTTTGAGGTAAAATATCTTTCTTTTTTACATAGAGATGCTCAGGAGATATTTTCTAGTCAGCTTTTTACAGCTATGCTGCATCACTTTCAAGTGTTTAAACATTTGGGTATTATGGCCCTTTAATTGTAAAATCTCAAAGCTTCTTAGTCTACACTTTTGTGCTTCAGAACATGGATAGCACATGGTGATTTTTGTATACATTTAGACAACAATCATTGAGCAATACACACATGACAAGCATTAAATGTTCTGTGTACTATGCTTTTGTTCCTGATTTCAAAAATAATAAGTACATTTAAAAATTATTACTAGAAAATTACATATTTAATTAAAATTGCATGCTTCCTCTGAATAATACAATTCAATATTTTGGTTCAGTATCTCTTTAATACAACATTATTGTATGTACTTGAGCACCAGTAACACGTTTGAAATATTAGATTTAACCTGTACACCACATATTTTGTTTTACAGATCTGGATGTTATATGTGGGACGGAGGAGAATGTGGTTCCCTTGGGGTCTGATGGTACGTCAAAAATATGCATTCCAACATGTATATAATGTGTATTTTAATGAAATAATTATTTTTATACAAATACAGGCTACACCTTGCCCCTGTTAAAAAATAATATCACATTTTTTATGAAATACACTACTGACACCCTTTCTATATAATGCAGCAGGAACATTGAAATTTAATATTTTATTTTTTTAGGTAAAAATTGACATGGGTGACATCATGATGTCACATGCATATTACATCCAATCCCACAATAATAATAATAATTATTGGATACTTGTATAGCGCACAACCTCGAACTTAATCAACTCATGGCACTGATAACAGGTATTATTATTACACAACTTAATGGTACTCATTTTATCGGCCTCGGAAAGCATGAAAGGCTGAGTGGACCTTGCCGAGATGAACCTGCAACCCTTGGGTTGCCACAGATCTCTGTAACAGTGCATTAGCACAATGAGCTATCTGTCCAGCTTCATTTTATTATTGTACAGACTGTCATTGCTATTCATCTGAGTGCCTAGATGCAGACCATCTCGTGATGTCATCAGTGGTCTGAGATTGTCAGCCAAGTATACATAAAACATAATCATGTTGAAATTCTATGCCTTAATTTCACAATGCATGATCTGTAAAGTGTGCAAGATTGATTTTAACATGATTTATGTGTAGATTTGGAGAAAATAAAAATAATTACATATTTTAAATGATGAAGATTATTAATTCGAAATGTAAATAATATATTTTTTATATAATATATGTATTTAAATAATTGTATTATATATTTCAGATGGACCATCCACTTCTGGGCATCACCCTGCCACACCTTCCCCTCCTCCCCCCTCTGCCCCCCTCACCACTCTTTCTGTCATTCCTGTCTTGCCCCTTACAAAGCTGTCCAATCTGTAGTTCGCCGCTCTCCCAGTCATACTCTTCATGCTCCTACCCAACCTCAGCCACCTGCTCATGTCCATACTTCCCCTCATGCCCCTGCCCACCTGTGCCTGCCTCACCTTTCCAGGCCCCACCTATGCCTGCCCCACCTGTCCAGGCCCCACCTGTGCCTGCCCCACCTGTCCAGGCCCAACCTTCCTCAGATGGCCCTGCCCCACCTTGCCCCATCCATCCTCCCCGCCAACCCCTTTTCCATGCTCTTCCCCTTCCTCTGCCTGTGTATCATGTTCTCCTTCCCAGCCACAGACTTAAGTATCATTCAAAATAAACATTAGACCATACATTCTTAAAGGGACATTATTAGAGGCGTAACTAGAAACCACAGGGCCCAGGTGCAAGAATCTAAGAAGGGCCCCCCAAAAATTGTGAATTTGATACATATTTTATTTTTAACATTTAACACAGATTTTTTTTTAAATATGATTACATGTCTGCAAAAGTGGGTACCCTGTGAGATGGTCTGACCCCCTATTACTGTATATAGTGACACTCTTTAATCCTATTAAACTGCCGGTGAGATGGCTTGCCTGACCCTACCCGCCCAGCTCTTTATATAGTGACCACAGTAGTCTGTGACATGGTCCAGCCCCCCCTACTGTATATAGTGGTACTGTATAGTGACAATGTTTAACCCCCAATGCTGTAATAACAAGGTCTGTAATCTGCTGGTTCTACAAACATATACACACACACAGATACATGCATACATACACACACAGTCACATTCATATATACACACATAGACACACACACACATAAACACAAACATACATGCAGAAATACAAACACACATACTGTACATACACAGACATATACAGACATACATACACATGGCTATAGGTTTAAGCTTCTTTTCAATTGTTCATTACAGTAATCACCCTGTGGGGTCATGGAATAGCAAATCTTTATTATTATTATTATTATTATTATTATTATTATAATATTAAATATAAATCAAATATCAAAGGAGCCAAAATCAAATGGTTCAGATAGAGGAACAAGAATTGTAATTCTATGAGCCATGACTTCCTTACCCCGTGGGTTGTTCTATGTTACCAAGTTAGGGCTTGTTTCCATTAAGCTGTTAAAAATGGAGCCGTAAGCTACCGAAGCGGCTGACAGCTAAAAGTAATTTACGGCTCCATTTTAGCACCAGGTTTCCATTGAAAAGGTTTCCAATTTGCGTGCGGTCGCTTTTTTCATAAGTTAGCCCGATGCCAGATTTCTAAAACATTAATAGGTTACTATGGTAACCCAACCTTACACTAAACTAGTCGCTTGCTGCTGTTAGAATAAAATCAAACACCTAACGCATGTGCAATATCTACCTCTCAACTGCAACCCCCTACCACAATAACTAATGTATTAACCCCTAAACCGCCATACCCCCACTTTGCAAATTATCTATTTAAACTGTTAACCCCTAAACCACCAATAACCCACATGATAATTTATCTAATAAATCTATTAACCCCTAAACCACCAAACCTCACAAAGTAAATAACTAATCACTAAGCCCCCTATGGTTACACCCCCTAAATTAACCCCATTACATAAATTTAAATAATCCTAAATTACAATTGAAATTAAAAAAACCTAACATTACTTTAAAAATAAAAAACCAAGTTTAAATTAAGTTAAAATTACAGAAAATAAAAAAGTCTAAGATTACATAAAATAATAAACAAAATTATCAAAAATAAAAAATGAAACCTAATCTCTATGAAAATAAAAAAAATAAAAAAGCCCCCCAAAATAAAAACACCCCCTAATCTTATACTAAAATACCAATAGCCCTTAAAAGTATCTTTTGTAGGGCATTGTCCTAAGTTAAATAGCTCTTTTACCTTTAAAAAAAACCTAAGTTCCCACTAACAGTAAAACCCCCCACCCTCCTCGTTCAGCTGCCTCTGCTCGTCACTTGTCTCTCACTCAGTTTCTCACACTGACTGACTACACATGCAGTCATGAGCCAATTGAGCAGACTACACGTGCAGTCAGGAGCGGAGCCAATTTGCTTGCGTCGAGCCAGCCGCCAAAGCTAATCACAGTCAGTCAGGCTCAGAGTCAGGGATCATGATGGAAGTTAACTAAGTTCTGGGCATGGCGCTGCCAATGGGAAAAACAGAAACACTAACCCCTGTAGTCAGAGACAGAGAAACTAGTGAAGCACCACATCACACTCACATGATATCAGTGCAGGCAGCGGCAGTTCAACGTTTTTTTATTGAAAACAAATACATTTTTTTATTGCTGAAGCTGCCCCCCCTGGGGGCAGGTTGCAGTTGCGACCTCTGCACCCCCCTAGTTCTGCCCCTGGACATAATACTGATTGAATTATAACGAAATGTAACTTTAATTGAAATATTTATTTAGAAAACTTTATTTCTGATATGAATGGTAATGTTTCATATTTACATTCTTGAAAATTATCATCAACTTTTTTTTCAAAAATATGATGTTGGATAGATTTGCATGTGAATTATGTAAATATGCATTTTCTTTGCTTTTAATTTGTTCACAGCCCCTTTCCCTGTGTGTCATAAATTGAAGAAATCACATGAGCCGCATTGAGGCAAGGCTGCAAGCTGCAGCTGCAGAACCTCAGGCAGAGGAACGTGAGGAGGATGCACCAGAAAGTGGAGAGTCTGGAGATTCCCCAAGGGAGCAGGAGTAACTCCTCAGTCCATTGTTTTTTTGTTTAATATGTTGCCTGTTGGCTCTGTTATTTATTTGTTAGAATTTTTTTTGTGCCTGTTGCACTTTGTTTGCCCTTGTCATATGGCTCCAAAGGGGCTGTGTTGGCCTTTGCTTGCCCTTGTCAACTCCCTGAAAGGACTGCGATGCACTATGCCACCTTGTCAGATGGCTCCAAAGTAGCTATGTTGGCCTTTGTTTGCCCTTGTCAACTCCCTCCAAAGACTGTGATGCACTATGTTACCTTGTCAGATGGCTGCAAAGAGGACTGTGTTATCATTCTGACTTATTTGTCCTATTATATTATTCAATTATGTTTTATGACCTTCATAAATCATATTTATCAAAATTAAAAGAATATTTTAAATTAAAATATTATATTTATTTTTTATTTATTAATGTAATTTCTAATAAAAGTGATTTTATCTTAATAATTATTAAGTGATGCTGACAACAGTAATTTCTTTTTAATATCTAATTTTGTTTTACTCAACATACACATATAATATATTTAAAGCAGACTATAATCTGGATGTTGACAGCACATGTATTCCAATTCTTATTAAATCTTATTGTAGTAGTAGTAGAGCATACAAAATCACTGTGTGTAATGCACACATTTTTAGATGAATAATCTCTTTCCAAGATGTTTTATTATATTTAATTATCAAACTATATATTGCTATAGGTAACGTATAATGTATAAAAAAATACAAATTTTTGTGATGTATACAGTAGCATTATTTCCATCTTAAAACTTGATGCTTCCTAAAGATTTCCTAATCTTACTATTCTAATGAAATATATATTTATTAACAACAATGGATTATATTTCACATATCACATTTTCACATTATTATGTAATCTAGCGTTACATTATGTGAAAATGTGCATTACATAGAACAAGCACGCGTGCTGTTTAACAATATAGCACATGCTAGTTTTTGAGATACAAATACAATTGTTATTGACATGCAAAGGTTTAAATTCCATAATTTGATTGGATCACGTTGTTCTGTGATATTGGATGCGCCATGTTTGCGTAAGACGTCACATGAAAAGGTGTAAATTCCGTAATTTGATTGGATCACGTTGTTCCGCAATATTGGATGCGTCATGTTGCTTAATATGTCAAATGCAAAGGTTTAAATTCCGTAATTTGATTGGATAACATTCCGCAATATTGGATGCGCCATGTTGCGTAAGACATCACATGCAAAGGTATAAATTCCGTAATTTGATTGGATTACGTTGTTCTGCAATATTGGATTTTCTGAGTTTATAGATTGCGTCAATCTTTTACATTGTGGAAACATAGATGATAAAAGATCTAAAATATTTCGACTGATGGCTGTCTCGTGGAAGAAACAAATGAAGTCAATGTTTTGTTGATCCCGAATATATTTTAAGGCAAGTGATAATCCATGAATGTCCTGGGATGTATATACTCCATCTTGTTTAATGTTTGTCAACAATATTTTCACATTATGTAGTAGAAAACAAAGAAAAATGCACAGCCCCACATCAAGGTAGACGTTTGAGCTTTATTGCACATGCTGCATGTAACTTAAAACACTTACAAGATAGAAATGAAAACTAGCCTGTATCCCAATTAGGGAAGAAGAGTAGTGAATCTCAGTCCGGTTCTGATAACTCTGGTACATTCCAGTATATGTTCGCTCAATCCTTTTCTCGAATAATGTTCCTTTTCTTGGAGCAGTATGAAGCTCCGCCTTCAGTGCATTTCGTTTGCCCTCAGCAAACGTTCTCACGAGGAAATGACGGTATAATGCACGTTCCTTATCGTGTCTTTAAATGTCTAGTAGGCTCTTCCTTTTTGTTGCTAAGTGGCCAGTCTGGTGAGTCAATTTGGACCGACCTCTCCCTCTGGGGGTAATTACAAACAACGTCATTGTGACGTGGCCCAATTGCTATTTTTGGGCACATATGCATCAAAATCATCACAGTTATGCCGCACCATAGAGTGAGTAAGAAAAACAGTGTACATCGATCTGCTGCTCACATTGTTATCCCGATAATATGTATTAACTCAATCTATAACATATTTAACAATATAAATAAAGAAACAAATGGTTGATGCATATATATATATATATATATATATATATATACTTTATTATAGTGGCGGCGATGTCGGGGAGTGGTGGAATAGGGGTTAATAGCTTAATTATAGTGTCAGCGATGTTGGGGTGCGGGGAAATAGGGGGTTAATAACTTTATTATAGTGGCAGCGATGTCGGGGAGCGGCGGAATAGGCGTTAATAGCTTTTATTAGTGGCGGCGATGTTGGGAGCTGCAGATTAGGGATTAATCACTTTATGTAGGTGTCAGAGATGTCTGGGGCAGCAGATTAGGGGTGTTTAGACCTGGGGTTTATGTTAGGGTGTTAGGTTTAAACGTAACTTTTTTTTCTCCATAGACATCAATGGGGTTGCGTTACGGAGCTTTTCATTCTGCGATCGCAGGTGTTAGTTTTTTTTCTAACACTCTCTCTTCATTGATGTCTATGGGGAAAGCATGCATGAGCACATCAAAGCAGCCCTTGGCTTTTGTGCGGTATGGAGCTTATCGCCACCATATCGCATGCACAAGGAGGCTTTTCAGAAACTTGTAATGGCAGCGCTATGGAGGGTGAAATAACGCAACTTTTGTTGCATTTGTTTCGCACCCTCTATAGCACAAAACTCGTAATCTCAGCGAAAGTGTTGTATCGACTCCCAAAAGCAATAAGCAACTCTCAGGTTTTGTGTCCTGGTGATGAGAGTGGCCTGAACATGAGTTGATGGATTTCACTTATATACTCTCTCCACAGAAGGTTTAGCTGTTATGCTCTCTTTTGTGAGATTTACAGTATATTTGGTGAGCTTGGGATTTATTAAGGTTAGCAAGTGGTAGCGGTATTTGTCTTATTTGATTTGGCTGGTATAGAGGACACCCATATTTTTTATTTTCATTTTCATTTTTTATTGAGGTAGCAATAACACTGTGATACAAGCACATTAAACATGGTTACAAAAGGTATCACAAGTGATAACAATAAGGTAGGCACCTCATCAGATTGAGATAATACATGACAAACTCTTTAGATACTATTTTTCTGCTCCTCGTTTTGTTTTTAAAGCTTGATTGTGTCATCAATGACAACAAGATCCACTGGTAGGACCATAGTCTTCAGAGTTCATAGGAGGACACATAGATTAAACTCAAATAGCATTGGTTAACATCTGACAAAGTAATTAGCAAAACTTTTGTTTCAAAACAATCGTCAGATAACACTGCAGACAACTAACAGTATGTATATGACACAGGATATACATGTTTACCATGTTAAGGCCTGAAGAGCAAACTTAAAGGCTCTTCAGACAGGACACAGGCTACATAACTCTGCCTAAAATATAATACCAGTAGCTCCTGGTAATGATTATTTAGCTGGGCGCTTTACAGCAACTTTGTTACAAGAATTGACGGCCTGCAATAGCCACATTGTTTGAGGGGGGGGGGGGCTATCTTGTGTAGAGAGGAAAACCAAAAATAAGAAAAAACATGTGCAATCGGGTTAGCATGAATCTAATTTACATGTAGGGGAAAGGGGATATCTCATATACTTTAGGTCAAAATAGGGACTCATATGGTGTGTTCTTATCTTAGTCGACAATATATAGCTAAGTGTGGTGATATAAATGGATAAAAAGTATACAGCCTAGCTTACGGTTACATCCAATAAATCTGAAAACCTATTTACAATGAACATTCTTATCTAGCATAGATAGATAAAGCTCCCCAAATATAGTGAACCTTATAATCTGTATATATTCTTGTATTACATGGGTGTCTAAATCATACGAGACAAGCATGATACTTTGTAGTACTAGCTTGATAGAGAAAGAGCATACCAAGGGAGCTTTGCAGAATACCTTGGAGTATTATTGATCTAAGAACTTTATAGGGGACATTGTGGCTGTTAACAATAAATTATATAGGGATCACAGAGAGTTGGGTCCTCCTCTACACCAAATACTGCCATAGTGCTATTGAAAAAGCTGAACCATAATAAATATACAACATATATAGTATCTTGGATAAAGCATAGAAACACAGACCTCCCTGAGAAATAGAGTATCTACTAACACAAAATACATGATATGCCAAAACTTCGGCTCCCGGCCAGGCACAGCAAACCAGGTAGGACTCAGACTTCTGTATCAAATTTGCTAGCGGTATAGTAGCGTTCCGCTCTGATGGGTTGTCTAGATGCGCCGCAGCCATGCCCGGTCCAACTGGATCCCGTACTGTCTCAGGGAGCCTAGTCACAGGCTTAGTTGACTCTGGCACCTCTCTCAGCTGATGTATGCAATTGTGACTTACAATCTCTGTTAATTCTGCAGTTTGTTCCGCTATATTTACATGTGAACGGACACCGGCTGATGCAGAAGGCTTCAGGCCTGTTGTTTCTGTCAGAGGGTCTTCCCGAGTTCCTTTTTTTATAAGGAGAGTTAGCTTATCAAATCTGCAACACACCTGTTGTTCAAAATCGTTTAGGAGGGTATGTAGGGCTATGTTTAGGCCCCCTCTCTTTTGAATAACCATATTGAGCTTGATTACCCCAGTTCACGGGGGGGGGGGGATGATAGCATGTAGCATGCGTAGTAGGCCTCAATCTATTATATCATCTGTTGTCTCCTGGCCTAGAAGATCCTAAACATAGAAATTCACATATGTATCTGCTCTGTCTGTAGTTAGAAAAAGTCTTGTTGATGCAAGTTTCTGTTGGATTCAAATGATATTTAGCGAGTTCTTTTCGTACCACTTCAAGAGTTAAATAAGAAAGCGAGTTCTCATGGCCGTGGTTACTCACGCCCCCCGGATACCCATATTTTAAGAGATTATAGGTTGGAAGTTGACCAAATCGATTTAATTATATATAGTGTAGCAAGGACACAAGAATTAAATATGCATTACATTAGATGGTGCAGACACTTTAAACAGTATTATTTTTAAATCTTGAAATAGGAAGAGATATAGAAATACATTACTTTCTATGTATAAAAGAATGGAAATTCAGGAATCTTACTTTATATAAAATAATTCAATTATATTTTATTATTAACATTTAGGTACATTCTCTGTTTCAGATAAACATGTTTCCCTATTATACACCATAAGTGAAAAAACATTACATGCAAATAAAAAATAGATAAAAAAAAAAAATAGATAAATATACAAATATACAAAAACAAATATTGTCTGTAAAAGCCCAAATAAGAAATTGATCATATGTTCCAAACCAGAGATGCAACACCCTGCTGCACAAGTCCTGATTAGACACTGACTAGGCAGTATATAATATGGGATCTATACACTGGATTGAAAGACATTGTTAGTGCTTGGTTACTCAAGAAAAGCCATGCAGCACAGTTGTAATGATGACGGTATGCATACACGCAGTCACTGCACTCAATAATATTAAACACTGTTTAATATGTTAGTCCAGCAAAATGCCATGCAACACAAGCATTAAGATCCCAGCAGTAGAGCAAGTTGAGCTATATAAAAGCAGTTCGTTGTGAGTAGATGTCGTGTTTAGCAGCCACAGCACTATTCAATGCAGGATTCAATTAGAACAGAAGTTCACTGGTCCGGCAGGCATTAACACATTAGCTATTAGTATATAGTTAAGCCCTTCACATGCCGTTTGCAAACACTAGGCACAATTATTTTGCACAGACATAAATAAAACATCAATGTTAATACTCAGTCAACGGTCAATATATGTAACATAGCCAGGAGTGCATAACAATTAACCACTCACTTGATTATCAATATTGTATCCAAGTTTCTCTTTTAGGTTCATCACAGCCACACCGGCTCAGTCTGTCACAGAAATCCCTTTAAAACTTTTGGAATCATGACTGAGTGCTGTTTCCAGCAATAGAGGTATGACAAATACTACTTTAAACACATGCTTATACAACTCCAATCCCCCAAAAAATGGGTCAGTATGAAAAATGCAAAAAAACAATCAAAAAGAGTCTTTTGAAAATTCAATTCACCCTGTACTATGTTGAAAATACATTAGTAGCACATTATTTATTGTGAATTTAATGTATTTTTGAAAATATACATTCTTTTCAAAGCTGATGAGGCAATTTAGGACTAATAGTTATGTGGCAAGTTGAAATAAGAAGGTGATGTGGAATAGGTGAGGCTAACATGTAATAGTATATAAGGAGCATCCAAAAAAGGCCTAGTCCTTCAAGAGCAAGGATGAGTTGAGGCTTGCAAATCTGACAACAGATGAGTCAGCGAATAATCCAACACTTTGAGAACAACATTTCTTAATATATGCTGCCATCCAGACATTGAGGCCAATTTATCAAATGTCTGTCGGACCTGATCAGACATCGCTGAATGCGGAGAGCAATACGCTCTCAGGGCCGGATTGGCCTACCAGGATACTAGGAGATTCCCCGGTGGGCTGCAGCAGCAGCAGCTGGGGCTGGAAAGCTACAATTTAAAGGGGTGATTAATGGATATAATTGGGTTGTAGGGCTGCTATATAACATCAATCTGATATTTGTATTTAATACAAAGTAATATAATTTAATTCTGAAACAATATTGGGGAAGGAGTGTCCCAGTAATCCCCTTTGAGAAAAATGGGGCATGTGCATTCTATTGACTTAACGGAAAATATGGTTTTCATATTTTTCCAGGGCTGCTTTTTATTCCCAGTTCAGCCCTGTACTCTCTCCGTATTCAGCATTGCACCAGCAGCTCTTGTGAGCTGCTAGTGCAACGCCACCCCCTGCAAACTCAGGCCAATCAGTCGCCAGCAGGGGGTGTCAATCAACCCGATCGTGCTCGATCGGGTTGAATTCCGGTGATGTCTGTTCCCCTGCTCAGAGCAGGCAGACAGGGTTATGGAGCAGCAGTCTTTAGACCGCTGCTTCATAACTGCTGTTTGAAGGCACGCCAGATATATGGGGCCTCAAGCTCCATTCGGAGTTTGATAGATAGGCACCATAGTCTTTTACAGGAACATCCCTGCATTTTCAAGCAGGACAACGCCAATCCACATTCTGCCTGGATTACAAGCACATATTTGCATAAGCAGAGAGTGCGGGTGCTAGCATGGCCTGGCTTCAGTCCTGACCTGTCTCTAACTGAGATTGTGGGGAGCATTATGAAGTTCAAAATAAAGCAATGAAGGCCCCCTACAGTTGTATAGCTGAAGACATGCATAATGAATGAATGAGGGAAAATTCTTTCTCTTTGTTTTTCCCATGTAAAATTTGGGACACGAGCACTAAAGTAAGTAGACAACCCCTTTAGTATTACAGCTGAAGTAATGTATATTATATTATTTTATTCTATCTGTTGAAAACTTTCTTGTCTTAATCATAAATTCACAAGTAACACAATTGACACATGGGTAGCTACATTTTATACTTATCCTCTAAAGCCAATTGGTTGGTCAAGCTATGTAGTTACTATGGGGCATATTTATTATTGCGTGAGAGGACATGATCTGATATAATGGATCATGTCCGCTGCACATCGATATCGATAAATGCCGACAAGATACGCTCTCTGCATTTATCATTGCGCCAGCAGTTCTTGTGAACTGCTGGTGCAATGCCGCCTCCTGCAGATTTGCGGCCAGCAGGGGGGTCAATCAACCCGATCGTATTCGATCAGGTTGATTTCTGGCGATTTCTGGCCGTGGCCTCAGAGCAGGCGGACAGGTTATGGAGCAGCGGTACGGAGCTTAATAAATATGCCCCAGTGTATCAGTTTTTCCCTCAACTTGGAAGCTCTACGTGTAGTTAACAGAGGAACACTTCCTAAATCACTTGCAATTTGTTTGTCAGCCATGGGGAATTTCCAATTCTTTTTTAGAATGTGTTTTAATTTATTCCAATGACAATTGAATCTTGTCACAATACGCAACTCCCCACTATTTTTCCTTTTTCTTTTTTTAAAGAAGTCCATCCCTATTTGTGCATTTGGCCCATTTGTATGCCCTTTCTACTGTTGTTTTTTTTGTGTCCGCTTGAGATAAATCTAGATTTCCTCTCATTTGCATGTTGTTTAAATTTAGCTCTTGTGGAGCCGTTCCTCCTAATGTTTAAGAACTGCCCCACAGGTATACCCTTTTTCAGGGGTTCAGGGTGATGGCTTGAAGCTAGCAATAAGCTATTAGTGGCTATAGTTTTATGGACATTTTCAGTTACAATACGCTCTCCTTCCTTTTTAATTTTTTTTTTTTTATGAAAAAAAGTTTTTATTGATTTTTCAACAGTTTACAAATTACAAGTAGCAAATCAGACCAACCGCATTACATTCTCAAACATTTTACAAATCTTCTTACCACCATCTGAGATGACCAAAGGTACTTAGCCCATTTGGAGGAGGACCCGGCCAGTGAAGATACTAGTGTATTCCCTGAGCAATTTATCTGAAATTCTGGCCCCTGCCCAAGGGAAGATTGGATTCGACTTTATGAACACAAAAAAAAAAATGTGGAAATGTGCTGTGACCCACCCAAACTAACTGAGCAGGAGAGGAGATGGCAGGGACCGTGTTTGATGCCCCCACCCCATCTACCCCCATCCCTTTTATTTATTTCTGGCCTCACTCTACATTATCCAGGGTTCCCACATCCGCAAAAACTGTTCTTTATTGTCTAATATATCTGCAGAGGCGCTGCTCATTTGATAATAGTAATCAATTTTATTCCTAATTATCAGAAAAGAGGGAATAATGGTCTTCCAAGCCTGGAAGAGGTTCGTGTAGTAATGCCTGGGTTGGGGTTAAATTAATCTGCTTGTCCATGACTTCACTAAGGAGTGCTGATGTTTGGGACCATATGTGTGATACATGGCAACAGTACCACCACATATGTGCATATGTTCCACTTTCAGTGCATCCCCGCAAACAACATGTGTTTGCCCGCGCTGAATGCAATCTTGAAGGATTCCTTTTTAATTTTTATGTCTTGGAATGAAATCTCATGTTTCGTATTGATAAGTAAGTAATATATTACTGTCATTTTGACAAAAGTTATACTTGAGTCCTCAGCTACTTAGATGTTTAAATTTTCATTATTCCAACATAGCAGCCATAAATGCAGATTAAGGCCCCTATTTAACAAAGGTCTGTTGGACCTGATCCGACAGTGCGGATCAGGTCCAACATAGACCGCGCTGAATGTGGAGAGCAATACGCTCTCTGTATTCAGCATAGCACCAGCAGCTCTTTTGAGCTGCTGGTGCAACGCTGCCCCCTGCAGATTTGCGGCCAATCGGCCTCCAGCAGGGGGTGTCAATCAACCCGATCGAGTGCGAATTGAGTACGAATTGAGTATGAATTGAGTATGAATTGAATTGCGGCGATGTCTGCAGGCGGAGCTTGATAAATGGGCCCCTAAGTGAGTCACATACACACCATGCATTAGGAAAATGTGATGTTTTCTTACTCCAGAAGTTATTTGCCAATAGAAGTCAACAATATCAAACAACATATTAGCAGATCATAATTATTATTTTGTAGATACTTTCTATTATAATATAAACAGTACGCCAATGTGTAGTGAGGAAATACTTAAAGACTGTAGCTTTATAGGTGCCTCAATATCCACAGTTTCTCAGTACTCTACTCATCACTCTAAACCTAGATGTGGTTGTTAACTGGAGCTACATACTTTTTAGTTGAAGCTTGTAATAAAAAAAGTTCCAGTTTTCAGCATCAGCAGCAAAGAAGGGCCTATCCTGTCTTGCAAATGTCATATAAACTTTGTGCAACAGTGGTCTGGTAATAGTCTATTGTGGGAAGGTTACAACAAATAAAGAACACTACATGTTGTGTCCCATCATCATTAAATCCTAATTTTTATGAGGGTTGTGTTGAGTAACAAATAAAACAGGATGCACACCTTGTCTCAGAATAAAGTGCAGGTGGTTCTTGATGGCTATAAAAATACAATATTTAAAAGTGGGGAACATCAAATATAAAAAGTGTTTATTTAATTTCTAGGTTGAATGTTCGTTAGGACTAGCCCATGGTCTGAGCCTCTAGGTAAGTAGAGGTAATAGTAGTAGAAAATGGCTGATGTTTCCACACTGGAGCAAAGGTATGGCTTATATTACTGCTATAATACTCATGATGATTGAACCCCCTCAAGTTCTGACTACTGCTAGGCTAAGCTTTAGTTGGCAGTTGGAATCCTGCAGATCTTAAAAGGTATAAACTTGGCTCTGTCTGAGAGGAGGTTGAGGATCTTATTGTTTTCCTGTCTTAAGGGACTCATGAGTATGAGTTAGATGGTAAATAAAGACTGAGGCTTCCTGTATCTTCTTTAGCCATTTGGGGAGTTTCCACCCTTAGTTAGAGTGACACGGGCCTGGTGTCTAATACTCAGGTCCCATAGCTTATTGCAATCTGGTAGTTCCGTAGGCAGCAGACTATTTAATCCATGTGAATGGTAGGTAGTTTGGGTAGTTTTAAGTCCCTATGGAGGTTGATTTAGTATATTTAAGGGGCAGGGTGTATATGGAGCTCACTCAATGTGTGGCCATTTTTCTGGGCAGCTGGCTCCTGTAAGATTATACTACCTAGTGCTTTATTACCTTTCCAACTAGCATAATATTTAGAAGTGTGTAATAAAATATACGGAGGATCATTGTTTTATAGACATCTGCATTGTTAAATCTTCCATACTTAATTGACATACATACACATTAACTGCATCCACTCACCAAGGGCCAGATTACGAATGTAGCTAAAAATTGCACTTTCGCAAGCGTGATATTTATGCACCACTTGTAATACAAGCTCACGCAATTGTGCGCTGGCATTTTCAAGTGGCCCGCAATGCGAACGTGCCTTCACGTTTGCATTGCATGAAAGCTTTACACTCAATAGAGCACACACCCATAGGCTCCAATGGGAGCCTCGTTCTTATGCTGTCAGTCCAGGAATGAGAACTAGTGCAGCAAAGGGGGTAAGATGCGCAGTGATGGGCAGGGGAAAACTATTTTACAGTGAACTGTCCATTTAAGGTTAAAAGGATATAACACTGATTTATATGTAGTATAGATGCTGTCTTATAATAACTGGGATCAAAAGTTCTCTCACAGCTGGACATAGCTACCAGCCACAAGGTACCACTATTATTTAGTGAGATGCATATAATATGGTTGCAATGTACAATCTGCTGTTGCCTGACCATTTTCACAGCAACTCTTTTATAGTGATCTATTTTGCACATAGGTTTTTTTTATGTACAAACTATAGGACTTTTATCTTATATGTTGGAGATTAATCTCCATATCATTAATTCTGCTGTAATATAATGTATGTAAATTTACATAATAGATACTGAGCACAATACATCAATGTACTATACATCAATGACTAGGAATGGGCATTCAAATGCTTCTTTACGGTATTCTAACCACATTCAACAGAGCCGGGTTTCTCCTTGTGAAAGTAAAACATGCATCTGAATTTCGACAGATCTTAATGTGTTGTACTTTCAAAAAAAGAAATACACCTCTGAAAAGAGCTGAATGCATTCAAATGCCAATGAAACATCCTAATGCCCATGCATATCTTTTTTTCTTTCTTTTTTTTTTTTACAAAAAAGCACTGTATATGTTTATATATGTGTATACATGTGTATTTACGTGTTTAAGTATTTGCCAACATACATACATATTTACACATATATACAAATAAATACTCATGTATACACTTGTTATGTATAAACTGTGGAGCCCTTCCCAGTCAGATATTTTGAATCATGCAATATTAATTTGTATTAATTTTAATGTGTTTTAATGTGTTTTTAATATAAATACTTGACATTCCAACATTCCAAAATAAAACAAACGCTTTCTTCTCTGTGAAGAACATGAGAAGTTAATGTATTCATAGCTCACTTTGGGTTTAGCGCAGTTGGTCTAATCTTGTGTCAAGTTAGCGTGCAGCCAATAACTGTTTTTTTTTTTTTAAAGCGTGCTCCTTAGAAGTGTAAGGGAGAAGTCGATCTGGGGACCTGTGGTCTCTGGCCAGCTGCTTTTCCTCTGATGCACTGGAGGTTTCTAGCTCAGCATTTGATCTGCTTATTCTTCTACCTGCTCTGGCTTGCTCTTTGGGTCCACCTGCCTGCCAGCTGCAGGTAGTTATGCAATCAAAACCCTATTTAAGCAAGCTTCCTGCTATCTGTTATTGCTTGTGTAAAGGATCTATTCCTGGGTGTGTTACTTTTTTGAACTGCTTGCAGTTTATCTGTGCTGCCGACCTTGCTTGTTTTCTTGATAATTCTGCTGGATCTTGATTCTGCCTGCCCTTGTCTGGAAGCCTTAGACCTTTTGCCTGAACTGTTTGTCTTTGCCTGCTGATTTTGTACTGCCTTTGCCCGCATGTTGCTGACCCCTGGCCTGGATACTAACTTTGCGTTTGCTTTATCTCAACTACTATTTTGGTCACATCCTGGGTCCTAAATTTCAACCTTAGGGTCCATTCCAGGACAAACAATATACTACCCGTGACATTATACACATGCCATTAATATAAACCCTGAGTAAGTGACTAAGGCAGTAACCATCAGGGATAGTTGCTTGGAGCCCATGCTGCATGTTTAGAGACTTTTGAGATTTGAAAATGGATCAATTAGCTGCCAAGGCAGTCAAGCTATCGCAGCTTTTTCCCAACTTACCACTCCTCTCACAGTTCTTGCCCATGGTCCTAAGTTACCCCTTCTCAAGAAATTTTACAGTACTTCAGACGAGTGCAGGGGTTTTCTTAATCTGTGTTGTCTGCACTTTAAGAATGAACCTCAGACCTTTTCTATTTCTGATGCGCAAGTAACTTTTATCATCTCACTAATAAAGGGGAAGGCTCTCTTCTTCATTTCTCCTTTACTGGAAAAAAATTAAAAGTACTACAGATTTCTTAGTCATTCTTCACTGCCTTACAAGCTGTTTTTGTAAACCTGCAAAGTCCTCTGTTAAACATTCTTTCCTTGAATTACAGCAGGGAACACACTTGGTAGCCCAATATGCTGTAGACTTCTGTACCTTGGCCACAGAGACAGACTTAGATAACGGTGCCCTGAAAACTGCATTCCGTTGAGGGCTCTGTGAACGCATCAGACAAACTGATGTACATAGACATTCCTGACTCCCTAGAACAATTTATTTCACTTTTTATTAAACTTGACTCTCACCATTTATAAAGACAGATGGAAAAAGATTGCAGCCAAAAGTCTTATAAAGTCCAAACAGAATGCAGAAGTACTACCTCCACATCGTTATTTGGACTGTGCAATTAATTTGTTACCCGGAGCTCCAATCCCTAAATGGAAAACCTTTCCTATTTCACAGACTGAAACTAGGCCCTGGAGGAATATATCAAAGCAAATTTGGAGCAAGGATTTATCCGCCCATCCTCTTCACATGCTGGGACAGGGTTTGAAAAGAAGGATGGGTGTCTCAGACCCTGCATTGATTACCGAGAGTTGAATTGCTTCACAGTCAAGTTTTCTTACCCTCTTCCATTCATCTAGGAGAAGCCACAATATTCTCCAAACTTGACCTCCGTGGAGGTTACAATCTTATACACATAAAGAAGGGAAATGATTAGAAGACAGCCTACATCACTCGTCTAGGCCATTTTGAATACCAAATAATGCCCTTTGGACTATGTAATGCTCCAGTTGTATAACAAAGCTTCATAAATAAGGTGTTTCAGGACTATATTAACAAATTTGTTATTATTTACTTTGATGAAATACTCACATATTCCAAAGAACTGTTTGAACACCAACAACATGTCTAAATGGTACTACAAAAGGCTCTGGGAGAACCACCTTTATGCCAAGCCAGAGAAATGCCTGTTTCACCAAACTTCAATTCTGTTTCTGGATTACATAATTTCATCTACTGTGGATGCAAGGGCTATTCTTTCTCAGAGAATTTATAAATCTGGGAAAATACATCCAGTAGCATTCTTCTCAAAGAAATGTTCTAAGGCCAAAAAGAATTATGATGTCACAGAGAGCTTCTATCTATGAAATGAGCCTTAACCGAATGGAGACACCTGTTTAAGGATACTCCTATGCCTTTTTCTTATTTTGACAGATCACAAAAATCTCATTTGTCTAAGAACTGCCAAATGACCGTGGTCACTTTTCTTTTCCAGATTGAACTTTAACTTATCTTACTTGCCTGACTTCAAGAATAAAAAAGGCAGATGCTCTTTCTAGGCAATTTTCTCCTGACAAACCTACTGAGATTTCTATTGATGTCATCATCAAATCACAGCAGGTCATCTCAGCCTTGTCCCCTACCTTACTTAGACAAATCCAGGAGGCTCAAACTGGCACTCAACCATCTGGTATACCTCCTAACACTTTGTTCTGCTTAACATAAGGAAGACTCTGTTACATTGGACTCATGGCAGTACATTGTCTGGTCACTCTGGTATAGTAAAGATTCTCCAACAACTACAACCCTATGTCTGGTAGCCCAAAATGTCCTATGATGTTAAGCAGTATGCCTCAGCTTGTACTATTTGTGCTGCCAATAAGATTCCTGTAACATTTAGGTTAAGTGTTTTTACTTTTATTTTGGAGTACAACTGCTGACCACATAATAAGGATTTAATGATATTATTTACATTATTTAAAGTTAAATAACTAACTGTGTAACTAGGTCACATATCTAATATTTACAGAGTAAAATATTAGGAGCTTGTGATCTTGTATTAATTTAGAGACAAAGTGGTTATGGAATAAAATGGCACTTTTTAAGTTATAATTAATGCTGCAGAGTTAAACTTTATGTTCAAATAAACTGAGCTTACCATTTTAGTTTTAAACACTGTGCTTGTCTTTTTTTTAGTTGCAGAATCTCACAGAGTTTGGGGTTGTTGCAGAATCCAGGAGAATGCCTGGACTGTGTTTATCTTTGCCTGCTGATTTTGTACTGCCTTTGCCTGCATGTTGCTGACCCCAGGTCTGGTTAACAACGTTGCTGTTGCCTTATCCTCTTGACTACTATTTTGGTCACATCCTGGGTCCTACCCTCTGTGCTGGGATTGTGTTACTAAAGGCACTTCCCAAACTGAGGGTCTCTTCCTGGACAGACAATAGACTACCCGTGACAATAGTTGTACAACTGCTCCAATAACATTATAGAAAATGTATTCTACTTGCCAAAGTGTTATGTAGTGCACGCTGCATAGTTTATTTCTGCTGATAAAAGACTAGAAAACCATTGTTAGACTGTGTGCAAAGCTACTAAGACAGGCACAACAGGCTTTTTGGGATGTTCCAATTCCAAACTGTGTCAATGTAAACAAAACATGATATTTTAAAGCATTTGCATGCAAGTGGCTGCAATATATTGCAGTATGAAATAGTATAAATTGAGGATCAACCTAAATTATAAAAAAAAATTAAAATCAAAGAGAGGTAAAATGTCAAATACAAAGCACAAAAGTTGTTTTGCTTTAAAAATCTAGATTGAGAGCAGCTAATTATGATCATTGGTCTTGAGGGGATCCACTAGTGTCCTCTTCCACTCCTTACCTACTACTGTCCCTATGATAATCTCAGCACCCCCTTCATATCAGTGCCTCCCTCTTAAATCCCTACCCCTAGGGGACAGTACTGCCCACTTTGGGAACTGCTGCTCTATCTCAATCATGACCGTGTATAAAAACCAAGAATATTGAAAGTGGCTGCGCTGTGTCACCCCCAGGGGATCCAAGCTGCTCTAGTCTGAGTTCTCCTGGCTTCTTTCACATTTCATGACAGAACAGGCTTCCAATCTAAACATCACAGCCACAACATAAGAATTGACGAATCTAATATTTTTAAACCATGTCTTATATGATTGCCGTATATCAAAAGTAAATACAGATATGAAGAAATAATCTATAAATATTTCATTTCATATATATGTATTTACATTTTCTATCAGGTATATCTGACTTTGAAAAGCATTTCATGAATAAAAATATGTGACACACACATTAATAACATTGACAGCTTTATGGAAAATCAAAACATCGCATTATTTCCCCGGTACATCCGGGATTCCTTCAATGTTAACATCTAAATATCATACCCGTCCTCTTAACAGTTTACTTCTTTAACGACCAGCGACCAACCAACAGTGGTCTATCATGGTCACATGGCTATTATTCAACCAACCAAGAAGATCTTAGAATTCAGTTCTCAATTGAGCCGTCTAAAACATTGATGTTCCGACCAGGTCCACTTAACCATCTTATTCACGTGATGGACGCATCATTTAGTGTGGGCCGATCCTGGGCATTCAAGATTTAGACTTAGATATTCTCAAATATATCAATTTAGTGCCTTCTCAAAGTTCCATTGTTGCCGGAAACCAGATATAGGTTTTAAGTGTCCACTATTTTAATATGTCAATAGTAAAAGAGGAAAAAGGACAAGTTAAAATTTCGTGTCACAAAACTTTTTAATTAATAGTCTTATGAAGACGTATTATTTTATACTTCCAAAAAGCCAACATAATTACTCCAAACTGATTATTTCTAAAAACAAGGGGAATACTGGTAACCAAATGCTAAGATGTCAAGATATTTATACTGAAAAATGGAATAAATAAAAAATAAATAAAATATAAAATAAAAAATAAAATAAAGAATAAAAAATATAAAAATTAAAAATAAAAGTGGGCAATATTTCCCCCATTATAATACTAATAATATTTAACCTAAGATATTCTTTAAGATTGTCAAAATATTTAAAGTAAAATGCAAAGGAGAGCAGTATTATCTCCATCATTATGTAAATGCCATTTAGCTGCAGAACTTTCAGTGACTCACCCAGTTAACCACAGAAAAAACAGGGTGCAAAGCCCATAGGAAAAATTACAAAAGAATTTTGTAAACACAACACATAGAAATTCTGGTACTCTATTGCAACCACAAAGCTAGATTATAGTAAAATGGAAGAGTAAGTTATAGCATTTGGCAAATTGATGATCAAGATCTCTTCCTCCCTAACAATTAACCATGCAATACATGCTTCCAACCAAACACACATCACAAAACATGGAAATTAACTACACTTTCAAAGCAGACTTGCAAGAGAGTACCAGATTTTCAATATGTTTTGTTAATAATTTTCCCAAGGGGCTTTGCACCCATGCTTGTCTGGGGTTAACTGCCTGAGCCATTGGAAGCTGTGCATTTGTCTTAGAGTGTGGTGAGCACCCATGTTATGAGTTTTGCCGGGCCATGGGATGTGTACCCAGTTTGGTTTGAGAGTGCAGACCATTTCCATGTTTTGTATGTGTCTAGCAAAATTACAAATGGCCTGTGTTACCCTTGTTCGAGTCTCAGGGGTAGATTTAGCAATGTCTGTCCGACATGATATGCTGAGATGCTGTCGGCAATTATCATTACACAAGCAGTTCACCAGAACTGCTTGTGCAATGCCACCCCAGCCCGCTAGCAGAGGTGTCAATCAGCCCGATCGTAGACTGCTGCTTCATAACTGCTGGGAAAGGGAAACAAGGGCCACTCGTCCCTTGGTAAATCTACCCCTAAGTGTGTTTGGTTGAAGGCTTGTATTGCGTGGCTGTAGGTAAGGGACCCAAGGAGGAGAGACCTTTATGTAGTCCTGGGCCTGTCACCATTTTGTTAAATGCTGTAGCTAAATCCTTCCATTTTGCTTTCACTCTAGCTGTGTGCTTGCAAGAGAGTGCCAGACTTTTTATTTGTGTCTCTCTTTCTGTCTCCATCTTGAGAAAGAATATGTGTATTAATATACTTACATTGTAAGCCTGTACATATAATGAATACAGGGGTATGAAATGTTTTTAAATGTTTATAATTTATGAATGACATTTCTTTTTGAGACTGATACTATGAATCCTCTATTTTATGAAAGTGTTAGATTAAAATTAATTTGCGCAGATAAATATTATTATTTTTATTTATAACGTGATAACAATTTAATCAGTGCAACACAGGAATATACATACAAGGGGAATAATATAAATATAAATACATAACATACATGGGATTAGACTACACATATGATGTAAGATATTTTAATGATGAAAACTGGTGCATGTGGGTAGACAAGTTTATACAGTACAATTCTAAAGAATAATAACAATGTTGGAGCTGAGTATTCTGTATCAGATTAATAGATATTTTATTCCTTTGATAATATGTTCCTTAGTAACTATAGAGCTTGTTTACATGTAATCAGTGATATGCATACTGTTGTTGAATATATTTCTGGAAAAAAATTAAATCTAAACCAAACAAATCAAGTGCAAATGTTTAAAGAATGAAAACAAAGTGAAATCTGCTTTTCTGGTTTATTTTTTAATGTTGAACACATTTGTCTTTGATTTCTTATGTTCGTCAGATATCATACAACGCATGTGTATAGTAGAAGACAACTATTTCAATATGCGTGAAATAAAAATGCAATGTCACTAAGTCATTGCCATCTTATTGAGCTATTTTTTTTTAACAAAGCAGATGATTACATTTACAAAGTATTATGGGATATTACTGAATCCCTCTTTAAAATGGCCACAGAGAGAAGCACACTCACAGGAACGAACAACCGGAACAATACCATTGTTAGCCAAGCAGCATAAAATGTAAAAATTTTGCAGTACTAAAGTACCTCAGCCTTGTCTGTCAAGTTAAAGTGGGTTGTTTAATTGTCAAGGGCCCAATCCTATTCCTGAAACCCTTGGTCAAAATTTGTTCCAACTCAGCAAAAATCTGTGTTGATTTAAGTGAGTATTCCAGATGATGAGTATAAATTTTTGGGTTTAGGATTGTTTTGTGGTGGGCTTTTTTATTTTTAAGCTTAGGAATTTTTTTCCCTTTTAGGTTTTTTAGTATAGGATTTTTTTAGAATAGGCCTTTTTTTTTAGAAAAGGTTTTTTTTTTTTTTTAACGTAAAAGTGCCCTACTAAATACCCTTCTAATTGTTATTGCTATAGTAACTTTCAGTCTGCTAGATTACACATTCTGCTTTATGGTGCGGTACGGCTATACCGCTGAAAAATTGGCCATTGCACATAACTAATAAACTAAACCTATTAGCCCCTAAACCACCGGTCCCTTACATCGCAAAACACTAAATTAAACTATTAACCCCTAAACCTAACAACCCCTAATTTTAAATTAAAAGTTACAATATAATCAAATCAGCCAATAGGATGAGAGCTACTGAAATCCTATTGGCTGATTTGAACGGGTACCTTACATTCAAGCTTCAGTGTACAGCAGTGACCGTATGAAGAGGATCCTCCATGCTGGATGTCCGCGCCACCGGCGATGATGCTCAGCGCCTCCACAGCTTCTGGTATGAAGATAGAAGATGCCGTCTGGATGATGATTTCTCGCCGTCTGGATGAAGATGGATTTTTTTTGGGGTGTTTTTTGTTTCAGATTGGGGATGGACAGTAAAAGAGTTGAATTCCCTTTTAAGGGCAATTCCCATGCAAATGCGCCTTTAGGGGTAATGGGTACCTTAGTATTTTTTAGACATTTAGGGGGGACTTTTTAATTTTTTTATATAAAAGAGCAGTTTAACTTACAAAAGGCCATTTTAAGGGCTATTGGTAGTTTATTGTTAGGTTAGGGGGTGTTTTTATTTTAGGGGTCTTTTTTGTTTTTATAGGGCTATTAGATTAGGTTTAATTTTTATTATTTTGGGTAATTTTGTTTTTTATTTTTTGTAATCTTAGTGTTTTTTTTTTTTGTAATGTTAGATTTTTAAATTTTTTTTCGTAGTATTAGTTTTATTTAAATTTGTAATTTAGGATTTTTAATTGGTAGTTAGTTTTATTTTAATACAATAGATATGTAAGGTTAATTTATAGTTTAATCTTAGTTTTTTTTTATTTCACAGGTAACTTTATTTATTTTAAGATAGTTATATTGTAATTTTTAATTTAAAGCTAGGGGTGGTGTTAGGTTTAGGGGTTAATAGTTTAATTTAGTGTTTTGCGATGTGGGGGGCTGCTGGTTTAGGGGTTAATAGGTTTAGTTTATTAGTTACGATGTGGGGGGCTGGATGTTTAGGGGTTAATAGGTTTAGTTTATTAGTTGCGATCTGGGGGGCTGGCGGTTTAGGAGTTAATAGATTTAGTTTATTAGTTATGATGGGGGGGCTGGTGGTTTAGGGCTTAATAGGTTTAGTTTATTAGTTGCGATGGGGGGCTGGCAGTTTAGGGGTTATTACTTTATTATAGTGTTGGCGATGTGGGAGGTGGCGGTTTAGGGGTTAATAGGTTTATTATAGTAGTAGCGATGTGAAAGGCGGCAGATTAGCGGTTAATAGGTTTATTTATTAGTTGCAATGTGGGGGGCCTGCGGTTTAGGGGTTAATAGGTTTATTTAGTGTCAACGATGTCGGAGAGTGACGGATTAGGGGTTAATCACTTTATTTAGCATCGGGGAGCGGTGTTGGCGATGTCGGCAAGCGGCGGATTAAGGGTATTTAGACTAGGGGTTTATGTTAGGGTGTTAGGTTTAAACGTAATTTTCTTTTCCCCATAGACATCAATGAGGTTGTGTTATGGTGATTTGCCATTCCGTGATCGCAGGTGTTAATTTTTTTCCAACACAGGTGTTAGTTTTTTTCTCCCCATTGATGTCTATAAGGGAGCATGTAAACTCAGGCCTTGGCTTTTGTGCAGCATGGAGCTTAACGCACCATAACACACAGCATAAGGAAGTTTTTCAGTAACTTGTAATGGCAGCGCTATGGAAAGTGCGATAGCGCTCATTTTATTGCATTCTCATTTTATTGCATTCTCATTTTATTGCATTCTCATTTTATTGCATTCTCATTTTATTGCTGTATAGCACAAAACTCGTAATCTAGGTGAGTAATAGTAAAAGTTTCTTTATTTTGGGTAGGTCTTTTTTTTTTTTAAAGGAGACTTTTATAGACACAAATGTGTTTTCTTATTTTTGGTAGTTTTTTTTTATTCGGTAATGTGTTTTTTTATTTTCAGTAATTTTAGTGTTATTTTTTGTTATGTAGTTAAAGGGATAATAAACCCAAATATTTTCTTTCATGATTCAGATAGAGCATGTAATTTCATGCAACTTTTTAATTTACTCCTATTATCATTTTTTCTTCATTCTCTTGGTATCTTTATTTGAAAAAGCAGGAATGTAAGCATTGTAGCTGGCCCATTTTTGATTCAGCACCCTGGATAGCGCTTGCTGATTGGTGGTTCTGAACTAAAGATGGGCCGGCTTGAAAACTTACATTCCTGTTTTTTTCAAATAAAGATAGCAAGAGAACGAAGAAAATTTGATAATAGGCGTAAACTGGAAAGGTGCTTAAAATTGCATGCTCTATCTTAATCATGACAGAAAAAATTTGGGTTCAGTATCCCTTTAAGCAGTGTAAGGGTAGTTTGTGTTGTGGCGGTTTAGGGGTTAATAGATTTGGGGATGGTTAGGTAATTAGGTTAGGGCAGATTAAGAGTTAGGGAATGCAGGGGTGAGGACATGTAGGGGGTTAATAGTTTAGTGAAGCATTGCATTTATATACAATGTTAAAATTATATGCATTGTCATGTATAATACATACTATTTCAAGTATTGTACATCATTTAAAATGTAGTAATTTTTGCATGTTTATTTTATTATTTTATACATAAATAAAAATAATATAAACTATATATTTAATCAAATGAACAAGCAAAAATAACTATATTTTAAATTATATACATTGCTTAAAATAATATGCAGTATCCATGACAATACTGTACAATCATTTTAACATTGTATATAAATGTAGCGATATTGCTCCTATAGTTATTATGGGGAGTTTTTTTGGGCCAGATTACGAGTGCAGCACACAAGTTGGGTGCAATGTGAACCCGTCCTTGTGTTTGCATTGCAAGAAAGCTTTGTGCTCATGAAAGCGCGCTTCCATAGGCTCCTAGCGCAGCGAAGGGGGTAAGTAGCGCAGTGATGGGCATCAAATTTAAATATATATCTATATGCCACATTTTGAAAATTAACCAGAGATCTGATCTCTGGTTTATTTTCAGAGCACTGGGTATTTATTGCACAACCATAAATGGGCAAATTTTCCCATTTAGGGTCGCACAATAAATTAGCGCTCCACTTGTAATTTAGCCCTTTATTGGTCAGTTAGATTGCAGACATTACATAAGTGTATGCATTCTATGGGAGTTAGCTGGGCATTCCAGGGGAGTATAGCTAAAATATAATGTTGATGTTGACATTCTGTGAGAGTAACCTGCACTTTGATTGGGAAACATCACCAGCAGTGCGATATATTCAAATCTCTAAAGTGCAGGTTATGAGTGGAGTGTTAGCCATTTTTGTCTCCATTTTCTTACATACATAGGCAATGGCTACAATGAAGGCTGACAAGCGGCGCACTAATATTTTTATAGAGACAAGGTATTGGATTAAACAGCTATTTACTAGCTTAATGTTGCCCCTTAAGGAAATCCCTGATGTTGTAGATAAAATATTGTAAAATATTGTGCATTCTGCCCTTTCTTATTGAATTCTGTGCCTGCAGAGTTGTATCTCTAGCAATGTTAAAGTGGTCTACAATAGAGTTACTTAAGTTCTTAATTTTATTACTATCGTACCGATTTAGCACAGACAAGTTAGGTTATTTATTCACATATTATAAGGTCAACACATCATAGTTAGAAATATTGGGGACAATATGAATATGTTTAATGAAGATAGTATAAGTTACAGGAAAATGTTAATCGATTCAGAATTTATACAAGGTCAAGGAAGTCTTGGTCACAATGTTTTGGATTGGGTATGTTAAATCTAAATAATATAGTATAAATATGTTTAATGAGGATACTATCAGTTATAGAGAAGTGGCTATTGATCTGAAATTTGCATGGGCTGAGTAAGTCTATGCTTTGATATTTGGATTAGTTGTGAAAGGTATAATGAGGAAATTACAGAGACAGTCAGGAGATCACAATATAAAGGACATCTAGAATTGAGATATGTAATAGTAATTTGCACTTTACACATTAACTAGTGCAATTAGTGGGAAAATATGTTCATGCAATGGGTATCATTGAGTTAAAAAAAATGAATCCCTCCTTTGTTTATTCAGACCTCAGTAGAGTCACATTGCCAAATCAAATCAATAATAGTGTCAGGAGGAGTGTTTAATATATGACGGTGCAGGAACATAAGTGGGTAAGTTCCATTAAAGTTCCTATTTTTTTTATTCACACAGATCGATATACTAATAAGAGTACCATTATTTCATTATCAACCGCTGCCCAACTGGTAAGCGGCTTTATGATGAAAAATACGTATGGGAGAATATGGGCATGTTTTATATATAAGCGTGCTGGTCAGATGCGTGTTGTCAAATATATGAAACTTACTCAGATTTTATTATCATTAGAGGAATAGAGGTTAATTAAGAATAGGAAATGCAAAATAAAAGTGTCACAATGTGAATTACACACAAAAAAATATACAAAATGAAAATATAATTGTTCTTAAAGTGAAGTGGTGTTAACACTTTCAATATCGACCATATAAAATATCCAAATGTCAACAGTTTTTGTTATATTGTAATACAGTCTTTATTGCTGAAAAGATCCTCAAAGAAAAAGAAAGGTAACATAGCATAAATCTGTTTACAATGGAATGCAGAGTCACAGCAGAGCCGGTCCTACTCACGTGATAAAGAGCTACATCTAGCTCTAGGGTAAGCGCTCAACAAACAAATCTCCCAGGTAGCAGCATAAAAAATGATTGAAATGTTTAAAAACAAACAGACATCACTCAGGTTATAGCAGCTCAGGTTTACACTCACATGACTTGAAAAAGCTGATTACAATCAGCGAAACGTACGTTGAGTATTTGGATGAAATATACGGACTAATCACCAGGAGGGGTTACATTTGAAATACGGTGAGGCACCATGACCCACAGTGTTGATATAAGTTCTAATTCAAAGAATTGAACACACTATATGTGAGTGTAAACCTGAGCTGTTATACCCAGAGTGATGTTTGTTTTTAAACATTTTAATACATTTGTATGCTGCTACCTGGGAGGTTTGTTTGTTGAGCTAGTTGTAGCTCTTTATCACGTGGGTAGGGCCGGCACTGTTGGGATACTGCATTCCATTGTAAACAGATTTATGCTATGTTGCCTTTCTTTTCCTTTGATGATCTTTTCAGAATAAAGACTGTATTGCAACATACCAAGAACTGTTGACATTTGGATATTTTATATGGTCAGTATCAAAAGTGTTAACAACACTTCACTTTAAGTACAATTTTATTTTCATAAGATATGGAAATGGTAGATTAGGATATGAAAGAATTAGATCATACTATGAGTGTTAAGGTATAGCACATAATTGATGTCAAGTATAAACATATACTCATGGAGTATAGATAGAGATCCATATTTTTATGGAAAATACTAAACATGGATGATCACGCTGATTCTCTCATCTAGGACAATATATATGTACAGTATGTGCTTCTGTATAATGGCCACTCACCATATATTTATGTTGCATAATTGAAGTTGAGTTTTTTGTTTTAAGAAGTGTTAAGTAGGTGTTAACATAAGTTGCAATACATCTAAGGAGATGTGTGTGATAAACTCAAAATGTGATTGGCTATAGGGTTTTTAAAATTCTGTGCTTCCAATTCGTAGAATGCGGCTGATGAAACAACTCTTGCAGCTGAGAAACGCGTAGCGGTTCTGTTTTTACATCAAAGGGTAATCTATTTCCTCTGGTTTTTAATTTGTTATTGTTTGTAATAAACAAATAATAATCAAGTTGAAACTGACTGATTCCTTCTATACACCGTTGAAAGTTGCCATGGGTAGCAAACCCTCCACTGGAAGTCAGTGAGCAGGGACACTGAGAGATCACAGTCTGCCTGATTTAGCACAATTGAGTGCTTCCAGATTTGTGAGTACATTTTCAGTAACATAATTTGTGAAAATCTTTGATACATGTAACGGTGCTGCACTAGTAGGCGCCTTCGGTTTGTTTTATTTTATTCCAATTACTGCATCACTGTCCCTGAGCCTTATTAGCAATCATTTTCAACCGAGGATACCAAGAGAATAAATTAAATTTGACAAAATGAATTGAAAAGTTTTTTAAAACTGCATGATCTCTCTAAACCATGTAAGTTTAATTTAGACTCCCGTGCCCCTTTAAATAATGTTCTTTAATACCATTAAAAATAGAGTTAATTAAAATTACAGTTAAAAAATACTCATATTTACTGATTAACACTGTAACAATAGACTCTAAGATTGTATAAATTAAATAATAGATTACAGTACACTGAGAAAATAACTACTTACAAGTCTGACTGACAAATGCCATTTTGATATAGAAGTTGCGTGACTTAGATCAAAACCACGTTTGTATTGTGAACTTGCAAATGTGCATTCATAACCTAGTCTGTATGTCAAGCGTAAATGAAAAATGTGTTTTATTGCCATGTTGAAGAGGAGCCTTTGAAAGGAACAGTCACTCTCAATTAAAATGAAAGGAATCTGGCCTTCCAAAATGGAAAGAAATATTTTAGTTTTATTCAGAATGCTCCCAGCTGGAGCTGTTAATAAACAATACAGGTGGGCTAGATTAGAAAATGTGCTCCAACTGCTGAGCCCCGAGTGATATTGGGTTTTTGCATGCATCGGAAATTGTGTGCGTATTACAAGTTGAAAGTAAACGCGATCGAGAGAGCACAATCACATTTTATTCTCGTTGGTTTAGCAGGACTGAAACCCTTGCCTAATGCTTAAAAAAAGTTGCAGAAAACAAAACATAAATACACTCAAAAATACAGTTACACTCATATAAACACTATCTGATAAAAATGATTAATATAAATATTAAAAGAAAAGAAGTTATAAGGGTTAAAAAGAGTATGGCATATGATAAGGTGTTTGACTGTAAATGGGTATATTGTAAATATATATACATATACATGTCTAAATATGTGTATGTATGAATGTATGTGTGTGTGTGTGCGTGTACAGATGTATTTAAGTATTTATGTATTTTACTGTATAGTTACTGTACATATTTAACTTTTACAATGTTCTTCACTTACAGGATAATGTAATTATTATTTTCAATACATATTTCTAGCTATATCTGTATATACCTATACCTGTATTTATATTTCCATTGATATATAGGTATAGATATCTATTTTACATTATGAGAGAGAGAGAGAGATATTTATATTTAATAATACAAATTACATTTTTACTATGTGAAGCACATAGGAATGTGAAATATACATAATACGCGTCAGGATTCGCAATTTAGTGCCTGGTTAGTACACAGAATTACTAATCTTATATTGCGTTGTTTAAATAAAGGGCTAGATTACAAGTGGAGAGCAAACGTTTGCGCCCAAGCGATAAGGGGTATATCACAAAGGTTTACGCTCATTGGGCTTACCACTCATATTACAAGTTCAAAGTAAATATGATTATGTGAGCGCTATCGCAACTTAAACTAGAATTATTAATGTCACTTCAGAGCTCTGATTAACTGTTTCGCAGAACTAAAAAGTGTCACAAAATACATAAAAGATACATTGCAAAGTATAGTTACACTCATAATAACATTATTTAATAAAAATTATTTTAAAAACAATATTGCACACAGAAGTTATAAAGGGGCCCATTTATAAACCTAGGTAGGGAGCTTGAGGGCCCGTGTTTCTGGCGAGTCTTCAGACTCGCCAGAAACACCAGTTATGAAGCAGCAGTCTAAAGAACGTTGCTCCATAACCCTGTCCGCCTGCTCTGATGAGGCGGACAGGAATCTACGGAAATCAACCAGATTGAGTACGATCGGGTTGATTGACACCCCCCTGCTGGCGGCCCATTGCTGGTGCAATGCTGAATACGGAGAGCGTATTGCTCTCCGCATTCAGCGAGGTCTTGCGGACCGCAAGACCTTTAATAAATAGGCCCCATAGGCTCAAAGATATGAGATCTCGGGTGAAAGAAAAAAAAAAAAAAGGCAGGCAAGGGGCTTTAACATTGAGATACATTCATACACATGTATAAAAAAATAATAAATAAATATATATTTATATGTAATTACAGACAGACATATGAATATAAATACATATGTTCACATATATAGACATATAATAGACATATATATATATGTGCATTGGAGCCATTTGCTGTCAAGTAGATGAAAACATGTAAAAGCATATTTATGCAATATTCATTTTTAATAAAGGTTTTTGACTATGTATTTACTGTAAATATTTCACATTCCAATGTTCTGCACATAGCAGAATTTGTTCTATGAATTTTTAAATAGATATTCCTGTATATATCTGTATATATCTATACCTATATATAATGATATAGATATATTGGTATAATATATATATATATATATATATATATATATATATATATATATATATATATATATATATATATATATATATATATTGTACCAAAATACCATCAGATATATCTAGAAATATTTATTTATGAATAAATAGAACATATTATTCTATGTGCAAAACATTGTCATATTTTCATGTCGGGTTAGCACAAATGAGAATATGCGTGCTTGCGCGAGACTGGTGTGATTTTTTCCCCCCACTTTTTTTTCTGCATTGACTTCTATAGGGGAATACGTGATTGCGCACACAATATTCTAACTTTATTTATTTGCGCTAGTCGGGTTACTGCGAAAGTGAAAATAGTTTACTTTTACCTTTTAATATGAGTGCAACCCAACAAGAGCAAAAATCTTACATCTAGCGCAATTAACGCTCAAGTGGGAGCTATCTTGACACCCTGGTATACAAAAAAGATGACCGTCTAGTAACAGACCTATATTGTAAACCAACTGATCTCAATACTTCATTTTGACAGCTACCATCCAGATAGGGTGTTTAACGCTATCCCTAAGAGCCAGTTCTTTAGAACTATGCGCAATGTAAAAGAGAAAGATCTGCAAGAAGTAAGACTGAAACAAATGGGTAAAAAAATTCAGATAGAGGTTATCCACAAACAGTTATAACCACTAGTGAACAGATAGTTAAATCTAAAATTAGAGAGACTCCAGATCCAGGAGCCATAGAAAGTAAAAGTAAAAATAAAAATCAGATTGATAAAAAAACAACTCATCTTTTCTTCAGTATATAATCAATTCAGCAATGATATCACAAAAATTGTTAAAAAAACATTGGTATATACTGAATAAAACCAATCCACATATTGAGGAGTTTTGTAAACCACCAATTAATTCCTTTAAGAGGGTCAAAAATATTACAGACCTAGTGGTAAAATCAGATGTGGGGACAAATAAGAAAGGCACTATAAATTACCTCACTACAGCTAACAAAGGGTCATACCCCTGCCTTAACTGTGCTCAGTGTAATTCCATGATTAAGGGAAGGCACATTGCACAGATAAATGATAACAAAAAATGTGAAATTAAAGACCTGTATACATGTAACACCGACTATGTGGTGTTTATCCTTAAATGCCCATGTGGGCGGGGCTACGTGGGAGAGACCATTAACCCCATTAAAGACTGGATAAGTGCCCATAAGTCCTCTATCAGATGTAAAGATATGACACTTCCCGTATCATCCCACTTTATTAATGCTGGACACACAGTCAGTCAGTTAAGATTCCAAGTAATTGACCACATACCAAAACAAAGAAGAGGGGGTAACAGAGAGTTACTGTTAAAAAAAGGGAGGCATGGTGGATACAGCATCTAAAAACACTTAGTCCGAATGGTCTAAACAAAGACTATGATCTTCATTTGTTTTTATAGTAATTTTGTATAGCAATTCTGTAATTTTGTAACTTTGTATGAAATGTTTTTAATAATATGTGTTGAAATATAGTCTTGGGTTATAATCACTAGATAGAAATATTAATTATACATAAAAGCTGTGATTTAAGTTCAAAGATTATTGCTGAACATTCTGACCCGTTAGGGGGCAAAAATCCAAAATGGAAACTAGAATGTATACAGATAAATCAAGCTAATTAATACACAGGTGCTATATAAGAAGGTGATTTCCCACAATCCATAGCATGACTAAGGGTCTGTGTTGACTCGAAACGTTGCTGTTTTTTACTTTGTTTGTTACCTCAATAAAGTGGAATTTTTCTACCAATAAGTGCTGACGCTATTTGCTTTACTATATTTATATATGTGGGCTGGCAGACCCCACTCAGCGTGCGTGCAATACTCTAAAATGGAAAAATATGCTGAAAAATGCTGAAATAATAGCATAAAGAAAGGTGCCGAACTTACCTGTTGAAGTTGTATATATATATATATACAGTTGCAAGAAAAAGTATGTGAACCCTTTGGAATTATATGGATTTCTGCACAAATTGGTCATAAAATGTGATCTGATCATCATCTAAGTCACAACAATAGACAATCACATTCTGCTTAAACTAATAACACACAAAGAATGCAATGTTGCCATGTTTTTATTGAACACACCATGTAAACATTCACAGTGCAGGTGGAAAAAGTTAGTGAACCCCTAGACTAATGACATCTCCAAGAGCTAATTGGAGTGAGACATCAGCCAACTGGAGTCCAATCAATGAGATGAGATTGGAGGTGTTGGTTACACACACCAGTTCTGGGTTTGCTTTTCACAAGAAGCATTGCCTGATGTGAATGATGCCTCACACAAAAGAGCTCTCAGAAGACCTATGATTAAGAATTGTTGACTTGCATAAAGCTGGAAAGGGTTATAAAAGTATCTCCAAAAGCCTTGCTGTTCATCAGTCCACGGTAAGACAAAATGTCTATAAATGGATAAAGTTCAGCACTGCTGCTACTCTCCCTAGAAGTGGCCGTCCTGTAAAGATGACTGCAAGAGCACAGCAAGACTGCTCAATGAGGTGAAGAAGAATCCTAGAGTGTCAGCTAAAGACTTACAAAAGTCACTGGCAAATGCTAACATCCCTGTTAGCGAATCTACAATACGTAAAACACTAAACAAGAATGGATTTCATGGGAGGATACCACAGAAGAAGCCACTGCTATCCAAACAAAACATTGCTGCACGGTTACAGTTTGCACAAGAGCACCTATCAGTACTGGCAAAATATTCTGTGGACAGATGAAACCAAAGTTGAGTTGTTTGGAAGAAACACACAACACTATGTGTGGCGAAAAAGAGGCACAGCACACCAACATCAAAACCTCATCCGAACTGTGAAGTATGGTGGTGGGGGCATCATGGTTTGGGGCTGCTTTGCTGCGTCAGGTCCTGGGCAGATTGCTATCATCAAAGGAAAAATGAATTCCCAAGTTTATCAAGACATTTTGCAGGAGAACTTAAGGCCATCTGTCTACCAGCTGAAGCTCAACAGAAGATGAGTGTTGCATCAGGACAATGACCCAAAGCATAGAAGTAAATCAACAACAGAATGGCTTAAACAGAAGAAAATACGCCTTCTGAAGTGGCCCAGTCAGAGTCCTGACCTCAACCCGATTGAGATGCTGTGGCATGACCTCAAGAAAGCGATTCACACCAGACATCCCAAGAATATTGCTGAACTGAAACAGTTCTGTAAAGAGGAATGGTCAAGAATTACTCCTGACCGTTGTGCATGTCTGATCTGCAACTACAGGAAACATTTGGTTGAAGTTATTGCTGCCAAAGGAGGTTCAACCAGTTATTAAATCCAAGGGTTCACATACTTTTTCCACCAGCACTGTGAATGTTTACATGGTGTGTTCAATAAAAACATGGCAACATTTCATTCTTTGTGTGTTATTAGTTTAGGCAGACTGTGATTGTCTATTGTTGTGACTTAGATGATGATCAGATCACATTTTATGACCAATTTGTGCAGAAATCCATATCATTCCAAAGGGTTCACATACTTTTTCTTGCAACTGTATATGTGTGTGTTTACAATAAAAATAACATTGTTCTGTATGTGAAGAACATTGGAATAGGAAATATGAATAACTCTGCAGTTCTGAGCCATTTAATATCCCTGTGCTAAAGCTGTATTTAGTTATATGGCATTGTATTTACAGTTACATTTATACTTCATTGCATTTACACATAATATATATTTATTTTTTTGTGAGGTACCCACACAAATCGTAGCTCATTTTTTTGCCTTATGAAAAACGGGGCATCTTCTCTTTTAAAGAGAGGTCATGTAGTCTTGAATTTGTGTGCTAGGGGCTTCTTATATTACTGAGCACTGTCAGAGCCACTTTGTATACAGTTGAATGCAGTCTCTATAGAAGTCATCTGCTACCTTAAAGGGACATAAAACCTAACTTTTTGTTCAAGATTCAGATAGAAAATATAATTTGAAACAACTTTCCATTTTAGTTTTCTTGTTATCCTTTGTTGAAAAGCAGGGATGTAAGCTCAGGAGTGTGCACTTGTCTGCAACACTATATGGAAGCAGTTTTGCAACAATAATACATTAGCAAGAGCACTAGATGGCAGCACTATTTCATTTAGTACTTCCTGCATGTGCAAGCTACTTACCTAGGTATCTCTTCAACAAAGAATAACATGAGTACAAAGCAAATTTGACAATAGATGTAAATTGAAAACTTTTTTAAAATAATGAAAGAAACATTTTGGGTTTCATGTCCCTTTAAAAGTACATTAGACTCCACAACTGAAAATAGGTAATCCCCTCTTGCATGCTGTGTGTGTTGTATGCTGTCTTTTTGTTTTAGGTAGCTGATTGACATTTTTATGAGTAACCACATTGGAAAGAGAGGTTGATGTCAGAGGAGGTTTCCATTGCAGGGGGATCTGAAGTGGAAGGGGGAACCCCAAAAGGATGACACATAGGGGCCGATTTACCATTGTGCGGGCGGACATGATCTGCTGTACCGGATCATGTCCATTGCACATCAAAAAATTTATCATTGCACAAGCATTTCTAGTGAAATGCTTGTGCAATGCAGCCCACTGCAGATTTATTGCCAATCCGTTACTAGCAGAGAGTGTCAATCAACCCGTTCGTATCCGATCGGGCGGATTGCTGTCCTCTTTCTCAGAGGTGGAGGACAAGTTTGGAGATAAATGCACTATTAACCCCTAAGGTGCCCTAACCTAATCAACTCCCATACAGGTATATGGGGTGGTTAGTTAATTAAGACTTAATAAATGGTAACCATCAATAATCACCTAATATAATTCATGGATTGCTCATTTGTCCTGGGGTTTGTAGGAAAAAGAGTAACTTCTGAGAATTGTACAGTTAATACTTCCCTGCAAATCTAATGCCGGTATTGTGAGATTATTTTAGCTATTTAATCTCATATCTTTTTAACGTTATTAATAGCTAATATACAGTCATATACAGTATAATATATAATCATTCAAAATATAATTCACTAATTGCTCATTTGTCCGGGGGTATCAGCCCTATGCATACATCAGCTGCTGCAGCTCCGCTTCTCTGATCATGTTCAAGACATCCTGATCCTGCATTGAGAAATTGTCTTGTATCTATTGCTGTCGCCATAGCACTGAGCATTACGTAATCTGCATGTACTCTGGTTCCAGCTCCTACCCAGTTAGAACCATGAGATAGGATTCACATAATGAGTCCCATTGTGGGTTTGGAATCACAGTGTATTTTATTGACAGATTAAAAGTAAACTGTGGAGATTTAAAGGGACAGTCTAGTAAAAAATAAACGTTTTTGATTCAGCTAGGTCATGTAATTTTAAACAACTTTCCAATTGATTTTTATCATCAATTTTACTTTGTTCTCTTGGTATTCTTAGTTAAAAGCATAAACTCAGGAAGGCTCATATGCTATTTTCTTATCCCATGAAGGCCGCCTCTTATCTGAATACATTTTGACAGTTTTTCACAACTAGAGAGGTTTAGTTTATTTGTGCCTAATATATATCATTATGTTAATGCCCGTGGAGTTTATCTAGGAGTGAGCACTGATTGGCTGAACTGCAAGTCTGTCAAAAGAACTGAAATAAGGGAGCAGTTTGCAGAGCCTTAAATACAAGGTAATCACAGAGGTAAAAAGTATATTTAATAACCATGTTGGCAGTGAAAAACTAGGGAATGGATAATAAAGGGATTATCTATTTTTTTAAACAATAAAAAATCTGGTGTAGACTGTCCCTTTAATACAGCAAGGTATTTGAAGAAAATAATGTGCAATAATCTTTATATTAAATATAACTTTTTGAGAGTTTCATATACCTTTACTCTTGAGCCTGAAAGATAGTTTGAGAAACAATATTCATATATGCAATATTCTGCACCTCCAAGGCAACCTGTGCCACCACGGCCACCTCCAATGCAACCTGTTCCACAAGCTCACGATATTCATGATGCCATTGTTGAACTTATGCTTGGAATCATGCATGACATTAACCGATACAATAGTAGGGAGCATATAAATTCAAAAACAAATTGCTAAAAAACTACAAGCTATACATCGTAACCATTTAAGAGCATCACTTTGTGAACAGATACAAATTGATACACATAACACCTTAATGATATGCATAGCAGAGGCACTGGAAGGATATAGGGGCTCAATTGCAAGTACAGATACACCTGCTTCTATTCTTGAGCCTAGTCCACACCAACACCAGAGCACATGGGTACATCAAGTGGTGTGGGTGGTTCTTCCACTTAAATACCACCTTCTTATATGTTTGCTGTTATATCTGACATATGTTAATGTTTTTGTATGTTTGCTGTCATATCTTTGCTAATATATAGATATGTAATGTGTATTTTTTTCTAAGGAAATATAGCATATCCAGGTATTATATGGCCTTTTTGTGTTTGCTGTTATATTTTAACTAATATATAGATATAACTTTTTTTAAGGAAGAATAGCATATCAAGGAATGATATGAAAATTTTGTTAAGAATATACCTCTTAACATATGTTTTAACAGATTTGCATTCAATTGTGTCATGTTCTTTTTTTTTTTTTTTTTTAAATGGCCCAAATATATAATTGATATTCTTTACAAAAAATGGTATGTGATAAAACAGTCCAGTTCCGAAATACCAGGCAATACCTCTCTGAACGAGAGAAACAGCAAAACCCCACTTGTACGTTTCAACCTAATGTGGGCCTCGTCAGTGAGGTGTAGTCTTATCCCTCTAGGCACACTGAGCAACAGATCCAAATATGGTTTACCACATCACCCTTAGGGAGACTTCCTTCACGGTCATAATATGCATATACAAAACCTTGGAACAAACAATAGCATAATAGCTTGTTCTATGGCTAGTTACCACCCTAGGAGCAGCCTAGAGGGATATGGCTGCACCTCACTGACGAGGCCCACACTGGGCCAAAATGTACGTCTGGGGTATTGCCCTTTCTCTCATTCAGAGAGGGATTACCTGGTATTTCGGGATTGGAATGCACTGTTTAGTCAGGATCAGACTGATATACTACAGGAAAGTCTTTCTCCATGAAAGCAACATGTTGAGCAAAAAGAAGCTGCTTCTTGGATGGTAACTAGCCATAGAACAAGCTATTATACTATTGTTTGTTCCAAGGCTGAGCGCTTCTCTCTTTTTATTTATGATACTTAAATGTACTGAATAGAAGATGACATTTTAAAAATATTTCATATTTAATTACGATTTTTTTTTATTATTTCTCTTTAACCCCTTCACGACCGAGAACGTGCCAGGAACGTCCTACAAAAAAGTACCCTTCGTGACCAAGGACATTCCTGGCACGTCCTCTGGGGTTTCAAGTGGTGGACGCGATCCTGATCGCTTCCATCCGCTTTTATGGTATTGCAGTGATGCCTCGATATTGAGGCATCCTGCAATACCATTTTTTTTACACACTGATGCTGAGAGAGCCACTCTGTGGCCTTCTCTGCACCGGTAATGATGGCGCCAATCGTTGGTGGGTGGGAGCCTTAGCAGGAAGGCGGGTGGGCGGCCCATCACTACCTGGCATCCAGTTCCTGTTTGTGCAATGTACATGCCAGGTCCCGGGAGCAGGCGGGGGGGGGGGGGTGCACCAATGTTATTGAATGGGAAGGAGGGAGAGGGAGGGGAAAAAAATTATGATCAAAGAATCTGAGAGGGGGAGAGGGAGGGGGTATTGAGGGGGGGGGGCAGCTACACTACAGAAAAATTCATGTTTTATTTTTTAAAAAAAAGGTAGCGGGGGAAGGGTTAGAGAGCTGTTTAGGGGTTCAGGGAGGTTGGGGGCTAAGGGAGGCCATCACAGCTGAATAGATATTTAAAAAAATAAAAAATAATAAAAAATAAAAAAATCCTTTTATTTTAGTACTGGCAGACTTTCTGCCAGTACTTAAGATGGCGGGGATAATTGTGGGGTGGGGGAGGGAAGATAGCTGTTTAGGAGGGATCAGGGGGTGGGATGTGTCAGGTGGGAGGCTGATCTCTACACTAAAGCTAAAATTAACCATACAAGTTCCCTACAAGCTACATAATTAACCCCTTCACTGCTGGACATAATACAATTGTGTTGAGCAGTGGCATTTCGTGGCCTTCTAATTACCAAAAAAACAATGCCAAAGCCATATACTGTATGTCTGCTATTTCTGAACAAAGGGGATCCCAGAGAAGCATTTACAACCATTTGTGCCATAATTGCACAAGCTTTTTGTAAATAATTTCAGTGAGAAACCTAAAGTTTGTGAAAAAGTGAACGATTTTTTTTATTTGATCGCATTTGGCGGGGAAATGGTGGCATGAAATATACCAAAATGGGCATAGATCAATACTTGGAGTTGTCTACTACACTACACTAAAGCTAAAATTAACTCTACACACTCCCTACAAGCTCCCCAATTAACCCCTTCACTGCCACTGCTGGTAATAAAACACGTGTGGTGCAAAGCGGCATTTAGCGGCCTTCTAATTACTATAAAGCAATACCAAAGCCATATATGTCTGCTATTTATGAACAAAGGGGATCACATTTGTGCCATAATTGTTGTTTGTAAATCATTTCAGAAAGAAACCTAAAGTTTGTGAAAAAGTGACAGAATTCTATCAGCCAATCGGAATCTAAGGGACGCCATCTTGGATGACGTCATTTAAATTAACCTTCATTCCAGAAGAAGACGTCGAGTAAAGAGGATGCTCCGCGCTGGATGTCTTGAAGATGGAGTGGCTCTGCGTCGGAAGGATGAAGATAGAAGATGCCGTCTGGGTGAAGACTTCTGCCCGTCTGGAGGACCACTTCTGCCCGTCTGGAGGACCACTTCTGTCAGCTTCGTTGAGGACATCTTGCCGCTTGGATGAAGACTTCTCCCGGTAAGTAGATCTTTGGGGGTTAGTGTTAGGATTTTTTAAGGGTGCATTGGGTGGGTTTTATTTTTAGGTTAGGGCTTTGGGCCGCAATAGAGCTAAATGCCCTTTTAGGGGCAATACCCATCCAAATGCCCTTTTCAGGGCAATGGGGAGCTTAGGTTTTTTTAGTTGGGTTTTTTTTTTTTAAATACTTTATTTATTCATTCCAGTGCAACTTTCAGTGACAAATCAACCATAAACATTGATCACAAGAAAACAATAGTTACACAAACTTTCAGCATAACAGTATATCCATAATTTTCATCACTTCGGTCACACTGGGTTTTTTTCCTTTTATTCTCTCCTTTCTCCCTCACCTCCTGCCTCTCCCTCACTACCAACCAGACCCTAAATTGTGGGGTAAACTGTGTGGCTCACTAAGCTCCTTCCTCTCCAATCCTCTCTCTCTGCTGCGGAGATATTTGTACTGGAAGTTCCATAATGTTAAAACTTTCTTCATTTTACCTTCCCCTCTCTCCTGTCCCTTAGTCTGTGTTCTTTCATTGTTCTCTCAGAATATTGCAAGCCGTCTCTCCTCCAGGCACCGCCCCCAGAGCTCTCCCATCTCCCTCCTCTAAGGGCTATCCTTAGCCTCTCTTAGCTGATTTGATACTATGTGAAAATGTTCCATTGTCCTCTCAATTGTGCATTTAATATGTATTCCGTATCCTTAAAAGGATAAATGACCTGTTTCTGATGGTGGATATCTAGTGTGTTAATGAGTGGTTCCCATTTGGTCATGAACTTCTTTGTTCTCCTTGTTATGTCTCCCTGAGTGTCTATTTGTTCACATATCATCTGTTTTCTCAATCCTTCCTTGAGTTGGGTTATGTGAGGTGGTGTCTGTGCCAGCCATTGTTGGAGAATCAGTTTCCTGGCGTGTAAGATTACATTGTGTATGTAGTTGCTGTGCTTTTGGATCTTGTCTTGTGTATGTAGGAGTATCACCATTTCAGGTGTCAAGCTAACCTTTTCCCCGGTACTCCTCTCCAGCCATCTCCGTGTCATCCCCCAAAATTTTGCCAATCTTGGGCATTGACACATCATGTGTAAAATGTTTGGGTTGGCATTCGAGCACTTTGGGCATAGGCCTGATGTGTCATGCTTCCATTTATGGAATAGTTTAGGTGTGATGTATGCGTTGTGGAGCACTTTAATATGAGATTCCCTTATTTCGTTTGATAGTGTGGCCTCTCTCACCTTTGTGAAACTCTGCCCAATACAAGTATCAGTGAGTTCCTTTCCCATTAGCGTAGTCCAAGTGTTCTGTAGGTGGGTCAAATTTGCGTTGTTTGCTTTTTTTTGCAGGACTACATATGTGTGAGTGGATGTCAGCCCCCCCTGTGTTAGTGTCAATAGTTTGTAAGCGTTGCAATCCTTGTCTGGCATCTTTCCAGATCTCAACAGATTCTGCATATAGTGTCTCGCTTGGAGATAAGCAAAGTGATGGGTATTGGGTAAGCCATACTCTCTTTGTAGTTCTCCAAACGGTTTGATTGTCACTCCGTCCGCAGAAAGGATGTGTTTAAGGGATGTCACCCCCCGGTCTCCCCATAGTTTGAATGGTTTCGTGGTGAACCCAGCTGGGAAGTCTGGATTACCCCCCAGCGGTAAGAATACTGTGTGGTGCGGTGAGATCCCAAGGGATCCGCACACCCTTCTCCAGGCCCCTATAGGGCCACTGAACAGTGGTTCCTTCCCCAGTATGGCATCTACTTGCGTTCGAGTCATGTGCGGTAGCATTTTGAGCGACCATGGTTTAATATATTCTTCCTCTAGCTTGCTATTAGTGAAACGCCCCCCATCTGTCAGCCAATCCAAAACATATTTGGTAACTGCCGCCCAATTATAGTGTTCTATGTTTGGTAGCCCCCAACCTCCGGCCTGCATGTCATCTTTTGATAATTTATTCTATGTTTTTTCCCCCTCCAGATAAAATGTAATATTCCTTTATTCAATGTCCTGAGATCTTGTTTGTGCAATAGTTCTGGGAGCATCTGCAGGGTATATAGCAACTTGGGGAATAGGATCATTTTGATCAGCCCTACCCTTCCTGACATGGAGACTGGCAGCGGATGCCAGGTCTCTAGCATTCGCTTCAGGGCCTTCAATAACGGATTGTGATTTAATCCATACCATTGGCTTGGATCCCTGGACAGTGTGATACCCAAATATTTAAAAGTGTGAGTGATTACTTTAAAATTATCTTCTAGGGGTGTATCCGGAAGCCTGTTTAATAGCCAGAGCAATTCCGATTTTTCTTTGTTTATCTTATAGCCATAGATCTCTCCGAATTCCAAAATAATTTTGGTTATGGTGGGGATGTTTCGCCTAGGGTCTCTGACATAAAGCACCATGTCATCGGCAAATAATGATAGATGGTTAGCTTCCCCTCCTATCTCCAGTCCCGCCGCCTCCCCTCTCAACTTAATGGCCAATGGCTCCAGTGCTAGGTCGAATAGAAGCGGGGACAGAGGGCATCCCTGCCTCGTGCCTCTCTTAAGAGTGAATGTCTTGGAAGGTGTCCCATTAACAAGGATGGCCGCTTGGGGATTACTATAAATGGTTTTAATGGCTGTCATGAAGGGTCCCTGTATCCCAAATCTCCCCATAGTGGTAAATAGGTGATCCCACAGTATCTTATCAAATGCCTTCTCGGCGTCTACTAGTATCAAGCAGGCCTCTTCCTTACCAGAGATTTTTTTGTCTCTTCCCTGTTTCCAATAGTGTGTAAGCATTAGCTGTAATTTCCTCATATTTTTAACTGCTGATCTACCCTTTACAAACCCTGTTTGGTCTTCATGTACTAGCTGATGAAGTAGTTCTGCTAATCTATTTGCAAGTAGTTTGGTAAATATTTTATAGTCCGAGTTGAGGAGGGATATCGGCCTATAGGACTGGGCCAAGAGAGGGTCTCTATCTGGTTTCGGGAGCACTGTGATGTTGGCCTCAGTGAATCTGTTTGACAAATCTGCTTTCCCTTCTAGAATGGCATTGAATAGCAGTGTTAGGCCTAGATTTAGAGTTCGGCGGTAGCCGTCAAAACCAGCGTTAGAGGCTCCTAACGCTGGTTTTGGGCGCCCGCTGGTATTTGGAGTCAGTGATTAAAGGGTCTAACGCTCACTTTTCAGCCGCGACTTTTCCATACCGCAGATCCCCCTACGCCATTTGCGTAGCCTATCTTTTCAATGGGATCTTTCTAACGCTGGTATTTAGAGTCGTTTCTGCAGTGAGCGTTAGAGCTCTAACGACAAGATTCCAGCCGCCTGAAAATAGCAGGAGTTAAGAGCTTTCTGGCTAACGCCGGTTTATAAAGCTCTTAACTACTGTACCCTAAAGTACACTAACACCCATAAACTACCTATGTACCCCTAAACCGAGGTCCCCCCACATCGCCGCCACTCGATTAAAATTTTTAACCCCTAATCTGCCGACCGCCACCTACGTTATACTTATGTACCCCTAATCTGCTGCCCCTAACACCGCCGACCCCTATATTATATTTCTTAACCCCTAACTTGCCCCCCACAACGTCGCCGCAAGCTACTTAAAATAATTAACCCCTAATCTTCCGACCGCAAATCGCCGCCACCTACGTTATCCCTATGTACCCCTAATCTGCTACCCCTAACACCGCCGACCCCTATATTATATTTATTAACCCCTAATCTGCCCCCCTCAACGTCGCCGACACCTGCCTACACTTATTAACCCCTAATCTGCCGAGCGGACCTGAGCGCTACTATAATAAAGTTATTAACCCCTAATCCGCCTCACTAACCCTATCATAAATAGTATTAACCCCTAATCTGCCCTCCCTAACATCGCCGACACCTAACTTCAATTATTAACCCCTAATCTGCCGACCGGAGCTCACCGCTATTCTAATAAATGTATTAACCCCTAAAGCTAAGTCTAACCCTAACACTAACACCCCCCTAAATTAAATATAATTTTTATCTAACGAAATAAATTAACTCTTATTAAATAAATGATTCCTATTTAAAGCTAAATACTTACCTGTAAAATAAATCCTAATATAGCTACAATATAAATTATAATTATATTATAGCTATTTTAGGATTAATATTTATTTTACAGGTAACTTTGTAATTATTTTAACCAGGTACAATAGCTATTAAATAGTTAAGAACTATTTAATAGTTACCTAGTTAAAATAATAACAAAATTACCTGTAAAATAAGTCCTAACCTAAGATATAATTAAACCTAACACTACCCTATCAATAAAATAATTAAATAAACTACCTACAATTACCTACAATTAACCTAACACTACACTATCAATAAATTAATTAAACACAATTCCTACAAATAAATACAATTAAATAAACTAGCTAAAGTACAAAAAATAAAAAAGATCTAAGTTACAGAAAATAAAAAAATATTTACAAACATAAGAAAAATATTACAACAATTTTAAACTAATTACACCTACTCTAAGCCCCCTAATAAAATAACAAAGCCCCCCAAAATAAAAAATTCCCTACCCTATTCTAAATTAAAAAAGTTACAAGCTCTTTTACCTTACCAGCCCTGAACAGGGCCCTTTGCGGGGCATGCCCCAAGAATTTCAGCTCTTTTGCCTGTAAAAAAAAACATACAATACCCCCCCCCCAACATTACAACCCACCACCCACATACCCCTAATCTAACCCAAACCCCCCTTAAATAAACCTAACACTAAGCCCCTGAAGATCTTCCTACCTTGTCCACCATCCAGGTATCACCGATCCGTCCTGGCTCCAAGATCTTCATCCAACCCAAGCGGGGGTTGGCGATCCATAATCCGGTGCTCCAAAGTCTTCCTCCTATCCGGCAAGAAGAGGACATCCGGACCGGCAAACATCTTCTCCAAGCGGCATCTTCGATCTTCTTCCATCCGGTGCGGAGCGGGTCCATCTTGAAGCAGGCGACGCGGATCCATCCTCTTCTTCCGATGTCTCCCGACTAATGACGGTTCCTTTAAGGGACGTCATCCAAGATGGCGTCCCTCGAATTCCGATTGGCAGATTAGGGGTTAATACTATTTATGATAGGGTTAGTGAGGCGGATTAGGGGTTAATAACTTTATTATAGTAGCGCTCAGGTCCGCTCGGCAGATTAGGGGTTAATAAGTGTAGGTAGGTGTCGGCGACGTTGTGGGGGGCAGATTAGGGGTTAATAAATATAACATAGGGGTCGGCGATGTTAGGGCAGCAGATTAGGGGTACATAGGGATAACGTAGGTGGCGGCGTTTTACGGAGCGGCAGATTAGGGGTTTAAAAAAATATGCAGGTGTCAGCGATAGCGGGGTCGTCAGATTAGGGGTTAATAAGTGTAAGATTAGGGGTGTTTAGACTCGGGGTACATGTTAGGGTGTTAGGTGCAGACGTAGGAAGTGTTTCCCCATAGGAAACAATGGGGCTGCGTTAGGAGCTGAACGCTGCTTTTTTGCAGGTGTTAGGTTTTTTTTCAGCTCAAACAGCCCCATTGTTTCCTATGGGAGAATCGTGCACGAGCACGTTTTTGATGCCGGCCGCGTCCGTAAGCAGCTCTGGTATCGAGAGTTGCATTTGCGGTAAAAATGCTCTACGCTCCTTTTTTGGAGCCTAACGCAGCATTTGTTTGAACTCTCGATACCATAGTTAAATTTATGGTGCGGCCAGAAAAAAACCAGCGGAGCGTTAACAGCCCTTTTACCGCCGAACTCTAAATCTAGGCCTTAGTGTTTCCACCGCCTCTGTTTTGATCATTTTGTAAAATTATCCGGGTAGACCATCAGGTCCCGGAGCTTTCTCTAGTGGGAGTGAGTCAATTACCTTACTTATCTCCGAGGGTTGAATGCGAGCATTCAATCCTTGCAGTTTGTCTTCGTCTACCTTTGGGAGTGTCAGAGTTTCCCAGAACCTTGCTTTATTGTCTAGGCTTATCTCTTGGGATTCATATAATTTAGAGTAAAAATCTTGGAATGTTTTTTGTATATCTGTGTCTGTTGTGAGTATGCCGTCATTACCTTGGATCGCTGTTATTGTGTTTGACTTTCTATCTAGCTTAGTGATTCGAGCTAGCAGTTTCCCTGTGCGGTTCCCATAGCGATAATATTTTGCCTGGGACCGGTTCTGGGCTGAAATCGAGGTCTGTATGAGATATGAATCTCTTAGTCCTTTAACCTCCCTGTACCTGAGCCTGTTTTGTTCTGTGGGGTTCCTCAGGTACCGATTTCTAGCGTTTAATATCTGACTTAATAGTAGGCCCCCTCGCAATCTACGCTGTTTCTGCACCTTAGCTGAATATGCCGTGACCACCCCTCTTAGCACCGCCTTCGCTGATTCCCAAAATAAGGATATTTCATTGATGTGTTGTTCATTTAGTTCTTTATACACTAACCATTCCCCCAGTAGGTGTTTGTGTAGGTTTAAGTCATGGTAAAGATGTGAAGGGAATTTCCATCTACACGTCTGTCTGTGAGGGATGTCTGTGTCTATGAGGAGCGAGACCGGTGCATGGTCTGAGATAGTTATTGGGTCTATCTTGACATCCGTGATGCGTGAGCATAGGGAGTTAGTGACCAAAAAATAGTCTATACGGGATAGTGTCGTTTTAGCTGGGTGCAAACACGTGTAGTCCCTGGCTTCTGGGTTCCTGCTCCTCCAGATGTCCACCAAAGCCAATGAGGTCTTAAAGTGGTTGAGCATGCGTGTTTCCCTTTTAGAGCCCTGCCACTGTACCTTTTTCTTGTGGGGTATTGTGGGATACCGAACCTATCTGCTGGAGTGTGTGGAGCAATATTGTAGTCCCCTCCTATCACTATGGGAAGGTCTGAGAATTGTATGAGTTTAGTCTGGAGTCCATGTAAGAATGATTTCTTCTCTGTGTGTGGTCCATATACTCCACACAATACCATATGTACACTGCCTATTTTGATTTTAACTATGAGGTACCTCCCCTCTGTATCCGCTACTGTTTGCAAAATGGAGTAGTCTAGGCCTTTACGAATAAGTATAACCACTCCCCTGGCTCTCTTCCCCTCATATGAGGTGTACAGGACCTCCCCTACCCATCCCTGTTTTAGTTTCTGATGCTCTTTTTGCGAGAGATGGGTCTCCTCTAGAATCGCTATGTCTGATCTTTTAATGTTCAAGTGCCTTAAAATAGCCTTCCTTTTTATCGGAGATGTGATCCCCCCCCACGTTCCATGTAATGAGCTTCATGTTATCTTAACCTGTGGACGTGACTTGTGTGGATTCTGTGAGTGTGAACCAATGCCTGCCGTGTGTGTGTCGTGAAAGGGGTACCTTACAGTGTTTGTTCGGCTGTCCTATAGTCTTTGGCGTTATGCTTTTGCTGATCTTCTGCCCTTGTCCCCTGGGGCGGCTTCCGGAAGGAGAGACGGCTCTAAAGTAGTTGATGCACAGAACAGACAAGACACAAGTTTATATTATGCAGTATTGGAGTGATTTAAGCAGGTAGGCTAGCTTCCCTAGGTCTTGGTTTTTACCTGTAATCTAGTCTCTTCACTAGGAGCTGTACCCTATAGCGTGAAATCACAGCTATCGGTGCACAGCCCACTCTCTACTCTATCTGGGAAAATTTGCGATTATTGGCTGTTTGTCTGGAGCTCCCTCTGCCTTTTATCTTGTAACAATGGCTAATCAGCGTACAATACAAAATGCATACATATACATACAAATCAATACCAACAATTTCGAATTATGATTTAGAATTTATATAACTTATGAACTGTAAACTTCAGATTATAGATTATCTCCTTTTTCAGGAGCTTAACTAAGGAGTGCAAATATAACTTTTTATTTGTGCAATCCCCCCCCCCTCACTTTATAAGGCTACATATGTCCATGGTTATGTCCATAAACTTTCAGTGTCCCAAGTATGGCTTATATTCTCAGGCCCAGCCTTGATTTTAGGTCAGGATACAGTGTCCTCATCAGCTGCAGCCTGCCGCCTTCCTCTTTCTCTCTGGAGATAAAGCTTGAGCTGAGTTGGAGACTCAAAAAACATCGGACCTTTTTCTGTGTGCAGTCTCAGCCTCGCTTGGAACAGCAAGGCAGCTGTTCTGCCCTGTTCACTGAGCTGTTTGCAGTATGGTGAGAACTCTCTCCTTTTAGCTGCCACTGTCGCTGAATAGTCTTGAAACAGCAAGATTCTCTTTCCTTCGTATTCCAATGCGGCAGTCTTCCTGTATGCTTGTAGGATTAAGATCTTATCCTTGAAGTTGAGATATTTCACCATAACTTGGCGTGGTTGTGGATTGTTATTATCTCCTTGTCTTCTTTGTTCTCCCACTCTGTGGGCTCTTTCTACCGTGCATGGCAGGGATTCCTTTGGGATGTTCAATAAGCTTGGTAAGATTGTCTCAGCAAACTCAAATAATTGCGATCCAGGCACTGACCCCGGAACTCCCACCATCCTGAGGTTGTTTCTTCGCGACCTATTTTCGAGGTCATCGATTTTGGCCCACAACCTTTCATTTTGCTGCTGTAGCGAGTGTACATGGGATTCGGTTTCTCTATGGCGTGTTTCCCCTTCTGCCACTTTCTGCTCAACGCTTGTCAATCTACCATTGAAGGATTTAACTTCCTCTGTAAGGGAGTCCATACCCGTTTGCAACAGATCAATCTTTGGCAGGAACAATGCTGAAATCTGTGTTACTATCGGGTGTGTATCTTGGGAGATCATAGGGAGTATGTCTTCTGCAGGCCCTAGGGCCTGTTGTGCCTCTACCTGGTTTTTCTTCTTGTCTGCTTGTTTTTGCCTGCCTGCCATGGCGTCTGTTTTTTTAACGTAGGAGTGGTAGTATTTTTGCATGCAGGTCTTGTGGATCGCAGTAGCTATCTCTGGCTGTGCTTGTTTGCTGTAAAAGTTCTCTCTCTCCAATGAGTATCGGCTATGAAAAAGGGGTAGCTGGGCCCCTGTCTGTTAAGAGTTATATGAAGGATGAATAGCGGTGGGTGAGTCGGGGGTTGGAGATGCTTGTGATCTAGCCCTTCATTTATGTAGTAAACTTCAGCTTATCTCAGAACTGTAAGTAGTCCATATGGAGGGGAGGATCTCTCCCTTTCTTATGTAAATGCTTTGTCCTGGGGCTGTTACAGTATTCTCCCTAATAACAACTTGAGAGATCGTGCTAGATATACATGTGATCCACAGTTATCCCCTGTCTTGGGCACCACTTTGACTTGTTCAGCTGTGAAGAAGGTTTTTCCTGTGTCAGGGTGTTATGTCCCCAGCCTGCTCTTTCTTGTATTCTCTGTGTAGCGTGAGGATTGCTGGTTTTGAGTTCAGCACCCTGTGTTCTATATATCGTCAGCACCCCCTCTCTATGTGGCCCGTGAGGTGGATTGTTGCTCTGCGTGTGTTGCGTGTCACTTTCTCATGCAGGGCAATATGGCGGTTTCCCGCCCTAGAATATCTCACCCTCCTTTTCTCCAGGCTGCTGCTTTTCCTTGGGTCTTCCCTTCTTCTCTGTCAGGCTCGCTGCCTCGCTGTGTTGCGTTTTGTTTTAATGGCGACCACCTCCGCTGACACCGCCGTCTCTCCTCTCTTCCCACTTCTTTCACTGCTTTCCCGGTGGGGGAGCCAGATGACAGGCTCCTCGCCGACTGGGCTCCAGGCAGACCTTTTATCGCTGCCAAGGATGTCTGGTACTTTATCGGGCTAGATTTAATCCGTTTTCGGCCGTGAACGGACCCGGAGCTTTTTAGTTGGGTTTTATTTGGTGGGTTGGTTGTGTGGGTGGTGGGTTTTACTGTTAGGGGGTTGTTTGTATTTTTTTTTTACAAGTAAAAGAGCTGATTTCTTTGGGACAATGCCTTTTAAGGGCTATTGGTAGTTTAGTTTAGGTTAGGGTTTGTTTTATTTTGGGTGTGCTTTTTTTATTTTGATAGGGCTATTAGATTAGGTGTAATTAGTTTAAAGATCTTGTAATTTGTTTTTTATTTTCTGTAATTTAGTGTTTTTGTTTTTGTAATTTAGCTAATTGTTTTGAATTTATTTAATTGTATTTAATGTAGGGAATTTATTTAATTGTAGTGTGGTGTAAGGTGTTAGTATAACTTAGGTTAGGTTTTATTTTACAGGTAAATTTGTATTTATTTTAGCTAGGTAGTTATTAAATAGTTAATACCTATTTAATAACTATTCTACCTAGTTAAAATAAATACAAACTTGCCTGTAAAATAAAAATAAACCCTAAGCTAGCTACAATGTAACTATTAGTTATATTGTAACTAGCGTAGGGTTTATTTTATAGGTATTATTATTATTATCGGTTATTTGTAGAGCGCCAACAGATTCCGCAGTGCTATTAACAAAGGCAGAGTACAAAAAACAGTTATAGGGATCAAATGGGTAGAGGGCCCTGCCAAGAGTTGCACTGTTGTAGTCAGCTCTTGAGAAGGTCATCAAAAAACAGCTGGACTCTTAAGCTTACATGCTAGGGGGGTTCAGGGGATAGCAATGGAGGAGAGGAACTGGTATAAAGAAAGGTTAGCATAGGTTGTATGCATCCCTGAACACTAGAGTCTTTAGGGAGCACTAGAAGCTTTTAAAACTAGAAGAGAGTCTTGTGGAGCAGGGCAGAGAGTTCCACAAGATGGGAGCCAGTCTGGGGAAGTCCTGTAAACGGGAGTGCGATGAGATGACAAGAGAGGAGGAGAGTAGGAGGTCGTGAGTAGTGATGTCGCGAACCTAAAAATTTCGGTTCACGAAAGGTGGACTCGAACTTCCGTAACTGTTCGCGAACCGGCGCACCGGGCAAACCACCATTGACTTCAATAGGCAGGCGAACTTTAAAACCCACAGGGACTCTTTCTGGCCACAATAGTGATCGAAAAGTTGTTTCAAGAGGACTAACACCTGGACTGTGGCATGCCGGAGGGGGATCCATGGCAAAACTCCCACGGAAAATTACATAGTTGATGCAGAGTCTGGTTTTACCCCATAAAGGGCCTAAATCACCTAACATTCCTAAATTGTTTGGAATAACGTGCTTTAAAACATCAGGTATGATGTTGTATCGATCAGGTAGTGTAAGGGTTACGCCCGCTTCACAGTGACAGACCAAACTCCCCGTGTAACGCACCGCAAACAACCGCAAACAGTCCATTTGCACAACCACAAGATAGATAGATTTGATAGATAGATACATAGATTACATAGATCAATAGATTCAATATACATATGATAGATACAAATTACATAGATCAATAGATGCAATATACATTTGATAGATACAAATTACATAGATCAAAAGATGCAATAGAACATAGTTCAATAGATGCAATATACATTGGATAGATACAAATTACATAGCTCAATAGATGTAATATACATTTGATAGATACGAATTACATAGATCAAAAGATGCCATATACATTTGATAGATACGAATAACATAGATCAATAGATGCAATATAGATTTGATAGATGCGGTTTACATAGATCAAAAGATGCAATATACATTTGATGGATACGAATTACATAGATCAATAGATGCACTATACATTTGATAGATACGAATTACATAGATCAAAAGATGCAATATACATTTGATAGATACGAATTACATAGATCAATAGATGCAATATACATTTGATAGATACAAATTACATAGATCAATAGATGCATTATACATTTGATAGATACGAATTACATAGATCAATAGATGCGCTATACATTTGATAGATACGAATTACATAGATCAATAGATGCAATATAGTTTTGATAGATACGATTTACATATATCAAAAGATGCAATATACATTTGATAGATACAAATTACATAGATCAATAGATGCAATATACATTTGATAGATACAAATTACATAGATCAATAGATGCATTATACATTTGAAAGATACGAATTACATAGATCAATAGATGCAATATACATTTGATAGATACTAGTGCTACTAGTTTCCGTTTTGTTTTTAACAGAAAACAAATCCCAAAAGTCCATCCTTGTATTGAAAACCAAGATATTGAAGAGTTGTGTGTGTGATACTGGTGAGATCATCTTGTTCAGCAAGATCGAACACGCACTCTGAGACTAAATACCTGACGCTGAAATTTACAGCTGGTCTCAGGCAGTTGGAGTCGAGCGGCATTACCCGCAGCTGATTGGAAGTTCCAGTGTGACGCGCATTAGCCTTGGGGTGTCTGTCGGGCGACTCAGAACAGTCCCGACTTGTGTTATTAGGCACGCCATTGTGCCGCCCGCCTTGTGAGTATCTGACAGTATCGGGGGGAACATACCTGTCTTATCGTATAGGAGTGACGATACTGTTTTATGTTTGGCGCCTCTCTTCTCCCCTTTTGTCTTTGATAGATACGAATTACATAGATCAAAAGATGCAATATACATTTGATATATACGAATTACATTGATCGATAGATGCAATATACATTTGATAGATACGAATTACATAGATCAATAGATGCAATATGCATTTGATAGATACGAATTAAATAGATCAATAGATGCAATATACATTTGATAGATACGATTTACATAGATCAATAGATGCAATATACATTTGATAGATACGAATAACATAGATCAATAGATGCAATATAGATTTGATAGATGCGATTTACATAGATCAAAAGATGCAATATACATTTGACGGATACGAATTACATAGATCAATAGATGCACTATACATTTGATAGATACGAATTACACAGATCAGTAGATGCAATATACATTTGATAGATACGAATTACATAGATCAAAAGATGCAATATACATTTGATAGATACGAATTACATAGATCAATATATGCAATATAGTTTTGATAGATACGATTTACATATATCAAAAGATGCAATATACATTTGATAGATACAAATTACATAGATCAATAGATGCAATATACATTTTATAGATACAAATTACATAGATCAATAGATGCATTATACATTTGATAGATACGAATTACATAGATCAATAGATGCAATATGCATTTGATAGATACGAATTAAATAGATCAATAGATGCAATATACATTTGATAGATACGATTTACATAGATCAATAGATGCAATATACATTTGATAGATACGAATAACATAGATCAATAGATGCAATATAGATTTGATAGATGCGATTTACATAGATCAAAAGATGCAATATACATTTGACGGATACGAATTACATAGATCAATAGATGCACTATACATTTGATAGATACGAATTACACAGATCAGTAGATGCAATATACATTTGATAGATACGAATTACATAGATCAAAAGATGCAATATACATTTGATAGATACGAATTACATAGATCAATATATGCAATATAGTTTTGATAGATACGATTTACATATATCAAAAGATGCAATATACATTTGATAGATACAAATTACATAGATCAATAGATGCAATATACATTTTATAGATACAAATTACATAGATCAATAGATGCATTATACATTTGATAGATACGAATTACATAGATCAATAGATGCAATATACATTTGATAGATACTAGTGCTACTAGTTTCCGTTTTGTTTTTAACAGAAAACAAATCCCAAAAGTCCATCCTTGTATTGAAAACCAAGATATTGAAGAGTTGTGTGTGTGATACTGGTGAGATCATCTTGTTCAGCAAGAGCGAACATGCACTCTGAGACTAAATACCTGACGCTGAAATTTACAGCTGGTCTCGGGCAGTTGGAGTCGAGCGGCATTACCCGTAGATGATTGGAAGTTCCAGTGTGACGCGCATTAGCCTTAGGGTGTCTGTCGGGCGACTCAGAACAGTCCCGACTTGTGTTATTAGGCACGCCATTGTGCCGCCCGCCTTGTGAGTATCTGACAGTATCGGGGGGGGAACATACCTGTCTTATCGTATAGGAGTGATGATACTGTTTTATGTTTGGCGCCTCTCTTCTCCCCTTTTGTCTTTGATAGATACGAATTACATAGATCAAAAGATGCAATATACATTTGATAGATACGAATTACATTGATCGATAGATGCAATATACATTTGATAGATACGAATTACATAGATCAATAGATGCAATATGCATTTGATAGATACGAATTAAATAGATCAATAGATGCAATATACATTTGATAGATGCTATTTACATAGATCAATAGATGCAATATACATTTGATAGATACGAATTGCATAGATCAATAGATGCAATATATTTTTGATAGATACGATTGATAGTTAGATAGATTCGATAGATAAATAGATAAATTTGATAGATATATAATTTCCCTGACAGAGAATTACAATAAGACATGCGGTCTGAGACCCATGGTAAGGTTACTTTCTTTTGCACAATCGAGTACAGGTCAGGGTCTGGGATTGCCTTTTGTGCAAAGAAATTGTGGCCGGGTACCTTCCACTGCGGTGTCCCCTATCAGGGGACGTGTATATGGCATGGATTTTAGGAACCGGGAGATGGAAAAAGATGCTTGGACACACAGCACAGGTCGTTCTCCTTTTTATAAGTGGGTCCCCAACCTTCAACAGGCACGACAGCATGAAAGACCCCATATGCCATGACTTCCTTTTGCACAATCGAGTACAGGTATGGCATCTAATTTAGGAACCCAGAGATAATTTTTAGGAACCGGGAGATGGAAAAAGATGCTTGGACACCCAGTACAGGTCGTTCTCCTTTAGCCTTTTTATACGAGGGTCCCCGACCCTCAACAGGCACGACAGCATGAAAGACCCCATATGCCATGACTTCCTTTTGCACAATCGAGTACAGGTATGGCATCGTTTTTAGGGACCCAGAGTTAATTTTTAGGAACCGGGAGATGGAAAAAGATGCTTGGTCGGTCCCCCTACTTCAAATTTGGGGCACTGCGCGTGCAATCTACTGTGCCACCAGATATGAGTGGTGTGTTAAGTAGTACTATTCTTAGCAGTTTAATCTGTCATGCTCGGCTGAGTAGGTTCAGGAGTTTGGAGCATGTGCAAGGTGATGGTTTCACAGTCAAAAAAGTTTTTTTTTTTAAATATTTACACTACCGTTACAACAAATATGAGTGGTGCCACTAACTTGGCAAGTGGGCCTGGCACACACGCTGGCAGGCAGGCAACTGCAATAAGATTACACTAGCAGACTGATGTCTCACAGTCAAAAAAGTTATTTTTTTAAAATATTTAAATTACTGTTATAACAAATATGATTGGTGGCACTAGTTGGCAAGTGAGCCTGGCACACATGCTGGCAGGCAGGCAACTGCAATTAAATTACACTAGCAGACTGATGTTTCACAGTCAAAAAAGTTTTTTTTTAAAATATTTACACTACTGTTACAAAAAATATGAGTGGTGCCACTAACTTGGCAAGTGGGCCTGGCACACACACTGCCAGGCAGGCAAATGCAATAAGATTACACTAGCAGACTGATGTCTCACAGTCAAAAAAAGTTTTTATTTTAAATATTTACACTACTGTTATAACAAATATGATTGGTGGCACTAGTTGGCAAGTGGGCCTGGCACACACGCTGTCAGGCAGGCTACTGCAATTAGATTACACTAGCAGACTGATGTTTCACAGTCAAAAAAGTTTTTATTTTAAATATTTACACTACTCTTATAACAAATATGATTGGTGGCACTAGTTGGCAAGTGGGCCTGGCACACACGCTGGCAGGCAGGTAACTGCAATTAGATTACACTAACACACTGATGTTTCACAGTCAAAATATTTTTTTTTAAAAAATATTTACACTACTGTTACAACAAATATGAGTGGTGCCACTAACTTGGCAAGTGGGCCTGACACACACGCTGGTAGGCAGGCAAGTGCAATTAGATTACACTAGCAGACTGATGTCTCACAGTCAAAAAAGTTTTTTTTTTTAAATATTTAAACTACTGTTATAACAAATATGATTGGTGGCACTAGTTGGCAAGTGGGCCTGGCACACACGCTGGCAGGCAGGTAACTGCAATTAGATTACACTAACACACTGATGTTTCACAGTCAAAAAAGTTTTTTTTTAAATATTTACACTACTGTTACAACAAATATGAGTGGTGCCACTAACTTGGCAAGTGGGCCTGGCACACACGCTGGCAGGCAGGCTACTGCAATTAGATTACACTAGCAGACTGATGTCTCACAGTCAAAAAAGTTTTTTTTTTAAATATTTAAACTACTGTTATAACAAATATGATTGGTGGCACTAGTTGGCAAGTGGGCCTGGCACACACGCTGACAGGCAGGCAACTGCAATTAAATTACACTAGCAGACTGATGTTTCACAGTCAAAAAAGTTTTTTTTTTTTAAATATTTACACTACTGTTACAACAAATATGAGTGGTGCCACTAACTTGGCAAGTGGGCCTAGCACACACGCTGCCAGGCAGGTAAATGCAATAAGATTACACTAGCAGACTGATGTCTCACAGTCAAAAAAGTTTTTTTTTTAAATATTTACACTACTGTTATAACAAATATGATTGGTGGCACTAGTTGGCAAGTGGGCCTGGCACACATGCTGGCAGGCAGGCAACTGCAATTAGATTACACTAGCAGACTGATGTAAAAGTTTTTTTTTTAAATTTACACTAATGTTACACCAGATATGACTGGTGGCACTGAGCAAGTAGGCACAGTATATGCTGTGAGCATGATGCACAGGCTGGCAGTGCCAGGCAGGCAACTGCTATTAGATTACAAAGAAAAAAAAAAAAGAACGACTGATGTAGCACTAAAAAGGGCTTTTTGGGGTGCTGTCCTTACAGCAAAGGTCAGATGAGTCCTTCAGGGCTGTAGTGGACACTGAATACACTAGCCTAGCTATCAATTTCCCTATAAAATCATCATCAGCAGCAGCACTATCCCTCCTCTCACTAAGAATGCAGGATCAGAATGAATCTAAAATGGCTGCTGCCAAGGAGCAGGGAGGGTCTGGGAGGGAGTGTCTGCTGCTGATTGGCTGTAATGTGTCTGCAGACTGTGAGATACAGGGTCAAAGTTTACTCAATGATGACGAAAAGGGGGCGGGTCAAACATCGCATATGTTCGCCCGCCGCTGCGAACGCGAACAAGCTATGTTCGCCAGGAACTGTTCGAATTATTTGCGACATCACTAGTCGTGAGCAGAGCGAAGGGGATGGGAGGGAGAGTATCTGGAGACAATGTCTGAGATATAGGGGGGAGCAGTGCAGTTCAGGTCTTTGTATGTCAGAGTGAGAATTTTGTGTTTGATCCTAGAGGCAAGAGGAAGCCAGTGAAGAGATTGGCAGAGAGGTGCAGAAGATGAAGAGCGACTTGTAAGGAAGATGAGTCTGGCAGAGGCATTCATTAAGGATTGTAAAGGAGCTGGGCGGTAGGTGGGGAGACCAGAGAGGACAGAGTTGCAGTAATCAAGGCAGGAGAGGATGAGAGAGTGGATTAAAATCTTAGTTGTGTCTTGTGTAAGGAAGTGTCTAATTTTAGAGATGTTTTTAAGGTGGAAACAGCAGGCTTTAGCCAAAGACTGAATGTGAGATGTGAAAGAAAGATCTGAGTCAAATATGACCCTGAGACATCGGGCATGCGGGGTAGGGGTAATGATGGAGTTGTCGACAGTTATAGAGAGATTGGGGGTGGAGAGTTTTGAAGAAGGGGGGAGAATAAGGAGCTCAGTTTTGGAGAGATTTATCTTGAGGTAGTGAGAGGACATCCAGTTGGAGATGTGAGAAAGACAGTTAGTGAAACGGGTTAGCAAGGAAGGAGAAAGGTCTGGTGCAGAGAAGTAGATTTGGGTGTCATCGGCATACAATTGATATTGTAAACCGTGGGACTTTATTAGGTAAGTATTTATTATAGGTAAGTATTTAGTTTTAAATAGGAATTATTTAGTTATTAATAATAAGTTTTATTTAGATTTATTTTAATTAATTTAAGTTAGGGGGTGTTAGGATTAAGGTTAGACTTAAGTTTAGGGGTTAATAAATTTAGTATAGTGACGGCAAAGTTGGTGACGGCAGATTAGGGGTTAATAAGTGTAGGTAGGTGGCGGCAATGTTAGGGACGGCAGATTAGGGGTTAATATGTTTATTATAGTGGTGGCGACATTGGGGGTGGCAGATTAGGGGTTACTAAGTGTAGGTAGGTTGCGATGACATTGGGGGTGGGAGATTAGGGGTTAATAAATGTAGGTGTCGGCGATGTTGGGGGCAGCAGATTAGGGGTTCATAAGTATAATGTAGGTGTCGGCGATGTCCGGAGCGGCAGATTAGGGGTTAATAAGTATAATGTAGGTGTTGGGGATGTTGGTGGCGGCAGATTAGGGGTTAATAAGTGTAAGATTAGGGGTGTTTAGACTCGGGGTTCATGGTAGGGTGTTAGGTGTAAACATAAAATGTGTTTCCCCATAGGAATCAATGGGGCTGCGTTAATGAGCTTTATGCTGCTTTTTGGCAGGTGTTAGACTTTTTCTCAGCCCGCTCTCCCCATTGATGTCTATGGGGAAATCGTGCATGAGCACGTACAACCAGCTCACCGCTGACTTAAGCAGGGCTGGTATTGGAGTGCGGTATGGAGCACAATTTTGCTCTACGCTCACTTCTTCTCTTTTAACGCTGGGTTTTTTAAAACCTGTAATACCAGCGCTGTAGGTAAGTGAGCTGTGAGAATAACGTGCAAGTTAGTACCGCACCCCTCATAACGAAAAACTCGTAATCTGGCCGTTAGACTTAATACAACACCACATGCTTCATAACCAAAATAGATCTTCTTGTTACTTTATCTTCAGTGAGCACCTGTAAGTGAATATATATATATATATATATATATATATATACTGTAGAGAGGTAATTTGAAAATGTGATAGATTGACATGTGTTTGATTCTTCTACAAAAATACTTTGGTCTTCTTTCAAAAAAATGGTTAGTAAATATTTATATTTAAATATTCCTCTATTGGGCAGGAACAGTTTGGTATGTTGCTCATGCGCCGGAGGGAGTGTAGCCAAGGAGCAGTGGAGGCCCAGGAGCAGGTGGCAATGAATGCGGCCATAGCCGATGCCACGAGGAGGACACCCAGCTGGACCAGAGTTGGGGCAGGTAAGGGATTGGTGGTTGGAGGGCTGGGCCTCGATCTGCCAGGCGGGAAGGACGGCGCAGGCCAGGAGCGAATGCCATCAGTGTTGCTGGAGGAGGAGGCGGCAGGGGTGGGCTCATCCCAGGCTCACACTATGATGCGGGAGACATCAGAGAGGGGGGGCAGGGAGGATTAACAGATAGGGGTAGAGGGGGTATGGTGGCAAGGGGCAAGGAAGCTGAGGCTAGGGGGGGTAAGGCACCAATAAGGAAAGGTGTGCAAAGGGATGAGCAGAGGCAGTCAGCAAAGGGGATTTCAAAACAAAGTGGAAAACATAAGGGGAGCACTTTGGGGGAGTGCACAGGGAAAGGTATCAAAAGGGTGCATAGAGTTCCTGGTGGGGGGATGGGGCGGATGCAAGGATGAGAGGGGGAAAAGCAGGGAGTAGAGGCCAAGGATCTTTGGGGGGGATGGATCAGCTGGGGAGAGCTAATGTGTCATGTTTATCTTCTGCAGGTATGGGGAGTGAGCCAGAGGAGCAGGTGGGCGGTGGGGCAGATGTCTGCTGAAGCTACTGTGAGGTACCTGGAGGGGGACGCACTGTGGATTGATTATTCCTACAGTGATCTGGAAGCAGAGGATCCTGGGGAAGGGACGTCAGCGGGTCTGGTGGCGTCACGGCAGGTAGGAGACCTGGCTGCTTTGGAGCAATTGCTTCAGTCATTGGTGCCGGGGCAGGGAGGGCAGGTGGAGAGGGGTGGGAGTGAGGTAGTGAGGTTGAGGTCAGTAGATAGGGATGGTGCTGTTAGCAGAAGCAGAGGGAGGGAGCAGGATAGGGTTCTCACTGTCTCCTCTTCACAGATACGGCCGATGGGAAGGGACTCCCATGTGCGCCATAGTCCTCGGAGGTCAGGAGCTGGACGTCGGTGGGAGAGGTCTCACTCGCCTAGGAAGAGAGATGGACAGCGGGCTGGGAGGCGATCCCCAACATGGGGGAGGTTCGAGAGGATGGCAGAGAGGAGTGGCAAGAGGATGAGGCCGAGATCCCCATCACCACGGAGGAGTGTGTGCAGGCCAAGGGAGAAGGAGTCAAGGGAGAAGCCGGATGTCAGGGTGGTGGAAACTGCAGTTGGTGAAGTGGGAGCGACAACGGTACCCAGGGTGGCAGGTGAGGGTGCTATTAACAATGTAGGTGTGGCTCAGAATTCTTTGGTGAGTGGATTGAAGGAGTTGCTGGCGAGCTTTGAGAGGCAGATGGCGGGACAGCAAGGAAATGTAGCGGCAGCATGGAGTGTAGGGACAGGTACAGGGGTTCCCATGACGGGATAGGGGCAAGGATTAGGGGGGTTGCCGGGAGTGCGGGCTAGTGGGAACAGTACAGAAGGCGTGGTGAAGGTGGCGGAGAGCACGATGAGGAGGCCATGCTTGTGTTCGGTTGGTCCTTTGGAGATCCACCTAACGCAGGAGGTGAAGGAGAAAATATGGAAGAGAGAATTCTTGAAAACATTTTCTCTACTTCCACTCGAACAGATCATGGAAATCAAAGAAGACACAAAGGGAGACAAGGAGAAGAAGGAAGAGAACAAAAGGAAGAAGAGGTACAGGAATTTACCAAAGACACTGACTAATTGGTCGAGGGCATTTTGTATATTGGTGGCAGTGATTGGAGAGAAGTTTCCGGATCAGTGCTCCATGTTGTTCTGTTACTATGAAGAAATCGCGGGGGCGTATCGGACATACGGGGGTCTAGCTTGGTGGTGGTATGACGAGCAGTTTCGTCAGAGGTTGGTGGTGCGGACAGAGATGAGGTGGGATGACAGGGATATGTGGATATGGTTGGAGCTGATGACGCCGCTGCGGGGTTCCTTTCGAGGCTCAGGTGGAACCAGGAGCTTGACTGGCGGGGCCGCTGGGGGAAGCGCGAGCGGTGGAGTGGCAGTGGCTGTGTTTCCAATACAATGATGGGCAGTGTAAGTTTGGAAATGGTTGCCAGTACAAACATGCATGTTCAGGATGTGAAGGTAGTCATCCCTGGGCAAGATGCTTCAAGAAGGGAAATGGAGGTGGAAAAAAAGGGGAGGCTACTCTTAAGAGCCAAGACCCCACTGAAAGTAAGAAAGATAGTGCCTTGGTTAGAACAGTTTGCTAAATTCAGGGGAAAGGCCGCGGATGCGGAGTTGCTCCTTACGGGTTTAGTTCGGATTTTTGGATTCCATTTGTGGAAGGGGGAGAGGTAAAGATCGTGGGTAATTTAAAGTCAGCCAAGGAATTCCCGGAGGTGGATCAGGGGAAACTAGATAAGGAAGTTGCATTTGGATGGATGGGGAGCCCCTTCTTGTGCCCTCCCATGAAGAACCTGAGGGTGTCACCTTTGGGAGTGGTGCCCAAGAAGGCAGCGGGTCAATTCCGTAAGATCCATCATTTGTCATACCCTAAGGGAACTTCAGTGAATGACAGGATTGACCCGAAGGTAGCGGCAGTACGGATTGCTTCTTTTGACAAGGCGGTGAGTTTGGTGAAGGATGCGGGCAAGGGCGCATTGTTGGGGAAAGTGGACGAGGAGCCAGCCTTTCGGCTGTTACCAGTGCACCCGGTGTGCCATCATTTGCTAGGGTGTTTTTTCCGGGGGGCATTCTATGTTGATTTGTGTTTGCCAATGGGGTGTTCCATCTCATGCGCATACTTCAAAAAGTTTAGTACCTTTGTTGAGTGGGTGGTGTAATTGGTTTCGGGCTTGGCGTCTGTTGTCCATTATTTGGATGACTTTCTCTTTGTTGGAAAGGCGGGGAGCGAGGATTGCCAGCAGTTGATGGAATGTTTCTTTCAAGTGGCTTCAGATTTTGGTATTCCGGTAGCTCATGATAAAACTGAGGGCCCGAGAACTTCATTGTTTTTTTTTGGGTATTGAGATTGATTCCGAAGCGATGGAATGCCATTTGCCTCAAGACAAGCTGTTGGACCAGAAAGGTTCCATTTCTGAGGCAATTGGGAAAAAGAAGCTGCAGCTGCGGGAAATTAAATCGCTGGTGGGCAAATTGAACTTTGCTTGCTGGATTATCCCAGTGGGGAGGGTCTTTTGCAGAAGACTTTCACTAGCCACAGTGGGAGTGATGGAACCGAGGCATTGGATCAGGCTGAGATCAGAGTTAAAGGAGGACTTGAAGATTTGGTCAACCTTTTTGGACAACTTTAATGGGAAGGCATTGGTGCAAGAGAAGGCAGTGTTGAATGGTGAGTTGAATTTGTTCACTGATGCCTCGGGGGCGGTAGGCTTTGGGGCGTATTGTATGGGGCAGTGGTGCGTGGGGGAGTGGCCGGCAGATTGGAAGAAAAAAGGTCTGACTAGGAATTTGGCGTTTTTGGAGGAATTTGGCATTTTTGGAGGTTTTCCCACTACTTGTGGCAGTGAGGGTGTGGCATGGGAGTCTGCGGGACAGGAGAGTAGTTTTCCACACGGATAATGTGGGAGTGGTGTTTGTGATCAATAAGTTGTCATCCAGCTCTTTGCCAGTGGTGCGTTTTGCTCAGGTTGTTTTTTATTGGACTGTATGCGGATGAATGTGTATTTCCGTGCTGTTCATGTGCCAGGCTGTAAAAATGTAATTGCTGATGCTCTTTCTCAATTCCAGTGGGATCGCTTTTGGAAGGTGGCACCGGAGGCGGATTAGGAAGGGGTCAGCTGTCCACCAGATCTGTTAGAATTGAAGTTTTGGGATTGATGGAAGTGGCAAGGGGAGCTTTAGCTCTAGGTACTTGGGATGCTTATGTGAGAGTATGGGGGCAGTGGCTACAGGTGCTGAAGGTTATGGGTGTGGAATCTAGAAAGGGGTGGATTAAAGGTTTGCTGGAGTGGATTGGTGTTTGGGTAAGGAGGGCTTGTCGAAGTCAATGGTGAAGAAGAAGATGGCAGCTTTAGGGTTTGTGTTCAAACTAATGAATTGGGAGGATTTAACCAAACTGTTTGTGGTCCAATTGGCGATGAAGGGGATCTGTAAAGGTAAAAGGTGTAAGGATAAGAGGAGGCCAGCATTTTTTTCAATGTTGGCGAAGTTAGTTGAGGAATTGAGTGGGGTGTGTTTATCGGAATTTGAAATGGTGTTGTTTAAGGCAGCCTTTGCGTTGGCCTTTATTGGGGCCTTACGGATATCTGAATTGGTGGGGGCCAATAGGCGGGATTTGGGGGGCCTGCAGGTCAGTGATGTTTCTTTGGAGGAAGGGGTGTTATGGGTATGGTTAAGGCGGTCGAAAACGGATCAAGAAGGGTCGGGCCGCTGGGTCAAGATTGGTGAAACTGGGGGGGCATGTTGCCCGGTAGCGTTAATGGCGAGGTTTTTAGAGAGGAGGCCGGCTGGTTTCCTTCCGCTGTTTGTGCATAGGAATGGGTCAGCGTTATCTCGCTTTCAGTTTCTGGAGGTCTTGCGGAAGGGGTTGGTGAGGTTGAGTTATTCGGCGGGTGATTTCAGAACGCATTCCTTCCGAATTGGGGCTGCCAAGGAGGCTGCCAGCTTGGGGCTTGGTGAGAATGTCATAAAGAGAATTGGCGGATGGAAGTCTGGATGTTTCCGTTTGTATGTGAGGCCAGAATTGAAGGTTTAGGATGTTCATTTGTTTTGACAGGTCCAGTTCATTGTTGGATTGTGGGGCATTCCTACATATATTGGGCCCATAAGGCTGCGGCTGTGATGGAACTCAGAGTGCAGTTGAACTTGCCTGAGGAGACAGTGATGTTGAGATGGTTTGGGGTCAGGGGGTTGAGGTGGGACCAGATGCTTAGGAAGGTTGTGGATTATGCTAGGTTGTTTCGGCCTCCAGCTATTTTGGTGATCCATGCGGGGGGTAATGATTTGGGTTTTCAGTCTCAAAAATAGTTAGTGGATAGGATCAAGAGGGATTTGGGCAGGTTGAGGGAGTTGTTCCCGAATACCATCCTGGTTTGGTCTGATATTGAGCCTTGCTCAGTGTGGAGGGCAGCTTGGGACCACAAGAAGCTGGAGGCCTTGAGGAAGAAGATTAATAGGACAATTAGCAGTTTTGTGAGTACGTTTGGGGGATTCTGTATTCGCCACGTTGAATTTGAGGACGAAACAGGACGCTGTTTTTTCTTGAAAGATGGGGTTCACCTAAACGAGGTGGGTCTCCACCTCTTTAACTTCAACATTAGAGAAGGGGTGTTGCAGGCCTTAGCCCGGGTGGAGTGTGCTTGTCAGTGACGCGCTGTGGTGGGGGTGCTTGTTCTATGGGATGTAAGTTAAGTAAAGTGGTACCTCCCAAAAAGAGGTGGGAGAGTTGTGTGGGAGGATGTACCTGGCGGTAAGCTGGTGGAAGGTACATCTCTGGGGGGGGGGCAAGCACCTTATGTTTCTTTGTTGGTTAATGAAGTTTCAAGTTATTGAATTCTATTGAATTTATATGTTGTATTTATTAAGTAATTTAATAAATGCGGGCTGCGGCCTTTATACCCATTCCTATTGTGTGTGTCTTATTATTGGGAGCGGAATGTATTCCTTATATGGGGTCAATGCACCCCGGTGGAGAGCATCGATGGAGGGGTATGTGACCCCTATTCAGGCAATGGAGCAGCCTGTCTGTTGGGGCGGAGCTGTGTGGAGAGGATATTTAGGCTGGGGGATGGAAGTGGCGCTCCTTCTTGTACCCCTGCAATCGCAAGGTGAAGTTCCCTCCCTCCCTGTTGCTAGGTTGTCACAGCAGTGGGCAGGGGTGCTTGTGCTATGGGATGTAAGTTAAGTAAAGTGGAACCTCCCAAAAGAGGCGGGAGAGTTGTGTGGGGGGATGTACCTGGCGGTAAGCCGGTGGAAGGTATATCTCTAGGGGGGCAAGCACCTTATGTTTCTTTGTTGGTTAATGAAGTTTCAAGTTATTAAATTCTATTGAATGTATATGTTATATTTATTAAATAATTTAATAAATGCGGGCTGCGGCCTTTACACCCATTCTTATTATGTGTGTCTTATTATTGGGAACGGAATGTATGCCTTATATGGGGTCACCAACTAGAGACAAACTTTGGAATACAGGGATCTTTCAGAAAAGTAATCTGAGCCAGACCTCAGTTCAGTACCAGTAAACCTGTCAGGTACTACAGCAAAAGTAGCAAACAGAAGGATAGTCCAGAATTCATATACAGGGATCAGAAGTAAGCTAGTCAGTCTGCCAAACAGAGTACTGCCAAGGGGTAGGCTTGGAGCAAGAACCAGAATGTAAGTCGGGTTTAAAACAGAATAATTAAGCACTTCATTGAAATCCGCCCGAGGCCTTTTAACACCTCCCCCATAGGCTTTGAAACCAAAACACCTGCAGGAAGATTTCTGGCATCGATGTCAAGAGCTATCACTTGTGCAGGTGAAACAATTCCTCTCAGTAAGAGAAGTGTTCAAGTCAAAATCCCTATTCTTAACTGATCCCAGGAAAGGAGAAAGTACAGCTCAACCTGTACTCACCAGAGCCCTAACCTTAGCATGGCCTCGTGCTCCAGCAGGACAATATATTTGGATTAGTGAAGCCATGCAGTTTCTCTGCCAGCTCCTCTTAAGGCTTTCACCCCACTGTTTTCATTTTTATTATTATTACTATTATTTATAGTTTCTTGCTCAATCTTCCTTAAACTCCACTAATTATCTAGATCTGTCTACAGCACCACTATATATTATTATTCCTTTTTTCTTTAACAATCTTTATAAAATGTACAGATGCATGGGATACTGGCTATTGGGTTAATTGCTGGCCTAACATAAACATGACATCATACCCAGGGGCTCAATTATCAGTCTCCGAATGGAGTTTGATGCCCCTGTTTTGGCGCGAGCCTTTGGGCTCGCCTAAAACAGCAGTTATGCAGCAGCGGTCTAAAGACCGCTGCTCCATAACTTGTCCGCCTGTTCTGAGGCTGCAGACATCAATCTGCCCGATCCTATACGATCGGACTGATTGACACCCCCTGCTAGCGGCCATCTGCAGGGGGCGGCATTGCACAAACAGTTCACAAGAACTGTTTGTGCAATGATAAATGCTGACAGCGTATGCTGTCGGCATTTATCGATGTGCGGTGGACATGATACTCTACATCATATCATGTCCGTCCGCACTTTAATAAATCAGCCCCATATTATCAAATTTAAATAATCAAAAATATATGTGATGGTATCATGTATGATATAATATACATCACGATCACAACCAGTGACACCATTGATGATATTGTGTCATGTGACCAGTGAAGTTATTGGTGATATTAATGATATCGTTATGTAATATGTGCTAACATGATTGTTTTAGCCTTCAGAGTGAAGGTGAAAATGCCTGAGCAATATGAATCCTTGTTAATCCAACAGTTTTTGTGACTGAATCACAATTGTAATTGTCATGAGATGCAGGACACAGCATAGAAGGTACAACGCTATTTTATTGCAGAGCATAGAAGTATGCAGCTTGTACAACACATCTAACTTGGTAACTGCGACATAGACAATCAATCCCTTAACCACGCCCCCATCCGGTGACGTCACTTCACACTCTCATCACACCTTCCCCCTTTTCAAAGGACAAAGCATACATTTTTTTTCTTTTTGAATACATCAAATAACAAGGTATACAAGAAGCATACAGAAATAGTTTTGTTTAGTATATAACAAATAACAAGTTAAAGAGGATATACATAAACAGCATGAAATACAATCCTGACTTGAACATCAGGGTAGACTACCCTAGCCCACAGTGACCATGGGATTATTCTGCCCATTCTTCTGGTCACTGCTCTAACTAGTGCTAATCCCGATATTGGGCTGGAAGTTTCACCACCCTTCCACTTGATGTCATTTTACATGAACTGTCCTCTGATACAGAAGAAGGTGATTGAGAGTCTGCTGGAAGCAAAGAAGTATCCCTGCTGTGATCTTGCTGAGGGGAAGGCACCCCTCTTAATACAGGGGATCCCACCCGCAGTGGTACTGAGGCATCCAGTCACAAACTCTCAGGTAATGGCTAAAGATGTTTTCGATTTCGACATGTGACTGTCCCTCCATCAGTAAGGACTACATAAGACCTTGGTTCTGGAGAGCGTCCAATTACCGTAGCAGGCGTCTTACATTTCTTCTCATCATCCAGTTTAACTCTGACACTTTGCCCCACAGTCAGCTCCTGCAAGGGCCTCATAGAGTGTTTCCTGTCATAGAAGAATCGAAAGCCCCTTTTAGCCTCTTTATCCCTCCTAAGGACCTCGTCCCGAGGGAAAGAGCTAGTTGGCTGTAAGACATCCACAGAGGGTAAAGTGGTGCAAATTTGACATCCTAGCATCAGCTGTGCTGGGCTAAAACCCGTGGCTTGAATGGGAGACGCCCTATAGGACAAGAGGGCTAGGTACGGCTCAGATTGCTTTAAAATGAACTTTGTTGTTTGAACTGCCCTTTCAGCCATTCCATTGGCCTGCGGGTAATGTGGACTCAACGTAGAATGGACAAAATCATATTCACTGCTGAAAGAACTGAACTCCGTTGAAGCAAAATGCATTCTGTTATCACTCACTAACTGCATTGGTATGCCACACCGGGCGAACAAGCTCTTGAGATGAGTGATAACAGCTTGACTTGTGATCTCATTTAAGGGTGCAATCTCCAAATACCTGGAATAGTAGTCAATCCCGACTAGGTACTTTTTCCCGTGCAGTTCACACAAATCAGCAGCTATTTTCTGCCATGGGCCTGCAGGCAGTGGAGTAGAAATCAAGGGCTCCCTTCTCTGAGTAGGCCGGCATTCCTGGCAAAAGGCACATTTTGACACATGGCTTGCAATGTCGGAACTGATCCCAGGCCACCATACTGCTATAACTTCCCTTTCGCTGCACTTTGTAATGCCCAAGTGGCCATCATGAATCCTGCTTAACATCTCCTGCCGCATGCTAACAGGAATAACAATGTGGTCCTGGAACAGCACCAACCCATCCAGTTCATTGAGCTGCAACATTTCTGACTGGTAAGAACTTAAAGACATCCAGGCTGTCCGGCTCTTGGGCCAACCTTCTTTTATGTACTTAATAACTTCTTGAAGGTCAGTATATACATATGTCTCCTTTCTTATTTGCTCTAGCTTCCCTGACAAAATGGATTTGGATGCCAGAACTGAATCTACGTACACTTTCACATCTTATTCCGTTGAAGATTCTTCAGCAGCAGCCAGCGGGAGCCTGGAAAGTGTATCTGCCACTAGCAGTTGTTTCCCCCGGCACATGCACTGCCTGAACGTTGAACCTGAGCAGCCTCATCAGAAGTCTCTGGCATCTTAGGGGTGTTTTGTCAATATCATAGGAGTTGATTAGAGGGACTAGCGGTTTATGGTCACTCTCCAGACTAAATTTCTCTAAACCCACTAGGTAACGCTGGAAGCGCTCACAAGCCCAAACTGTAGCCAGGCACTCTTTCTCAATTTAGGCGTATTTTGACTCAGCAGCCGTCAGTGTACAGGAACAGTAGGCAATGGGCTGTAGTTTGTTCTCATTCAACTGCAGGAGGACGGCCCCTAACCCATAACTGTTCGCATCAGCACTAACCACAGTCTTTTTAGAAGGGTCATAGAACCCCAACACTGGGGCAGAACCCCAGCAGGGACTTGACCTGCACAAAAGATTCTTCCTGTGAAGGTCCCCAGACCCAGGCAATATCTTTCTTTAACAACTCTGTGATATAGGGTGTAGTATTGTGGATAAATCTGGAAGGAACCTGCCCACATAATTAACAAGGCCCAATATTTGTCTCAGCTCATGTACATCAGGAGGACTTTTCATCTGTTCAATAGCAAGGATTTTATCAGGGTCCGGTTTGATGCCATCCCCATTGATAATATGCCCAAAGTAACATAACTCAGCCTTCCTAAAATGGCATTTCTCCTTATTTAATTTCAGCTTGGACTCTCTAATAGTCTGCAGCACACAGCTCAATCACTGATCATGTTCTTCCAATGTAGACCCATACACTGCCGAGCATATCCCGAAGTGGAGTCTGCAGAAGCAAAACCAACCTACCAGTGTAATGAAGGTAGTCAGTTTGCGGCACTTTGGATCTAGAGGTATCTGCCAGAAGCCATTGGAAGCATCCAGTGTTGAGAAGAACTTCGCCCCAGACAATTTCTGAGCTATGTCTTCAAGTGTCCGCAGCACATATCTCTCTCTCTTCACCGCCTCATTCAGCCTTTTCAAGTCTACGCAGATGCGTACCTTCCCGTTTTTCTTCGCAACAGGCACAATGGGGGCACCCTAGTCAGTTGCTTCAACAACCTCTTCAATGACTCCCATATTCCTCATACGCAGAAGTTCCTTCTTCGCTTGAAGCATGAGCGGGAACGGAATTCTACGAGGAGTGGTAATGCTGTATGGGACTGCATCACCTTTAAGTGATATTCTGACTGTGTTGCAATTCAGTAGGCCCAAATCGCCAAACATGTCTTCTGAAATTTCATTCACTCTGGCGACCAGGCCCAAACCACAGGCTGCTTTTCTGCTCAATAGGTTGTTAACACACTGACCTCTAATCACATGTACCCACATGGTGAATTTCCTCTGCTTGTACTCGCAGCTGGCAAGAAATTTCCCCGCACAATCGATGCGGCCACCAGGACTATGAACTTTTGCTGTAACTTTTGCCAGCTGAGGCTGTCGAGGCAGTTTTAGGAATGCTGCAAGGGACATAACAGTGATGTCTGCTCCTGTGTCAATCTTAAAGGCAACTTTGGCTCCCATTACAGTAAGAGTAACCTGCCAATCTTCATCTGAAGCAGACCGTTCAACAACGGAAATCCTGGTCACTATCCACATGCATCTCCTTAATGTATTCAGTTTTACACGCCACTTCAAAATGGCCCAATTCGGTTACATTTTCTTTTTGTCTTTAGCAGGGCATATGACACTCTGATCCTGGGTACGGTTACACCACGTGCAGCGAGCATGCTGTGCCCATCTGCTTCTGGGCCTATCTGTTGCCCTTGGTCTACCGCTCACACTGTGCCTTTCACTAGCAGCTCTCCTGAACTGCTGCACTTCATCCACAATACTCTTGGACCTCAGATCAGCACTTTGCTTTTTTACCAGTTCACTCTGGCAGGCCATCCTAATAGCCCCATCCAATGTTAAATCAGCCTCCAACTGTAGCTTCCTATGACTATTCTGTCTCTGATTTGCTCCTCTTTAGCAACACTCACAGAATTCAGCTAGTTCATACAGGCTGCACACAAATGACTCCACAAATTCTCCCACATGTTGAGCACGTTTTTGAAAACAAACCCTCTCATGAATCACATTTCTTTTGGGCACAATGTGAGCACTGAGTTTGTTCATAACTATTTTAAGGTCAAATTCTTCCCCTTCTTGGAAAGACTGGCTCCACATCTTTCCCCATAGAGTATAAAAGAGTATAAAAGAGAATTAACTTGTACTAAGTCTTCACCACTCTCCTTGTCCAGCTTGGAAGCAATCCTGAAGCGTTAAAACCGCTGACGCCATGTGGGCCAAGCTGCAGGCTGAGAGAAATCAAAATGCTCAGGTGGGGGTAAACTTCGACATTGTCATTAATCAGGAAACAGAAGCGCAGGCAAGTACTTCTGACACCATGTCATGAGATGCAGGACACGGCATAAAAGGTACAACGCTATTTTATTGCAGAGCATAGAAGTATGCAGCTTGTACAACACATCTAACTTGGTAACTGTGACATAGACAATCAATCTCCTAAACCACGCCCCCATCCGGTGACGTCACTTCCCACTCTCATCACAGTAATATTGGATTTAAACAAGAAAAAATGCTATTAAATTCATATTTTAACCAGCAAGTATATTTTTAAAGGGCAACATTTTATGGCTAACCTGGGTTTTTGGATCACAATGTTTTATCATCTATCTATACAAATGATTTTGATATGAATGCACAACTATGATGACCATAAAAAACTGAGTCAGTGAAATAAATCATAATCTGCAAATAGTAAAAAAATAAAATATGAATTTTTCATTTTAGTATGCATATACTTTCAAACCTATGAAATAAAACTGTAGATTCATTTGGTGACATGTGCATAGGTTTTTATCATTTTGACCAGTACACAACACTATATATAGACAGGCAAATAAAAAACATAAAGCAATACCATATTTGTTACATATTTATTACAACTGCTATCATACAGTATACCGGTTTAGTGATTCTGTTCATTTTCAAACAACTTAAAGGGACACTGTACCCAAAATTTTTCTTTCTTGATTCAGATTGAGAATGAAATTTTAAGCAACTTTCTAATTTACTGCTATTATCAAATTTTCTTCATTCTCTTGGTATCTTTATTTGAAATGCAAGAATGTAAGCTTAGATGCCGGCCCATTTTTTGTGAACAACCTGGGTTGTCCTTGCTGATTGGTGGATAAATTCATCCACCAATAAAAAATTGCTGTCCAGAGTACTGAAACCAAAAAAAAGCTTAGATGCCTTCTTTTTCAAATAATGATAGCAAGAGAACAAAGAAAAATTGATAATATGAGTAAATTAGAAAGTTGCTTAAAATTGCATGCTCTTTCTGAATTACAAAAGAAAAAATTTGGGTACAGTGTCCCTTTAAAGTAAATATTGTTGGTTATATCTAGTTTACTTTACAAAAAAAAATATTGTGTTTATTTCATTTACTGATAAACAAACAAACTTGATCCAAAACGGAAACAAGACATTGCATCAAATGAAAAAAAGCAAACATGTTTTTTTAATATGCAAAAAGGAACCTACTAGACGGATAGATTTTAAACTAATCCTGCTATATACATATAAATGTGCTAAAGTGATGTTTTAGGATGCTAAAGTGATGTTTCAGGATACTAAAGTGATGTTTCAGGATGCTAAAGTGATGTTTCAGGATACTAAAGTGATGTTTCAGGATGCTAAAGTGATGTTTCAGGATACTAAAGTGATGTTTATCAGACTAACATACATGTGATAAAAAATACAAAATGTCACTTTAAGACAATTTGGAATAATTATATTATGTTTTGCATGTGCAATATACTGAAATAGCCAAATATGCCATTTTAGATGTATATATAAATATATGATCTAGATTAGTCAAAGGGACAGTCTAGTCAAACATAAACTTTCATTATTCAGATAGGACAAGTAATTTTAAACAACTTTCCAATGTACTTTTATTATCAATTTTGCTTTGTTCTCTTGGTACTCTTAGTGGAAAGCTAACCCTATCTAGGATTATATGCCAATTTCTTAGCCCTTGAAGGCCGCCTCTTATCTGAATGCATTTTTAATTTTTTTTCTCACAACAAGAGGGCGTTAGTTCATGTGTGCCATATAGATAACATTGTGCGGTGGAGGTACCTAGGAGTCAGCACTGATTGGCTAAAATGCAAGTCTGTCAAAAGAACTGAAATAAAGGGACAGTCTGCAGAGGCTTAGATACAAGGTAATCACAGAGGTAAAAAGTATATTAATATAACAGTGTTGGTTATGCAAAACTGGGACATGGGTAATAAAGAGATTATCTATCTTTTTAAACAATAACAATTCTGACATAGATTGTCCCTTTAAACCTATATTCATTGCTTTTGTATACTCGGCAGGCCAGTAAGTAACATATTTAAATATATTTAATAGACATACACATGTTATGTTGCAAAGCAAAGAAAATCTGCAGTAAACACAAGAAAATAAAAATCAGGACTACAACATCTACAAATGGTGTTTTAAGCAAATGGATTATGAAAATGTTTGTTTTTATTTCATAATCAGATTTTATTGATTGTAATTTACAGTTCTTTTATCAATTTTAACAGGTGTTCTATTGTCAACTGTGTCAATGTGATTGGGATTTAATTGCTTGTCATTCAATCCCATTAGTTGACATTATAATCTTTTGCACTTGTTTTTTTAAAAAAATCCCATTTTAATACTAAAGATTTACAGAATCTTAAACATTGTGGCCTAGATTACAAGTGGAGCGTAAAAATGTTAACTGTATATTGTGCGAATGTCGCTAGATCACAAGCCATAGTGCTCCTACCTCTTCAGCCCTTGTCAGTCCAACACCTTCTCAAATACCATATCACTTTAACTCACTGTTAAAACACTTGTGTTATTAAATACACATTTATATTACATTTAATATGTATATATTTGTGTGAATTTGTTTTTTTAAATTATATTATATATGTGTTTTGTTATACTTTTATTTTAGCCCTAAAACTTTACTTCAGGTCTCCATTATGTATAGAGCCATTATGTACAGGGAGTGCAGAATTATTAGGCAAGTTGTATTTTTGAGGATTCATTTTATTATTGAACAACAACCATGTTCTCAATGAACCCAAAAAACTCATTAATATCAAAGCTGAATAGTTTTGGAAGTAGTTTTTAGTTTGTTTTTAGTTATAGCTATTTTAGGGGGATATCTGTGTGTGCAGGTGACTATTACTGTGCATAATTATTAGGCAACTTAACAAAAAACAAATATATACCCATTTCAATTATTTATTTTTACCAGTGAAACCAATATAACATCTCAACATTCACAAATATACATTTCTGACATTCAAAAACAAAACAAAAACAAATCAGTGACCAATATAGCCACCTTTCTTTGCAAGGACACTCAAAAGCCTGCCATCCATGGATTCTGTCAGTGTTTTGATCTGTTCACCATCAACATTGCGTGCAACAGCAACCACAGCCTCCCAGACACTGTTCAGAGAGGTGTACTGTTTTCCCTCCTTGTAAATCTCACATTTGATGATGGACCACAGGTTCTCAATGGGGTTCAGATCAGGTGAACAAGGAGGCCATGTCATTAGATTTTCTTCTTTTATACCCTTTCTTGCCAGCAACGCTGTGGAGTACTTGGACGCGTGTGATGGAGCATTGTCCTGCATGAAAATCATGTTTTTCTTGAAGGATGCAGACTTCTTCCTGTACCACTGCTTGAAGAAGGTGTCTTCCAGAAACTGGCAGTAGGACTGGGAGTTGAGCTTGACTCCATCCTCAACCCGAAAAGGCCCCACAAGCTCATCTTTGATGATACCAGCCCAAACCAGTACTCCACCTCCACCTTGCTGGCGTCTGAGTCGGACTAGAGCTCTCTGCCCTTTACCAATCCAGCCACGGGCCCATCCATCTGGCCCATCAAGACTCACTCTCATTTCATCAGTCCATAAAACCTTAGAAAAATCAGTCTTGAGATATTTCTTGGCCCAGTCTTGAAGTTTCAGCTTGTGTGTCTTGTTCAGTGGTGGTCATCTTTCAGCCTTTCTTACCTTGGCCATGTCTCTGAGTATTGCACACCTTGTGCTTTTGGGCACTCCAGTGATGTTGCAGCTCTGAAAAATGGCCAAACTGGTGGCAAGTGGCATCTTGGCAGCTGCACGCTTGACTTTTCTCAGTTCATGGGCAGTTATTTTGCGCCTTGGTTTTTCCACACGCTTCTTGCGACCCTGTTGACTATTTTGAATGAAACGCTTGATTGTTTGATGATCACGCTTCAGAAGCTTTGCAATTTTAAGAGTGCTGCATCCCTCTGCAAGATATCTCACCATTTTTGACTTTTCTGAGCCTGTCAAGTCCTTCTTTTGACTCATTTTGCCAAAGGAAAGGAAGTTGCCTAATAATTATGCACACCTGATATAGGGTGTTGATGTCATTAGACCACACCCCTTCTCATTACAGAGATGCACATCACCTAATATGCTTAATTGGTAGTAGGCTTTCGAGCCTATACAGCTTGGAGTAAGACAATATGCATAAAGAGGATGATGTGGTCAAAATACTCATTTGCCTAATAATTCTGCACTCCCTGTATTGTACCTGCGCTCTACACATACAGTAACTCACCAATTTTAGCTCAGCCCTCAGTATCCACTGAAAGTATAGGATGAGCTAAAAAATGTTGTCCGCGATAACATTCTCTGATTAATATTTTTAACCATTGACTTATAATATCAGATTTGCGCAATTCTAAAACTCATAAAATCAGAGAAAACCATTGGATGATATCAAATTACAATGACAATGTTTTGCTTACAAGGTGGCACAACCTGTGCTAAGAGTCATTCTAAAAAGGAGTGAAAAATGGAGCTATAGTTCTCATTTCAACTTTTTTAATGAGTGTCTAGACAAAATGTGTTAATTTTATCTTCACTTCACTTTTTTATCTGTTATTTTAACACATTTTTTCTTTTCACAAATATATTAATACATAGTTTGGTTACGGCTAGATTACGAGTCTTGCGTTTAGCTGAAAAAGCAGCGTTAACAGGTCCTAACGCTGCTTTTTCACTACCGCTGCTGTTATGAGTCTTGCAGTTTTAGGGGCACCGCACACTTCTTTGGCTTTACCGCAAAACGACTTACGTAAACTTTGTGAACCCTTTTTTCTAATGAACTTCCATAGCGCTGGTATTACGAGTCTGTCCTGGGAGGCCAAAAAGTGAGCGGTACAGCCTTTACCTCCAAGATCCGGAACGCATTCTAAAGTCAGTAGTTATGAGTTTTACACTACAACGCTGTAGCATAAAACTCATAACTAAAGTGCTAAAAAGTACACTAACACCCATAAACTACCTATTAACCCCTAAACTGAGGCCCTCCCGCAGCGCAAACACTATAATAAAATTTTTAACCCCTAATCTGCCGCTCCGGATATCCCCGCCACTAGAATAAACATATTACCCCTAAACTGCCACACTCCCGCCTTGCAAACACTAGTTAAATATTATTAACCCCTAATCTGCCGCCCCTACCATCGCTGCCACCTACATTGTACTTATTAACCCCTAATCTGCCGCCCCTAATTTATTTTAACTAGGTAGATTAGTTAGTAAATAGTTATTAACTATTTACTAACTACCTAGATAAAATAAATACAAATTGACCCCTAATCTGCTGCCCCCAACATCTCCGACACCTACATTATATTTATTAACCCCTAATCTCCCTCCCCCAATGTTGCTGCAACCTACCTACATTTATTAACCCCTAATCTGCTGCCCCCCAACATCGCCGCCACTATAATAAACATATTAACCCCTAAACCGCTGCACTCCCGTCTTACAAACATTAGTTAAATATTATTAACCCCTAATCTACCGTCCCTAACATCGCCGCCACCTATCTACATTTATTAACTCCTAATGTTCAACCCCCAACGTCGCCACCACTTAACTAAATGTATTAACCCCTAAACCTAAGTCTAACCCTAACACCCCCTAACTTAAATATAATTACAATAAATCTATAAATTGGCTGATTGGAACAGTCAATAGAATGCAAGCTCAATCCTATTGGCTGATTGGATCAGCCAATAGGATTGAACTTCAATCCTATTGGCTGATTGCATCAGCCAATAGGATTTTTTCTACCTTAATTCCGATTGGCTGATAGAATTCTATCAGCCAATCCGAATCTAAGGGACGCCATCATGGATGACGTCATTTAAAGGAACCGTCATTCAGTAAGAAAACTCCGGATGAAGAGGATGCTCCGCGTCGGATGTCTTGAAGATGGACCCGCTCCGCGTCGGATGGATGAAGATAGAAGATGCCGTCTGGATGAAGACTTCTGCCTGTCTGAAGGAACACTTCACCCGGCTTGGATGAAGACTTCTCCCGGCTTCGTTGAGGACTTCGGCCCGGTTGGATGAAGACTTCTGCCACTTCCTTGAGGATGGATGTCCGGTCTTCAGAACAGTAAGTCGATCTTCAGGGGTTTAGTGTTAGGTTTTTTTTAAGGGTGTATTGGGTGGTTTTTATTTTTAGGTTAGGGCTTTGGGCCGCAAAAAAACCTAACTGCCCTTTTAAGGGCAATGCCAATCCAAATGCCCTTTTCAGGGCAATGGGGAGCTTAGGTTTTTTTAGTTAGGGTTTTATTTGGGGTTTGGTTGTGTGGGTGGTAGGTTTTACTGTTGGGGGGGTTGTTTTCATTTTTTTTTACAGGTAAAAGAGCTGATTACTTTGGGGCAATGCCCCGCAAAAGGCCCTTTTAAGGGCTATTGATAGTTTAGTTTAGTTTAGGCTAGGGTTTTTTTTTTTTTTTTGATAGGGCTATTAGAGTAGGTGTAATTAGTTTAAATATCTTGTAATTTGTTTATTATTTTCTGTAATTTAGTGTTCAGTTTTTTTTGTACTTTAGCTAATTGTATTTAATTAATTGAATTGTATTTACTTTAGGTCATTTATTTAATTGTAGTGTAGTGTTAGGTGTTAGTGTAACTTAGGTTAGGTTTTATTTTACAGGTACTTTTGTATTTATTTTAGCTAGGTAGTTATTAAATAGTTAATAACTATTTAGTAACTATTCTACCTAGTTAAAATAAATACAAACTTGCCTGTAAAATAAAAATAAACCCTATGTTAGTTACAATGTAACTATTAGTTATATTGTAGCTATCTAAGGGTTTATTTTATAGGTAAGTATTTAGTTTTAAATAGGAATTATTTAGGTAATAATATTAATATTTATTTAGATTTATTGTAATTAGATTTAAGTTAGGGGGTGTTAGAGTTAGGGTTAGACTTAGGTTTAGGGGTTAATACATTTAGTATAGTGGCGGCGACGTTGGGGGTGACAGATTAGGGGTTAATAAATGTAGGTAGGTGGCGGCGATGTTAGAGACGGCAGATTAGGGTTAATAATAGTTAACTAATGTTTGTGAGGCAGGAGTGCGGCGGTTTAGGGGTTAATATGTTTATTATAGTGGCGGCGACGTTGGGGGCAGCAGATTAGGGGTTAATAAATGTAGGCAGGTTGCGGCGACATTGGGGGAGGGAGATTAGGGGTTAATAAATATAATGTAGGTGTCGGTGATGTTGGGGGCAGCAGATTAGTGGTTAATAAGTATAATGTAGGTGGCGGCGATGTCCGGAGCGGTAGATTAGGGGTTAATAAATATAATATAGGTGTCGGCGATGTCGGGGGCGGCAGATTAGGGGTTAATAAGTGTAAGATTAGGGGTGTTTAGACTCGGGGTTCATGTAAAGGGTGTTAGCTGTAAACATAACTTTTATTTCCCCATAGGAATCAATGGGGCTGCATTACTGATTTTTACGCTGCTCTTTTGCAGGTGTTAGACTTTTTCTCAGCCGGCTCTCCCCATTGGAGTCTATGGGAAATTGTGCACAAGCACGTATGACCAGTTCGCCGCTGACTTAAGCAGCTCTGGTATTGGAGTGCGGTATGGAGCTCAATTTTTCTCAACGCTCACTTCTTGCCTTTTAACGCCGGGTTTGTAAAAACCCGTAATATCAGCGCTGCAGGTAAGTGAGCAGTGAGAAAAAACTGCTCGTTATCACCGCATAGCTCCTAACGCAACACTCATAATCTGGCCGTTAGTTTTCCAATTTACTTGTTTCCATTAATATTGATTTTTCTTTTTTTAAACAATTTTATGAAAGTTTCCAAGACAGGTTACATAAAATGCAATGGTAGGTACAGAGGCATATATGACATTTCATCTTGAAATTACTATTGAAAACATAGTAACAAATATAAACAATCTTGTGTAAACAGTCTGTCTAAAGTATATTTCCAGTATGTTTTAAAGAGAAAGAGAAAAAAATCAATTAGTCTAGTTTGTCCTGGTTTGACCATGTAAGACCCCAAAGTTGAGGATCAAGCTTAAACCCTGTCTACTTCTGTCTTTCTATCTGATGTATATATGCTATTTAAAAAGGTTTTCCATAAGACTTTCATGTATGACAAAAAACAAAGTCCACAGCACCCAATCTCAAGGATATTCTTAGTTTTTTATTCCAGCATCATGGCAAAAGACAGCAACCAGCAACGTTTCGGGTTATTCACCCTTAATCATGTATGCATGCTCTTCTAGATCTAATATCCGTTGAAACTTGCATTCTTTGTTGTGAGATAGTTAGGTCTATAGCGTTTATACTACATTGGGATTCTAAGTTATTGAGTTCTTTAAGAATATCATCTAGGAGTTTCCTGGTTAATCTGTCTTGATGTGTTTTGATACTAATCATTTCCCCTCTAAAGACCGCCATATGGGCATCCCAGATTGTTCTAATGTCAATGTCGGGATTAGTGTTGAGAAGGAAGTACTGTTGGAGTGCTTTCTCGATACATTGGAAATAGATTGGGTCAGATAATAGAGTATCGTCCATTCTCCAAACATAATGGTGTTGGGGGTTATGGGGCCAGTCTAGGGAGCAACTAACTATTGAGTGATCAGACCATGAGTTGGGACATATTTTTATCTGTGTGACTCTTGCTAGGTTAGAGACATCTAGCATACAATAATCAATTCTGGAGTGTCGACGGTGGGGATTAGAGAAAAAGTTCTCTTGATGTAATACTCTCCAAACATAGTAAAGGGTGAGGTATTTGTGGTTTTGTTTTACAGAATTTATGACTTTATGTGGGGTAGAGGACAAATTATTAGAGTTGTCTAACTTAGGGTTTAGGGTAAGGTTGAAGTCACCTCCCATAATGATAGCCCCCTTAGCTACTTCCAGTAATATATTGGAGAGGTGTTTGAAGAATGTGTCTTGTTTTAAATTGTGGGCGTAAACATTGATCAATGTTACTATGGTGTTAAAAAGTTTTCCTACAAGTATAAGGTAACGCCCTGTTTTATCTTTGTATTTTTTAATAAGAGTGAATGGGATGTCCCTTTTGATTAGGATACCTACACCTTTTGTTTTCCCAGAGTTTGATGCATAGTATGCTGCTCCAAATTTATAAGAGAGGGTTTTAGGTTCTTTGGAATGTAGGAAGTGTGTTTCCTGTAGGAAAACAATATCGCCTTTGCGGCGGATAAGATCACGTGTTACAATATGTCGCTTATGAGCAATTTAGTCCTTTAGAGTTAGCTGTAATGAAATTCAAGTACCTATTTACATGTGTCATCTGGATATAGTGGGTGGGAGTGTCACTTATTAATATCATAGTAATGAAAAGGATGTGAGATATCTAAACAGTTGCAGGGAGACCCAAGGTCAAAAAAAGGTCCAGTTAAGAAAAGAGTATATACCATTCTAAAACATTACAGGATAAGTTCAGAGTAAGACAAGAACTATACAAAAAAACAAAAACAAGTAAATAACAAGAACAGTAAATACAATAAACAATAACAAAAGTCACATATGAGGACTACAGGGTGGGGAAATGCTCAGCGTAGACTTCAGATAATTCTTAAATAACAGGAAGCTTTTAAATCATCTTTAGCAATTGGCCAAACATGGTGTCAATGTATATAAGACTACAATTCTGTAACAAAGCATTAGTTATACGACTACATAACACAGCATATTCACCACAAAGTCTCATGTGTTTAACTCACTCTCAGATATATGAAATAACAGCTTATATTTCACAGTCCATAATGAGAAATTGAACATGATAGTCCACTAGGATTATAGTGATAACCTGGCCTTATTTAAAAAATAAATGGAAAGATTTCATCTGATCATAAAAGTAGAAAGTCATTACTTCGGTGTCATCTTTCTCGTTTACTGGAGTTGGTCTTACTTTTTTAATCTTGGAGATAACTTTTGTCCATCCTAGCGGTATAGTTGCCAATCGTTGAGTGTTTTCCAATGTAGAGCCCCTTAGTGAAATGTCTGATAGTTGGGGAACTTGGAAGGGTATGTTCAGAGATTTTAATACCATCTCCAGGTTTTCCATGGATTTGTAGGTGATTGATTGACCTTCATGTACGATGTGCAAACTAAAAGGGAAGCCCCATCTATATTTAATGGACTTCTCTTGAAGCACTTTTGTAATGAAGTGGACCTCCTTTCATTTCTGAACCATGACAGGGCTCAAGTCTAGGTATACTTGGAGGCGGTAATCCAGGTAGAGAATGGACTGAGATTTTCTAGCTTGTTTCCAGATTTTTTCTTTTTCAGTGAAATGCAGAAACTTCAATATGACATCTCTGAGTGTAGAATTTGAGGAGGGTAGGGGTCTGAGTGTATTGTGAGCTCTATCTAGCTCCAGGTCTGAATATTGGGGATCTTTAAGTAAGAATTTGAAGAGGCCTTGTAAATAGTGCTGTAGGTCTGTAAATGTAACAATCTCTGGAATGCCTCTAATTTGCAGGTTATTGCATCTCCCCCTATTGTCCAAGTCCTCCATTTTATCTTGAATAGTTTCAATTTGTGAACTAGTGACATTGACATGTGTAGAAAGATTGTCATAGAGTGAGTTAAGAGAGTCCTGCAATTCTTCTACGTATTCGATTCGATGCCCCAAGTCTTTTTCATGTTGATAAGTTCAGAAGTGATTAAAGATTTAAGGGCATCAAAGTCCGCTTTAGTATGCAGATTAGCAATATTTTCTTTAAAGCATAGAAGCTGCTATTGGTGTGTCTTCTGTAGAGCTTTTTGAAGTCTGTGTTTGCTCCGACATATTCTGCGAGGAGGAATCTGAGCTTTGAAAAAAACTGCTTACAGGTTTTAAATTTGAAGTTTCTGAAGTTTATCAGATTTAGACGCTCTTATGGACATTATACTGCTGAGAGAAGGGTCAAGCAGTAGCGAGTAGCAAGGTAGAGCTAGAGTGGTTGAAGCGTGGTATCACACAATATTACTTCTCTATAAGGTATTTTACATGCGTGTTAAAGTAAGAGAGCAGCCATATAAATCATGACCAATCCACGCCAGTTATTCTGTGGGTCTATAGCTGCTGCAGAGTGATAGGCATATTGTAGATTTAAGTTAAAACCTAAGGTATGCAGCCGTTTAGTAGTTGAAAAAAGAATTAGGCTATTTCAGCATATTAGTAAGTCATGCCAGACATCTTGTAGCTAGGTCTGTAGGAGCTGGATTGGGCTCCGTAACCCACCTTACATATGCAGGCCAAAGCGGTTAGTGATAGTGAAAGTAAAAGCCTGGCTGTTAGGTCGCTGTGGTGCAATTTCCATTTGTATGATCACTATCTTTTCAGAGTAGTCTAAGGTAAGATTTCTCCTCTCAAAAGGTTGTAACAAGTCTAGAGTGAATTATACTGAAAGTGCTGCTATCTCAGCAAACTTGCCTGTGTTTTGTGCATGCCAGTTCTTTATCTGCATGAGTTTGGTCTGTTTAGAGCCATGATGGCGAACTGTGGAGATAATTTTCCACAAAAATGGCTGGTATGCATCGTAGTGAGATCCGCTCCTGAGCGGATCTGGTCTTAAGGCAGTAAGGACCTTGTGGGTTCAATTTGGGTCAAAAGTAGTGACTTCCATCCCTTGAAAGTTCAGGAGAATTCCCATGCTAGCACAGAGCTTCAGATGCCTGTGGCCATTCACCTGCATGGCCAGACTCCGCCTCCTCTTTTTTATTATTTTTTAAATAACTTTAAAAAAAAAATTAATTCTTCAATTTATTTCCCCGCCAAAAATACACAAAATTGGAACCAGTCATATGGGCCAGAAACTCTGAAAGCTTGTTACTGAGAGCAACAGCCAGGTACTACTAATATTATATGAGTCACAAGTAGCAGTTTCCTGTGTGTGATCTGGTAAATAAAATGGAGACGCTACACAAAAATTTTTACCTATGCTTTTCTGTAGAGGCTATATTTTATTGACATGCAAGGGATCTAGGCCTCAGTTGTTAAAATTACGTTTGACATTAATGATTAATACTAGATGAGACAGCTAATATTAGTTATATTTTAAGTTTCCAAAGTTGTCTAACTTGTCCTACCAAATTTGAAAATAAAAAAACAAAATGTGTTCTGATTTAATAAAAATTAAAAATATAGCTCTGATTATATTTTTTGAAACTTTGTGTACAACTAAAATATCTTCATCAGGATACTAATTTATGTTCACTTATGATTGTTATAAATAGACATTTATATAATTTTGTGTAATTTTATCATTTCCATTTTTTTTTTTAAAGTTGTTTATTGCACATGTATCATCAATTGATATTGTTAATTTAATCATTCAATGTTCCCATGTCACTTGGCAACATACATTTTGCCATTTACGGGTGCACATTAAATAACCCGTCATTAAAAAGTTCCTGATTAATGCTCCCGCAAGCTCGCGGTAGCACTTTGCGCTAAGTAATCTAGACCACAGTTTAGTATAACAAAAAAAGATACTTGGCACTGATGTTTCATCAACTCAATAAGATGCAACTAACACACATGCTAAAATGTTAGTGCTACAATGTTCATGCACAGCCTTGTACTGGCTGAAAACTTATATACTTGCTGGTAATTGCTTGTAACTGACAACTTAAGTCTACAAGTCAATGTCATCTGATTTTGATTTTCATCATTTTAAATAGCTACTTTTAGATTGCTTCACATAAACTATTCCGTATTTTAGTAAGGTACCCACACAACTATCAAGTCATGTATCAACTGTTAACCATTTACAAAGTGATGATATAAACTCTGCAATATCTCAGCATAAGCTTATAAAGTGAAAGCGTGCTTTAAGAAATTCTCTATATTTAAATGTGCTTAAAAGTTTTCGTGTCTGAAAGGATGTTTGGAGTTAGGGTTTGAAAACAGGGGGATTTAGTCTAACACGTTTGGCAACCAGCACAGTGCAATTCACACAGCTGATGAATTGATGTAGACCCAGATGACTAACTTGCACCATGTGTTTGGTTTGGCAGAGGATATGGAAAAATCATTTGGAAAAAAAATTGTATTATTGAACAGATTTTTTTTTTGTTTCCTAATCAGGATCACAAAGGTAAAATTGAGAGAGACCTTTTATTTATTAAAACCACATTGATACATCAGAAGAAGAAGAATGTCAGCATTCTAATTTTGAGACGTATTAATCTCTCTTACTCTGAATAGCTTGGTGTATCTGGTTCCTTTATGTGAAGAAATTGCTTTAAATGTTTAATTGTTAAAGCAATGACTAACTGTAACATGAAATACTCTGCACTGTTATTGCACCTTTAATTAAAACCAGATAAAAAAATAAACCAACATGTGTATGCAGTTATTAATTTGCAGAGCTATAAATAAACACTTTTTTGCCCATTAAAATAGTAAAACCTTATCAAGGGATGCTCCTTTTGGATATGTAAAAAGTAAAATCAAGTTAACCCCTTAATGACCACAATGTACCCTGCATGTCACTGGTCGTTAATAGCACAAGTCTAGCAAGAACACGCTATTAATGCCCTCCCTAGAGCAGGCTTTGTGGAATAGAGCAGTCTCAATGCTGGTGGAAAGACCGCGCTATAAAACAATCAAGTCCCAAAAAAGGCCAGCGACATACAGGGTACGTCGCTGGTCCTTAAGGGGTTAAACTTGATAGAGCACCCAGTTTTAAACAACATTTCAATTTACTTCCATCGACAAAATGTGCACAGTCTTTTTATATTTACACTATTTGAGTCACAAGCTCCTACTGAGCATGTGCGAAAATTCACAGAATATACGTATATGCATTTGTTATTGGCTGATAGCTGTCACATAATACAGGAGGGGTAAATATGCACATAACATTGAAATTCGTCTGAAAAAAATCTACTACTCATTTGATGTTCAGGCTATTGTATTGTCTTGTTATCATGCATTTGTAAATTATGCAAATCTTCTGTATTTACTGGTCCTTTAACAAGAACAACTAAAGGAAATCACTGAACCACAAGAGTATATGATTCTTTTGGAAAGTCAGTTTAATTTATTATTATGGAAATCAGTGAAACAACTTAATTTAAATTTAAATAGAAGTAGTCACTTTTTGTTTAAAAAAGCATACATGTTTAAATGAATCATGTTCCTAATTACTCATCAATCATTACTATTTTATGGTAATGTATTTCACTTTAAGTATACTTTTGTCCCATCACAATGTAAGTGGTCTAAATACAAAGCTACTTAATTCTAATGATTAAAAAAATAGAAATAATAATTAATGTGTCCATTAAGTAATAAATGACATTTGTTGCAAATGCATAAATTAAAGATCAGTGCAAATGTTTACAGTTATTTAGTCATAGACCCTATGGATGATTTCATTATAATTTTGCCAATGAAACAACTATAGACACTTTCACACATATTTGAGAGATTTAAAGAGAGTAAAGTCAAGATTACTTTTAAGGGACAGTCTACACCCTAGTAATATTAAATTCTTACTGTAGATTAAGCTGCAAATAGCCTCCTGCACCTCCTTTCTATGTCATGCAGCAGGAACGATCACAGAGTTATTTTAAAATGAAAATAGTTCCTGGCCACTTTGAAATTACTGCCAAGCTCCACCCACTGATGACACCCCGGTCCGTTGAATCCAAATAGTGAGCCTTTTGTGATTGGATGCCATACACAGCCCAGAGTGTGATGTCATCAGTGGGCAGAGCTTGGCAGCCATTTCAAAGTGGCCAGAAACAGTATTCATTTTAAAATAACTACCTTTCCTACTGCATGATATAGAAAAGGGTGCAAGAGGCTATTTGCAGCTTAATCTAAGGTAAGGATTTAAAATGACTAAGGTGTAGACTGTCCATGTAAATAGATTAGATAGAGAATGAACATTTAAGCAACTTTCCAAATTACTTCTATTACCAATTTTGCTTAGCTCTCTTGGTATAATTTGTTAAAGAGTAATACTAGGTGACCTCAGGACTGTGCACATGTATAGCCTACCTATCATTATTCTTTAACACAGGATACCAAGCTAATAAAGAAAATGTGATAATAGATGCAAATTTGAAATTATTTTAAAAGTACATGCTCTATCAGAATCATTAAGTTTAAAGGGACACTGAACCCAAATGTTTTCTTTTGTGATTCAGATAGAGCATGCCATTTTAAGCAACTTTCTAATTTACTCCTATTAGCAAATGTTCTTCCTTCTCTTTCTATCTTTTTGGTGAACAACCTGGGTTGTTCTTGCTGATTGGTGGATAAATTCATCCACCAATAAACAAGTGCTGTCCATGGTTCTGGACTTTCTTTTTCAAGAAAGATAGCAAGAGAACCAAGAAAAATTGATAATAGGAGTAAATTAGAAATTTGCTTAAAATTGCATGCTCTATCTGAATCACAAAAGAAAAAAATTGGGTTCAGTGTTCCTTTAATTTTGACTTTACTGTCCCTTTAATGGGCTAATAAAATCAAAAGTATTTTTTCCATGCATATTAATCAACAGTGATAAAATATGTTATGCATGAAAAAAGTTACAGCTGCTTAATTTGAAATTGAATCCAACTGGAAATCCATGTTTGTGCCCAATAGATGCCTGGTGACATATTGCTCATTTGCCACTAAGTACAGATGCCCTAACTCTATACTCTAATACATTTACAATCTCTGCTTTTAGATTAAACAAAAGGGTAATAAAAGGTTTTAGCACATTAAACACAAATTAGAGGTTTACAGTCTTGATGAGCACACAAATATCTGGAAATTTGTGAGAGCATTTCATATTAAAGGGACTGTCTACTCCAGAATTATTATTGTTTAAAAAGAAAGATAATCCCTTTATTACCCTTTCCCCAGTTTTGCATAACCAACACGGTTATATTAATATACTTTTTACCTCTGTGATTACCTTGTATCTAAGCCTCTGCATAGTGCCTCCATATTTCAGTTTTTTTTGGCAGACTTGCATTTTAGCCAATCATTGCTAACAAGGTTATATATATGGCACAGATAAACTAGTGCTATCTAGCTGTGAAAAACACTAAGATAAGAGGCGGCCTTCAAGGACTTAGAAATAAGAATTGAAGCCTACCTAGGTTAAGCTTTCAACAAAGAATACCAAGAGAACAAAGCAAATGTGATGATAAAAGTAAACTGGATTTATTTTTTTAAATTGCCTGCCATATCTGAATCATGAAAGTTTAATTTTAACTAGACTATCTCTTTAAGCATCACTAGAGAAATGTGTAATGTAATGCTGATGGACAGCTGATTGCCCCTGATCGTTAGCTAAAGTAATATCCATGCCTTAATCACTTATTATCCTCACTGCTATTGTAAACTGAGTTTGATTGCCATAAGCAGCAATGGTGACAATCCACCTTAAGAAAAAAACATGACTGAGTAGACTCAGTAAATTCTTGTTCATGAGAAAAAGTAAATTAACGATTTTATCTCAAGGCAACAAATAAAAACACGGGAAATAGATAATGAATGTTTATTGCAATGTTTATATATTTTCATTAACTTAACATTTTATGGAAATTTACATTTCAAACTTAATGTCCCTTTAAGAACAAATAGTAGCAAATGGGCTCTATTTATCAAGCTAAAGATGTAATGTCAAACTTCTTGTAGTTAAATGGACAGTCAAGTTCAAAAAGACGGTCATGATTTAAATAGGGAATGCAATTTTAAATAACTTTCCAATTTACTTTAATCACCATTTTTGTTTTGTTCTCTTCATATTCTTAGTTGAAAGCTAATTCTAGGAGGTTCATATGCTAATTTCTTAGACTTTGAAGACTGCCTCTAATCTGAATGCATTTTGACCACTAGAGGGTATTAGTTCATGTGTTTCATATAGATAACATTGAGCTCATGCACGTGAAGTTACCCTGGAGTGAGCACTGATTGGCTAAAATGCAAATCTGTCAAAAGAACTGAAACAAGGGGGCAGTTTGCAGAGGCTTGGATACAAGGTAATCACATAGGTAAAAAGTGTATTTCTATAACAGTGTTGGTTATGCAAAACTGGGGAATGAGTAATAAAGGGATTATCTTTCTTTTTAAACAACACAAATTCTGGTGTTGACTGTCCCTTTAAGAAGCAGAGGTTCCAAAACAACTCATTCTTAACCCCTATGGGAGAGATAAATCATCCCAGACTGATCTGGCCCAGATGATTAACAAGTCCTGCTTTCAAGTGATTGGTTGAAAAAAGTGGGGGAAGGGCGAAACAAGGTTTTATTACTGCAATGATGAATGGCTGGGAACCTTGTTTACTAGTGGCATTATTAATGAGGCCCTTCAATTTTTTTTTTGTTTTTGCTGGTAACAAACTTGTAAATTGAGTGTTTTCCACAAACAAGTTAATTTTCTTTCAATAGGTGGGTTCTCTCAGAATATATTAATTGGAGATGTAGAGTTTATGTAATATAGCTCTGTTTTCTGAGTTGTTTTTAATATGCTCTCGAAAAAGACAATTATTTTGTTGAAACTCATTGAGCCATCTTATCTTGAGAAAGAGCTTCTAATCCTTGTGATTTTTGCATTGGATTACATCTTCTGAAAACTGTGGACTAACGTAATATTTTCCATTTGGTGCAGATCCAATTCCAAACCACACCATTATGACCTTCCTTTCACAGAATTATATTGGGAATTGGACACATTGTGGATACCCAACCCCCTGCAGACCTGTGATGCTAAGATGACATTTGTCTGTTGTTTGGTTTGAGGAGAACCTAAGAAAATCAGCAATTTTAACAGAGAGAAGAATTATAGGTTTTTAGACCTATTATTATTCACAGATTTGCTATATTTATCAACAGAGATAAGATAAACCCCAAAATTGTTTCAACACCAAGACTATGAACTTCCATTTGATCAAATCAATAAAGTAGCTGTATATAAGAATAATTGCATATGCAGAAGTTATACTGGATATTTAACACTAGCATAGAACTGACTTTTTGTTTGTCGTTTCTTATTTGCTGTTGAGATGTGAGCTGGTAAATACATACAATGGTCAAGAGCCCGATGATCTAAAGCTAACCGCTCTGGCAAGATTATCTAAGACGTTTTGTCAGGTCTGTGACGACCCTCAAAGAATTTTAGAAATACAAATTTTAGCTTTAGATATATATATATTTCGCTATGCAGGGTTCTGTATGTGAAGGAACAACACAAGCATTGCATTATAATGTTCAGAAAAAGACTCCAAAGTGTTTGTGAGATTCGATCATCAAACCCAAAACCATCTAATAGGCTTGTTGTTATTACTCCTTTTAACCAAGAGGTTTATGTTGTTACCTTTCTGTTTTTGTGGTGCATCAAAAGCAAATTGGTTGTTTCTGTTCTTTGGTGCACCACAGCCAAATTGACAAGTAATAGCTCCACATGTATATTAATTTAAATAAGATTAAATAAAGAAGATGCAAACAACTACTTATTCTAGTGATTTGGTTGCAAGGGATCGGTATATCTTTGTGCATCTTCTTTATAAACACATTTTAATGTACTGCCTTCGCTTTGTTTTCATTGTACCTTCCTATCTATCCTTCTGTTTTCCCTCATTACTTATTGCGTAGCCTGTGTGTCATATAAACATACTGTACGTCTTGTGAAGACCGGATACTCTAAACACAGATGTTTAGTTAATTTCACAAGTGAACAACATTCAATAATGTTTGTGAACTATTAAATATTTTTTTTTATGACCTTGCTAAATGTTTGTTATTTTATTTTTTTAATCAATTATCATATTTTTGGAATTATTTATTGTATTTTCCACATTTTTATAAAATTATGCATCATAAAAATGTAAATGTTTATTTTAAACCAATTAACATAAAGTGATCAAAATGTTGTTTTATTATTATTGTTGTTGTTTTTTATATTACTAATATTGCTTGTTTAATTCATTTAAATTAATTCTGTAATTTCTCTGCTTCTTATTAACTTTTTTAGCACATATTATGACCATATTTTCAGGCAATTTACACAGAACCTTAAATAAAATTATTTCTTTAAATTATTTGAAATGTGCAAGAGTGCATTTCAGTTTTTAATACAAACATTTTGCAATATAGTTGTATTCCATGGCATATGACCCTGGTGCTCGTTTATTTGATGATTAAGGTAGCATTTGCATTTAAATGGGCCTGAAACCCAATTTTTTTTCTATTGAGATAGAGCATGTGATTTTAAACAACTTTCCACTATTTTACTATTATCTAATTTGTTTTGTTCTCTTTTAATCCTTTGTTAAAAAGGATACCTATGTAGGCTTAGGAGACGCTAGTTCCCAGTAGGGCAATGCTGTTTCTTTAACAATGGATACCAAGATAATGAAGCTCATTAAATAAAATAAGTAGATTGGAAAATTGTTTGAAATTGTATTCTCTCTCTGAATTATTAAAGAAAATGTTTGGGTATCCTGTCCCTTTAACATTGCACAAGCAAGATTTTGAGCAGGAGTTTTCAATCATCCTGGGCCATTCAGTCCAGGTTGATTTGATTTCAGTACCTCAGAGACAGTTGCTTCTAAACATGTAGTTGCAAGCTTGCATGAGTCAGCATACATCTCAAGGGAGCACATGCTTCCTGCACACTTATTTAAACATTGCTTTAGCTCAGATAGCCAGCGGTATGTATCATGTATATATCATGTGAGTGATGACTCAGTTTGTACGTTTAAGTGGGTATTATGCCCCTTTGAAGACCAACAGAATTCCAATGGAATCCCTAAGCAGCTTTTGCAGGGTTTTCAAATTCTTTGTCATTTTAATCAATTTGAGCAACCTGTGACAACCTTCTTACACAGGCTTGTTCTTATATTTAATACAATTCTGGTATAATAACACCCATTACATTTTGCACAGGAACAATATACACCAGTGTTTCAAACCATTTGAAAACACTTTTCAGGCAAATTTCCTAATTAATGGGACAGGAAACCTCAAATTTTTCTTTCAGAATTCAAATAGAGCATACAATTTTTAACAACTTTAAAATTTACCTTTATTATCAAATTTGCTTAATTCTCCTGTTATCTTTGCTGAAGAAACAGCATTGCACTACTGACAGCTAGCTGAACACATCTAGTCAGCCAATCAAAACAGATACATGTGTGCCCAATCACCAGCTAGATCCTATTAGTGTAGGATATGTGAGTATACATTTTCAACACGGGATACCAAGAGAGCAAAGCACATTTGAAAATAGAAGTTATTTTAAAAGTGTCTGAAAATGACATGCTCTATCTGATTCTTGCAAGTGTAATTTGGACTTTCCTATCCCTTTAAGCTCTTGAAAACCCATTTTGACCTGTTTTTTAGCATCATGTCTGACATTTTGCACAGTTTTGTATTGTTTCCACATGTTGCATACTTCTACTTGTTGCCTGTTCTTGTACGTGCTCGTATTCCTCACACTACCCAGCTGGAAGCAAGCCAATGAGCGCTATCACCAAAACAGACACCAGTATATCTCTTCTCTATAGCACTTTACCTTGTCTTCTTCTATGGATACTGTGATAAATCATTGGTCTCAATCACACCATTCGCTATTATATTAACACTAAACTCTGTGCTAGGAATCATATACCTGTAAAGTGTTTATTGCAAATCAATAGACATGTGCATTTGTTTTCTGAGGAAAGTGGAAAAAATTCACAATTCACATTACAGCAGATAAAATATCTCATGCCCAGTAAGTTTGTTTTCATTTCTAGAGATTGTGTGTGTTTGTATGTGTGTATATATATATATATATATATATATATATATATATATATATATATGTGTGTGTGTGTGTGTGTGTAGATATATATATATATATATTATATATGTATGATCATATATATATATATATATATATATATATATATATACAGGGAGTGCAGAATTATTAGGCAAATGAGTATTTTGACCACATCATCCTCTTTATGCATGTTGTCTTACTCCAAGCTGTATAGGCTCGAAAGCCTACTACCAATTAAGCATATTAGGTGATGTGCATCTCTGTAATGAGAAGGGGTGTGGTCTTATGACATCAACACCCTATATCAGGTGTGCATAATTATTAGGCAACTTCCTTTCCTTTGGCAAAATGGGTCAAAAGAAGGACTTGACAGGTTCAGAAAAGTCAAAAATAGTGAGATATCTTGCAGAGGGATGCAGCACTCTTAAAATTGCAAAGCTTCTGAAGCGTGATCATCGAACAATCAAGCGTTTCATTCAAAATAGTCAACAGGGTCGCAAGAAGCGTGTGGAAAAACCAAGGCGCAAAATAACTGCCCATGAACTGAGAAAAGTCAAGCGTGCAGCTGCCAAGATGCCACTTGCCACCAGTTTGGCCATTTTTCAGAGCTGCAACATCACTGGAGTGCCCAAAAGCACAGGGTGTGCAATACTCAGAGACATGGCCAAGGTAAGAAAGGCTGAAAGACGACCACTACTGAACAAGACACACAAGCTGAAACGTCAAGACTGGGCCAAGAAATATCTCAAGACTGATTTTTCTAAGGTTTTATGGACTGATGAAATGAGAGTGAGTCTTGATGGGCCAGATGGATGGGCCCGTGGCTGGATTGGTAAAGGTCAGAGAGCTCCAGTCCGACTCAGATGCCAGCAAGGTGGAGGTGGAGTACTGGTTTGGGCTGGTATCATCAAAGATGAGCTTGTGGGGCCTTTTCGGGTTGAGGATGGAGTCAAGCTCAACTCCCAGTCCTACTGCCAGTTTCTGGAAGACACCTTCTTCAAGCAGTGGTACAGGAAGAAGTCTGCATCCTTCAAGAAAAACAGGATTTTCATGCAGGACAATGCTCCATCACACACGTCCAAGTACTCCACAGCGTGGCTGGCAAGAAAGGGTATAAAAGAAGAAAATCTAATGACATGGCCTCCTTGTTCACCTGATCTGAACCCCATTGAGAACCTGTGGTCCATCATCAAATGTGAGATTTACAAGGAGGGAAAACAGTACACCTCTCTGAACAGTGTCTGGGAGGCTGTGGTTGCTGCTGCACGCAATGTTGATGGCGAACAGATCAAAACACTGACAGAATCCATGGATAGCAGGCTTTTGAGTGTCCTTGCAAAGAAAGGTGGCTATATTGGTCACTGATTTGTTTTTGTTTTGTTTTTGAATGTCAGAAATGTATATTTGTGAATGTTGTGATGTTATATTGGTTTCACTGGTAAAAATAAATAATTGAAATGGGTATATATTTGTTTTTTGTTAAGTTGCCTAATAATTATGCACAGTAATAGTCACTTGCACACACAGATATCCCCCTAAAATAGCTAAAACTAAAAACAAACTAAAAACTACTTCCAAAACTATTCAGCTTTGATATTAATGAGTTTTTTGGGTTCATTGAGAACATGGTTGTTGTTCAATAATAAAATTAATCCTCAAAAATACAACTTGCCTAATAATTCTGCACTCCCTGTATATATATATATATATATATATATATATATATATATATATATATATATATATATATATATATATATATATATAGTATATATATATATAGTATATATATATATATATATATATATATATATATATATACATATATATATATATATATATATATATATGATATTATATTTTGGTACCATCTAACCTTACAGATGTTCTTATAAGATAAGCCTACCATAATACACACGAAAGCCAAATATAACATATTTTTATTGTAGCTCTTGTCTGTATGTTAGTATTTTATTGTTTGTAGTTTGTATAGTTCACAACCAGAACAGTATGCCTTATGCCTTTGAAGATTTTGTATGTTTATATTAAGGCTTGCTTTTTTCTATAGGGTATTGGAATCATTTAACATCATCAGATGTATATAAATATTTTATAGTGGGGTTTATTCCAGTTGATCTAACAAAGTAAATTAATCATATTTGTCTGACAATAGCGTGGTGTTAATGTGTGCAGCGTGCTATACCAGATTCCAGGATGGAGGAGCAGATGTTTTCCGTAAATATAGACCAGGTGGGCTATTTATATGGCATTCCTTTTGAATTTAAGATATTGCATGTGAACTACAACACTATTGATATGATTCTTTTAAGATGAAATAAAGTTCATTTCAACGCACTTTAGACAGAGAGATATAAAGGCAAACCTCAAACTGAAATGTATTATAATTAAAATCAGACAGGTTTCTGTTACTAATTAATGGAATGTCCTTACTGTTCCAAAGTGTGAGAATAGGAGGCGAATCCATAAAAACAAAACAACTTTAGTCAAGCTTTGGTAACTAATATCCAAACTTTTTTTATTATTTTAATGCAATATTCATATACTAAAATCTTTGAATATTGCAAAACACATTACAAGTGTATTTTTTAAAAAAGTATTTATAATTTGACAAATACAGTTTAACATTTACTTCTCCGAATTAGTATCTGTTAAAAGAATGTAACGTTCAGTTAATGTTTTAAACCTTGTGCTTTAGTTAAAATTCTTAAGTTTCTGTTTTCTTTAGTTTATGTTTTCATTTGAAATAACTTTCTTAGTAATAATTATCCTACCCAGTGTCCTGATACCTTAAACAAGTTTTGTCAGATGCGCATGGCTTTGGAAAATGTAACTCTCTTACGTTATTTAATTGTTTAAAATGATCCATTTTGTATGGTTTAACTGGTTTTACTCAAATACTGCAAATAGTCGGGAAGATTAAGAGTTTTGCGCTAAACAGGGTACACAACTATAGCCAAAAATGTTGCGTAATTGCACTCTCCATAGCGCTGTCATTAGGAGTTACTGAAAATCCTTTCTTGTGCGTGCGATATGGTGGTATTAAGCTCAATACTGCACAAAATATAAGGGCTGCTTTGATGTGCTCATGCACGCTTTCCCCATAGATGTCAATGGGGAGAGAGTGTTAGAAAAAAACTAACACCTGAAGTGCGTCATTAAAAATCTCTGTAACGCAACCCCATTGATGTCTATGGGGAAAAAAAAGTTAAGTTTAAACCTAACACCCTAAAATAAATGCCAATTCTAAACACCCCTAATCCACCGCCAACATCGGCAACACCTAAATAAAGTTATTAACCCCTAATCTGCCGCCCCTGACATCGCCGCTACTAAATAAACCTATTAACCCCTAAACCTCCGGCCCCCCACATCGCTGCTGCTAAATAAACCTATTAACCCCTAAACCACCAGCCCCCCACCTCTAAAAACACTAAATTAAACTATTAACCCCTAAACTTAACACCCCCCTAGCTTTAAATTAAAATTACATTAAAATAAATAAAAACTTACCTGTGAAATAAAAAAAAACTAAGTTTAAACTATAAATTAACCTAACATAACTATTCTAATAAAATTAAAAAAAAACTACCTATTAAAAAAATGTAAATGACAAATTTTAAAAAAACCTAACACTACGAAAAAAATAAAAAAATCTAAAATGACAAAAAATAATAAACACTAAATTTCAAAAAATAAAAAACACTAAGCTTACAAAAAATAATAAACAAAATTATAAAAAAAACAATTACACCTAATCTAATAGCCCTATAAAAATAAAAAAGCCCCCCAAAATAAAAACACCCTCTAGCCTTCAATAAACTACCAATAGCCCTTAAAAGGGCCTTTTGTAGGGCATTGCCCTAAGTTAAACAGCTCTTTTACCTGTAAAAAAAAAACAAGTCCCCCCAAAAGTAAAACCCACCATCCAACCAACCCTGCAAAATAAAAAAAACCTAACTCTAAACCCCCCCCTAAGCTACCCATTGCCCCTAAACGGGCAATTGTATGGGCATTGGCCTTAAAAGGGCATTCAGCTATTTTTCATTGCCTTTAAAAGGGCATTCAGCTCTTTTTAAAAAGCCCAAAACCCTTACTGAAAATAAACACCCAAAAAAACACTAACTCCAGAATATCTACTCATAGTTCCTGAAGTCCGGACAGCCATCTCCATTCAGGCAGCGAGAAGTCTTCATCCAGGCGGTGATATCTTCATGCATCCCAGGGGCGTCTTCTGTCTTCCTCCTGGTGGCGCAGAGCAGAGTCATCCTGGGAGCCAAAGACATCCTGCGCGGAGTGTCCTCTTCATAGGTCACCGCTGTACACTGAAGTTGAATGCAAGGTAGCCGTTTCAAAATGGCATACCTTGCATTCCTATTGGCTGATTTGATTCTTCAAATTCAAATCAGCCAATAGGATGAGAGCTTCTGAAATCCTATTAGCTGTTCAAATCAGCCAATAGGATTTCAGTAGCTCTCATCCTATTGGCTGTTTTGATATTGCGGCCTGGATGAAGACTTCTCGCCGCCTGGATGGAGATGGATGTTTGGACTCATGAGTAGATATTCTGTGGTTAGTGTTAGTTTTTTTTTTAGGTGCAATGGGTAGCTTAGTTTTTTTTTAGAGTTAGGTTTTTTATTTTGGGGGGTTAGTTGGGTGGTGGGTTTTACCAGGTAAAAGAGCTGTTTAACTTAGGGCAATGCCCTACAAAAGGTAGTTATTGTAGGCTAGTGGATGTTTTTATTTGGGGGGCTTTTTATTTTTATAGGGCTATTAGAATAGGTGTAATTGATTTTATTGTTGATAATTTTGTTTATTTTTTGTAAGCTTAGGGGTTTTTTTTTATATTTTTTATTGAGGTAGCAATAACATACAAAATCAATTTCTTACAGTTGTCATGGCAACATGCCTATCAACATACATCAAGTCTTAAGCATCTAATACAGAAGGCATGTCCTAGAGACCATAAACTGCATTAGATCCTAAACAATAGGAAAATATAACAAGCCATGAGTGGCACCTCTTTTTATATATGGACATTTTAGTTTGGACAACATAAAATAAGTTAGCAAGTGGTGATCATATGGCCTAACTTTTCGTGTAAAAATTCTAAGTAGGGAAAAGTAGGCCTTTATGTGTCCACCACATACACAGCACAACATAAAATAATATAATTTAACACGGAAGAAATATTATTATTTACCTGGTTCATAATCTCCATTAGGAGGTTTAAAGAGTTGCTTCAATTACCTATCGCAGTAACACCCAGGTGAGTATAAAGAAGTTCTGAGTAATAAAAGAAATGTATTCCAAGGCGACAGGGGAAGAAGAAGAAAGAAAGAAAGAAAGAAAGAGAAGAAAAAAAAAAATGAGGGGGGGGGGGTAAGGGGAAACAGCTCGGTGGATGCGGAAAGCCTTAAAAGGCGGACTCCACCTTTTGGATGTCAGCACTTTTGTCCATACTCTATTATTCCCTATTTGTCTCACCCAATCCTCCCAAGCTACCCAGACCTGGCCATGTGATCCCAATCTACCCATAGTTTTAAAGAGTATTCTTCCATTGCTCGAATATACTCAATGATGTCCCTAACCATTCCAAATGAAATCTGTGAAGTTCCCAGCCTGCTTCTTGCTATTGCTAGAAGGATGGTAATGCATAGCGTTCTCTCCGGTTGAGTCAGTTTCCCTAGCCCTAAATGGAAGAGGGCTGTGTCTGGTGTCAGTTTGTGAAGTAAACCCATTTGGTCAAGTACCGTCGCCACCTGGTCCCATACCCCCCTCAATTTGCTGCAACTCCACCAGATGTGGAAATGAGATCCCCTCTGGCCACATCCCCTCCAGCACTTTTTCGACTTTTGGGGGAACATCTTGTGTAATTGGACTGGGATCCTATGCCAGCACAGCACTAACTTAATAAACAGTTCATATAGCATAACACAATGTATTGCTGCTCTTGTAAATTGTATGGCTTTTTGCCATTCTAATTCTATGTGCGCCCGCCCAATTTCTCTAACCCACTCCAGGACATGGAACACCTTCACAAACCTTCTGAATCCAGTAATACTTGATAATGAATTGTCAGGGCTTTACGAAGTGGCTTGCCAGCAAGTCACCTTTTTTCTCATTGGGTCATTTCTCTAAGTTTACCTTTCTGGAATCCTCACGCCAAAATCATAGAGACTAGTCTAAAGTATTCAAAATGGTGCTTCTTAGGTATATCTACAGTTGACAGACCAGAGGCCTCTGTTGCCAAGCCGCTTGGTGTGTATAGATCCTGGGTATGTTTTATGCCCCATACAGACCACCCCCGAGGGTGCGAGTCCGGTAAGCAGAGCAACAGTGCCCTGACAGAATGAGCAGGGGATGGGAGTGCCACGACCCGTGCTAAATTTCAGAGCTCCCTCCATGTTTTAATGCAGGCCTTAATAATAAGGTTGTTCATGCCCACAAGTGCATCAGCCTGCTGTGGGACCCATAAAAGATCCTTGAGGAGTAAGCCCACTGGGAGTACTGCTTGTTCAAGTTGTCCCCATCTGGTATCTTCGGGCGGAGTCCCCCAAGCCGCTATATGAGAAAGCATAGTGACTTTATAATAAGCACAAACATTAGGAGTTGCCAGAGCTCCACTTAGGATAGGTTTTTGCAGCTGCTGCATCGTGATCCGTTGGGGTATGCCCTGGTAAATCTGTTTATCACTGATTGGAAATTATTCAAGGTATAGTTCAGAATCATCAGTGGGATGCACCGAAAGAGGAATGTGGCCTTAGGTAATAACATCATTTTTACTGACTGAATTCTCCCAATCCATGAAATCTAGAACCAGACCATTGTACAGTAAGAGTCTCAAATTCTCTTAAAAGTGGATCATAATTGTCATGAATCACTTTTTTTGGGTCAGGTGAGAGGATAACCCCCAAGTGTTTCAGCTGGCTTGTAGACCAACTGAATGGGTAGGATTCCCTGAGTTGGGAGAGCTGCGCCGAGGGAAGATTTAAGGCCAGATCCTCCATTTTTGTAAAGTTAAGCTTATAATAAGATAGATTGCCGAACCGTTCAAGAATCTTGAATACCACCGGTAGGGAAGTCTCAGGTTCTGTGACAAACAGGGTAAGATCATCTGCAAATAATGCAAGTTTCTGTAGGGTGTCATGCATCAATAATCCTTGTACTTCGTTTGACTGTGTGATCATAACTGCCAAAGGCTCAATGATAAGTACAAATAGGAAGGGGGACAGCAGGCACCCCTGTCTGGTTCCGTTCATGATATCAAAGGGTTTGGAGCAGAATCCCTTCCCTCTTACCCTAGCCGAGGGACTAGAGTACAGAGCCATGATGGCTCTGATGAGATGGGTTGGGAACCCAATAGTTCTTAAGACCTCCTCCATATACTCCCACTGTACCCTGTCAAACGCTTTTTCTGCGTCTAGTGACAGGGCAACTAGTGGGAGCCCCAGGGAAGCAGATTCAGTAAGTATGTCTAGCAATCGGCGCATGTTATCCGAGCCTTGCCATCCATGGACAAAGCCCACCTGGTCTACATGAACCAGAGAGGGAAGGACCCTGCTCATCCTGTTAGCCAATATTTTTGAGTACATCTTAATATCCACATTTATCAGGGATATAGGCCGATAGCTTTCACAGCGACTTGGGTCCTTACCCGGTTTGGGGATGGTCATGATATCTACCTCCAAATATTCTTTGGGGAAGCACCCCATCTGAAAGGCTGAATTAAAAACAGAGACTAAGGTGGGACTAATTTCTGCTGAAAGCTTCTTATAAAAAATGGAGGAGAAGCAATCAGGCCCCTGGGATTTATACAGCTTCAGCTACTTGATCATCTGAGTTACCTCTGCAATATTAATCGGGGCAGACAATAGTTCCTCTGCCTCAGTGGAGACTTTAGGTAATTTTAAGATCCTGTAAAACCTTTATTATGTCCTCCCTAGGGAGGGTCTGCCGTTGTTCCGAGAACGATATTTGGTAGAGTCTGCTATAGTAGTCCACAAAAGCTTCTCCAATATCCCTAGGGGAATAGCATCTCTCCATCCCTTTTTGGATATAGGCTATGCCTTCTTGTGAAAAGTGGATGAAATTGCAACTGGGTATCGTGGTGTTTTAAATCTAGAGGCTCCTTAGTCAGTCCAGTGGGCCTCCTGAAGGAAAGCCAAATCAATATGTTGGGTCCGGAGGTACCTTAGCAGTAGGCTCCTTTTTGTTGGAGAATTGAGGCCCTTAGTGTTTAAAGCACAGAGTTTCATGGCGGGAATATAGAATAAAGAAGAAAAAGAAAAGAAAAAAAAAGGGGGGGTGGGGATTAAAGTAAGGGGGGCCTGTTAGAGGAGATTGGGTGGAATACAATTATGAAAAATCAAAAGACCCCGTCACCTTGGCGTGGCAGAGACTTCCTAACTCTGCCAAAAGTATGCAGAGAGCTCTGTAGTCCCCTAACCGCAAATTATTAGCTGTAAGCTGGGGGGGCGGAGCTAGCCATAGTCCCAACCCCCCCAAACAAAGTGAGTTCAAAGGAACATAAATAGTTAGATAACATCATTAGAATCATATATTCATTTAGGTATAACTGTAAACCAAACTTAGCATCCACATGTCTTTTTAAGTACACAGAATATTCAAGCCTAATCACAGTGGCAAGGCATGAAGGCAGCTATCATATAATGTCAATCAGTGCATCCCTTCTTTGTGTCTCCACCCACCCACCTACAACCCGAACCTCCTTTTCTCAAGTACTAGGCACCAAAACTGACACAAGGAGGCAGGTATCAAATTATCGTCACATCATGAGTGGGTGTGAACACAACCCCCCCCCCCCCCCCGCCATATCTGGAAAGAAAAACAAAACAGAGTGGGGAAACCGAACCCCGTCATATTCAAAACATGTATGAGAACACTCAAACTTATTTTGTAAACACAGGTTGTAATTATGTCCCCGCCCGGCAATGTACCTCCGATCTTACCACCGATGGGGTCTGTGACCTTCAATCCAGACAAAAAGGCTGCTTTACCTCTAATAATACTTGATTGCCAGATGCCCCCCCCCCCCACAGCTTAGTGTTTTTTTATTTTTTGTAATTAAGTGTTTATTATTTTTTGTAATTTTAGGTTTTTTATTTTTTTTCGCAGTGTTAGGTTTTTAAATTTGTAAATTTGATTGTTTATTTTATTAGAATACTAATGTTTGGTTAATTTATAGTTTAATGTTAGGTTTATTTTTATTTCACAGGTATGTTTTTATTTTAAGATAGTTATATTGAAATTTAAAGTTAGGGGGTATTAGGTTTAGGGGTTAATAGTTTATTTTAATGTTTTGCAATGTGGGGGGCCGACGATTTAGGGGTTAATAGGTTTATTTAGTGGCGGAGACGTGGGAGGACAGAGGTTTAGGGGTTAATAGGTTTATTTCGTGGCGGCGATGTGGGAGGCCGGAAATTTCGTGGTTAATAGGTATATATAGTGGCGGCGATGTGGGAGGCCCTAGGTTTAGGGGTTAATAAAATTATTATAGTGGCGGCAATGTGGGAGGTTGTAGGTTTAGAGGTTTATAACTTTATTATAGTGGTGGTTATGTCAGGGTGTGGCAGATTAGGGGTTAACATCTTTAAATAGTAGAAAAGAGAACAGACAAATGATGCAGACAAAATAAGCAGTCGTGAGTGAAGACCTAGCTGTTACTGTCACAACATGCAGAGTGAGTTTAACTCTTGGGGGTTGATATCACCACTTCTCATATAGCACGTAAAGAGCATTCATATTGTATGTTAAAGAGTCACAGCATGATGTAACAAAGCAAGGCAAAGCAATGAAGCGTATAGGGATGGTATATCAGTGAACAATATCAGGCTGCAGATGTCAGGAAAAACCAGGTCCCGCATATGTAGATGCTTATGATTGCATTTAGGTGTGATGAGCCATTCAAACCACAGACCCTAATATATGCAATCTAGCAAAGGAAATGCAGAGCATGTGATCCTCGTTCAAAGCAGGCTGCAAATACCACACCAGTCACTCAAACGCTGGTCATTGCTGTTAGTGTAGAGACAGGCATAGGAAGCATGTATAGCAGGCAGATTTGTTATTCATAGCAAATATATTGAGTCCATGTAGAAAGGTAGGTAACAGGTGTCATGGAAAACCAAGTTCCGAATGGTTGGAGAAGTTATAGTTATGCAAAGTAACTTGGCCTACATTCAGTGGTTACAAACCTGTACAATATAATGCAATGTGCCCCAAGCCGTAATAAATAATAATAATCCGTTACTCACTACCCGGTCTTCATGCTCCGTTTAAGCTGTGTGCTTGAATGCTTCAGCTGCGGTCTCTGTTGCTGTGTATCCAGCTCCAACTCTGCTCAGCTGGTCTCCACTGTAGGGGCACGCCACTCGACTCCTCCACCGGCTGTGACGTCACCCGGCAAGGCAGTCCAGACTTGCTGTGAACTGTATAGTAGGAATGGAGTCCCAGCACTCCATATAGAATAGCAGAAAAAAAATCCAAAATAGTTCCAGCAAGGAAACAAGAGTGCTAATTAAATAAAATAAAAAGCAAACTTTATTAGGACGTAATAAAATGAGTACAAAATAGGCAGACTCCTGGCAAACGAATGGGAGTATCAAAAATAGGTCTGACCGGTTTCAGCTAAGCTGGCTGTAGTCATAGACGTGTTTCACCTATGCAGGTGCAATCTATTTAAAACCCTTAACTCCTCCCTTAGGAGGTGGTAAAAGAAAATGTCTCCCAACGTTAACCCTTTAAAGAGGAATGTTACATAGAACATATAGATAAATAAGTGGCAAAAACAAACTGACAAGTAATAAGCACCCCCTGTAGGTGGATACTAAATTATTATAGATATTGCCAATTGATATAATTAGCTGAAGTAGTAGGAGAATGGATAGCCCTATAAAATAGAATAAAAATGTTCATGTTTAAATGGTTAAATATAAATATATACAGATAAACTAATGAGCATCACATAATATTGGGGCTTAATAAGAAAAACCATTCTCTGTATTATCAAATGATATAAGGATAGATAACATATAGGAGGCATAAAGAAATGCAGGGTGTTTAAATATGCAGGTTTATATTACTAATCATAATTATGTCTTGCATATACACCTCTGTAGTAAAGGAATCTGTTTAGTTGATGTATAATTAACATAGGGGCTATTCCAAATGGTTATGTGATAAATAGAATTATACAGATAACTCCTAGAAAGTGAACAGATTAAAACAGGACTAAATATCACACCTGGGTAGGGACAGAAGGGGATACCAAAGGTCTAGTTAGAGCCCTAATCCAAGAACTGAATGTTAGTACTGATATAGAAATACATATATGAGTAAACAAATCAATTAAAAGAAATACATATATGTGGTACACACCACATGTGGTCATGGATCTAAGGTATGTAATCAATTAGTGCTGCCAATAATTGATAATGTCAAATTCTGAGTTGAATCCCCTAGGCAGCAGGCAACCGAGTTTGTGAATCCAATAGATCTCTTGTCGACACAATATGCGAAACTTGTCGCCTCCCCTATGGGGTCTGACTATTTGCTCGATTGCCTGCCACCTAAAGGACCCAACTTGACCATGATGGACTTCCAAAAAGTGTTTGGACAGAGCTGAAACTGCTCTGTCATGAGAGATGTGAGCTAAATGCTCTTTAATGCGTGTCCCAACATCTCTGGTGGTTCTTCCCACGTACTGTCTTTAAATAGTGCCGGTGATATTGGTGGGCGGCAGATTGGGGTTATTAGGTTTAATTAATAGTTGCGATGTGGGTGGGTGGCAGATTAGGGGTTAATACATTTTAAATAGTGTTTTGCGATGCAGGATGTTGGTGGTTTAGGGGTTAATAGGTAGTTTATGGGCTTTAGTGTACTTTGTAACAGTTTAGTTATGAGTTTTGTGAAACATTTTTGTTGCACAAAACTCATAACTACTGCTCTCAGATGGTGGTATGGATCATGTTGGTATAGGCTGTAACGCAAGCATTTTAGTCTGAACGCACAACCTGTAATACCGGCGCTATGAAAATCCCACGCAAAAATGTATTTTTTTTCAGTGTGGAATGGACATTGCGTTACAGGCTAAAATGCTTGCAAGTATAGCAATTCTGACACAACTCGTAATATGCGTTACTGGCCATTACGCTGGAATTGCCATTTTTTCAGCGTTAAAAGCCATAACTTAAAACTCGTAATCTACCTGAGTGAAAGTAAAAAGATAAACAACATATTTAGAAAAACATCTAACATATGATTTTATGGAATACCTCTTTAAAGTTCTTTTGGAAATAAACCTATAACCAAAAATTGGATAGCCACATGATCTGCTGTGCTTACTACAATACCTTATATATTTCTCTTTTCTTTGAAGCCATATATTAGTAGAAGTTTCATCATGCAGCAAAGTGTTATTAAAATGTTATGATAAAGGGGCATAAAGTTTTATGTGGGTGCCCTTTAACATCCTTCTATAATTGAGAAAGAAGATATATAGATCTTGATCACAATCTATCAATCATTTTTTTGGGCAAATTTTTGGTTGCCAAGAGGTACTTTCCAAGTTCAAATAATGACCATTGCAAATTTTTAAATTTTTTTCACAGATGAACATTTTCATATTTGTGAGTATTCCAAGACAGAAAAATTATTTTATGTTGTGGAAATGCAATTCACTCTGAAATGGCCACATACACCATTTAGATGCATATGTGAACATATGGGGGCCAATTTATCATAGTGCAAGCGGACATGATACGATGTAAAGTATCATGTCTCCGTACATCGATAAATGCCGACAGCATACGTAGTCAGCATTTATCATTGCACAAGCAGTTCTTGTGAACTGCTTTTGCAATGCTGCCCCCTGCAGATTCATGGCCAATCGGCCGCTAGCAGGGGGTGTCAATCAACCCGATCGTATTCGACCACTGCTTCATAATTTCTGTTTCCGGCGAGCCTGAAGTCTTGCGCGGAAACAGGGGAATTAAGCTCCATTCGGAGCTTGATAATTTGGCCCCATGGTCTAGATTCATACAATTTATATTCCTTGCTATTATATAATCTGTTGGTATTGGGCAGGACAGAAATTTACATATGTATATGTATTTTATACGTGATAGCTTATACAGCTAATGAGATCTGCAGAAAAAGCGAGAAAGCATAAATCACAATCACAATATCTAGAAAAGGCATTTAGCAATTCTATTATTAAAATTTGTATTTTATGCTCACATTTTTGTGAGTGAGTGCCTTCTTCATTTCAGAGGAAAATCTTGTCTCTTTGGAAAATAGTGGTTTCTTAATAAACAATCGAAAAACATAAGAAATGTTTTTATTAATAGTTAAAACTTGAGTGAACATGCCCAGTGTATTTATAATGCCAATAAACAAAATATCTTTCAGATAATTTCAGATAATTTAACACTTATCAGGATAGTTTTAAAATACAAAAGGTTAAAGGGCCATAATACCCAAATGTTTAAACGCTTGAAAGTGATGCAGTATAGCTGTAAAAAGCTGACTAGAAAATATCTCCTGAACATCTCTATGTAAAAAAGAAAGATATTTTACCTCAAAAGTTTCTCAGTAGCCACCTCCCATTGTAAAGGATTTCTAAGCAGCATATTAGTATGTCTGTCCTAGGACAGCTTAGGGGATGAGCCTTGTGCACTCTCATATTTTTTCCCTATTCAACTTACTATGAAATCTCATGAGAGTTAAGTCAAATCTCATGAGATCACAGTAAAAGAGTTCATGACCTCAGCACTGCTGATGCTGATTGGCTGCTGTTCATTTCTTCATTTATTTTATTTTTTTACCTGCAGCTGGGAGCATCTGAGTATAACTTTTTACACAGCACTTACTCTGCTGAGCTGAGGAGATTGTGAGGTAAAATATCTTCATTTTTTACATAGAGATGCTCAGGTGATATTTTCCTGTCAGCTTTTTACAGTTATACTGCATCAGTTTCAAGTGATTTAGCATATGAGTATTATGTCCCTTTAAAGGGACAGTCTAGGCCAAAATAACCTTTCATGATTCAGATAGTGCATGTAATTTTAAACAATTTTCCAATTTACTTTTATCACCAATTTTGCTTTGTTCTCTTGGTATTCTTAGTTGAAAGCTTAACCTAAGAGGTTCATATGCTAATTTCTTAGACCTTGAAGCCCACCTCTTTCAGATTGCATTTTAACAGTTTTTCACCACTAGAGGGGGTTAGTTCACGTATTTCATATAGATAACACTGTGCTCGTGCACGAGAAGTTATCTGGGAGCAGGAACTGATTGGCTAGACTGCAAGTCTGTCAAAAGAACTGAAAAAAGGGGCAGTTTGCAGAGGCTAAGATACAAGATAATCACAGAGGTTAAAAGTATATTATTATAACTGTGTTGGTTATGCAAAACTGGGGAATGGGTAATAAAGGGATTATCTATCTTTTAAAACAATAAAAATTCTGGTGTAGACTGTTCCTTTAATGTAATGATTGGGATCAATCCAAAGTCATTTAATCTAATCTTCAGAGGTGCTAAATGGACACTGTATTGGTCGGTTTCATTTTGATTCCCAGGTTTGATACTGATAACAAAAACTTAATTACCACAAACATGTTTTGGGGAATTTTTTTTTAAGAAGGAATGAAATTGGGATTGTGATCACTTGAAAACACAATAAAAATATTTGGAGTTGATATAAGGAAGATTGTGATCAAGCCAATAGAGTTACATATTTTTCTGAACTTCCTACTATAACTAGTTACAAAGTTATGTTTTTTTTCTCTGTCTGGCCTTCTATTTATTTTCGTACTAAACTTCTCATCTTTTAATGGTATCCACCTGTTCTTTTATCTGTAAAATTTGAGTCAGAGAACAACTTCTTGCTACAGAAATATTAATCATTTCATTTGTGTAATTATTGTGTGTCTCTTCTTTAGAACATTTTTAAGGCATATGTACCCCTGCATATGGTATTTATGATGTGCCTGTGGTGTTAAGAATAGTGATGTTGCAAACCTAAAAATTTTGGTTCGCGAACGGCGGACTCGAACTTCCGCTACTGTTCGCGAACCGGCGAACCGGGCAAACCGCCATTGACTTCAATAGGCAGGCGAACTTTAAAACCCCCAGGGACTCTTTCTGGCCACAATAGTGATGGAAAAGTTGTTTCAAGGGGACTAACACCTGGACTGTGGCATGCCGGAGGGGGATCCATGGCAAAACTCCCATGGAAAATTACATAGTTGATGCAGAGTCTGTTTTTAAGCCATAAAGGGCATAAATCACCTAACATTCCTAAATTGTTTGGAATAACGTGCTTTAAAACATCAGGTATGATGTTGTAACGATCAGGTAGTGTAAGGGTTACGCCCACTTCACAGTGACAGACCAAACTTCCCGTGTAACGCACCGCAAACAACCGTGAACAGTCCATTTGCACAACCACAAGATAGATAGATTTGATAGACAGATACATAGATTACATAGATCAATAGATGCAATATACATATGATAGATACAAATTACATAGATCAATAGATGCAATATACATTTGATAGATACGAATTACATAGATCAATAGATGCAATATACATTTGATAGATACGAATTACATAGATCAAAATATGCAATATACATTTGATAGATACGAATTACATAGATCAATAGATGCAATATACATTAATATACATAATTTACACTACTGTTACAACAAATATGAGTGGTGCCACTAACTTGGCAAGTGGGCCTGGCACACACACTGGCAGGCAGGCAACTTCAATTAGATTGCACTAGCAGACTGATGTTTCACAGTCAAAATTTTTTTTTTAAAAATATTTACACTACTGTTACAACAAATATGAGTAGTGCCACTAACTTGGCAAGTGGGCCTGGCACACACGCTGGCAGGCAGGCAACTTCAATTAGATTACACTAACAGACTGATGTTTTACAGTCATAAAAGTTTTTTTTTTTAAATATTTACACTACTGTTACAACAAATATGATTGGTGGCACTAGTTGGAAAGTTGGCCTGGCACACACGCTAGCATGCAGGCAACTGCAATTAAATAACACTAGCAGACTGATGTAAAAGTTTTTTTTAAAAAAAATTTACACTAATGTTACAACAGATATGAGTGGTGGCACTGAGGAAGTAGGCACAGTATATGCTGGGAGCCTGACACACAGGCTGGCACTAGTGGCAGGCTGGCCTGGCAACTAAAATTAAATAACACTAGCAGACTGATGTAAAAGTTTTTTTTTAAAAAAAATTACACTAATGTTACAACAGATATGAGTGGTGGCACTGAGGATGGAAATAGGCACAGTATATGCTGGGAGCCTGACACACAGGCTGGCACTAGTGGCAGGCTGGCCTGGCAACTAAAATTAAATAACACTAGCAGACTGATGTTAAAGTTTTTTTTAAAAAAATTACACTAATGTTACAACAGATATGAGTGGTGGCACTGAGGATGGAAGTAGGCACAGTATATGCTGGGAGCCTGACACACAGGCTGGCACTAGTGGCAGGCTGGCCTGGCAACTAAAATTAAATAACACTAGCAGACTGATGTAAAAGGTTTTTTTTTAAATATTTACACTAATGTTACAACAGATATGAGTGGTGGCACTGAGGGTGGAAGTAGGCACAGTATATGCTGGGAGCCTGACACACAGGCTGGCACTAGTGGCAGGCTGGCCTGGCAACTAAAATTAAATAACACTAGCAGACTGATGTAAAAGTATTTTTTTAAACAATTTGCACTAATGTTACAACAGATATGAGTGGTGGCACTGAGGATGGAAGTAGGCACAGTATATGCTGGGAGCCTGACACACAGGCTGGCACTAGTGGCAGGCTGGCCTGGCAACTCAAATTAAATAACACTAGCAGACTGATGTAAAAGTTTATTCTACATATAGGAGGCATAAAGAAATGCAGGGTGTTTAAATATGCAGGTTTATATTACTAATCATAATTATGTCTTGCATATACACCTCTGTAGTAAAGGAATCTGTTTAGTTGATGTATAATTAACATAGGGGCTATTCCAAATGGTTATGTGATAAATAAAATTATACAGATAACTCCTAGAAAGTGAACAGATTAAAACAGGACTAAATATCACACCTGGGTAGGGACAGAAGGGGATACCAAAGGTCTAGTTAGAGCCCTAATCCAAGAACTGAATGTTAGTACTGATATAGAAATACATATATGAGTAAACAAATCAATTAACAGAAATACATATATGTGGTACACACCACATGTGGTCATGGATCTAAGGTATGTAATCAATTAGTGCTGCCAATAATTGATAATGTCAAATTCTGAGTTGAATCCCCTAGGCAGCAGGCAACCGAGTTTGTGAATCCAATAGATCTCTTGTCGACACAATATGCGAAACTTGTCGCCTCCCCTATTGTTAAGATATGTTAAGTTGTTTTAGAGAACACTACTACTACAGCTTACTGCTTATGCAGGACCACTCAGTCTCACACCTTACCTCGGATTCCCACAGATTGAACTTAAGGGAACCCTGATATGCTCATTGATCTGAGGGTCACTACAGCAGGGTAGCTGAGTGAAAACGGAACCTTCACGCAACAATAACTGCTAGCAGCAGAAAAGAGAGTAAATTTTACAGGAATGTATCTTCAACAGTAGTGAAAGAGTTAATCACTGCAGGTGCCTTGATTCACACACACAAGCAGTGTAAAATAGTTTATGCAGCAGGCTTTAGCAAACACACCAAAATTCACACAGTACTTTGTTATCTAAATAAATCAAGCTGTGGGCATTATGTAAACCATACTTTGATAATGAATATTGGTTATTTCCAAACTTGTTCAATCAGAGTATAAGATGCTGTGTTTATCTCATGAAACAGGTAAAGTTGAAGTTAATGCAAACAGTTCTTTTCAAGCAGAAAGAAGGTTAATTGTTATAAGGATTGAAGTATGCTTAGGCAGTCCGTTAATGAGAGATGGTAGCAATATGAATCTTTGTCACAGTTATTTGTATGCAAGTTGGTAATTAGAAGTAATAGTTTAGTGCATATTTGATATCTGAAGCGAATATGAATCTCCAGCAAGTGAGAGTTACACAGTTAATATAGCAAGCATAAGTGTAATGAAGTTGCAGCAATACACACAGTTCATACAATGCAATATATACAGACCAGTATTACAGGAGATGGCAATTGAGCAGAGTAATACTGTTACCAGACAGCAACAAGTCCCAGCGGTATCACAGTGAGCTTGAGAGAGAACCGCGGCGGGAGAATGTCGGGCGTGACGTCACACGCTGCAGGGAGTAACTTCAATACAGGAGAGAGACTGAGAAATCTCTGACTGAATAAACGGTGAAAATCTTCAGGCACAAAAGAGCATCTGCAGGTTGATTCAAGTAGGCAGAAACTCAGGGTGAGTTTAGAGAGCAATAAGTTGAAATACAAAGTTGTATAAACGGCTAGGTCTCTTCAGAAGCAGCTTGTCACTGAGCAACAAATTACCAAGCAATGAGTTCTGTTGGGAGGAGCCTTAAATAGGGCTAGTGAGTTCACTTTCTTAAAGGTACAGCATGAAAAGAGATAAATCCCTGACAGGACACCCCCCCCAAGGAGCTGCTCCGCGGATTAAGGACCAGGACGATCAGGATTTCTACGATGAAACAAGGAGACAAGACGTGGTGCAGAGACATTAGTGGAAGGTTCCCAAGAGTCCTCCTCCGGACCAAACCCTTTCCAACTGACAAGATATTGAAGTTGTTTATGATGGTAACGAGAGTCTAGGATAGACTCAATCTCATACTCCATGCCATCAATAACTGAAGGATCCACCGTGTCATTCTGAGTCGTGTCTCTGATTGTACTGTACGGTTTCAAAAGAGAAACGTGGAATGTGGGATGTATCTTTAGAGAACCTGGTAGCTTAAGTTTTACAGCATTAACATTGATGACCTTTTGTATTGGATATGCCCCTAAATATAGAGAAGCAAGTTTTTTAGATGGAACTTGTAACCGTAGATGTTTAGTGCTTAACAAGACTTTGTAGCCAATCTTGTAATCTGGGGGCTTGGATCTACGTAGATCATAATGGTGTTTCTGAACAGCCTGAGCTTCTAGTAAGACTTGTTTCAATGTTGTGAAATTGGTGGTAATGGTGTTAACAAGATCATTAACTATAGGCATGTCGGAATTGTTGATCCGATTTGGGTAATATGAGGGATGAAATCCGTAGTTGATGTAAAATGGTGTCATTTTAGTTGATGAATTTACGGCATTATTATGGGCAAATTCGGCAGTAGCAAGTAGGGAATGCCAGTTATCTTGTTGTTGGGTGCAGTAGCAATGAAGGTACTGCTCTAATGTTTGATTTGTCCTTTCTGTTTGACCATTCGTTTGTGGATGATAAGCGGTACTCAAACGTTTGGTAATGTTGAGAGAGGAGCACAGTTGATTCCAAAACCTTGAAGTGAATTGCGTACCTCTATCTGTGGTAATTGTCTCAGGTAGACCATGTAGTTTCACAATGTGATTCAGAAAAAGTGAAGCAGTTTCTGAAGATGTAGGCAATCCTCTATGTGGTAGGAAATGTGCCATTTTAGAAAATAAGTCCACTACTACTAATATGGTGTTATAATTAGCTGATGAAGGTAGATCAACGATAAAATCCATAGCAATCGCTGCCCAAGGTCTGTCTGGTACTGGTAAAGAGAGAAGGTAACCATAGGGACTCTTATGGTGATGTTTCTTAGTTGTACATACCATACAGGATTCAATGTACTGTTTAATAGTATCATGCATCTTAGGCCACCAGTAATTCCTTTTAATCAAATGAGCAGTTCTATGAACTCCAGGATGACCAGCCAACAAGGAGTCGTGGGCAGAGGTAAGTACCTCATTCCTGAGAGAAGGAGGTATATATAACAGAGTGCCATGGTAGTATAAGTTGTCCGAATGTTTTAGTACATCCAAATGATCCAAAGATGAATCATCCTTTAAATGTTCTTGTAAAATGGTTTTAAAATCAGTTGTTAGACAAATAATTCTATCCGAAGGTATGATAGATGAAGGAGAAACCACATCAGTAGGACGAGGGTCTTTTCTAGAAAGAGCATCGGCTTTCATATTTTTGGATCCTGGTCTATAAGTTATAACGTAATCAAAACGAGAAAAGAACAAACTCCATCGAACCTGGCGAGCAGTAAGGGTCTTGTTTGATTTTAAATATTCTAAATTACGGTGATCAGTATAGATGGTGATTGGATATGTTGCACCCTCTAGGAGGTGTCGCCAAAACTCCAAAGCTGATTTGATTGCAAGAAGTTCCTTATCACCAATTCCATAATTAATCTCTGCTGAACTCATAGTTCTAGAATAATAGGAGACAGGATGCAAAGGTTCTTTTTCAGAACGTCTTTGAGATAAAACAGCCCCCACAGCAAACTCAGAAGCATCAACTTCCAGTGTAAATTGACATGTGGGATCTGGAAATTGTAAAATAGGGGCTGAGACAAATTTAGTTTTTAGAATATTAAAGGAATGATCAGCATCTTGATTCCAAACAAACTTGACTTGCTTACGTGTTAGCGTAGTGAGAGGTCTGACAATAAGAGAGAAATCTTTAATGAACTTTCTATAAAAGTTTGCAAAGCCAAGAAATCTTTGAACATCTTTTTTATTACGTGGAATAGGCCAGTTAGTAATAGCTTCCACTTTGCTTGACTCCATTGAAATTCCAGCTGGTGAGATGCAGTAACCAAGGAATGATATGGTGTTTGTATTAAAAATACACTTTTCAAGCTTTGCATAGAGATGGTGTGCCCTTAAACGTGTTAATACTTGTTTGACATGTACAATGTGAGCCTGTAGAGAATTTGAATAAACCAAGATGTCATCCAAGTATACGACAATACAGACATCTAACAAATCATGAAAGACATCATTTATAAAACATTGAAATGTCGCAGGGGCATTGCACAACCCGAAGGGCATTACAGTGTATTCATACAAACCGTATCTAGTACGGAATGCAGTTAACCATTCATCCCCTGCCCTCATCCTGATCAAATTGTAAGCACCTCTGAGGTCAAGTTTAGTAAAAACTGTGGCACCTTGTAAACGTTCAATAAGTTCAGGTATGAGGGGCAGGGGGTATCTGTTATTTTTTGTGCATTTGTTCAACTGCCTATAATCGATGATAGGCCTAAGACTGCCATCCTTGTTTTTTACAAAGAACATTGCTGCAGCTGCAGAGGAGGTGGAAGGTCTAATAAAGCCTTTTTTCAAGTTATCATCTAAATATTCTTTTAAATTATTTAACTCTGGCTGTGACAACGGATATATATGACCATATGGTATGGAGCTTCCAGGTATAAGATCAATAGGACAGTCATAGTCTCTGTGTGGAGGTAAGGACTCAGCCTCTTTTTTATCAAAAACATCAGCAAATTCACTATAGCATTCTGGTAACTTATGTTCAGTGATTTGACAAAGTGTGTGTACCCCAAAACAGGATTGTTTACAGTGATTTGAATCAAAAACTACTGATGCTGTAGACCATGATATAGTGGGATTATGCTTTATTAACCAATTCAATCCAAGGATTAGTGGATAAACAGAAGATGGAAGAACATCAAAGGAAATAAGCTCTGTGTGTCCTGAAGGGGTAACCACTTTGAGTGGGATAGTGTGGTGAGTTATGGGACCAGAGCTAAAGAATGAACCGTCAACCAGACGAATAGCTAGTGCAACATTCTTTTTTATTAGTGGTATGTGATTATTAACAACAAAAGTGTTATCAGCAAAATTCTCAGAAGCCCCAGAGTCAATTATGGCCTGAACGTTTATCTTCTGATGGGACCACTGTAAGGAGACATAAATAGATAGATGAGATTTTATGCTGTCAACCAAATTAACTGTATGGTCATTGGATGAAGTCTTACCCTTCTTTTGTCGAATCAGAGAGGGACAGTCCCTAACTGCATGGTTCTTTTCAGCACAGTATAGACATAAGTTTAGAAGCTTACACCTTGCTTTCTCTTCAGGTCTCAAGGGTCCCCTAATAACTGCAACATCCATGGGTTCTTCTATGGGTCTAGTGATTACTGTGGTAGGAGTTGAGTGATAATAATTGGGGGTTCTTCTGCTGGTATTCTCCGAATAAGATCTTTCTGACTTCCTTTCCCTAAGTCGACAATCTATGCCAATAGAGAGAGTCATCAAGGCATCCAAGTCCTCTGGAATCACACCCCTTGCCAACTCATCCTTAACTGCATCATTGAGCCCCAGACGGAACTGATTGCGTAGAGCAGGAATATTCCAAAGGGTGTCAGGAGCCCATCTTTTGAATTCAGTAATGTAATCTTCTACCATTCTTTTGCCCTGCCTTAAAGATCTAATGGCAGTTTCAGCAGTATTTTTTCTATTGTGATCTTCATATAAGAGAGACATAGCAGAAAAAAAATCTTCTAGGGAATTTAGGATAGGATCATTTTTTTCATAAAAAGCATTGGCCCAAGACCTGGCCTCACCTCTGAGAAATGAAATTACAGTTAGAACTCTAATCCTGTCAGTTGGGTATGACTTAGGTTTCAAAGTAAAAAGCAGAGTGCAGGAATTCCTGAAATCCCTGAACATAGATCTGTCCCCAGAGAACTTTTCAGGTGGACTAACAATGGGTTCTGGGGTTGACTCAACATTAGGAGTTTTGTTAGCAAGGTGGTCATTAATAAAAAATGTTATATTCTGATTCTCTAATTGAATATCCCTTAAGCCTTGAATCATGTGATCCATACTCTGAGCTAAAGAACCAACTCTCCTGGACAGTTCACTTACATCCATGATTTTAGCTGTTAGTAGTATTCCTTTTTTTTTTTAAGGCTTGGTAATATGTTAAGATATGTTAAGTTGTTTTAGAGAACACTGCTACTACAGCTTACTGCTTATGCATGACCACTCAGTCTCACACCTTACCTCAGATTCCCACAGATTGAACTTAAGGGAACCCTGATATGCTCATTGATCTGAGGGTCACTACAGCAGGGTAGCTGAGTGAAAACGGAACCTTCACGCAACAATAACTGCTAGCAGCAGAAAAGAGAGTACATTTTAAAGGAATGTATCTTCAACAGTAGTGAAAGAGTTAATCACTGCAGGTGCCTTGATTCACACACACAAGCAGTGTAAAATAGTTTATGCAGCAGGCTTTAGCAAACACACCAAAATTCAAAATTCACACAGTACTTTGTTATCTAAATAAATCAAGCTGTGGGCATTATGTAAACCATACTTTGATAATGAATATTGGTTATTTCCAAACTTGTTCAATCAGAGTATAAGATGCTGTGTTTATCTCATGAAACAGGTAAAGTTGAAGTTAATGCAAACAGTTCTTTTCAAGCAGAAAGAAGGTTAATTGTTATAAGGATTGAAGTATGCTTAGGCAGTCCGTTAATGAGAGATGGTAGCAATATGAATCTTTGTCACAGTTATTTGTATGCAAGTTGGTAATTAGAAGTAATAGTTTAGTGCATATTTGATATCTGAAGCGAATATGAATCTCCAGCAAGTGAGAGTTACACAGTTAATATAGCAAGCATAAGTGTAATGAAGTTGCAGCAATACACACAGTTCATACAATGCAATATATACAGACCAGTATTACAGGAGATGGCAATTGAGCAGAGTAATACTGTTACCAGACAGCAACAAGTCCCAGCGGTATCACAGTGAGCTTGAGAGAGAACCGCGGAGGGAGAATGTCGGGCGTGACGTCACACGCTGCAGGGAGTAACTTCAATACAGGAGAGAGACTGAGAAATCTCTGACTGAATAAACAGTGAAAATCTTCAGGCACAAAAGAGCATCTGCAGGTTGATTCAAGTAGGCAGAAACTCAGGGTGAGTTTAGAGAGCAATAAGTTGAAATACAAAGTTGTATAAACGGCTAGGTCTCTTCAGAAGCAGCTTGTCACTGAGCAACAAATTACCAAGCAATGAGTTCTGTTGGGAGGAGCCTTAAATAGGGCTAGTGAGTTCACTTTCTTAAAGGTACAGCATGAAAAGAGATAAATCCCTGACACCTATGGGGTCTGACTATTTGCTCGATTGAATGTTTGGTAGGTTTAGACTGTCTAGCTGGTGGGGAATCTAGCACACCTGAAGTAAACTTTATCCCAACGTTTAAAGAGTTATAGTTAGTTGTAGTAGGTGGCGCAAAACAAGTTGCTATTCCCAATGTGTCTTATTGTAAATATGTGTGATAATATGTGGGCTCAATATATGTTAATGTTTTGATGAGTCCTAATTTTATATTCTCTTTTGGAAAAAATGGATGTCGAAACTATTTAACAAATAAATATGATCCTTTATTTGATTATGGTAAATTTACCCAATAGTAGTGATGCTAAAAGTACAGTTAAACAAAAATTATTACAATTCCTTCAAAGTTTAAAAAATGACACCGGTGTCTCTATGTATAAAAATGTACATAATATATAAAAAATAAATTAAATTAAAATAATAATGTTGAAATCTTATAATTTATACAGTTTTGGGTTTATCACAAGTTGTAATTTCTAACAGAATGTTTGTAGATACAATTTTATAGTGGATAAAACAATAGTTGCTGTATAGTTCATATAGGATACTTTGTTTCAAGTTCAGCTATGCAATTGAGATCTTATCTTAGGCAACTATATATCAAATGTAGAGGTATGTTGGTGCGATTTTTATCACACTATAATATAAGTATACAAATTAGTACCTTGAAGTGTATCTGTTTGATATCACTTTTGTGATATAATTGCGGTTAAATAAACGCCGCTATGCCAGTGTTTTGATTTAAGTTTCAAGATCAAGCTGGTGGCAGTTCTATATGAGCTGCTGGCGGTTAAATAAATGCCGCTTTGGTTTCCTCTTATTAGGTGGGCTTATCTGTTTGCTGCGAGAAAATTCACTTTTATATAAGTGTTTGGGTAGTTGTCGTGGCCGCTCAGTTACCTTATCCTTTGTCGGTCAGTGACCGATCTCGCTCTTAAGGGTTTCTTGGTGGGATCTTTGTTGCGGTTAAGTGCTAACCGTTTGCTGATGTTTTTTAAGTATCTCCGGTTTTTCTATTCTGTGGCTTGTCTGTCAGTCAGTGACCGATCACGATGGTATGGTTGTTGGATAACCTCCTGATGTGGAATTTTTGCGTGCCTTTCCGGTCTGTTGTTCCCAGGTTTCTTAGATGTCGGTCAGTGACCGATCTGGGTGCTGAAATGTGGTTGTTGGGATAAGTAGAAAGTTTATAGGATAAGTAGAAAAAGGATTTCTAGTTATCAATGTGATCTTTGCGGTTAAATATATGCCGCTCAGTGGGAACTTGAATATTTCAACTGGGTATAGCTGGTATTCACTTTGTCTTCTCAAATCCTGTGCAGGTGTGCTCTGATATCAACATGTTTCGGCTGGACAGCCTTTTTCAAGACCTTGAGCGGCATATATTTAACCGCAAAGATCACATTGATAACTAGAAATCCTTTTTCTACTTATCCTATAAACTTTCTACTTATCCCAACAACCACATTTCAGCACCCAGATCGGTCACTGACTGACATCTAAGAAACCTGGGAACAACAGACCGGAAAGGCACGCAAAAATTCCACATCAGGAGGTTATCCAACAACCATACCATCGTGATCGGTCACTGACTGACAGACAAGCCACAGAATAGAAAAACCGGAGATACTTAAAAAACATCAGCAAACGGTTAGCACTTAACCGCAACGAAGATCCCACCAAGAAACCCTTAAGAGCGCGATCGGTCACTGACCGACAAAGGATAAGGTAACTGAGCGGCCATGACAACTACCCAAACACTTATATAAAAGTGAATTTTCTCGCAGCAAACAGATAAGCCCACCTAATAAGAGGAAACCAAAGCGGCATTTATTTAACCGCCAGCAGCTCATATAGAACTGCCACCAGCTTGATCTTGAAACTTAAATCAAAACACTGGCATAGCGGCGTTTATTTAACCGCAATTATCTCACAAAAGTGATATCAAACAGATACACTTCAAGGTACTAATTTGTATACTTATATTATAGTGTGATAAAAATCGCACCAACATACCTCTACATTTGATATATAGTTGCCTAAGATAAGATCTCAATTGCATAGCTGAACTTGAAACAAAGTATCCTATATGAACTATACAGCAACTATTGTTTTATCCACTATAAAATTGTATCTACAAACATTCTGTTAGAAATTACAACTTGTGATAAACCCAAAACTGTATAAATTATAAGATTTCAACGTTATTATTTTAATTTAATTTATTTTTTATATAATATGTACATTTTTATACATAGAGACACCGGTGTCATTTTTTAAACTTTGAAGGAATTGTAATAATTTTTGTTTAACTGTACTTTTAGCATCACTACTATTGGGTAAATTTACCATAATCAAATAAAGGATCATATTTATTTCTCAAATAGTTTCGACATCCATTTTTTCCAAAAGAGAATATAAAATTAGGACTCATCAAAACATTAACATATATTGAGCCCACATATTATCACACATATTTACAGTAAGACACATTGAGAATAGCAACTTGTTTTGCGCCACCTACTACAACTAACTATTTGCTCGATTGCCTGCCACCTAAGGGACCCAACTTGACCATGATGGACTTCCAAAAAGTGTTTGGACAGAGCTGAAACTGCTCTGTCATGAGAGATGTGAGCTAAATTCTCTTTAATGCGTGTCCCAACATCTCTGGTGGTTCTTCCCACGTACTGTCTTTAAATAGTGCCGGTGATATTGGTGGGCGGCAGATTGGGGTTATTAGGTTTAATTAATAGTTGCGATGTGGGTGGGTGGCAGATTAGGGGTTAATACATTTTAAATAGTGTTTTGCGATGTGGGATGTTGGTGGTTTAGGGGTTAATAGGTAGTTTATGGGCTTTAGTGTACTTTGTAACAGTTTAGTTATGAGTTTTGTGAAACATTTTTGTTGCACAAAACTCATAACTACTGCTCTCAGATGGTGGTATGGATCATGTTGGTATAGGCTGTAACGCAAGCATTTTAGTCTGAACGCACAACCTGTAATACCGGCGCTATGAAAATCCCACGCAAAAATGTATTTTTTTTTCAGTGTGGAATGGACATTGCGTTACAGGCTAAAATGCTTGCAAGTATAGCAATTCTGACACAACTCGTAATATGCGTTACTGGCCATTACGCTGGAATTGCCATTTTTTTCAGCGTTAAAAGCCATAACGCAAAACTCGTAATCTACCTGAGTGAAAGTAAAAAGATAAACAACATATTTAGAAAAACATCTAACATATGATCTTATGGAATACCTCTTTAAAGTTCTTTTGGAAATAAACCTATAACCAAAAATTGAATAGCCACATGATCTGCTGTGCTTACTACAATACCTTATATATTTCTCTTTTCTTTGAAGCAATATATATATTGAACTGCTTTTGCAATGCTGCCCCCTGCAGATTCATGGCCAATTGGCTGCTAGCAGGGGGTGTCAATCAACCCGATCGTATTCGACCACTGCTTCATAATTTCTGTTTCCGGCGAGCCTGAAGTCTTGCGCGGAAACAGGGGAATTAAGCTCCATTCGGAGCTTGATAATTTGGCCCCATGGTCTAGATTCATACAATTTATATTCCTTGCTATTATATAATCTGTTGGTATTGGGCAGGACAGAAATTTACATATGTATATGTATTTTATACGTGATAGCTTATACAGCTAATGAGATCTGCAGAAAAAGTGAGAAAGCATAAATCACAATCACAATATCTAGAAAAGGCATTTAGCAATTCTATTATTAAAATTTGTATTTTATGCTCACATTTTTGTGAGTGAGTGCCTTCTTCATTTCAGAGGAAAATCTTGTCTCTTTGGAAAATAGTGGTTTCTTAATAAACAATCGAAAAACATAAGAAATGTTTTTATTAATAGTTAAAACTTGAGTGAACATGCCCAGTGTATTTATAATGCCAATAAACAAAATATCTTTCAGATAATTTCAGATAATTTAACACTTATCAGGATAGTTTTAAAATACAAAAGGTTAAAGGGCCATAATACCCAAATGTTTAAACGCTTGAAAGTGATGCAGTATAGCTGTAAAAAGCTGACTAGAAAATATCTCCTGAACATCTCTATGTAAAAAAGAAAGATATTTTACCTCAAAAGTTTCTCAGTAGCCACCTCCCATTGTAAAGGATTTCTAAGCAGCATATTAGTATGTCTGTCCTGGGACAGCTTAGGGGATGAGCCTCGTGCACTCTCATATTATTTCCCTATTCAACTTACTATGAAATCTCATGAGAGTTAAGTCAAATCTCATGAGATCATAGTAAAAGAGTTCATGACCTCAGCACTGCTGATTGGCTGCTGTTCATTTCTTCATTTATTTTATTTTTTTACCTGCAGCTGGGAGCAGCTGAGTATAACTTTTTACACAGCACTTACTCTGCTGAGCTGAGGAGATTGTGAGGTAAAATATCTTCATTTTTTACATAGAGATGCTCAGGTGATATTTTCCTGTCAGCTTTTTACAGTTATACTGCATCAGTTTCAAGTGATTTAGCATATGAGTATTATGTCCCTTTAAAGGGACAGTCTAGGCCAAAATAAACTTTCATGATTCAGATAGAGCATGTAATTTTAAACAATTTTCCAATTTACTTTTATCACCAATTTTGCTTTGTTCTCTTGGTATTCTTAGTTGAAAGCTTAACCTAGGAGGTTCATTTGCTAATTTCTTAGACCTTGAAGCCCACCTCTTTCAGATTGCATTTTAACAGTTTTTCACCACTAGAGGGGGTTAGTTCACGTATTTCATATAGATAACACTGTGCTCGTGCACGAGAAGTTATCTGGGAGCAGGAACTGATTGGCTAGACTGCAAGTCTGTCAAAAGAACTGAAAAAAGGGGCAGTTTGCAGAGGCTTAGATAAAAGATAATCACAGAGGTTAAAAGTATATTATTATAACTGTGTTGGTTATGCAAAACTGGGAAATGGGTAATAAAGGGATTATCTATCTTTTAAAACAATAACAAATCTGGTGTAGACTGTTCCTTTAATGTAATTATTGGGATCAATCCAAAGTCAATTAATCTAATCTTCAGAGGTGCTAAATGGACACTGTATTGGTCGGTTTCATTTTGATTCCCAGGTTTGATACTGATAACGAAAACTTAATTACCACAAACATGTTTTGGGGAATTTTTTTTTAAGAAGGAATGAAATTGGGATTGTGATCACTTGAAAACACAATAAAAATATTTGGAGTTGATATAAGGAAGATTGTGATCAAGCCAATAGAGTTACATATTTTTCTGAACTTCCTACTATAACTAGTTACAAAGTTATGTTTTTTTCTCTGTCTGGCCTTCTATTTATTTTCGTACTAAACGTCTCATCTTTTAATGGTATCCACCTGTTCTTTTATCTGTAAAATTTGAGTCAGAGAACAACTTCTTGCTACAGAAATATTAATCATTTCATTTGTGTAATTATTGTGTGTCTCTTCTTTAGAACATTTTTAAGGCATATGTACCCCTGCATATGGTATTTATGATTTGCCTGTGGTGTTAAGAATAGTGATGTTGCAAACCTAAAAATTTCAGTTAGCGAACAGCGGACTCGAACTTCCGCTACTGTTTGCGAACCGGCGAACCGGGCAAACCGCCATTGACTTCAATAGGCAGGCGAACTTTAAAACCCACAGGGACTCTTTCTGGCCACAATAGTGATGGAAAAGTTGTTTCAAGGGGACTAACACCTGGACTGTGGCATGCCGGAGGGGGATCCATGGCAAAACTCCCATGGAAAATTACATAGTTGATGCAGAGTCTGTTTTTAAGCCATAAAGGGCATAAATCACCTAACATTCCTAAATTGTTTGGAATAACATGCTTTAAAACATCAGGTATGATGTTGTATCGATCAGGTAGTGTAAGGGTTACGCCCGCTTCACAGTGACAAACCAAACTTCCCGTGTAACGCACCGCAAACAACCGTAAACAGTCCATTTGCACAACCACAAGATAGATAGATTTGATAGATAGATACATAGATTACATAGATCAATAGATGCAATATACATATGATAGATACAAATTACATAGATCAATAGATGCAATATACATTTCATAGATACGAATTATATAGATCAAAAGATGCAATATATATTTGATAGATACGAATTACATAGATCAAAAGATGCAATATACATTTGATAGATACAAATTACATAGATCAATAGATGCAATATACATTAATATACATAATTTACACTACTGTTACAACAGATATGAGTGGTGCCACTAACTTGGCAAGTGGGCCTGGCACACACACTGGCAGGCAGGCAACTTCAATTAGATTGCACTAGCAGACTGATGTTTCACAGTCAATTTTTTTTTTTTAAATATTTACACTACTGTTACAACAAATATGAGTAGTGCCACTAACTTGGCAAGTGGGCCTGGCACACACGCTGGCAGGCAGGCAACTTCAATTAGATTACACTAACAGACTTATGTTTCACAGTCAAAAAAGTTTTTTTTTAAATATTTACACTACTGTTACAACAAATATGATTGGTGGCACTAGTTGGAAAGTGGGCCTGGCACACACGCTGGCAGGCAGGCAACTGCAATTAAATAACACTAGCAGACTGATGTAAAAGTTTTTTTTAAAAAAAATTTACACTAATGTTACAACAGATATGAGTGGTGGCACTGAGGAAGTAGGCACAGTATATGCTGGGAGCCTGACACATAGGCTGGCACTAGTGGCAGGCTGGCCTGGCAACTAAAATTAAATAACACTAGCAGACTGATGTAAAAGTTTTTTTTAAAAAAAGTACACTAATGTTACAACAGATATGAGTGGTGGCACTGAGGATGGAAATAGGCACAGAATATACTGGGAGCCTGACACACAGGCTGGCACTAGTGGCAGGCTGGCCTGGCAACTAAAATTAAATAACACTAGCAGACTGATGTCAAAGTTTTTTTTTTTTTTAAATTACACTAATGTTACAACAGATATGAGTGGTGGCACTGAGGATGGAAGTAGGCACAGTATATGCTGGGAGCCTGACACACAGGCTGGCACTAGTGGCAGGCTGGCCTGGCAACTAAAATTAAATAACACTAGCAGACTGATGTAAACGTATTTTTTTAAACAATTTGCACTAATGTTACAACAGATATGAGTGGTGGCACTGAGGATGGAAGTAGGCACAGTATATGCTGGGAGCCTGACACACAGGCTGGCACTAGTGGCAGGCTGGCCTGGCAACTCAAATTAAATAACACTAGTAGACTGATGTAAAAGTTTTTTTTTTTTTTTAAATTTACACTAATGTTACACCAGATATGAGTGGTGGCACTGAGGCTGGCAGTGGCAGGCTGGCCTGGCAACTGAAATTAGATTACACTAGCAGACTGATGTAAAAGTTTTTTTAAAATGTTTTTACACTAATGTTACACCAGATATGAGTGGTGGAAAACAGAGCAATTAGGCACAGTATATGCTGTGAGCCTGATACACAGGCCTTCTGGCAACTGAAATTAGATTACACTAGCAAACTGATGTAAAAGTTTTTTTTTTTTAAATTTACACTAATGTTACACCAGATATGAGTGGTGGCAGTGAGCAAGTAGGCACAGTATATGCTGTGAGCCTCACACACAGGCTGACAGGCAGGCAAATGCAATTAGATTACAAAAAAAAAAAACGACTGAAGTTCTAGCCCTAAAAAGGGCTTTTTGGGCTGAAGTTCTAGCCCTAAAAAGGGCTTTTTGGGGTGCTGTCCTTACAGCAGAGATCAGATGAGTCCTTCAGGACTGTAGTGGACACTGAATACACTAGCCTAGCTATCAATTTCCCTATAAAATCAGCAGCAGCACTATCCCTCCTCTCACTAAGAATGCAGGATCAGAATGAATCTAAAATGGCTGCTGCCCAGGAGCTGGGAGGGTCTGGGAGGGAGTGTCTGCTGCTGATTGGCTGAAATGTGTCTGCAGACTGTGAGATACAGGGTCAAAGTTTACTCAATGATGACGAATAGGGGGCGGATCGAACATCGCATATGTTCGCCAGCCGCGGCGAACGCGAACAAGCTAAGATCGCCGGGAACTGTTCTCCGGCGAACTGTTCGCGACATCACTAGTTAAGAATTTACTTGTAAAATAGTATTGCACATCTACTGGAGTAATTTTTTGAAAAGGAATTATTTCTGGTTAAAGGGACAGTATACACCAATTTTCATATAACTGCATGTAATAGACATTACTATAAAGGAAAATATGCACAGATTTTGATATAAAAATCCAGTGTAAAACCTTTCAAAAACTTAACTAGAGGCTCCCAATTTAGCACTGTTGATGAGGTTAGACTGGGACACCCAGTGAAATGGGCCGAGAGCAGACCCTCCCCTCCTTCCCCTTCTCTGCATATGAAAAGACCTATTATACAGACAGAAGCAGTCTGAAGTCTGTATACATCAGTATGCATCTAAAACTTTGGTTTCTTTGTTAGGAGTCTGAAAATCAGCACAATGTTATTTAAAAATATGCAAAACTATACATTTACAAAAACACTCCTAGATGGTCTATATAAATGGATCATCATCAAAACAATTATGCAAAGAAAAATCTAGTGTACAATGTCCCTTTAATGTTTTACTACAACAATGATATTCAGGGTAATATAAAAAATATACGCCTAGATATTATGAGTTTTGTCGGTAATGCTGTGCGGTGCTAACAAGCAGTTTTCCCTCACGCTCACCTACAGACACCGCTGGTATTATGGGCTTTTACAAAACCGGCGTTAGCCACAAAAAAGTGAGCGTAGAGCAAAATTTTGCTCCACATCTCAACTCAATACCAGCGCTGCTTACGGTAGCGGTGAGCTGGCTAAACGTGCTTGCGCACAATTTCCCCATAGGAATCAATGGGGGAGAGCCGGCTGAAAAAAAACCTAATACCTGCAAAAAAGCAGTGTAAAGTTCCTAACGCAGCCCCATTGATTCCTACTGGGAAATACATTTTATGTCTACACCTAACACCCTAACATGAACCCCGAGTCTAAACACCCCTAATCTTACACTTATTAACCCCTAATCTGCCACCACTGACATCGCCGACACCTGTATTATATTATTAACCCCTAATCTGCCGCTCCGGACACCGCTGCTACCTACATTATACTTATTAACCCCTAATCTGCTGCCCCCAACATCGCCGACACCTACATTATATTTATTAACCCCTAATCTGCCACCCCCAATGTTGCTGCAACCTACCTATACTTATTAGCCCCTAATCTGCGGCCCCCAAAGTCACCGCCACTATATTAAAGTTATTAACATCTAAGTCTAACCCTAACCCTAACACCCCCTAACTTAAATATAATTTAAATATAATTTAAAAAAATCTAAATAAAATATCTATCATTAAATAAATTATTCCTATTTAAAACTATAAATACTTACCTATAAATAAAACCTAAGATAGCTACAATATAACTAATAGTTACATTGTATCTAGCTTAGGGTTTATTTTTATTTTACAGGTAACTTTGTATTTATTTTAACTAGGTACAATAGTTATTAAATAGTTATTAACTATTTAATAGCTACCTAGTTAAAATAAATTCAAATTTACCTGTAAAATAAATCCTAACCTAAGTTACAATTACACCTAACACTACACTTTAATTAAATTAATTACCTAAACTAAATACAATTAAATACAATTTAAAAAAATTATCTAAAGTACGGAAAAAACACTAAATTACAGAAAATAATAAAATAATTACAAGTTTTTTAAACGAATTACACCTAATTTAATCCCCCTAATAAAATAAAAAAGCCCTACAAAATAATAAAAAGCCCCACCCTATACTAAATTACAAATAGCACCTAAAAGGGCCTTTTGCGGGGCATTGCCCCAAAGTAATCAGCTCTATTACCTGTAAAAAATGTACAATACCCCCCAACATTAAAACCCACCACCCACACAACCAACCCTACTCTAAAAGCCACCCAATCCCCCCTTAATTAAACCTAACACTAACCCCTTGAAGATCACCCTACCTTGAGAAGTCTTCACCCAGCCAGGCCGAAGTCCTCAATGAAGCCGGGCGAAGTGGTCCTCCAGACGGGCAGAAGTCTTCATCCAAGCCGGCCAGAAGAGGTCCTCCAGACGGGCAGAAGTCTTCATCCATCTGGCGCGGAGCGGCTCCATCTTAAAGACAAACGACCTGGAGCCATCCTCTTCAAACGAAGTCCAACTGAAGAATGAAGGTTCCTTTAAATGATGTCATCAAAGATGGCGTCCCTTGAATTCCGATTGACTGATAGAATTCTGTCAGCCAATCGGAATTAAGGTAGAAAAAATCCTATTGGCTGATGCAATCAGCCAATAGGATTGAGCTTGCATTCTATTGGCTGATCCAATCAGCCAATAGAATGCCAGCTAAATCCTATTGGCTGATTGGATCAGCCAATAGGATTTTTCCTACCTTAATTCCGATTGGCTGATAGAATTCTATCAGCCAATCGGAATTCATGGGACGCCATCTTGGATGACGTCATTTAAAGGAACCTTCATTCTTCAGTTGGACGTCGTTTGAAGAGGATGCTCCGCGTTGGATGTCTTGAAGATGGAGCCGCTCCACATTGGATGGATAAAGATAGAAGATGCCGCCTGGATGAAGACTTCTGCCCATCTGGAGGACCTCTTCTGGCTGGCTTGGATGAAGACTTCTGCCCGTCTGGAGGACCACTTCACCCAGCTTCGTTGAGGACTTCGGCCCGGCTGGGTGAGGACTTCTCAAGGTAGGGTGATCTTCAAGGGGTTAGTGTTAGGTTTTATTAAGGGGGTATTGGGTGGGTTTTAGAGTAGGGTTGGGTGTGTGGGTGGTAGGTTTTAATGTTGGGGGGTATTGTACTTTTTTTTACAGATAATAGAGCTGATTATTTTGGGGCAATTTGGGTTATTTGTAATTTAGTATAGGGTAGGGCTTTTTATTATTTTGGGGGGCTTTTTTATTTTATTAGGGTGATTAGATTAGGTGTAATTAGTTTAAAAAACTTGTAATTATTTTATTACTTTCTGTAATTCAGTGTTTTTTTTCCGTACTTTAGATAATTTTTTAAAATTGTATTTAATTGTATTTAGTTTAGGTAATTAATTTAATTATAGTGTAGTGTTAGGTGTAATTGTAACTTAGGTTAGGATTTATTTTACAGGTAAATTTGAATTTATTTTAACTAGGTAGCTATTAAATAGTTAATAACTATTTAATAACTATTCTACCTAGTTAAAATAAATACAAACTTGCCTGTAAATTAAAAATAAACCCTAAGCTAGCTACAATGTAACTATTAGTTATATTGTAGCTAGCTTAGGGTTTATTTTAAAGGTAAGTATAGGAATAATTTAGTTAATGATAGTTATTTTATTTAGATTTATTTAAATTATATTTAAGTTAAGGGGTGTTAGGGTTATAGTTAGACTTAGATTTAGGGGTTAATACATTTAATATAGGTGCGGCAACGTTGGGGGCAGCAGATTAGTGGTTAATAAATGTAGGTAGGGGTCGGCGATGTTAGGGACGGCAGATTAGGGGTTAATAAAATTTAACTACTGTTTGCCATGCGGGAGTGCGGCGGTTTAGGGGTTAATATATATTTTTTATAGTGGCGGCAATGTCCGGTTCAGCAGATTAGGGGTTAAAAATATTTTGTTAGTGTTTGCGATGTGGGAGGGGGGGGCTCGATTTAGAGGTTAATAGGTAGTTTATGGGTGTTAGTGTACTTTTTAGCACTTTAGTCAAGAGTTTTATACTACGGCATTAGCCCATAAAACTCTTAACTACTGAATTTTAAATGCGGTATCAGTCTTGACAGGAGAGGCTGTACCGCTCACTTTTTGGAAGACTCGTAATACTGGCATTATGCAAGTCCCATTGAAAATATAGGATACGCAATTGACGTAAATGGATTTGCGGTATTTTCGAGTCTGACCAAAAAAGTGAGCGATACACCTGTCATTTCAAGACTCGTAATACCAGCAGGCGTTAAAAAGCAGCGTTGGGTTCTCCCCTGAGACTGCTGCTCCATCACTTGTCCGCCTGCTCTGAGGCTGCGGACATCTATCCACCCGATCCTATATGATTGGACTGATTGACACCCCCTACTAGTGGTCGATTGGCTGTGAATCTGCAGGGGGCGGTGAAGACTTCTGCCAGCTTCGATGAGGACTTCTGCCCGCTTGGATGAAGACTTCTGCAGCCTGGATGAGGATGGATGTCTGGTCTTTGAAAACTGTAAGTGGATCGTCGGGTTAGTGTTAGGTTTTTTTTAAGGGTTTATTGGGTGGGTTTTATTTTTAGCTTAGGGTTTTGGGCAATGTAAAAGAGCAAAATGCCTTTTAAGGGGAATGCCCATCCAAATACCCTTTTCAGGGCAATGGTTAGCTTAGGTTTATTTAGAAAGGTTTTTATTTGAGGGGTTTGGTTGTGTGGGTGGTGGGTTTTACTGTTGGGGGGTTGTTTGTATTTTTTTTTTAAATTTAAAAGAACTGATTTCTTTGGGGCAATGCACCACAAAAGGCCCTTTTAAGGGCTATTGGCAGTTTAGTGTAGGCTAGGTTTTTTTTATTTTGGGGGGGGGCTTTTTTATTTTGATAGGGCTATTAGATTAGGAGTAATTCATTTTAATTTTGGATAATTTCGTTTTTTATTTTGTGTAATTTAGTGTTTATTTGTTTTTGTAATTTAGATATTTGTATTTGATTAATTTAATTTTTTATTTTATTGTAATGTTAGGTTTTAGTGTAAGGCAGGTTAGGTTTTATTTTACAGGTAACTTTGTATTTATTTTAACTAGGTAGTTATTAAATAGTTAATAACTATTTACTAACTAGTCTACCTAGTTAAAATAAACACAAACTTACCTGTGAAATAAAAATAAAACCTAAGCTAGATACAATATAACTATTAGTTATATTGTAGATAGCAAACGTCTAGATTACAAGTCTTGCGTTAGCCTTAAAAAGCAGCGTTGAGGGGTCCCAATGCTGCTTTTTAACGCCCGCTGGTATTACGAGTCAGGCAGGAGAGGGTCTACCGCTCACTTTTTTTCCACGATTTTAGCATACCGCAAATCCCCTTACGTCAATTGCGTATCTTATCTTTTTAATGGGATTTTCCTAACGCCGGTATTACGATCGCCTGAAAAAGTGAGCGGTAGACCCTCTCCTGGCAAGACTCCTACCGCATTTAAAAGTCAGTAGTTAAGAGTTTTATGGGCTAACACCGGAACATAAAGCTCTTAACTAAAGTGCTAAAAAGTACACTAACACCCATAAACTACCTATTAACCCCTAAACCGAGGACCCCCACATCAGAAACACTTAACTAAAATGTTTAACCCCTAATCTGCTGACCGGACATCGCCTCGCAAACACTAGTTAAATATTATTAACCCCCTTATCTGCCATCCTTAACATCGCCGACACCTACCTACATTAATTAACCCCTAATCTGCCGCCCCCAATGTCGCCGCTACTATATTTAATTTATTAACCTCTAAACCTAAGTCTAACCCTAACACCCCCTAACTTAAATATAATTTAAATAAAACAATATAAATTTACTACTTTTAAATAAATTAATCCTATTTAAAACTAAATACTTACCGATAAAATAAACCCTAAGCTAGCTACAATATAACTAATAGATTTATTTTTATTTTACAGGCAACTTTGTATTTATTTTTACTAGGTACAATAGTTATTAAATAGTTATTAACTATTTAATAACTTCCAAGTTAAAATAAGTACAAATTTACCTGTAAAATAAATCCTAACCTAAATTACAATTACACCTAACACTACACTATCATTAAATTAATTAAATACATTACCTACAATTAACTATAATTAAATACAATTAAATTAAATAAACTAAAGTACAAAAAAACAAACACTAAATTACAGAAAATAAAAAAAGAATTACAATTTTTTTAAAATAATTACACCTAATCTAATCCCCCCTAATAAAATAAAAAAGCCACCAAAATAATAAAAAGCCCTACCCTATACTAAATTACAAATAGCCCTTAAAAGGCAATGCCCCAAAGTAATCAGCTCTTTTACCTGTAAAAAAAATACAATACCCCCAACATTAAAACCCACCACCTACAAACCGAACCCTACTCTAAAACCCACCCAATCCCCCCTTAAAAAAACCTAACACTACCCCCTTGAAGATCACCCTACCTTAAGCCGTCTTCACCCAGCCGGGCACAAGTGGACGTCCAGAGGGGCAGAAGTCTTCATCCAATCCGGCCAGAAGAGGACATCCAGACCGGCAGAAGGCTTCATCCAGACGGCATCTTCTATCTTACATACACTTTGTAGTTCGCTTTCTTATATTGAATGATTAATACATTTGAACATTCGGGCAAAGAAATTTATCATAAATTCAATTACATTGGCTTCGTATTTGACACAAAAATTTACGGATTAAAATTTGATAAATATCTACGAAGAAAGTTAATATGGAGGGCATGAAGATTGGCATTAATATAGACAATTGTACTTGCGTGATAATTCTCAGTTTAATAAATTTCCCTCAAGACCCTAACCAACTTTCCTTTATGGGTATTATTAAGTTTTAATAATGACAAAAAATTAGCTAAATTATAGATGACATTGATTTATTAATTAATTACTTTGGTAACCGTAGATTGAATACAGATTTTTTATATTTTTTTAATAATCAGCTAGATTACGAGTTTTGCGTTATGAGTCAAAAAGCATCTTTATGCTTCATAACGATGCTTTTTCCCTAACACCGCTATTACAAGTCTTGTAGGTATAGGTGTACTGCACACCTTTTTGGTCATCACATCCGGCCAGAAGAGGACCTCCAGACGGGCAGAAGGCTTCATCCAGGCGGCATCTTCTATCTTCTTCCATCCGGAGCAGAGCGGTTCCATCTTGAAGACATCCGACGTGGAGCATCCTCTTGCATCCGACGGCGACTGAATAATGAAGGTTCCTTTATGTGACGTCATCCAAGATGGTGTCCCTTCAATTCCGATTGGCTGATAGAATCCTAGCAGCCAATCAGAATTAAGGTAGGAAAAATCCTATTAGCTGATGCAATCAGCCAATAGGATTAAAGTTCAATGCTATTGGCTGATCCAATCAGCCAATAGGATTGAGGTCACATTCTATTGGCTGATTGAAACAGTCGCCGTCGGATGGAAGAGGATGCTCCACATCGGATGTCTTCAAGATGGACCCGCTCCGCTCCGGATGGAAGAAGATAGAAGATGCCGCCTGGATGAAGCCTTCTGCCCGTCTGGAGGTCCTCTTCTGGCCGGATGTGATGACCAAAAAGGTGTGCAGTACACCTATACCTACAAGACTTGTAATAGCGGTGTTAGGGAAAAAGCATCGTTATGAAGCATAAAGATGCTTTTTGACTCATAACGCAAAACTCGTAATCTAGCTGATTATTAAAAAAATATAAAAAATCTGTATTCAATCTACGGTTACCAAAGTAATTAATTAATAAATCAATGTCATCTATAATTTAGCTAATTTTTTGTCATTATTAAAACTTAATAATACCCATAAAGGAAAGTTGGTTAGGGTCTTGAGGGAAATTTATTAAACTGACAATTATCACACAAGTACAATTGTCTATATTAATGCCAATCTTCATGCCCTCCATATTAACTTTCTTCGTAGATATTTATCAAATTTTAATCCGTAAATTTTTGTGTCAAATACGAAGCCAATGTAATTGAATTTATGATAAATTTCTTTGTCCGAATGTTCAAATGTATTAATCATTCAATATAAGAAAGCGAACTACAAAGTGTTTGTTAGTTACATGTGATATTAAAATTAATGAAATACGTCATTATGGTGCGAATGTTATCATACGCTTAGTAATTTTGTGCCAAACGGGTAGATTTCTCATAATTATTCTTATTGCAACAAGACGGCAGATAGTAAAGCCAGAAGAATCAAAAGCAGATGTAATGTCCAATTTACTATTTGTCCAATTTACTATTGAACAAAATTAAGTTCCAGTGGACAGGGTACTAGAGCATTATGATGTTCTTATTGGGTATAAGCAGATGGTGACCACAAATAGCCACAAGAAGTTTTTGTGGGATGAGATTAGTCGTGCTGTTTTAGCAGTATCACATTTTCCTGAAAATGTTGATAATTGCAAAAAGCTTTTCTCTGACATTAAAAGGATTACAAAGTCAAAATAAGCCAAAGAAAAAAAGGCAGCTCAGGCGACAGGCGGTGGGCCACCAATGGAATCTGATTTTCTCAATTATGAAATACTAGTCCTAAAGCCCATTCACATGGGCCATTTTTTGCAGTACAGCGGTCCCACCCCTTGAGCTCTCTTCCTCCCCCTCTCTTTTGCTCTCTCACCCCCTCTCTTTTGTGATCTCTCTCTCCCCCTCTCTTTTGTGATCTCTCTCTCCCCCCTCTCTTTTGCGCTCTCTCTCCCCCTCTTTTTTTGCGCTCTCTCTCCCCCTCTTTTTTTGCGCTCTCTCTCTCTCCCCCTTTCTTTTGTGCTCTCTCCACCCCCTCTCTCTCTCCGCTCTCTTTTGCGCTCTCCCCCCTCTCTTTTGCACTCTCTCTCTACCCCTCTCTTTTGTGCTCTCTCTATCTCCCCTCTCTTTTGCGCTCTTTCTCCCCCTCTCTTTTGCGCTGTCTCTCCCCCTTCTCTTTTGCATTCTCTTTCCCCCTCTCTTTTGTGCTCTCTCTCCTCCCCCCTCTCTTTTGCGCTCTCTCTCCCCCCTTTATTTTGCGCTCTCTCCCCACTCTCTTTTGCACTCTCTCCCCCCTCTCATTTGCACTCTTTCCCCCTCTCTTTTGTGCTCTCTCTCTCCCCCCTCTTTTGCACTCTCTCTCCCCCCTCTTTTGGGCTCTCTTTCCCCCCCTTTCTTTTGTGCTCTCTCTCCCCCCTCTCTTTTGCCCTCTCTTCCCCTTCTCTTTTGCGCTCTCTCTCCCCCTCTCTTTTGCGCTCTCTCCCCCTCTCTTTTGTGCTCTCTCTCCCTCCTCTTTTGCTCTCTCTCTCTCCCCCCTCTTTTGCTCTCTCTCTCCCCCTCTCTTTTGCACGCTCTCTCTCCCTTTCTCTTTTGCACTCTTTCTCTCACCCCTCTTTTGTGCTCTCTCTCTCCCCCTCCCTTTTGCATACTCTCCCTCCCCCTCCCTTTTGCGCTCTCTCCCCCCTCTCTTTTGTGCTCTCTCTCTTCCCTCTCTTTTTCTCTCTCTCTCTCCCCCCCTCTCTCCCCCCTCTCTTGTGTGCTCTCTCTCCCCCTCTTTTGCGCTCTCTCTCTCTCCCCCTGTCTTTTGCGCTCTCTCCCCCCTCTCTTTTGCACTCTCTCTCCCCCCTCTCTCTCTCCCCCACTCTCTCTCTCTCTCTCCCCTCTCTCTCTCTCTCTCCCCCCTCTCTCTCTCCCTCTCTCTCTCTCTCTCTCTCTCTCTCTCTCCCTCTCTCTCTCCCCCTCTCTCTCCCCCCTCTCTCTCCTCCTCTCTCTCCTCCCTCTCTCTCCTCCTCTCTCCCCCTCTCTATCTCTCCCCTCTCTCTATCTCTCCCCCTCTCTATCTCTCTCCCCTCTCTATCGTGCGACCATGCCCGGCCACGCCCCCTTAACAACTGGCCACGCCCATTCGCGTCCCTTCACGCCCAGCCACGTCCCCCTTCTCGTAATGCCATGCCCCCTTTACGGCTATTCACGTCCAGCCACGCCCACTTCTGACGCAGATCAGCTAGGGACTCAAAGGCCAGGTGTGTTTGTCCTTGTGCTGTCTCTACTGCACATGACAGCTTCAGACAGACACACTTTCCCTTTTATATTATAGGATGTGTCTTTTCTAGATTGGGGAACAAAATAGTTGAAGGACTAGATGTTCCTTGTGATTCTGATGATTTTCCAGGTTTGTATCATAAATACATGTTAAAACAGTGTATCTATAGAGGCACAATAGGGATATGTGATATAGATATTTTACATTTAAATCATTTTTTTAATTGTATTTTATTATTGATGGGCAATAAATTAATAATTAGTTTTGTCTATCCCTATTTAGTTCTTATGCCTAATTCAAATTTTTGTTTTTCTTAATGACATTTTTTATGCCGTTTTTAATTTTTTTTTTCAGTTAAAAAATATTTCCCTCATTTTTCATTAGCACATTAACATTTTGCGACAATTCTAAACGTTGATTTAATTTTTATTGTTAAATCAAAATACTGTAATCATATATAAGTTTCAAAGGTTTATAATACTAGCCTTTGAGCAAGTTCATGAAAGATATTTGCACGTTAGCTTTGTTATTCCTTTTGTATATAAATAGTATAGTCAAAACTTTAATATCATGATTTGTATTGAGCTTTCAACCTTAATTAATTTTATAATTTTATACAATTATAATTTTGATCATTGTTTTATTTGTGTATTTATTTGAATGTAAGCTTAGGAGCCATCCAATTTGTTGTTCTTCATCTGTGCAGCGCTTGATGATTGTGGCTTACATTTATACACCAATCATAAAGTGCAACCCTTTTGCTGAAGCAAAAATGGCATGGCTACTATGCTTTCATTAGTTTACTTTCAAATAAGGATAACAAGAAAATGAATTAAAATAAAAAATACTTTTAATATAATATAAAGCAACAAAAAATGTTATGCTCTTTAAGAATCCTGAACATTTCAGTTTGATTAGACTGTTCATTCCATTGGTATAACAATTGTGTTCATGAAAGGGATACTAAACCCAATTTTTTTCTTTCGTTATTCTGATAGCGCACACAATTTAAGCAGCTTTCTAATTGACTTCATTCTCTTGCTATCTTTACTTGAAAAAACAGGAATCAAAGCTTTTGTGCAGGCCCATTTTAGGTTGAGAACATGGGTTGTGCTTGCTGATTGGATGGCTAAATGCAGGCACTAATCAGCAAGTCCTATCCAGGGTAATGAACAAAAAATAGGCCTGGTCCAAAGCTTTTATGCATCTTCTGACTAGATTTGTAAGTGGGTTACACAATGAGTTATTTTCTCTACAAATAAAGATAGAAAGAGAATGCAGAAAACTTGATAATAGGAGTAAATTAGATAGTTGCTTAAAATTGCATGCTCTATCGAATCATGAAAAAAAAATGTTGGTTTACTATCCTTTAACATCGTAACATAACCGTTCTACAGCTTCAATAACATTTTACTAGTCATTTTATCTATAAAAGTTATATCATGATGTAGATAATGTTATTTTATTTGTCATGTCTAAAAGAAAATGTCAGTGTATATATTTATTATTCATATTATTATCTTTTATATGTATTAAAGCGAAGTACATGGAATAATATGAATCTTCATTATGTGCCTATATGAACTCACCTGATTTAAATATATTGATGCTATCAAAGCATTTTATGGATGAATCTAAATATAACATCCATTATACCAAAATTTTGTTTTTAATATATTTTCAACTTGGTATTGGATATTTTATTAGAATCCTATTTAAAAAATAAAAATTTACACTTGTTTTGCATCAAAAAGTCATTATACTAAAAATATATATATATATATCATTGCAGCTACAGTTTACAATGAATAGTATTAAGACATTCATAAATTTAAAAAAGGAACAACACAAAAATGATATTTTTTGAACATTAATTTTGAATTTTTTTCAATTTCCTTGTTCATCTTCATATTTTTTTTCTTAAATGTCTTAAGTTTCATCACAAAATTATGTGTTTAAGGTACATCTTGCTCTTTTTCAATCATGGCTGGAATAGAAATAATACAAAAATAAACAAAACAAAAAATCAAAGAATTATAATCTACAGCAAAGAAAATAATGTTTATGACAATTTATATTTATACACTTTTAGATGGATGCCTCAATGTTAATATATGACTTTACAATCCATGATTTAAATATTTTATAATATTAATTTTTTACTCAAATGTCAAAGTTTTTGGATTTGTAATGAAACTCACATGCAGTGGATCCTCTTTCCTCAATAACATTTTCTTTATTATTATCAACAGGCAATGTTACTTCACATTCATATTGATTGTCCTGATCTGTTGCTACTGCATCTTCCATTTCTGTGTTGAGATCAGTATTTTCCTTTAAACTTAATGGAACTGGAGGAGAATCAGCATTGCTAATTGTTGTAAAAGCCATTATTAATCTAAGATATCTTGGAGCACGCTTACATTTTTCCATTCTTTTTTTGGTAACCGTGATAAAAAAGATATATATATATATATATAAGATATATATAAACAGTATTCAATTTTTTATCTCTCTATCTCTATTGGTCTATATCTCTCTCTTTCTATCTCTCTATCTCTAAGGAATTTCTCTGTATCTCTCTCTCTCTCTCTCTCTCTCTCTGTCTTTCTCTCTTTCCCTCTCTCTCTCTATTTCTCTACCTCTCTTTCTCTGTCTCTCTCTCTGTCTCTCTCTCTTTCTATCTCTCTGTGTTTCTCTCTCTCCCCCTCTCTCTCTCTGTCTCTCTCTCTCTCTCTCTCTCTCTCTCTCTCTATTTCTCTCTTTCTCTTTCCCTGTCTCTCTCTCTCTCTCTTTCCCTGTCTCTCTCTCTCTCTTTCCCTGTCTCTCTATTTCTCTCTCTCTGTTTCTGTCTCTCTTTCTCTGTCTCTCTTTCTCTGTCTCTGTCTCTCTCTTTCTCTATCTACCTGTCTCTCTTTCTCTGTCTATCTCTTTCTCTTTCTCTATCTACCTGTCTCTCATTCTCTGCCTCTGTCTCTCTCTTTCTCTATCTACCTCTCTCTCTCTCTCTCTCTCTCTCTCTCTCTCTCTCTCTCTCTCTCTCTCTCTCTCTCTCTCTCTTTGATAAATCATATAAACTCTCAATCACTTCATATATTATACATCAAAATATATATTTTTTTACATATCTTAAAATTGAATTTGTACATAGTTATTCTAAAATTGAAATTCACATATTTTGCATATAAAAAATATTAGATAATAAGACATAATTTACATTATTAATTTTAATATAATTTATATATTTTAGATGTTTAGGTTAAAGGAACAATGTATTTAAATTTAAAATCTAATTATATAAGATTATTCACTGTAAATTCATGTTATTATACAATCATCAATGTTTATCTTAGGTGAAGGAAAAGTGTTGACTCATAACATGATTTACACAAGCATATTTGTAGGTAAATGCAGCCAGCAATAATCTAACGTTGTCCAAGGTGTTTAATCAAAAATTTCATAATGTAAAGGAATAATGAACCAAAATTGGATCTTAAATGATTCAAATAGAGCATGTAATTTTAAGCAACTTTATAATTTACTCCTACTATAAAACTTTATTCATTCTATTGCTATATTTATTTAAAAATAAATAACTTAAAGTATAGGAGCCAGACCATTTTATGTTCAGCACCCTGGATAGCGCTTGCTTATTAGAGAATACATTTAGCAAAACAATAAACAAGCATAACCCATGATATATAAAAAATGGGCTAGTTCATAAGCATTATTTTAATGCTTTTTAAATAAAGATAGCTTTGGAACAAATTTTTTTTAATAATATTTTTAAATTAGAAATTTTATTAAAATTGCATGCTCTATCAGAATAATTAAAGAAAAAAATTGATTTAGTGTCCCTTTAATCTTTTAAAGAACTTGATAAAAAGTAAATAATGGAATGTTTGTAATAGCATTTAATATATTGTATTGAATATATTTATCTAGATGGATACAGATTTTTTTTTTTTACTTTTTTAAAAAAATTTTTTTTAAATACATCATAACAAACACAGTACATTAAATTAATAAACACTTTTAACGTTTACAATAGTACATTACAAAAGATAACTCTCTTATAAAACTGTTTAATGTAATTATGACTTAAAAACTCTGATAAGACTTCAAATGCTTTGCTGGTACTCTTTTTCATGTCTACGTAAATCCAAATATAGATGCAGGCACTGTCTTCTCGTTCTTTTAATTCCTGATACCCTATACATCCTTCTCATTATTTAATAAACAAGGTAATCGTGCTGATCTTGAACACCTCCTATTCTTTGTGGAAAATATTTCTTCATCCCAAAAACTAAAATAATTAGTTCTCCAGCAGTGAATGGTGAAGGTCGCAACATCTTGCTAATGATTGTAAAACAATGGGTTGTACCTAATTACCTATGATGGCAATCAGTTTAGTACATTTTCAAAAACACTTTTAGTATAATTTTTAGTTTATGTTTATGTAATGTTATGAAATATTTAGAACAATAAAGTTGAAACAGTTTTCAAAATCGGTTTACATAGTTTGCATCAAGATTAGATTACTTTGTAATACAATAAATGTCTATTAAATATACTTATATTTTATATTCTTTATTGCATATTATGTAATGTTTCATTAAATACTATAAGAACTTTTCACCTAGATTACGAGTTCTACGTTAGAGGCTGTGTGGTGATAACGAGCAGTTTATGCTTACTGCTCACTTACAGACAGCACTGGTATTACGGGTTTTTACAAACCCAGCGATAGCTGCAAAAAAGTGAGCGTAGAGCAAAATTTTGCTCCACATCTCACCTCAATACCAGCGCTGCTTACGTTAGCAGTGAGCTGGTAAAACGTGCTTGTGCACGATTTCCCCATAGGAATCAATGGGGGAGAGCTGGCTGAAAAAAAACCTAACACTTGCAAAAAAGCAGCGCAAAGCTCCTAACGTAGCCCCATTGATTCCTATGGGGAAAATACATTTATGTCTACACCTAACATGAACCTGAGTCTAAACACCCCTAATCTTACACTTATTAATCCCTAATCTGCCTCCCCCAACATCGCCAACACCTGCATTATATTATTAACCCTTAATCTGCCACTCCGGACACCACCGCCACCTACATTATACTTATGAACCCCTAATCTGCCACCCCCAACATGGCCGACACCTAAATTTTTATTATTAACCCCTACTCTGTTGCCCCCAATGTCACCGCAACCTACCTAGATTTATTAACCCCTAATCTGCCGCCCCAACATTGCTGCCACTATAATAAAGTTATTAACCCCTAAACCTAAGTCTAACCCTAACCCTAACACCCCCTAACTTAAATATAATTAACATAAATCTAAATACAATTACTACAATTAACTAAATAATTCCTATTTAAAACTAAATACTTACCTATAAAATAAAACCTAAGCTAGCTACAATATAACTAATAGTTACATTGTAGCTAGCTTAGGGTTTATTTTTATTTTACAGGCAACATTGTATTTATTTTAACTAGGTAGAATAGTTATTAAATAGTTATTAACTATTTAATAACTACCTAGTTAAAATAAAGATAAATTTACCTGTAAAATAAAACCTAACCTAAGTTACAATTACACCTAACACTAGACTACAATTAAATTAATTACCTAAATTAAATACAATTAATTACAATTAAATACAATTATCTAAAGTAAAAAAAAATCAAACACTAAATTGCAGAAAATAATAAAGAAATTACAAGATTTTTAAACTAATTACACCTAATTTAATAAAAAAAACAGAGATCTGAGCACTCAGGGGCAAGATAAAATCCAGGAATCTTTATTGAACAAAGTATAAAAGCTGCAGGTAAGCAGGAGTAGCAGTACACCTAATCTAATCCCCCTAACAAAATAAAAAAGCCCCCCTCAAATAAAAAAAGCCCTACCCTACACTAAATTACAAATAGCCCTTAAAAGGGCCTTTTGCGGGGCACTGTCTCAAAGTAATCAGCTCTTTTACCTGTAAAAATTTTTACAATCCCCCCAACATTAAAACCCACCACCCACACAACCAACCCTATTCTAAAACCCACCCAATACCCCCTTAAAAAAACCTAACACTAACCCCTTGAAGATCACCTTACCGGGAGACGTCTTCACCCAACCAGGCAGAAGTGGTCCTCCAGACGGGCAGAAGTCTTCATCCAGACGGCATTCGACGCGGAGCATCCTCTTCTTTCCACGGCCAACGACTGAATGAAGTTTCCTTTAAATTACGTCATCCAAGATGGCGTCCCTTTAATTCCGATTGGCAGATAGAATTCTATCAGCCAATCGGAATTGAAGGGACACCATCTTGGATGACGTAATTTAAAGGAACCTTCATTCAGTCATCGGCCGTGGAAAGAAGAGGATGCTCCACGTCAGATGTCTTGAAGATGGACCCGCTCAGCGCCAGATGGATGAAGATAGAAGATGCCGTCTGGATTAACGACTTCTGCCCGTCTAGAGGACTACTTCGCCTGGCTTGGATGAAGACTTCTCCCGGCTTTGTTGAGGACTTCAGCCCGTTTGGGTGAAGACGTTTCCTGGTAAGGTGATCTTAAAGGGACAGTCTAGTATAAATTAAACTTTCATTATTCAGATAGGACTTTTAATTTTAATCAACTTTCCAATTTACTTTTATCATCAAATTTGCTTTTTTCTCTTGGTATTCTTAGTTTAACCCCTTAACGACACATGTCGTACAGGGTACGTCTTACACAAACTGGTCTTTAAAGACCAGAGACGTACCCTGTACGTCGTTAAGGGTTTCAAGCGACTGGAAGCGATCCTGATCGCTTCCAGCCGCTTTCAAGGTATTGCAGTGATGCCTCAATATTGAGGCATCAGTGCAATACCTTTTTAGGCACACCGATGCAGAGAGAGCCACTCTGTGGCCCTCTCTGCATCGGCCAGTGATGGTGCCTGATCGTTGGTGGGTGGGAGCCATTGCAGGGAGGTGGGTGGGTGGCCCATCACTGGGGAACTTCCTTCCGGCTGTTCACTATGCCGGGTGCGCGCGGGAGCGCGCGCTGAAGGTGAGGGGTGGGTGCGCGTTCGCGATCGCGCGTGCGCGCGCGATCGCGATCGCGATCTAACACAATTATGTGAAATTTTTTTTGGGCTGGAAGAGGGTGGTGGGGTGGAGGGGTGATCAAGGAGTGATCTGGGGGTGATCTGGGAGGGGGAGGGTGTAGGGTATGGAGGGGGGCAGCTACACTACAGAAAATGTTAGGTTTAAATAAAAAATAAAAAAGTTATTTTGCAAAGTGGGTACTGGCAGACAGCTGCCAGTACCCAAAATGGTTACTAATAGTTAGTGGGGGGAGGGTTAGAGAGCTCTTTGGGGGGGATCAGGCAGGTTGGGGGCTAAGGGGGGGATCCTACACAGCAGAATATCATTATTATTTTTTTAAATAATAAAAAAAACAAATTAAAACTTTTATTTTAGTACTGGCAGACTTTCTGCCAGTACTTAAGATGGCGGGGAAAATTGTGGGGTGGGGGAGGGAAGAGAGCTGTTTGGGAGGGATCAGGGGGTGGGATGTGTCAGGTGGGAGGCTGATTTCTACACTAAAGCTAAAATTAACCCTGCAAGCTCCCTACAAGCTACCTAATTAACCCTGTCACTGCTGGGCATAATACAAGTTTGGTGCGCAGCGGCATTTAGCGGCCTTCTAATTACCAAAAAGCAACGCCAAAGCCATATATGTCTGCTATTTCTAAACAAAGGGGATCCCAGAGAAGCATTTACAACCATTTGTGCCATAATTGCACAAGTTGTTTGTAAACAATTTCAGTGAGAAACCTGATATTTGTGAAAAAGTTTGTGAAAAAGTGAACAATTTTATTTATTTGATCGCATTTGGCGGTAAAATGGTGGCATGAAATATACCAAAATGGGCCTAGATCAATACTTTGGGATGTCTACTAAAAAAAAATATACATGTCAAGGGATATTCAGGGATTCCAGACAGATATCAGTGTTCTAATATAACTATCGCTTATTTTGAAAAAAAATGGTTTGGAAATAGCAAAGTGGTATTTGTACTTATTGCCCTATAACTTACAAAAAAAGCAAAGAACATGTAAACATTGGGTATTTCTAAACTCAGGACAAAATTTAGAAACTATTTAGCATGGGTGTTTTTTGGTGGTTGTAGATGTGCAACAGATTTTGGGGGTCAAAGTTAGAAAACGTGTGTTTTTTTCCATTTTTTCATCATATTTTATAATTTTTTTTATGGTAAATTGTAAAATATGATGAAAATAATGGTGTCTTTAGAAAGTCCATTTAATGGCGAGAAAAACGGTATATAATATGTGTGGGTACAGTAAATGAGTAAGAGGGAAATTGCAGCTAAACACAAACACCGCAGAAATGTAAAAATAGCCTTGGTCCTTAAGGGAAAGAAATTGAAAAATGGCCTTGTCCTTAAGGGGTTAAACTAAACATAGGTAGGCTCATATGCTAATTTCTAAGCCTTTGAGGGCTGCCTCTTATCACATGCTTTTTAAATCTCTTTTCAACACAAAGAGACAGAAAGTACATGTGGGCCATATAGATAACACTGTGTTCAGGCACAGGGGGTTATTTAAGATCTAGCACAAACCAATGCTAAATTTAAGACAATAGATAATAAACAGTCACAGTCATGTGATCAGGGGGATGGAAGAAGGTTCCTAGATACAAGGTAATCACAGAGGTAAAACGTATATTAATATAACTGTGTTGGTTATGCAAAACTGGGGAATGGGTAATAAAGGGGTTATCTATCTTTTAAAACAATAACAATTCTATGGTAGACTGTCCCTTTAAGGGGGTTAGTGTTAGGTTTTTTTAAGGGGGGATTGGTGGGTTTTAGAGTAGGGTTGGTTGTGTGGGTGGTGGGTTTTAATGTTGGGGGGGAATTGTAATTTTTTTTCAGGTAAAAGAGCTGATTACTTTGGGGCAATGCCCCACGAAAGGCCCTTTTAAGGGCTATTTGTAATTTAGTGTAGGGTAGGACTTTCTTTTTATTTTGGGGGGCTTTTTATTTTGTTAGGGTGATTAGATTAGGTGTAATTAGTTTAAAAATCTTGTAATTTATTTATTATTTTCTGTAATTTAGTGTTTGTTTTTTGTAATTTAATTGTAATTAATTGTATTTAATTTAGGTAATTAATTTAATTGTAGTGTAGTGTTAGGTGTAATTGTAACTTAGGTTAGGTTTTATTTTACAGGTAAATTTGTCTTTATTTTAACTAGGTAGTTATTAAATAGTTAACAACTATTTAATAACTATTGTACCTAGTTAAAATAAATACAAAGTTGCCTGTAAAATAAAAATAAACCCTAAGCTAGATACAATGTAACTATTAGTTATATTGTAGCTAGATTAGGGTTTATTTTATAGGTAAGTATTTAGTTTTAAATAGGAATAATTTAGTTAATTGTAGTAATTTTATTTAGATTTATTTGAATTATATTTTAGTTAGGGGGTGTTAGGGTTAGACTTAGATTTGGGGGTTAATAACTTTAATATAGTGGCGGCGACGTTGGGGGAGGCAGATTGATGGTTAATAAATGTAGGTAGGTGGTGGCGATGTTAGGGATGGCTGATTAGGGGTTAATAATTTCTAACTAATGTTTGCGATGCGGGAATGTGGAGGTTTAGGGGTTAATATGTTTATTATAGTGGCGGCGATGTCCGGTTCGGCAGATTAGGGGTTAAAATATTTATTTTAGTGTTTGCAATGTGGGGGGGCTCGGTTTAGGGGTTAATAGATAGTTTATGGGTGTTAGTGTACTTTTTAGCACTTTAGTTAACAGTTTTATGCTACGGCGTTGTAGTGTAAAACTCTTAACTACTGACTTTAAAATGCAGTATGAGTCTTGACAGGAGAGGGTGTACCGCTCACTTTTTGTCAGACTCGTAATACTGGCACTATGCAAGTCCCATTGAAAATATAGGATACGCAATTGACATAAGTGGATTTGCGGTATTTCCGAGTCTGGCCAAAAAAGTGAGAGGTACACCTGTACCTTCAAGAGAGTGGCAGAGATCTAATGATGAATTGTGCAGCAGTTAGATAGGGAGAGAGAGATGGAGTTAAAGAGAGATGCAGGAATAGAGATGCAGGAAGAGAGATGCATACAGAAAGAGAGAAAGAGAAAGATAGGCATAGAGAGTCATAAATAGAGTGGTGTCGATAAAGGCATAGATAATAAGATATCGAGAGATTTGGACATAGAGAGACAGGGATATTGAGGTGGATATATAGAGACATATAATAAGTAAGAGAGAAGCAGAGACCTATAGACAGAAAAAAGAGTTATGGAATGTATAAGAGGCAGAGAGAGTGATAGATAAAACATATATGTACATAGAGGTATAAAGAGATATAGAGGGAGAGAGAGATAGTGAACAATATAGAGAGGAGGAAATATATATATATATTTGTGTGTGTGTGTGTGTGTATATATATATATATATATATATATATATATATATATATGTATATATATATATATATATATATATACACACATACATATATATATATATATATATATATATATATATATATATATATATATATATATATCTCAATACTGCATCCCAATCATGTTTAATACTATTTTATTATTCAAAGTTTAGGTGCTCAATTTTTTTTTTTGTTTTTACATTTTTTAATGCAAAATAAACTGACAAAAAAAAAAATAGAATAAATCAATTACAACTTTAACCAAAATATAATAATCTTATCTTTTAACATATTTAATTTCTCACAGATTCCAAATTTAAAAAAAAAACTTCTTTGCATCATTTACTTTTCGAGGGTCAACATATTTTTAACCTGTGTATATAAGCAAAATAAAATTAGAATATTGGTTAAAAAAAAAAAATCCATAAAAAACAAAAGAATATTCAAATTATATGTATTTTATTCACCTGAAAAATGACTTGATATTAATTGGTTACATGCATGTGTACCCCCTTCGACTACATCTTGAGTAACTGATTCAACACCATCTTCCTCATGGATTATTAAGTCCAGTTCCCTTATGCCAGATTGTTGTAAAGCGATGTTATGAAACATGCAACAGACCAACACCATTACAGCCACTTTCTCTGGAGCATATTGCAGAGTACCTTCGGATTCCAAAGGTCCTTTTAATCACACTCCTAGTGGTTTTGTAAGCCTCATTTTATCTCATCTCTAAACTGGAGCGTGGAATATTGATTGGAGTAAGTAGCCAGTTGCGACAGGAATATCCTGCATCTCCTTTTAAAAAAATATAAAATAAAAAAATTAGAATGTAATATTATATTAATAATCTGTATCACAACCAACAATACTTTGAAATTGAATATATATAATATAATTCAATATATATATATATATATATATATATATATATATATATATATATGAAAACATCAAGCAGGGGATCTGCACACACAATAAACTTCCAACTTCTGGGGTGCTCTGGGTAGGAAAAGTAAACAAATGAAATAAACAGGTCCCACACTCTCCGCTGTGAAAACTCAAACTTCTTTTATTGAACTGTGATGTTTCGGGGCAGTTACCCCTTCCTCAGACAGATAACAAATATAGTCAAACTTACTCCCCTTAAATACCCTCCACAATGTACTGTGAATGCTAAACACCTCCAGCGTCTCATCTGCACAACTAGCCAAAAATGTATCCATCATTTCTCTTTCTCTTAATTCTCTTACGACAGGGTCTGAAACAATTCTTTTAACCCTATGTAGTCGGCTAATAGGCAAACTGTTAACCAGTCCCCTGGGATGGAAACTGGATGCCAGTAACAGAGTGTTTCTATCTGTCTCCTTAGAGTATAAATCTGTGACTAAGCTGTCATTCTGTTTGATAATCATAATATCTAAGTAATTTAGATGCGAATAACTTCCATTCATAGTGAAGCGAATCATTAAATCAATCTTATTCAGCTTATTAATAAAGTCAGTCAGACTCTGCATATCTCCTGACCACATTAGGAACAAATCATCAATGTACCTACAGTTCCTCCCAATGAACTGTGAATATAGTGGATCACTCAGGATGTGTTTCTTCTCATAATCATACATAAACATATTAGCGAATGAAGATGCTACATTTGAACCCATTGGTTACCTTAAGTGAGAAATATGAGGGACCTGATGTTATCTATATGCAGAAACTACTAAGATTTATCCTTAACAACAATTATTTTAAATTTGAGAAAGATTATTATATGCAACTAATGGGAACTGCAATGGGTTCAAATGTAGCGTCTTCATTCGCTAATATGTTTATGTATGATTATGAGAAGAGACAATTCCTGAGTGATCCACTATATTCACAGTTCATTGGGATGTACTGTAGGTACATTGATGATTTGTTCCTAATATGGACAGGAGATATGCAGAGTCTGACTGACTTTATTAATAAGCTGAATAAGATTGATTCAAAGATTTGCTTCACTATGAATGTTATTCTCATCTAAATTACTTAGATGTTATGATTATCAAACAGCATGACAGCTTAGTCACAGACTTATACTTTAAGGAGACAGATAGAAACACTCTGTTACTGGCATCCAGTTTCCATCCCAGGGGACTGGTTAACAGTTTGCCTATTAGCCAACTACATAGGGTTAAAATAATTGTTTCAGACCCTGTAGTAAGAGAATTAAGAGATAGAGAAATGATGGATACATTTTTGGCTAGAGGGTACCAGCAGGCGTGTCTCAATAGGGCTAAGGTGATTAATACACAAGAACCCTGTGGCACTAATCCAAATGATGGACCTCCCTCATGTGTTTTCTCACCTAGATACAATCTACAGTTTTTAAATATGAAAAAGGCAATTCACAAGAATTGGCACCTTCTACAGAGTGACCCATTACTCAATAAAAAGTTAGGTCAACGCCCACTTGTGGGTTTCAAAAGGGGCAGAAACCTTAAGGACCTGTTTGTCAAAAGTGACCCGATAGGCAGTTATACACATAAGTCCTGGGATACTAAGGTTGGTTGTTATAGGTCTGATGGATGTGTCACTTGCAATAGTTTGAGTTTAGGGGAATCATTTGGACACCCATGTACTGGGAAGATGATGCACTTAAAGCACAGGTTAACTAGTTCATCTGAAATGGTTGTATATATAATTAAGTGCCCATGTGGGTTAATGTATGTTGGTAAAATGGAGCGCCCCCTAAAGGACAGAATTGCAAATCATAAATCTACAAACAGACAGGCCTTTAAAAATAAAAAAGTGACCACCCGGTTGCCTTACATTTTTTGAAAGCTAACCATGGTGTGGATGACCTGAGATGTATGCCCATAGATCAGATTAAACTCCATCCAAGAGGGGGTAACCCTTAAAAACAGTTACTCTGTAGGGAGGTGGAGTGGATATATCGCCTACAAACAATGGCCCCATGGGGGTTAAATAAAGAAGTAAAATTATCATGTTTTCTCTCTGAGAGATAGCGATCCACTGTTACACTATATTTTTGCTGTATTTGAAGTGAGATTAAATATGTATGCTTAGGAGCATAGTACTGAGTAAATATTTTTTCAATACTTGTGCCACTTCTACCTGTAATACCAGCGTTGCTCACGGTAGCGGTAAGCTGGCAAAACGTGCTTGTGCACTATTTCCCCATAGGATACAATGGGGCTGAGCTGGCTGAAAAAAACCTAACACCTGCAAAAAAGCAGCGTTCAGCTCCTAATGCAGCCCCATTGTTTCCTATGGGGAAGCACTTTCTAAGTCTACACCTAACACCCTAACATGAACCCCGAGTCTAAACACCCCTAACCTTATACTTATTAACCTCTAATCTGCCACCCCCAACATCGTCGCCACCTGCATTATACTATTAACCCCTAATCTGCCGCTCCTACATTATCCCTATGAACCCCTAATCTGCTGCCCCTAACATCGCCGACACCTATATTATATTTATTAACCCCTAATCTGCCCCCCCCCAACATCACCGCCACCTACCTACACTTATTAACTCCTAATCTGCTGACCGGACATTGCCGCCACTATAATAAATGTATTAACCCCTAAACTGCCGCACTCCCGCCTCACAAACACTATAATAAATTTTATTAACCCCTAATCTGCCGTCCCTAACATCGCTGCCACCTACCTACAATTATTGACCCCTAATCTCCCGACACCCCAACGTTGCTGCTACTATAATAAAGTTATTAACCCCTAAACCTAAGTCTAAACCTAACACCCCCTAAGTTAAATATAATTTAAATAAATCTAAATAAAATTACTATAATTAAATAAATTAATCCTATTTAAAACTAAATACTTACCTATAAAATAAACCCTAATATAGCTACAATATAACTAATAGTTACATGGTAGCTATTTTAGGATTTATATTTATTTTACAGGCAACTTTGTATTTATTTTAACTCGGTACAATAGCTATTAAATAGTTAATATCTACTTAATAGCTACCTAGTTAAAATAATTACAAAATTACCTGTAAAATAAATCCCAACCTAAGTTACAAATACACCTAACACTACACTATCAATAAATTAATTAAATAAATTAACTACAATTATCTAACATAAAATACAATTAAATAAACTAAACTATATTACAAAAACAAACACTAAATTACAAAAAATAAAAAAATACAAGAATTTTAATCTAATTACACCCAATCTAAGCCCCCTAATAAATAAAAATAAAATTCCCTATCCTAAACTAAATTACAAAGTAATCAGATCTTTTACCAGCCCTTAAAAGGGCTTTTTGCGGGGCATTGCTCCAAAGTAATCAGCTCTTTACCTGTAAAAAAAACAAATACAATACCCCCCCAACATTACAACCCACCACCCACACACCCCTACTCTAAAACCCACCCGATCCCCCCTTAAAAAAAACTAACACTACCCCATTGAAGATCACCCTACCTTGAGCCGTCTTCAGCCAGCCAGGCACCGATGGGTCAGAAGAGGACATCCAGACCGGCACAAGTCTTCATCCGATCCAGACAGAGTCTTTATCCGATCGGAGCAGAAGAGGTCCTCCATCCAGCAGAAGTCTTCATCCAAGTGGCATCTTCTATCTTCAATCAATCAGAGCGAAGCGGGTCCATCTTCAATCCAGCCGACATGGAGCAATCCTCTTAAAACGAAGTCCAAGCGAAGAATGAAGGTTCCTTTAAATGATGTCATCCAAGATGGCGTCCCTTAAATTCTGATTGGCTGATAGGATTCTATCAGCCAATCGGAATTAAGGTAGTAAAAATCCTATTGGCTGATGCAATCAGCCAAAAGGATTGAGCTTGCATTCTATTGGCCGATTGGAACAGCCAATAGAATGCAAGCTCAATCCTATTGGCTGATTGGATCAGCCAATAGGATTTTTCCTACATTAATTCCAATTGGCTGATAGAATCCTATCAGCCAATCGGAATTCAAGGGACGCCATCTTGGATGACGTCATTTAAATTAACCTTCATTCTTCGCTTGGACTTTGTTTTAAGAGGATAGCTCCGCGTCGGCTGGATTGAAGATGGACCCGCTCCGCTCCGGATGGATGAAGATAGAAGATGCTGTGTGCCGCTTAGAGGACCTCTTCTGCCCGGATTAGATGAAGACTTCTGCCTGTCTGGAGGTCCATTTGTGCCTGGCTGGGTGAAGACAGCTCAAGGTAGGGTGATCTTCAAGGGGTTAATGTTAGGTTTTTTTAAGGGGGGGGGGTTTAGAGTTGGGTTGGGTGTGTGGGTGGTGGGTTGTAATGTTGGGGGGGGTATTGTCTTTTTTATCAGGTAAAAGAGCTGATTACTTTACTTTGGGGCAATGCCCCACAAAAAGCCCTTTTAAGGGCTATTTGTAATTTAGTATAGGGTAGGGAATTTTATTATTTTGGGGGGCTTTTTTATTTTATTAGGGGGGATTAGTTTAGGTGTAAATAGATTAAAATTCTTGTAATTCTTTTTTTATTTTCTGTAATTTAGTGTGTTTTTTTCCGTACTTTAGTTTATTTAATTTAATTGTAATTAATTGTAGGTAGTTTAGGTAATTTATTTAATGATAGTGTAGTGTTAGGTGTAATTGTACCTTAGGTTAGGATTTATTTTACAGGTATATTTGTCTTTATTTTAACTAGGAAGTTATTAAATAGTTAATAACTATTTAATAACTATTGTACCTAGTTAAAATAAATATAAAGTTGCCTGTAAAATAAATGTAAACCCTAAACTAGCTACAATGTAACTATTAGTTATATTGTAGCTAGCTTAGGGTTTATTTTACAGATAAGTATTTCGTTTTAAATAGGATTCATTTATTTAATTGTAGTAATTGTAGTAATTTTAATTAGATTATTTTAAATTATATTTAAGTTAGGGGGGTTAGGGTTAGGTTTAGACTTAGGTTTAGGGGTTAATACCTTTAATATAGTAGCAGCGACGTTGGGGTGGCAGATTAGGGGTTAATAAATGTAGGTAGGTGTCAGCGATGTTAGGGATGGAAGATTAGGGGTTAATAATATGTAGCTAGTGTTTGCGAGGTGGGAGTGCGGCAGTTTAGGGGTTAATATATTTATTAAAGTGGTGGCGATGTCCGGTCAGCAGATTAGGGGTTAATATATTTATTAAAGTGTTTCCGATGTGGGGGGGGGGCTTGGTTTAGGGGTTAATAGGTAGTTTATGGGTATTAGTGTACTTTTTAGCACTTTAGTTAAGAGTTTTATGTTACGGCGTTAGTCCATAAAACACTTAACTACTGACTTTTAAATGCGGTAGAAGTCTTAACAGGTGATGGTCTACCGCTCACTTCTTCCAAGACTCGTAATACCAGCGTTAGGCAAATCACATGGAAAAGATAGGATATGCACTTGACGTAAGGGGATTAGCAGTATGCTCGAGTCGCGGAAGAAAAGTGAGCGGTACACCTGTACCTGCCAGACTTGTAATACCAGCGGGCGTTAAAAAACAGCGTTGGGACCTCTCAACGCTGCTTTTTAAGGTTAACGCAACACTCGTAATCTAGGTGATAGTATTTTGCAGGAGATGGAGTGGCAATTTGGTGCTCACTACAGACACCACAACTGATTGGGTGACTAGATTAAAAACACAAGTTGACAAATACAAAAATGACTTACTGACATTTAAGAATAAGAAATTTGTCACAGTTGAAAACGACTACAGGGAGAAAAGAGTGTATAGATGGCTATATGGCCATGATAACACATCCTCTTATGGTTGCAGAAAACCCTATAACAAGACTAGACGTGTAATCCTGACTACCGTTAATTAGCAGTGGAGTTGACTCCTCTGATAATGAGCCACAGACAGATACACATTCCCATACTCAAGTAGGGGTAGCGACGAAGGTCTACACAAAAGCCCCCCTTTACCCCAGGCCGCAGATATAGACGCAACAGGAGGGGGGGGGGCACAAAAAGAAAAAATACATTAAGGAAGAACAAACAATATTATATAATCTGAGTTCAAGGCCTCTCACAGCTGATGAACTGAAGATACTAAACAAAGGGTTATCCTTTGTTCCTACCCCTACATGTGACAAATTTAACCTTCAAGTAGATATGAGTAGATTTCAGAGACAATTGATGTTCAAATAGATTTTTAAGTTACAAGGTGACTATGTGGCTAAACCATTTTAACTCACCAGTGTAGCTAGCAATACTCATACATCTATTAAAACATTTCATTGAGTAGGTGCCTCCAGCTTGATTGATATTCATCAAAATATTCCCCCATATAGGGATAACTTAAGCAAGTCTGAAAGGGTAGCTATTGGATCACTGTTTTCAGACAGAGAGATAGTTATTCGCCCTGCGGATAAGGGCGGGGCCACTGTAGTCCTTAACTATAGTGACTATAGACAGGAGGCTCATAGGCAACTATTAGATGGGATCACTTACTGTAAATTGGCTGTTAATCCAAACAGCAAATATAAAAATGAGATTGATGAGTTCTTGAGAATGGCCTATTTGGCCAATGTAATAGATGAAAATGTATTTGGTTTTCTGTCTGTGGACTTTCCGATATGTCCCATTCTATATCTTCTAACAAAGATACATAAGTCTTTGGAGAGTCCTCCCGGCAGACCTATTGTATCTACAAGGGGGTCACTCCTTCAACCTCTGGTGGAATATGTGGATTATTTTCTATAGCCGGTAGTCCAGAACACCAAATTGTACCTAAGAGACTCCTTTGAACTCATCTGTCTCATCAAAGACATTGACTGTGTGCAGGACATGGACATCCTGGTCACAATGGACGTCATGAGCCTGTACACTGTCATCCCTCATGCACATGGGGTTGCAATGATGAGACAGATGCTTACTGATAATCCACACTATGTGGGACTGCCTATTGAATTTGTTTTACACTTGGTGGAACTCTGCCTGGAGAAAATGTATTTAGATTTGAACATGAGTACCCTCTACAAACCATGGGCACGATTATGGGGTCGAATATGGCCCCATCATATGCCAATATCTACATGGCTATTTATGAACAATTCAATATCTTCTCCAGGCAGAATCAAACTGTATCGTCGTTACATCAACTATGTATTTTGCATTTGGAGTGATACTGTAGATAGCCTTTATACATGGTTTGAAAATTTTAATTCTATAGAGTCCACCATTAGATTCAAGATGGAGTGTGATGTGAATAAAATACAATAGAAAATGAATATAGGTTACAAACTACTCTTTTTCAGAAGCAACTGACAAGAATTCTATTTACATTAAAATAGTTTTCATCCTAAATTTCAGCGTGATGGGGTCATTTCTTCGCAACTCCTGCGGGTCGTGCACAATAATACAGACAGCTATCACAATAAGAAGCAGCTTAATAAGATGTCAGAACATTTTCTGCAACATGGATATCCCGTTGCATTGATCAATGAGCAATGCAAAAAGGAAGAACAATGGACACAGGAAGATCTGACCATTAGGAAACATACTAAGACAGATGATAAATGCCTGCATTTTATCACCACCTACATCCCAGGCACCAACATTATGGCATCTACCATCAAGAAGAATTGGAATATACTTTCTGAAGATGCCAGTCTCCCGTTTTATAAAACCTCCAAGGTTGGCTTACAAGAGGACAAGAAATTTATGGGATCTTCTGGTATTAAATGATCCGCTTCATTGTTATGACAGACGTACATGGCTACCCAAAGGTAAACAAGGCTGTGTTCACTGTGGAAATTGCATTACGTGCAATAGCCTAATAGCAGGGAGCACTTTTCATCATCCTCATACAAACAAAGATTCACAATCAGACACAGGCTTATGTGCACATCTGATTTTGTGGTATATATCATCACTTGTCCTTGCTCTTTTTACTATGTTGGCAAAACGTTGACATCTTTCCGTAAAAGGCTTGCAAATCATAAGTCAGCAATTAGGCAGGCATTGAATAAAGGTCATTCTGACCAGCCTGTTGCACAGCACTTCATGCAAGCAGGATACTCAGTTTCTATGCTAAGGTCGATGCTAATTGACCATGTCCCACGCTCCAGACGAGGGGGGAATAGAGCTTTAGCATTACTGCGCCTGGAATCGAGATGGATCTTCACTCCGGACACCCTGTCTCCCAAGGGATTGAATGCAAACATTGATTTCGCCTGCTGTTACTGTAAGTGAAAGAAGTGGTGGTAGCTGTCCGTATGTTTCTACCTACTCCTGAGCCAAGAAGTTAGTATAGTTGGTGTGTTTTCACACCTCACTTCTGCTCTTGTATAAAGGTGAAATGTTCATCCTTGAGTACTAACACCTTGATACTATGGAGTATAGATGGTGCTAGTACATAGTTTAAGGCATGCTGTGTAATTGTGTGTACTAGTTATATTATATATATTTTATGTATAGAGTATAGTCATTTAATGCTGTTCACTTTGGTATTTTTACAGTTGCATAACAGCAGCTCCTCTCCCCTGCAAGTGATTGTCTCTTTGTGGTTGGGTACGCATTATGGGGCGGTCTGTGTACTTCATCACCATGACAACGGTTGACGTGGGTGGTGACGTGCGCAGGCACCGGAGGATGGCGTAATCGGTAAGCGCCGTTCCTATGAACGAATTCGGGGTGGGCGATCATTGACTTGTTCGTGGGGCTGAGCAGCTGAGACTGTTTGCAATAATGTGGTAAGGGTATTTAAATGAGGGGTGTGTATTTTGTTATTTATGTCTGCACTGCCTCCATTGACAAAGGCTCTTGTGTGAGCCTAAATGTTTGGGCAAGGCCCTTGTTTTCTCTGTGTGTGTTAACACATATAAAAGTGTTTAACAAAGTCCCTGTCTCTTGTGCCTGCTTGGGGATCTAGTAAGCACTGGAGCCGAGCATGGATCTCTATGAGAACTCTGTACATGGTAAACAGCAGTGCACCGGGGTGGTTGCTCTGATGGTGTGTGCCGCTTCACTCGTATGTGTTATATATATATATATATATATATATATATCAATTCAAAAATTGTGGAAGAAAAACAAAAAAAAACAGAACCTATCTTTATACAAAGACACAGGAATTTTTACTCTGATAAAATTATGTATGTGTACACCGAATGACTCAGGGTCAGCTGAAATCAGACGTGGTGCAGACCCCTCAAAAATTTATTTAATCCAGTACTTTATAGATAAGAGAAAATGGTAGAACTATATGAGATACCATAGCTAAAGTAGGGGATTTCAGCACTCAATTTTATAACCCATTTACTCCAATTTCTTAGATATGTAAGACTGCAGAACAGCATAAAATCCAAAAAATGAACTGCACATGCACAGACTTAAACACATGCAAACAGCTTATTGCAAAAAATTGCTACCACAAAATAAACAGCTAGAAATTACTTATTATCTCTAGAATACACCACTGCAGTGGATTGTAAATGAAGCATATCAAACATATTGATAAGTCATCACAGATGTATAAAAACATATGCAGCAAGCAAAGGTTGGAAACACACAATTTATAAATTTCCAACTGACAATTGTACTTAAGTAAACATTCATAAAGATTCCTCTAAGATGAAGTGAAAATAAAGTCCTTTTTACAGACCATATAAGTCCTTGATAGAGGAAATCAGATGTTTCAATTAGTAGCAATATGTATCAACTTTGTAATCTAACTGAATGAACCATTTTGCGAACATATGTTCAGTGATTTATGTTCACCGAGGTAAAAGCGTCCTCTAATGTTAACTAAAACTGGAGACTTGTACAGCTTGATAGCAGATAAATCATATCTCAGTGGTGAGAAACAGAAATAATGAAACAGACCTGTGTGTGAATATCGCAGCAACATCCGAGAAAACAAAGTCACAGGGCTAATAGCAACCGGACCGGGACATGAGCCTCCGACATCCTTGTCTCACCTCTCACAACCGTGTCTCCCAACTCACTGGGGACACAAACTTGCAGGTGAATTCTTTGCCTCTGTGCATAAACCGTATCCAGGCGGTTTGTAGGAACCACTTGATTACCGCAAGATCCAGGCTTGCTTCTTCAGTTAGGATTTGAATTTCCCGGGCAGGCTCAGGCCAACTGCTTGTTTCACAGGTGCAATGATAGCTGCTTTTTAGAAAGGTCGACGCGCGTTTCGCCCCATAATGCTGAGCGAAACAGGGGCCTCGTCAGGACTGTCAATCACCTCTAATTTTCGGCTTTTATTGCAACACCATTGAAATGGAAGGTTTTATTTTAGCCAATCAAAATAGCTATTTATACACAACCCTTTAAAATTCCTTAGACAGAACAATCATGCCTATCTTAAAGATTAATTCA